>NC_072796.1:124995463-125620463 GCF_028583425.1 Eublepharis macularius | reverse complement strand
ACAGTAAATATTCCCTGAGGGACCATACACAACAGTGGCTTGTTGCTAAGTGCCAGAGAATATTCTGTACTTACTTACACTTTGGCAGGGCAGTTCACTCTGACTTTTGCTTTCTCATATGGATGCAAAGTAAAAATGTGCTAATCCTGTTGACTTTCTGCTCCTTCATACCATCTATTTACCAGCATCAGATTCTATTTTCTAAAATATGCTGGCATGTTTTGGGCTGGGTTTAATATATGGGTCGCTATGTAGCCACCCAGGATTTTTTTTCTGGGAAAATAGGCGATGGAACTCTCAAGAGTTTCTGGGAAAAGAGGTGGTGGAACTCTCAAGAGGGACATGAGAGGAACTGACCTCTGTCTGGAGATCAGGGGCAGGGCCACGAGACGTATCTTCAAAAGGTGCTGGAACTCTGTTCCACAGAGTTCCGGCTTAAAAAAAGCCCTGTAGCCACCCTTTTGCACTGAACTTCATGTTTTAAAAATGTTTTAGTGTGATTTTTATTACTTGTTAACCACTCTGTGCCCGCTTGTGCGGAGAGCGGGCTATAAGTCGAATGAAAATAAAATAAAATAAATCCCTAGTAAATCATTGCTTTTAAGGAATGCTGGTCCAATTAGTTCAGTGCTGTAAATTCTGAACAGCAGCATCAGTCTGAGTTCTTCAGCACAGAAAGGATTTTCTTTCCCAGTGCCTGCTATCTATGATCTTTTCATTAGACATACCGGGGATAATGCAGGTGGCCCTTCATACAGGGCCACATGAATCCCCAGACTGAGAGCCAAACTACAAGTGACGTCTTACACAGTCGGCTTCCCTCAAGTTTTGATGGGAAATGTAGGCATCCTAGTTTTGCAGCTGTAATGGAGAGCCAAGCTGTAAAACCAGGGCGCCTACATTTCCCATCAAAACTTGAGGGAAGCTGACAAGTGTCCAACCTGAGTCAGGCGTCACTTGTAGTTTGGCTCTCAGATAATAATAATAATAACAAATAACAACAACAACAGCAAGCTTCTATACCACCCTTCTAGACAGATTAATGCTCCACTCAGAGTGATGAACAAGGTCAGTGTTATTATTATCCTCACAATACAGCTGGGGCTGAGAGAAGTGGCTTGCCCAAGGCCACCTGCTGAGCTCATGGCAGTAGTGGTAGTAGAACCAGCAGAGTGCTGATTCTCAAACCAACCACTTAACCAGTATGCTACATCAGCTTCCAAGACCCTCATCATACCAAACAACATATGAAAACAACTTGCATGGCAGGTACAGCTCCTTGGGTGCCCAAGGCCCGCAGATTTCTGTCTCCCTAATCTTCCCATCTTGCCAGCCCTGCCTTGACTAAGTTGGAGTATATACCAAGTTTTATTGCTGGAGGGAGATATCAAATATGAACGAAGAAAGAAATGCTGGAAAACGTTTGGGTTAACCTGAAGACCTTCTTCATTTGGCTAATTATTAAAATTCTTTTAGCATTAACAGGGTGTCCAATGCCATACAGAACCGAGAAGGGATTTATCTGCTCCCTGGAAGGGTTTTCAGTCTAAAATAAACAACAGATGAATGACTCAGTGAGGGAAAGAGGTCACACAACAAATGGGGATGAGCAGGCAGGAGTCGGGCAGCAACAAGTGTGCAGGGAAAGGTGGCTTCCACACAATTATGTGCCTTCCTTCTGTTGCTGTTGCGAATACAGAGGCATACAGAGCCAAGCTACAAGTGACGCCTGACACAGGTTGGACACTTGTCAGCTTCCCTCAAGTTTTGATGGGAAATGTAGGCGTCCTGGTTTTACAGCTTGGCTCTCCATTACGGCTGCAAGACCAGGATGCCTACATTTCCCATCAAAACTCGAGGGAAGCTGACAAGTGTCCAACCTGTGTCAGGCATCACTTGTAGCTTGGCTCACAGTGGCAGTGGAGTGCCCACACAGGAGTTTTCCCTGTACTTTCCATCCCTTGGTCCATCATGGCCACCATTCTCCCCATCCCCATAGAGCTGGTACTTTCCCTACCAGTGCTCTCCTGTCTCTCGCTGGCATTCAGTAGCACAGCAGAGGGGAAATGGTAGGGGAAAACAGCATAGTGTGGTGGCACAATGGCGTTTCTTCCCCCACCCCAACTGGAACTGATGTCAATGTGTTACGCAGGTCTCTAGGAAGCCTCCAAGGAATCTTTACCACAAAGTTTCTGGGAAATCCTAGAGTTTTACAGTCTTTCAGCAAAAAATGACATTGGGGTTTCTTATGACACCATTTCTGCAGGTTTCCCCCCTCCCCCAATAGTTCCACTAGTTGCTAGCCAAGGACTGGCAACTTTACCCCCTACCAGAGTTGCCAACCTCCAGGTGGGGCCTAGAGATCTCCCAAAATCACTACTCATCTCCAGTCCACAGAGATCAGTTCCCCTGATCTCTGTGGACAGCTGAGGTGTCTCCTCTCTCCAAACCCTGTCCTCCTCAGGCTCCCCCCCACCAAACTTCCAGGAATTTCCCAACCCAGAGTTGGCAACCCTACCCTCCAGCCCATGCCACTGGAGGATTTTTTCAGACTTTTTAGGGGGGAAAGGTAGGGGAAAATACTGTTTAGGGGGAAAGATAGGCCGATTCCAGACGGCCCTCTGCAATCCAAAACGTTGTGCGTTGTCGCGCATCATCGTGCGGAAAACACGAAATATCGCGTTTTCTCGCGCGAGTTTTGCGTGAGGTCGCGCAAAACTCGCACGAGAAAATGCGATATTTCGCGTTTTCCGCGCGATGACGCACGACAACGCGCAACATTTCGGATTGCAGAGGGCCGTCTGGAATCGGCCATACTGTTATAGCTGTGAAAGGTCTTGGGAGAGCTATGAAAAGCAGCTTAGGGGGTAAAATGAAGGGGAAAGAGAGGCTGTTCTAGGCAAGAGAAGCTGAAGGCATGGAGACCACACATCCTCAGGTTTCAATGTTCAAACTCTACCCCTTTTGGGGACACAGAGATCCCCAAAGGGGGTAAATCTACTGTCGTCTTGACTGGCAATGGTGCCTTCCTGCCTCCAAGTCCAGAGATTGTCCCTGGCAGTAGATCTTCCATGATCCACACCTGAGCCTGCTCGCGGGGAGGGCGGAATACAAATACGATATAAATAAATAAATATAAATAAATAGATGTGTGGGTGCAAGTGCACTTTCACTGCTTCAGAGATTTGGGACAGGTGATATTCATCAAAAGCAGCTGCTTTGTTCCCTGGGTGTTGCTTGGGGCCTAATTCCAAGCTAGGCACACATGCCGCAGAGCATCATACCAGCTCATTTTGCTCAGGGTTAGTTCTATGCCCAGAGACCAAGGCAAGCTTCTGAAACACTGAGGGGGCTGTTGGGGCCCTGCTTGTGTAACCCCTGTGAAGTTAATTGGTTTAGCCCAGTGGGATGGAGTCAGAAGCTAGAGGCAGGCTGCTGAGGAGCAGGCTGTTTGCGGGGAGCTTAATAAATTATAAGCTCTTATCACCTTGAATAAGGGCTATAATTCCCGACAAGAAGACAGAAGCCTGGGGTACAGCTGCTTCGAATGGATGAGAGAGGACTCGTCACTTCTTGGATGTTGAACTGTTTGCCTTTTCAAGGACATTGTTGATTTGGAGTTTTTTTAATGGTTGCACTTAAGAGTTGATTTTTTAAAAAAGTTGTATTTTATTAATTGTTAAAAAGTTCAAAAGGAAAAAAAAGTTATTTCTTCAAATTGTGTGTAAATTGCTTCCTAAGCCCTATAGAACCCATGAAAAGAGAAGTTACACTTGCTCCCAGCATATTTGGCTGAGTACCACTCTCATCTAGTTCCCTCTCTTTCATTTGCTGACCCACCAACCTCTTCCCAGGTAGATATTGTAGGTTTTCTGACACATAGGCCAAAAAGATGGTCTAACCCTGGACTCATTTGAGTCAGAATAGCCCCAAATCCTGTTTCGAATGAAAGAGCTCCGCTGTGAAATTTGCAATCTAATATTGACAAACTATTCTCTGTGCATACCCAGAATGCCTTTCTATCACTACTGAAGAAGCACGCGCTTCGCCTCCGGTGGCAACAGCACCACAGGGGGAGGGGACGGCATTTTCTTGCATGAAAGCCAAGTGCAAGGGGAGTTATATCATTGATTTTGCAGCTCCACAAAGAGAATCTGCACACACATTCTCCACGTGGAGCAACGGAGTTGGCAAAATAACACACACTCCCAGGCTGGTTTTGTGCAGGAAAACGGCTTGGGAGAAAGCAGGAGTGCTCCCTCCCTTTGGGGTACCATTCTTGAGTTTGTTTGAGCGCTTTCTTTTTTAAAAGAAGCAGTTCCCTTCGGCTGACGTGTGTCTGCAGGCCGCATGTTAAAACCAGTGCAGGCAAGTGCAGAAATGTATTATGCAGCAAGACCCAAAGGCAGAGGATTTTCAGGCAAGAGGGGGCAAACTTAGGGTTCGCTGAGCCCCACCACCTCTTTTTCCAGTAAGCAGACACTGCTGGAATTAGCTGGGATTAGGAAATGTTAGGGTTGTTGTTCCTCCAGTGGCAGCGGGGTATTCCCCACTCCCAGCCTCCTCTCCCCACCACCAGCGGGGGGAAAGGTGCAGGAACGGGCCTCCTGGGCCATACTCCTGGCACAGTGCAATGTCAATCCCAGGAGTGATGTCATCACACAGACCCCAGGAATGCTTCCAGGCTTTGCACTGAGCTGATTCAGCTCATTTGGGGGCCCAAATTGGCCCAGCGCGAAGCCTGGAGAGCACCTCAGGGGTCTGCACTATGACATCACTCCTGGAAGTGATGTCATTGCACCATGTCAGGAGCATGAGCATGCTTTGAGTGGCAACCCTAGGATATGTGCTGCCATGATGGTCCTTCACCATTCCCAACCCTCAGTACTGCAAATGGAGAAGGCTCTAACACCAGCACCGGGTGTGCAAGCGGCATAGCTTCAAGCCTACACAACAGTCTGCTATTTCAAGTCCTCTGCTTTGTTTAGTACAAAAGTGCCAAACCAAAAGTTTGAGACCCTGCATTGCAGGGACGCTCCCTTTCTTTCCCATATTTTGTTTAGAGTCAGGACGTTGATCAAGTATTTCCTTGTCCCGCATGTGGCGTTCCAGCCCTCAGAAATACTTGACCGCCCATCTGAAGAAATCCATGGCATTTTGAGTCAGTCCTGAATCACAAACCTACATCCGAATACCCTTGACATTTGTGGGGGGCAGTTCAGCTCAGATGTGAGCTTTGATGTCTGGGCCTATTGCTAATTGTAACCGACTCTTCTTATCCTCCTCCAAGAAAGACATGCCAGGTGCCTTTCTGGAGTCCGGAACAAGCCGTTCTTGCACAATTCTCGAGGATCACCAGAGGAGCAGGACACAGAGAACAGCTGCTTATTTAGGTGTCAAAGTTTGATTATTTTTTAATTATCGCTCATGTACTTGGGCATTGCAGAAAGGTCATGCAACCTTGTGTTTTGTGTGGGCTTGAGGGACAAAGCAGAGAAGCCCTATAGACTGTAACAGCTGGCCTTCAAAAACAGCCATTGCCTCCCCTCTGAAGCAAAAGATATTTAAATTATGTTCTGTGTTTTCTGTTTAGCACCCTTGCTAAATGTTGTAAATATCTAGGTTTTTCTGTTCCTAAATCAAAAACTGTATACTTGTTAGTGTGGATAAGTGGCCATTTTCACACACCTTTAACGTCACGCAAAACTCACAGAACGAGGGTGTCTTCATGGTGTGATTTCTTACCTCAATGCACCACGAAAATCGAATCATCATGATGGGGTGACGTCAGAAATGGCGCCATGAAGACGCTGTCATTCCATATATACTTCTGTTCTTGAATGGAGAACACTGACACACAATTAAGCTCACTGCACATATGTCCATATGAAGAGAGTACTGCTTTTACAGGTAGGTATCCCAGTAAGAGTGCTATGCCCCTGAGCAGGAAGGCAGAATTATCCACAGAAATAAAGGGACGGATTTCTAACATCATCTAGCTGTGTTTTTTCATTCTCATAATATTTGACTCTCTCCTTATTGATTTGGTTTATTTTCCACTGCACTTCAGGAAACCTATATGCACAAACACATGGCTGCCTTGAGCCCGTACTGGAATGGTATCATAACTTTAAATAAACAAACACAAAAACAGTTTAATGCTATAAACAAATTTGGTCCCGTTTTATTTATTTACTTACTTTATTTATACCCTGACCTGGATAGCCCAGGTGAGCCTGATCTTATCAGATCTCAGAGGCTAAGCAGGGTTGGCCTTGGTTAGTAATTGGATGGGAGACCTCCAGCAAAGACCAGGGCTGCAGAGGCAGGCAAGGGCAAACCACCTCTGTTAGTCTTATTACACAAGGATTACACAAACTAGGTTCTAATGTACTAAGAGGTAAGTGGCTGCCGCAGACATAAGGAACACTGTTGTGTCCTCTTTGCTGTTACTATGAGCTTGGGAGCTTAACAATTCAGCTGTTCACTCAGCTGTGATCTATTTGTGGTTTTATAATTCTCATGTGTTACCTTGGTCAAGAGTTATTTTCCACAAACACATGTGTTGAGGGCCGCATTTAGGCCTACTCTGCCTGATACCGTCACACACCACACCAAAGCATTGGGTTGAATTTCCTGGAATAGACACCTCCCCATAACTTTCCAGTGACACAGATGAAGAGTTTTATTTATCTGGAACTAATTAACTTGTGTTGCAATTCACAATATTTGCAGATGTTGCCAAATTTTAAAAGCACCTGTATTTTATAGTAATTTTATGCCACATCATCTGAGGGTCTGGAATTATGGACCTGAAAATCCAAATTCATTACCCTTAATTTTTTTCACAGATGAAAATAAGTATATCTTGTATACTTATTACACCCAGGTTTTCATTACCAATTATAGTAGACAATAATGACCTTGATAGACCAATGGTCTGACTCGGTAGAAGGTAGTTTCATGTACGTTTTCGGCTTGTATTCAAGCAATGTTGCACACAGCTGTGTTGCACACAGCAAAGCAATTCTGGGAAACATTCCGTACAAAGATGAAGCTGAGAAGGACTTCCATTTAATATAATGCATCAAAAGAGTAACATTGAGGATGTGTCTATTTAACATATTTTTATCCTATAGTTCCTTCAAGGAGCTCAGAGCAGGGTACTTGCATCTCCTCTCCCCATTTCATCCCCACAACAACCCAGTGAGGAAGGATCGGCTGAGAGTGTGTGATTGACCCAAGCTTACCCAGAGACAAGGATGCCATTTCCCCACTACCTGTGGGAAGGCTCCCACCAATCCTTCCCAGTCCTCCACTACTGTTTGAATGAATAGAGAAGAAAATAGGGATGGAAAATGGCATCACGTGATGTGTGACACTTGCACCCGAAAAACCTGAAGCGCCAGCATCCTGTCACAGCAACACTCTAGGAATCCAAAAAAATCTCTATGGTAAACATAGAGATTTGTTGGATTCCTAGAGCATCCCTGCAACACCACTTCTGTTTTTTCAACCACAAGTGACATTGTGCAGCACATAATGCTAATTTTGCCCCCTGTTCCACCAGAGCCCAGATAAATCTCCTACAGGTTGCCAGCCAAGGGCTGGCAAGTCTACCCAGTGAGCTTCATGGCCTTATGGGAATTTAAGAGTAAAACTTGATCTGGCAGCAGGGTTTGTGCTAGACTCACGTCAGCAACACCAGCAGCCCCTGGAGCCCTGAAGTGGAGGTGATGGCAACAGTGAGAGCGGACATAGACCAGAAGGCCCCACCAACATAGAGGGCCTCTCTAGGGGCAGCAGTGGTGAGTAGGGATGCCAGACCCCCAGCTGGGCATGGAATTCCCCGCCCCACCCCACGCCCGCACTTACCTGGCCGGGGGGGTGCACACCTTCCATGTGCACTCCCCTGTGGCACTGCGCACTCCTGTGTGCAGCCACCACCTGTATTGGGCACGTCTTGGTCCAGATTGGGGCCACTGCAGTGCACGGGAGAGCTCCTGCCCTCCACAGCAAATCAGGCCTGTTTCGGGCCCATTTTGGTGCAGATTGGGCCCATTTGGGGCTGATGTGGAGCACATTAGCACTTCCGTGCTCTGCAGTGGATCAAAACAGGCACAATCTGTGCCAAAATGGGCCCGTTTTGGGCACTGTCAGAGCGGCATGCAGAAGTCTCAGGAAGAGAGAGGAATAATATTGTGCAACCCCCTCATCTTCCCCTTCTGAGGTCTTGGGAGGCCTCTTGAGTGGACTGGACAAGATGGTTGAGGGCAAGCCTGCTGGTTTGGACAAGGGGGAGGGTCACAAGCTGATTTGAGTCATACACCAACCATCTGTGTGCCTGATTTTTATAAAGTCTGCAGTGGCAAAGGTGTCATATTCGCTTTGGTGAGTAGAATGCACCACCATTAGATCATCCATGGGAAGTTTTTAAAAACAGGATGAACTTATGCTGATCTGGCTGACTTACTAATTTTCATATTTGTACCATGAGTAATGGAACTCCATGGACAGATTCAAGTTCCAGAGGGGAAGCCCTTAGGAGGGGTACAGGAAGCTTCGACAGGAAGTCTCAAGGCATCTTACCTAAATGGCAGTTTGCTGAAGGCAGCCCTGTGAGCACACATCACAAGTGCACAATACAATGATTTGCCTTGAACTTGATGTTTCTCTCAAAGTGTGGGTCATTAGCTCCATTTATTTAAGTACCGGCACAGAATGGGGCAGAGTTTAGTTCCAGTAAATGACATTTCTCCCCAAAATGCATCCACTGGGTTTGGAGGGGGTTTTTGGGGGGTGGGTGGGATTTTAACAGAACCAACCTAAGCAGAGTTCTACCCTTCTAAGTCCATTGAAGTCAATGAGCTTCAAACAGTGAAATCTTAAGCAGAGTTACTCTGTTTAGGATTGCACTGCAAATTTTTAAATGACATTCCAACCCACTTTTGCTTCCACTGGGAAAATGTTATGGGCTACTGTATTTCCATCCCAGAAAGAGGGGTATTTTACTGCAGGAAATTAGAGGGATGGAAAAGTTTTTAAAGACCCTTCCCCCTCCAAAAAGCCGCCCCAGTGCCTACATTCAGAAAAGGGAAAAAGTCTTCTAACTGATCATGAAACGAAAATGTGTAATTCCATCTGCATTGTGGGAGTTCCAAACCAGCCATACACTGGGAGACGGGTCTTTTTCTCTGCACTTAAGGAAAAGAACTTGCATTTGTTATGAATTCTTTTTTAAACTTCCTAAAAGTTATTATCAGTGCATGGGAAATGGGTGTTTTTGGTTTTAAGGAAAGGGATTTGTACCTTTGGTATGCTCTGACTGGTCAGAAACACATATATGAGACATAGATCCAGAGTTAGCCGTGTTAGTCTGTAGTTGCAAAATAGTAAAGAGTCCAGTAGCACCTTTAAGACTAACCAACTTTATTGTAGCATAAACTTTAGAGAACCACAGCTCTCTTCGTCAGATCTGACGAACAGAACTGGTTCTCTAAAGTTTATGCTACAATAAAGTTGGTTAGTCTTAAAGGTGCTACTGGACTCTTTACTATAAATGAGACATGCCCTTTTAAAAATTATTGTCTTGGGAGAGGATAGATTTCCAATGGTAATCGGGTTGCCAGCTATGTCAGCCTCTGCACCCAGCCCATGCCTCCTGTTGCCGCTCAGGTGTCCAGCAGGGAGAAGAATCAGAGAAATTAGCCATGGACGCTTCCATGACATCATGCAACAACATCACTTCCTGTATGCTTGGAAGTAATATCTTTATACTGTTGGGGAAAGCCCTGGTATTTGGGCAAAAACCATGGAGCGGTTCTGGTGTGGCTGTGATGTGATGACATCACTACCAGAAGTGACATCATTACATCACTGGTACACGTGCACTCACATGCAGATACAGGTAAGTCAATCCCTGCTGCCCGCTGTCTCCTCCAGCCCTCACCATTTGCCAGGGCCCTTGCCAGTGCCCGGGGAGGGTGGAGTTTGAGGAAGATGTGACATCACTTGGTGGTGATGCTAAGGGAATTTCCCGTAATCTTGATGGTAAACACCATAGACACACAGATTAATTCCTTGAGCTTCCCTATGGAGGCTATTTTCCTGCAATTTCCCTCTCCTCAATTTCTCGAAAGTGTGGAACTGGGAACAAGGGTGGGGTTTTACCACTGCAGGCAGGCAAATTAGGGTTGCTAGCCCTCTGCTGGCAATCCGTGGGAGCTTTTTGTGGATGGAGACTGGGGAGAGTGTCACAAACACCGTGACAGCACTTCCAGTTGAGCGTCCAGAACGGACATTGCCATGTCTGCAACCAATTCCTCCCGTCACAACTAATTTGCTTCTGTGAGAAAGAAATCAAGAATGAAAGTTCACTGGAGGAAATCTCAAAGATTTCACCACTGTTCGCTCTGATTAAAGGTTCTCTTTTCTTGATTGCAAACTTTGCAAGCTTTATTTAGTTAGAGAAGAGCCTCACACATTTCACATTGATGTCACATTCCTGGCCTTGCTTTTTGTCAGCTATGCTAGCAAAGAATGTATATTTGTAAGGAATGCAGCCTGGCTGGAAAACATTTGCAAAGCATTCTGACCGCATGGAGAATCGGAACCTACCAATAATCATTAGTGGACAATGGTAGAATGTTTTGCATCCAATACTGTGCCAAAAACCCTTTAAAACTTGTCAGTGACGAACTGTTGTAGTACACCACAAGTTTAAATCAGCTTTAGGATAATTCAAGCTACCCCAAACAACCATAGTTTCAAGATTTTTTTTAAAAAAAAACATTCTTCTGAGATATGTCTTTCTTTGAGTCTCTCTACATGAGAAGCTTCCATGCGTATTCATCAAATGTAGAGAGACACAATGTTAGCTGGAAGGGTAGTTTAAAAAGACAGACCCTGCAGAGATCACTCTTCAGAAGGTTTGTCAGTTTCATCTTCACCTCCCTGAAGGCTCTGTCAGTTTCGCCTCTCCATTCTAAAACTGTGTGGGATCGCAACTAGAGGATAGTGAGGAATGGAAATGGGCTGGAGCTGCCTTCCATAGCCTGGCTTGGACCTGGAGAGGTTATAATGGGCTGAAGTTTCCCTTCTGGCATTTCACAGCCCCTCCACAGCTCCATGTATAGCAAAACGTTTGCCCTGCTGCCAGGTCTGCTTTTTAAACTACCCCTCCCGGGTAACATTGCATCTCCCGGCGTGTGTTCTTCACATGTCAGATGTCTCATGTAGAGAGACTCTTTGACAACCTAACCTCCTTGTAAAGAAGTTCCCGCCTTCACTTGAAACCATGGTTATGAAAGGATTTTGATTTTTGAAACTGGATTAAATATGGAGTGTGGACAGTGGAAAGTACTGTGTCAAATATGCAGCTGCAGAGTGTGTCATTTTAAACAGCAGTTTAATTGGACTTTAATGGTGTAATTATTAAAGGTCTAGTAATTTGGTTCTTACGTACCTTGAGTGTGAGAGGTGGGGGTGAAGAGAAGCTTCTACTGCATTCACATACAGCCAGACCTTCCAGAGTGAATGTGAACTCTTTTTTTTTATTTACTTCAGTGAACTTAGAAGGGCGTCATCTGCCTTGGCTGGTATAGTTAGTCTGATATCTTCAAAGCCACGTGATTGTGACTATACCCATTCACAGGCACATGCAGTACCATACGGAGCGGTGTGTGGAAATACTACCATTAATACTACTATTCAAGGTGACATCACCAGGTCTGATTGCATGACATCAGTGGACCATGTCATCATCAAGGCCCCACCCAAGACGTCTCCGGGTTTGAGAGGACAAGAACCAGTGAATCCTATCCTCCCACTTCACTGCCCACATGCCTTCTCACTAGAGCTGCCCTGCTCCTGCTAGGTACTAACCAATAGATACTCGTCCCCATGAAGTACAATCAACAAGTCCAAAGTCTTTTTAACAATTTTAAAGTGCAAAGAGTTTGATGTGATAACAGTGCGTGTAAATGGCCGTTTGTCCCGACAGGCTGATAGCTTGAATCCTGTTTCATGATTCTTTGTCAAGGAACAATATTCTTGTCTCAATCTTTTCAAATCACGGTCATTCAATGTTCTCCAAAGATTTCTTCCCCGGTTTCAGAACATACACTGACTCATTTCCAATGTCCATTGGAACCTGCAGCCTGTTGGGACAAACGGCCATTCACATCCTGTTTTATTCCCTGGGGGGTGAGGACGGTGGGGAGATACCTGTGGAGTGGAGTCTTGTAGATACACCTGGAAAGACATATCAGAACAGATGGAAGTTATTCATGGAGGAGACAAGGTATATTATACTTACCTTTGCAGATATTGTCTTTAACCCATCCATACCACTATGCGCCATAAGAAATTTAGATCCACTGTCCTCATAGGATTGCTATACAGGAAGTTGTAGCACAACACTTTATATATATAAACTATTGTGTATTTATTATTATAATATTCACTGTAGTATTTGTTATATATTTATTCTTGCCGTCGTGGTCAGCGGAGATTAATGTGTATTTATGAATGATCAGTCATTGTATATTTATGAATGATACTTCAGGTGAAAAACAACAAGGAATTTGTGTGTGCCGGTGGCTGGAAATGTTGGTAAATTGTTTTTTTATATATATTAGGATTCACTGTTATCACATCAAGCACTTTGCACTTTAAAATTTTTTAAAAGACTTTGGACTTGGTGATTGTACCTTGTGGGAACGAGTGTCTATTGGTTAGTAGCTGTTTACCCATGAGGGCCCTATTTTGTGGTTTTCTGCTTCTGCTAAGGGCTGGGATTCCCATGCTCCCAGCTTCTGTTTCCAACTTCAAGGGGCGATGAGAGAATTCTTTTTTAAAGTCTAGGGATTCCAGGTCCTTCGCTGGGGTGGGGGATCTCTTGCTCCCACCCTCCACCTCCACTCACTTGGCCAGCGGGGGGGGGAGTGGGGGGACAGGCCTCCTGGTCACACACCTGCACTTTGCACTGGGACCCCAAATGAGCTGAACTGAGCCCATTTGGGGCCCAAATTGGACTGCTGCAAAGTGCGTGCTCCTGGGCCTGTGTGATGACATCACTTCCCGGGAGCACACACACACGCAAAGCAAGCAAAGGAATAACAAAAAGTGAGTGCTGGGTGCTCCCTCCCACTAGGAAGGTAAGGGGACCTGGCAACTCTATTAAAGGCCAATGATGTGATGTCACTCCTGGGGAAAACCCTGTAGAGATGTGAGTCCTCTCTAGGATTCCGAGAGAGATGATGTCACTTCCAGGTTTTCCCTGGAACTGACATCACGCTGTTGCTACCAATGCCTCCCCCCCCCCAACACTAGTTTCTTGCTAACTGCAGTCCTACCCCTTACTATAAACTCTGGCTACTAGACTGGTCGAACCTTCCTGCATTCTAATCCTGTTGGTATCCCTGAATCATAGTTTGGTAGTTCAGGAAAGATGATTTCTTATTCTTTCCCTCAATAGAAGAACCATGCTTCTGCGTCACTTCCCTAAAGTGAGTGTGGATCTAACTAATTAACATGTACAAATGATTTGTAGCAGCAAAGGGTTACCTAATAAAGCACAAGTACTTATTTACTAAGCACGGTCTGTGATTAAGCTGTACAGTGTAATTAACCATGAAGTCCAAAGAGATATTATTAAAATAATTTTCACTTACATAGCACTGAAAAGATGACCTGAAGTTGGTTTGAGGACTTCATAGGTCACCTGACAAAGATGGAGGTAACTCCACATGAGGCTGAGTTCCCTAAATGTCAAAAGACATTTCGAAGAAGGTTCATATGTGTGAATCCCCATGTAGGGACAGAAGGAATCACCATAAAGGGACACCGCTGTAGCACAGTGGTTAAGTGGTTTGGCTGTGAATCAGCACTCTACTGGTTCAAAACCCACAACTGCCATGAGCTCAGTAGGTGGCTTTGGGCAAGCCACTCCTCTCAGTCCCAGTTCCCCAGCTGTATTGTGGGGATAATCATAACACAAACTTGTTCACTGCTCTGGGTGGGGCACTAATCTGTCTAGAAGAGCGGTATATTATGACTTGGGTAACAAGGAATTCCAAGCTGTAACTTTTTGTGGTGTCTGTTTAATCTATTGGGATCAGGGCTTTTTTTCAGCTAGAATGCAGTGGAATGGAGTTCCGGAACCTCTTGAAAAGGGTCACATGGCTGGTGGCCCCGCCCCCTGATCTCCAGACAGAGGGGAGCTGAGATTG
Source organism: Eublepharis macularius (assembly GCF_028583425.1). Lineage (NCBI taxonomy): Eukaryota > Metazoa > Chordata > Lepidosauria > Squamata > Eublepharidae > Eublepharis > Eublepharis macularius. The sequence continues at coordinate 125,606,232 of NC_072796.1, read as the reverse complement.
CCCTCTGTGCCGCTGGAGCGGAGTTCAGATATCCTGGCCCTGCTCACACTTTCCATTGTGTAAGCCATTTCTTCTCCCTACTGCAGGGGGTTTTCCCTTCCCCCCCACAATTGGCAATTTAATAGCATTATAACGATATACCATTATACCAAAATATGCATCAGGTTACCTGAATTCCCAGCTTTCATTTTTTTTAAAAAGTAAGTCTCTAACACCTTTCCTTGTGGAGATATATGGGGGAAAGCATATATCCACAACGAAATGGGCTTGTGGCTTCCTTTTAGGAAGGAAGGAAGGTAGGGTTGCCATTCCCCTGCTGGGGGAAGGAGGGAAGGAAGGAGTTCAGCAAACCTGATGCATATTTTGGTATAATGGTATATCAGTATAATACTATCAAATCACCAATTAGAAGAAGAAGAAAATTACCAGGGAGACCTGCTGAGTGGAAGTCCTGTTGCCACTGCATTGTATTAGCAGCCACAGCAGGTGTGGAAAACATCTGAGACTCGAGGCAGATTGCAAAATATAAAAACAATGCAATCAGACAGCATAAGACATCCAATGAACAATGCACTAGAACTCAGATTACATAATTAGAAAACAATGTGAATAACAAACTGTCTTAAGGCCGATGTATCAAACAAGGCAAAAGGTGGATTACAAAGACAGAAGACAATGCAGTAAGAGCAGGATAATACCTACAATAAACATTGCCGTATACTACAATCCTGTTCCATGATAAAAGCATCCTCCTGCACTGCTCCATTCTACAACATTCTACAATCCCTTTAGGCGAAAGCCCTTCAGAACATTTCTGTTTTGTACATTCTGCAGAATTATAGACGTGTAGGGCGGACGGGTGGGCTGCTTTGGTGGGCGATTTCCTGGCCTTGGCCTTGGTCCCTGTTGCTGCTCAATAAGTTGGTGGTGGGGAAATGGGGGACCAAAGGTTCATATGCAACCCTAAGTGAAGTCACTGTGTCTCAGGATACTCTAGGATTCCGCTGGAACTCTGTGGTTTAAACTGTAGAGTTTCAGGAAAATCCTAAAGCATCCCGCAATACAGTGATGCCAATTTTGATTATGCTCAAGAATTCCTGGTGATTTGGGGGTAGAGCTTGGGAAGGACAGGATTTGGGGAGGGGAGGGACCTCAATGGAGTGTAATGCCATAAAGTCCATCCTCCAAAGCAGCCATTTTCTCCAGGGGAACTGATCTCTGTAATCTGGAGATCAGTTGTAATTCCAGGAAATCTCCAGGCTCCATCTGGAGGCTGGCAACCCTAGGTTATACAGACAGAAAATGACTTTGCAGCATTGCATGATGCCATTTGCGTAAGTCTCCATGCCCTCCCCATGTCTCCCGGGGGTTGCTAGCCAACGCTAGGCCTTCCTGAACTCCTGAGGCACATTCCATGAGGTAGGAGCCACCCCAGAGAAGTGTCTGAACAGGCAGGAACTGATCTTACGCTTCTGCCAAGTAATGCCTCCAAAGGGCTTCCTTCTGATGATGAGCAAAGCTGTCATGGCAAAGCAGAAGGGACAGTCCTGCAGTATGGCTGCCAATTCTAGGTCGGGAGATTTCTGGAGAGTGTAATTCTGGGAGGTCTCCAGGACCTACCTGGAGGCTGGCAATCCTAGTTGTGAATGGCTCCACAACAGAGAATTGTACCTCTTGAAAACAGCTAAAAAACCCACTGGAATACAACAGTCGGACTAAACTGTTGTCTGGATGGTCCATAAAAACTATGTGAATAAATTCTGCTGATGAGTGACAAAATGATTGGTATGGAACCACTGTGTTCCATTTATGGTACAAAGGGAGCTCAAAGAACCTTGCCGGGAGTTCCATGGACCCCCAAGGACTTCAGATTTATCTTTCTTGAATGTCAGCATCTTCTTTCCCCTTGCCACATAGCAAACCACAGTTGAATGAGAGGCTTTCGGAATAAAGTTGCATAGGAGTAAGCTAAAGGAACATGAAAGAACAAGAGAAAAATATACTGAAGGAACAAGCGTGAAAAATCCTAGTGGGTGAAAGAGCTTGAGTGTAATTAGCCCACTGCATACCTGTATTCCTATGTGGCCAGGTTTGTGTGCATACTTTGAAGCCACGTCATGACTGCGTAATTCTGCAAGCACATGGAATGAGAAGGGTGTGTGTCCTCAGAACACCGTTTTGGAAGCAGCGGGGACACATCTATCCTTGGAAGGAGGTTCCTGGTAAATTACCAGCAGGTGATAGAATGATCTAATGGAGTGGACTTAAATAAATTAAACAAATGACATCATAGCTTACAGAAGTAATCCTTGCTCCTGACTAGCGGACTTCACATAGAGCAGTTTTTATTTTCTGTTTTTACTGCTATAACCTCTTCTTTTTTGTTTGTTTGGGTTCTATGGGGATAATTTAGGAGCCAAATTTGCCACACAAATGTAAGTTAAGAAAATGTCTTTTTACACCAAACGTTTCAACCACCAGAACAATACAACTATTTTTTTAAAACCAAATTCATAGGTGCAACCAGGGGTTTTTTTCTGGGAAAAGAGGTAGTGGAACTCAGCGGATTGCCCTCGGAGAAAAGGGTCACATGGCTGGTGGCCCCGCCCCCTGATCCCCAGACAGAGGGGAGTTTAGATTGCCCTCTGTGCCGCTGGAGCAGCACGGAGGGCAATCTAAACTCCCCTCTGTCTGGAGATCAGGGGGCGGGGCCACCAGCCATGTGACCCTTTGCAAGTGATTCCGGAACTCCATTCCACCGAGTTCCAGCTGAAAAAAAGCCCTGGGTGCAACAAAAGCAGAAAGCTGCAGCCAATAATGTCATTAAGTTCAGTCAAGTAACTGGTTGTCTTTGAAACCACTCAAGGTAAGCGAGGTCCAACTTTTCAGATTCCGTGAAATGCGAGAATCCTTTGTTAAGCCCTCTTGATTATAAAGCAACTGGAACCCAGGCTTCTGTTGTCTTCTTGTGGAATTACAGCCCTGCAAGAATAATATGATTCCAATAATAATACCAACTAATTATTTTTTAAAAAATGTTATTGAAACTGTACAACACACAAAACATTACAAAACACAAAGTCAGAATTATTAACAGATAACAAGCAAACAACTTATTAAAATACAAGAAGTTATCACTAATTAATTACAGCTTATAAGGAGAGTATTCTTACAATATCCAACATAATGATAACTCACATATTTGCAAACTTATGAAAGAGTTTTAGGCCAGGTAAAGAACTGTTACTTTCAAGATATTCAAAGAATGGAAACCATTTCTCTATAAAATGTGTAGTTTTTGGAAAGTGTTCTACTTGATAAATTTTATCATATAATTTTTCTGAGATAAAGTGATCCCAAATTTTTGTGTACTAGATGTCATTTATAGGGCTGGATTTCGATTTCCATAGAATAGCTATCGCACTCTTAGCAGCTACTAGTAAAGTTGCTACCAAGTCTTTCTTAACTTGGGTGTATGGGCTTGGTATGTGTCCCATTGGTCTAAGAGAAGAATTTTTGGAGACAGTGTAACTTCGTATCCTGTTATTTGTCGAATTTATTTTAGGACCTCTTTCCAAAACAATTCTATGTATTGGCATCTCCACCAGCAATGAGCAAAATTCCTTTCCTCTCCGCAGTTTTTCCAACAGTTAGGTGAAATTGAGGACAAGATCTGGGATAATTTGGGGGAGGTTATGTACCATCTGTTGATTATTTTATAAGTTTGTAATGCCAAGTAATTATAACACGTACACACCTTTTAGTGACTATTGTTCACATATCACATGTTTCTGATTACCTTATTAAAGGTGATAAGAGCATATTAATTATTATTAAGCTCCTCACCAACCATCTTCTTCTTCACCTGCCTGGTTCCTGATACTGACTCCGCCCTACTGGGCAAAACCAGTCGGCTCATGGGGGTTATACTAGCAACATTTTATTTCTTATAAATGCATAAAATATAAACAAGAACAAAACAGCACCCTGTCATATTCACTGAGAGCCAAGCTACAAGTGACGCCTGACACAGGTTGGACTCTTGTCAGCTTCCCTCAAGTTTTGATGGGAAATGCAGGCATTCTGGTCTTACAGCTTGGCTCTCCATTTAATTGAAGTTTACAGAAACACTCCTCCGCCCACACACACACACTCAGCGGAGGGGAAGGGGGGCGCCTGGCGAGAGCCCGACGCCTGCGCTCCCCTCCCGGCTGCATGTTCTCCCTCCCATAGACTGCAGCTCTGTAAACTTTAATGAAATGGAGAGCCAAGCTGTAAGACCAGGACGCCTACATTTCCCATCAAAACTTGAGGGAAGCTGACAAGTGTCCAACCTGTGTCAGGTGTCACTTGTAGCTTGGCTCGACACACAACTTTCCCCATAAGAATCAGAAAGGAATTAAGAAAAGTCAAGTCAGGAGGAAGCAAGAAAAAACCATACTGGTAGAGGTCTACAGTCCTTGGAGGATTGCCATCTCTGTTATGTTCATCTGTAAAAGAAAAGAAAAAAAAGCTCTTCAGTTAAGACACATTTGTAAAGAAATTTGACACACGGCTTTGGACTCTACTATATCCGGCAGTTCTTAGGGACCGTCTGGATTTTTTCGCACCTATTTATGAGGAAATCCTTTTGGATGTGAAATTTGTGATTACCTATTGGACTTTACCGTTAGGCCAATAGCCTTTGTACATTACTGTTCTCTTTTGTAATCTTTATTGTACCATATGAGAATCTATCTTTTATACATTGCTGTTTATATTGCTATTTATCCATTTGCACTGAGTACTAATAGAAAATTGTGTCGGGTGTGTGTGTGCAGATTATAATGAGATAAATAAGGTAGCAGAGCAGCGGAGTTTGATATTAGTGCAGTGAAAATAAGTAGACAGACTTCTATGGTTCTGCTCTATAAAAATACTTTACTACATAACAGGATAAAAAGGGTACATTTAGTAGGAAAAATCATAAACGCCTGACTGACTACATCTTGAAGGCTAGACTAGGAACTTAGAGAGAGAAAACTAGAGACTGAGAGCCAAGCTACAAGTGACACCTGACACAAGTTGGACATTTGTCAGCTTCACTCAAGTTTTGATGGGAAATGTAGGCATCCTGGTCTTGCAGCTTGGCTCTCCGACTGCTGTCCAAAGGACTTTTCAACTGTCACTTGTCCAACATTCCGCCAAGCTGCCTACATTTCCCATCAAAATTTGAGGGAAGCTGACAAGTGTCCAACCTGTGTCAGGCGTCACTTGTAGCTTGGCTCTGAGAAAGAAGTGGTGTAGTGAACAAAGAGCAATAAAACCTTAGTATATGTGGCTAGCTAATTGCCCCCCAATAAACTGGCTCATCCAACAGACATTCCTAGATTTCTTCATTAAGACTAAAGACTCCCCTTTCTACAGCGAGAACTTTTTCTCGAAGCCTAAGTGGTCCTATGCTAACTAGCTATCTGATTAAACAAACTGAGAGCCAAGCTACAAGTGACACCTGACACAGGTTGGACACTTGTCAGCTTCCCTCAAGTTTTGATGGTCTTGCAGCTTGGCTCCCCATTTAATTGAAGTTTACAGAGCAGCAGTCTATATGAAGGAGAACATGCAGTCGGGAGGGGAGTGCAGGCGTCGGGCTCTCACCAGGCACCCCCCTTCCCCTCTGCTGGTGTGTGGGGGGAGGGGGTTTCTGTAAACTTCAATTAAATGGAGAGCCGAGCTGTAAGACCAGGAATCCTACATTTCCCATCAAAACTTGAGGGAAGCTGACAAGTGTCCAACCTGTTTCAGGCGTCACTTGTAGCTTGGCTCTGAGTACCAATTTAACTCTTTCGTGACTTGAACGTAGGGCACTTGCAAACGAAACCTAACACATTGACAGCCTTGCTCAGCTCTTGCAAACCTGAATCAATCCATCTCATGCTGGGCCTTCCTCTTTTCTTCCTGCCTTCAGCTTTTCCTAGCATTATTGCAAGCCATCATTACAGATTTTTAAGAGTTTCAGTATTTGCGCAATGAATTATAAAGGTCATGCAATCTACAGGGTTGCGCAAAGATGCTTTTCAGAGCATGTCGCTTCAGGTTATGCACAAAAACTACCCAAGCTGTATTAGTGCACGGGAAAGGGGGGAAACGAGACTTGCAAGTCAGTCTGAGTATTTCCTCCCAACCCCAACCAGTACATGGCTGCCCCTGGGCACAGGGGCCAGGAGGAGCAGACATGGAGTAAATACAGCTCATGCAAGTCACCATTTCAGATGCTCTAAAAGAGGTTGGGCATGGCCTTCTTGAAAGAAACCCCCTGCTCCAACTTTTTGGTTTCACGTCCAAACCTGCTTTTAACGGGTAACAGGGAACTCTGCAGAACTGCTGGCCTATGACATATTTGGCGCCTGAGATGCAAATTTCGAATACACACACACCCATGTGAAACTGGTAATTTGTACCTACCTCAATCTGCCTAATGATAGTCCTGGTTTTGGAACACTGTCTCAAAAAGACTGAATCAAGTCTATGACCGTCAGTGTAAGAGAGGGAGGCAGGTCCATACAGGAGACCGAAAGCGAAGGAAAGGGAGCCAAATACAGTGAGGGTGAATGGGAACTCGTGCATTCCTAGGGACACCGCGGTGGATTGGGAGGAAAACACATCTTAATACAGTTTATCGTGCTGTGTGTTTAATTATCTTCATTTAATCTGTGTTTGTTTTATTTATTTACTTCATTTATATTCTGCCTTTCTCCCCAGTGGGATGGCAGTCAAGGGCCCATCCTCTCCTACAACCTCCACCCCACCCTTTTTTGCACTCCGCATTCTCATCCAGTCAGGAAGAGAGCAAACTTGCCCCAACAGTGGTGGTGGGGTTGCTCCCCTTTATCCCCGGACAGCTAGCTGTCCTCTGGACTCCTGGGCAGTCTCACTCTCTCACCTGAGCTGCTGCACCGTACGCTGGGGAGAGAGCGAGAAGGCAGAGAGGGAACAAAAAAGATGCACCGATACAACAGCAGTGCAGAGATACAGCCATGCGTGTTCAGAGGCACTCTGGTAACGGAAAAAGTTGTAGTTATGTAGCTGATACATGTTATATTATTGTATGCAGGGCTTTTCTTCTGGGGAAAGAGGTGGTGGAACTCAGTGGGTTGCCCTCGGAGAAAAGGGTCACATGGCTGGTGGCCCCGCCCCTGGTCTCCAGACAGAGGGGAGTTTAGACTGCCCTCGGCGCAGAGGGCAATCTCAACTCCCCTCTGTCTGGAGATCAGGGGGCGGGGCCACCAGCCATGTGACCATTTTCAAGAGGTTCCGGAACTCCATTCCACCGCATTCCAGCTGGAAAAAAGCCCTGATTGTATGTGTGTGCTGGGGATGGTGTATAGGGCACAGAGTAGTCATGAGGCTCTTTTGGTTGACGGTAATTGCAAATGTGACTCTCTGCGTGGCATAGAGTGAGTTCTACGGTGTTAGAGCTACCGAGTCTCTCTACACAAGATGCCTCAGCAAGTGTTCATCAAGTGAGACGCAATCTTAGATGGGAAGCGCAGTTTAAAAAGACAGAGCCAGCGGAGATGGTTCCCCAGAGGGTTTGTTAATTTCATCTTTGCCTCCTGGAAGGCTCTGTCAATTTCACCTCTCCAGTCTAAAACGGTGTGGGATCGCAACCAAAGGGCAGCGAGGAATGGAAATGGGCTGGAGCTGCCTTTCAGAGCTAGGCTTGGACCTGGAGAGGTTATAACGGGCTGAAGTTTCCCTTATGGCACTTCACAGCCCCTTCACACAGCCCCAGTGTATAGCAAAGCCTTTACCCTGCTGCCGGCTCTGTCTTTTTAAACTACCTTTCCCGGCTACCATTGCATCTCCCGACATGTGTTCTTCATGTGTCAGATGTCTCGTATAAAGAGACTCTCTGATGACAATCCTAAATGACCTTCTGCTGGTGGATGTGGGGTAATATAAGACTGCTGCACATTTTCAGGCTTTGGGGCAATTGTTCCTTAAAAAGTCAGAACTGGCCCTAAAGTCTGTGATTATTGAAAATCAGGGTTAAAGGAAAGGAAAGGCACATTCTTTGTCAAGGGACACCTCTTCTGGCTAACTTAAGGTACAGTTGCAATTCAATGAAAAAAAGAGACCCCATCGTGATACTTAACTTGGACCACAGGAATTGTACCCGGATGCCCAGGCATGAAAATCAGGAGACAGTAGTTTTTAATAATAATATTTGATTTATATACCACCCTTCAGGACCACTTAACACTCACTCACAGCAGTTTACAAAGTATGTTATTATTATCCTCACGGCGATCACCCTGTGAGGTGGGTGAGGCTGAGAGAGCTCTGAAAGAGCTGCGACTGACCCAAGGTCACCCAGCTGGCTTCAAGCGGAGGAGTGGGGAATCAAACCAGTTACAGAATTTAATTTAGAGGCTCCTTATCAGCACAGAGTTACAATAGTAGCTTTCTGTTAGAACATCTTACTTTTTGTCTTTCTAGTCCACAGTAAAATCTGAAGTGGATTGTGCGTGTAAAGTGCTGTCAAGTCATAGCTGACTTATGGTGACTTCACAGAGTTTTGAAGACAAAAGACAAACAGAGGTGGTTTGCCTGAACTCCTTGGTGGTCTCCCATTAGGGTTGTCAACCGCCAGATGAGTGCTTGCTAACAAAGAAGTAACATTAGAGAATACAGCAGACTTATGATTTGGACCAGGAAATCATTGCCCTGAAAAAGATTATACAAAACAGGATCTGACATAGCAGCCTGTCGGGACATATTTGGGAGCAAGTGGCACCCTGCTCCATCCCTCCTGGCGGGACGACAATAGCAAAGTCTTGGAACGGAGCCTCCAGATAATCCTGGAATAAAAGAACAAACAGAATTATTGCAGAAGGGATATATTACTTTGAACTTATTTGTAACAACATTGATACATCCACCCACTTCACAACAATGGTGTTAATTTCTACCATCCATTTACACCGCGGGAATACATGGACCGAGACTGCGTGGAATTACATCTGAGGACCTGGAGCACAAGCTTTATACTACTGTGTATTGTCGAAGGCTTTCATGGCCGGAGAACGATGGTTGTTGTGGGTTTTCCGGGCTGTATTGCCGTGGTCTTGGCATTGTAGTTCCTGACGTTTCTACAGCTCTGAAGATGCCAGCCACAGCTGCTGGCGAAATGTTGCTACACCTCTGAAGATGCCAGCCACAGCTGCTGGCGAAATGTCAGGAACTACAATGCCAAGACCACGGCAATACAGCCCGGAAAACCCACAACAACCATCTTTATACTACTATTTATACTACTATTTATACTGCTTTTACTATTTATGGAATATTTATTGTATATTTATTGAATATTGTTCATGAAGTCTGTATTTATTGATGTATGAGTATATGCTATATTGTATTGTTATTTAGGTGCCGCTGGCATATATGTAACTGAGTGAATGTTTACTGACAAGAATTACTGATAATAGTTAATGTTCGCTTTATAATGCACCCTGCACTTTAAAGATAGATAAAATTGGATGAGATATTGAGATACTGACTGTTCTTCACAGGAACTAGTGTCTAATTTTGGTGATAAGTGGTAACTGCCAAATGGGGCCTAGAGATCTCACACAATTACACTGATCTCTTGATGACTACAGAGATCAGTTCTCCTGAAGAATGTGGCTCCTGTGGAGGACGGACTCAACAGCAGCATGACCCACTTCCCTTATCCAAACCTCTCCCTCCTCAGTCTCCACCCCAAAATCTCCAGGAATTTCCAACTCAAAGTTGGCAATCCTGTCTTCCATCCACGTGCCAATCCTGCTTAGCTTCTGAGATCTGATGAGATCAGGTTAGCTTGGATCATCCAGGTCAGGAGTGGATTAGTAGGTAATTAATCCAAGATAGTTTTAAATCCCGGCCTGGATCGAGGAATTGAATTGTCAGAAAAACCACAACAGGTAGGCACTACCCTGTATTTAGATGCCCCACTTCAGGTGCAGGATAGCCAAATATTGTTTTTACACCCGAACTGGAAAATATTGCACTCTGTATAAAATTATGTAAGCCAATAAAATGGATGGAAATGTATAAACAAACATGTAGGTTTTGAGACCAGTGGCATCTTAGAGACCAACAAGATTTTCAGAGTATGAGCTTTAGAGAGTAAAAGCTCTCTTCTTCAGATATCTAAAGAAGGGAGCTTTGACCCTTGAAAGCTTATACCTTAAAAATCTGGCTTGTTTTTAAGATGCCACTGGACTCAAATCCTGCCAGTCTATTGCAGACCAACATGGATACCTATCTGAAACAGACACGGTCACTTAACTTGCTTTATTTGGCTCTGGGTATTAGACTGTTCATAGGATCTGGAAATCATTTGGCAAGCTGGAGTGTGTAGGAGTAGAAGCCACTCCTGCTTGAATATTTTCTTCTATAATTCTGCAATCATGAGGACTAGAAACAAGCTATTAAAAAAACACCCTGAAAGCTGATGTGTCATGCCTATGTATGCAGAAGTCTAAAGTATCATTTTTACCTTTGACTCTCTTTTTCTTGTCAAACAAGTCTAGCCTCCTAAAAGAAAGCCAAAGCAATAAGGAACTACTCTCTTTGGCAATGCAAGGCCCCAGGGCTATGCTAAAGTACAAAAAGAAAGAAAAAGAAATCAAGATCCCTGCATGACAGAGGCCTCTCTTATTCTGCCTCTAAGAGTGTAGCAGGAAACAATCGAATCAGACCAATTAGTAATGAGTAAAATCCTTTCTGTGGAAGATAATTCAAAAAGAGCCTGGGGTTTTTTCCCCTGCTGGCAGCCTCAGTCTATAAAGGGATTTTGAAGAACTGCGAAGTTCACAGGCTTCATTATCAGTCAGGTGTTGTGCATATCTTTGCCTCTCCCTTCAGAGCCATTTGCAGGTAGCTAAGATAGCCGAGGGATTCAAATGACAGGGACAGGAATTGTCACATGATAGCCTTATTGTGTGAAGCTGTCATCACAGTATGACTCAGTGCAAGAAGAGCCTTTCAATCAATAGTCATCCTCAACAAGGAAAAAAAACACTGGAGGAATGGGTCATTGCCATGAGAGGCAGGGAGGGCTGTGGGGAAAGTTGCTTGAAACACCACGTGGAGGGGGGAGCTGGGATGACTCAGCCCAGGGTGATTGATCCTCGCCAAGGTTTAAGTTATCCAGTGGCAGCTGAAATTACTGCCCAGGCAAGTTCCAACACAATGTGTGAGCTGATCCTGAAGCGGTTTTTCATCGATACCCCTTTCAGTCATTCTGACCTTTACGGGCACAAGTATACATGAAACTGGCTTATACCGAGGCAGACCGTTGGTATATATACTGAAGAGCCATATACTGAAGACTGAAGAGCCAGTTTGGTGTAGTGGTTAAGAGTGCGGGACTCTAATCTGTAGAACTGGGTTTGATTCGCTACTCCTCCTCTTGAAGCCAGCTGGGTGATCTTGGGCCAGTCACAGCTTCTAGGAGCTCTCTCAGTCCCACCCACCTCACAGAGTGTTTGTTGTGGGGATAATAATAACATACTTTGTAAACCGCTCTGAGTGGGTGTTAAGTCATCCTGAAGGGCGGTATATAAATCGAATGTTGTTGTTGTTGTTGTTGGACTATCAAAGTGAATGTTCTATGCAGGGGCTCACCAAGGTCTCAGGTAGAGATCTTCCACATCTCTTACCACCTGATCTTTCAGTTGGAGATGCCAAGGGTTGAACCTGGGACCTTTTTTCCCGCAAGGCAGGTACTCTAGTACCAAGTTATTGTCCCACTTCCTTTACCTCGCATCCTGACACCAATCCGTGCTTTCATTAAGTATGATGATTTGCACATTTATTTCTCCTTTTCATCAAGCTGAGGTGATGGGTATTCTAAATGAGCGCTTGGAGGTGGTAATGGTCTGTACAAAGGGAAATATACTGAAACTCAAACGAGACAAGACAGAAATGCTGTGAGGTGGTTTTACACAAGAACTGAGTCAGCCTGTTCGAGATGGAACTAGCTCCTCTTAAAAGAATTAGTTGTGGAGGGTTACTGATTCACTTCTAGGGTCAGTTAAAAGGGCTGGTTATATGAACTCCAAAACATGTGCCTGTGGTATTTGAAAAACTGTCTAGCTAGCTCCATATGAATCTGCCTGATTTTTCATAATCTGCTGCCCCATTCTGTGCAGTGTGTGAATGCAGTCCTGGATCTACTGCAATATTTGTAGTTTATCATTATCACACAATACTAGAGGTAAATTCTGATCCAGTATTTTACCTAGAATAATTATAGCACTGAATAATGGACTATATTATATTAAAATTTTCCTCCCCCTGTCTTCTTTTGTTACAGCTCTAGATAAAACACTGGGAGCATTGTATGATTGGTTTCTATATGTGTGGGTGTGTTTGATCATAAATTGTTTACAATTGACCACTAAGGAAGGCCTTAGGGCCGAAATGCGTCTAGTTGGTTTTTACTGTACCTTGGTCTATTTGTGTTGGTCATTGCACATCTCAAAATACAGATGATGGTAACAACCTATATATATTAGGTTGTTACTTAACCCCTTGATTTTGTGCCCCGTTCTGTGCGCCACCATTATCAGAAATAAGATACGTGGCAATACAAGAATATGTGCTGGAACCTCTGTTATGGAATATCCCCCACCCAGATATTTGGCTGGCAGGGACTGTGCTAAGTTTATTGTGCCATCTAAAGACATATTTGCTTCCCTAGCCTTTCTGTTCATTATTTTTCAATTTCTTTTAAAAAGTGATTTATTTAAAAATATGTTGTTTTTTGTTCTGTTTCTTTGATTATGGTAGGCCACTTTGAGCACCTCTGGAGGACAGAAAATGAGATAGACATGATTCAAATAAATAATTGAAATATATAGTAGCGGCAGTGGGAGGAGCTGTGGCTTTAGGAAGGACTGTGGCTCCGTGGTAGAGCTTCTGATTTATACACAGAAAGTCTCAGGTTTGGGTCTTGGCTTCTCCTCTTAAAAGGATCAGGGAGCAGGGCCATTTCCACATGGCTTACCTTGTTCCGGAATCCGGAAAACAGCAAAATCTTGCAAGGAGACGCTGTTATCATGTCTTCTCGCACGATAACAGTGTCTTCTTGCGTGATAACAGCGTCTTCTTGTGCGATTTTGTGCGAGATTTCGCTGTTTTCCGGAACAAGGTAAGCCGTGTGGAAACGGCCCAGGTGATATGAAAGACTTCTGCCTGAATCCCTGGAAAACCGTTGCTGATCAGAGTAGACAAAACAGACCTTGATGGACCAATAGTGTGATTCAGTATAAGGCAGCTCCCTGTGTTCCTACGATGTTAAAAAGCCTTGTCAACGAACCTTTCAACATTTCAGTCATTTCAGTCTTTCAAGACTATCTGTTCCTGACCTGAAAATCAGCATTCTGTGACAAAGAAACTTCAGAGGCAGGAAACAGCTAAATTAGAATTCTTCTGTAAGTTCGATAGCATTACCCAGGAGCTCAACACACCAATAATTTTGTACAGCTGTTCAATTGCTGCTTACCATAACTGAGTCGCCTGTATTATCCCCAAATACAGTTGCTGTGAATAATTTGCTGTGCTTATTTGTATATTGTTTCAGTTTCGCACAGTGTGGGACCAGGCCTTTACACAATTTTATCTTCTTTCTGCATATAAAAGCCTGAAGATTCATGTAACTGCCTCTGACAAAGTGGATAAATCTGCAGAAGTTTATTCCGCAATAAATGTGTTCATTTCCAAGGTGTCACAAGGCTCTTCTTTTGTTTTCGCTGCAACAGACGAACAGTGAAACCCTAAGCAGAGTTACTCCAGTTTAAGACCATCGAAATCAAAGGGCTTAGACTGGAGTAACTCTGCTTAGGATTTCACTGTAAGTTGGCCACCCCACTGGAATTGATAACCCATTCAAAAGACGTGGCATCTTGATCAGTGGGTGTCAATGGTGTCAACTTTGCTGAAGTCAGAGTAGACAGTACTTTCCTCGACAGATCAATAGCTTGATTCAGTATATACCAGCTTCATGTGTTCAAGGCTTAGTCGACAACCTTTTGGAAAAATCGAAAGGAAATAACCCTGTGGCATAAGGGATGACAATTAAGGCTGTAGGCAGTTAGCAGGAGTAGACTACGCCTCCCTCAAATTTGACTTCTGTGTAGTGTAAAATTGGCTTGGGACAGCTCAACATAAGCCTTACTAATACTGACTCGCTTCTCCCTTAAACCTCCGGACATAATGTTTGACTTGTACGAACAGTCAACATGTCAGTGCAGAAGAAACCAAAGCACAGATGGGAGGAGATGCTGGACTGTAGGAGTTCTGCCTTCCCACTCTTTAGCTATAGCAGACTCAGAGTGGAGGAGCTGTGATCTGCGAGGCATCGAGGAACACAAATCTGAAAATAGGACTAACGATATGTGAGTGGGACTTTCCCCTTCATATGCTTTAACTGCCCTGACCTGGATAGCCCAAGAGAACCTGATCACAGAAGCAAAGCAGGGTTGGCCTTGGTTAGTAATTGGATGGGAGACCTCCAACAGAGACCAGAGTTGCAGAGCCAGGCAATGGCAAGCCACCTCTGTTAGTCTCTTGCCATGAAAACATCACCAAGGGTTGCCATAAGACAACTATGACTTGAGGGCATGATTTCATTTTCATGCTTTAACTGGCAGTAGCTAGGATTACCACCAACCTCAAGGTGGAGTTTGGAGTTCTCCCAGAATTATAATGAATCTCCAGATTGCAGAAATCTGTTCCCTTGAAGAAAATGGCTGGTTCAAAGGATAGACTCTTTGGCATCATATCTCCACTGAGTTCTCTCCCCTCATCAAACACTGGCTGAATCCACGCACCCGCGGAGTGTCCTGGCGTTGTGCTAAATGTTTGCTAAACACCCGGAAGTGTAGCGTCTTTCTAGTGCGATTTCTGAATCGCGCTAGAAAGACGCTACACTTCCGGGTGTTTAACGAACATTTAGCACAATGCAAGGACGCTCCGTGGGTGTGTGGATTCAGCCACTGTCTTTCCCAATCACCACTCCCGAATCACAAGGAATTCCCAAGCCAGTGTTGACAACCCTAGCAGTAGTTGCAAACCTATCTGACCTCACAGAATTCATACCACTGCTGCTTCTGCTGCACCCCTAACATTCTGGAAATGTTATAGGAAGGAATACCCCCCGTTATCGTTAATTACTGGGGATGGCCAGGATTTAAGGCAGTAATGGGTGCTTTGGGGGCTGTTTAAGCCTAGGATGAAGTGAGATGAAACCAGAACATAAATGTATTTCTAAGGGAATTCATTTTTCTCTCTCACTGAATTCAGTGGGAGTACACTTACGCCAGCGTTTTTACTGGTGCAATATTACTCGGGCACTCAGGGCAGGATGTGGGGAAAGGGTCTGCATGGCAACTGCACCCAGTTCCTCCCTCAGCATGCTAGAGTTGCCAACCTTCAGGTGGGACCTAGAGATCTCCCAGTTTTACAAATGATAGCCTTGGACTGTACGGCAGGATACACGGCTGAAATACCTCCATTCCCTAAACCCTGCCCTTCCAAGGCTCCACCCCCAAATCTCCTGGAAATATCCAACCAGGAGTTGGCAACCCTAAGCCTGCAGCCGGTGCTTTTCATTTCTGGCCTCTGTGCTGGTGCCATGATTATTTTTTTGTGTATTTATAGGCTGCCTCTCGCGCTGAGACTCAAGGCAGATTATGAAATTTAGGAAATCAATGCAATCAAGAAAATCACTATAAAACATTTCATAAAGAATGCAACAACTGAATTACAAGTAAAAAAACAATGAAGTACAGACAAGATAATACATAAAATAAACAGTGCAATGCACTTAAATCCTAGAACCCATAAGAAAGCGTCTTCCTGTTCTGGTATTGACCCGGGGACTATGTTGGCATATCTCTGAGTTATGCCTGCAGATCTCTGCATTATGCCAACGTGGGGTTTAGTCACTACCCTAAACAGTTTACAGACTGGACTTAGGCATGCACTGTCATCTTCCCATCATGTACATACACATATTGCACAACTGTGTGTGATCAAACAGGCTTTAGAAATAATATAAATAGCTGTCAGAGCTATTTACCAGAGTTGGAGGAACATATTATCACTGGCAGCAACCATCCTTTCTTTCAACTCTACAACTCTGGGGGGGTGGGATTGTCGGCATGCTATTTTAGTGTTCCCAAATCACTACAAAAGTCCACAAGTACAAGAAAATATTGTTTTAAAAATATCACAGGAATCGGCCACAAGATTTGGTTTTTCATCTTCAAACACAAAGGCTCTTTCCCCAAGTTAACAGTGAATGCATGGCCAACCTGTGTACAGTGAACACTTGCTGTGTTAAAAGGAACTGCACTGAATAATTCTTCTCATGTTACAGTCAACACATGTGCAGCTGAACGTGTGATACCTACCACACATTTATCCAGGTATTTGTCCCTAGTTTCATTTGTAAAGTGAACACACTTCGCGTCTTCCTCACAAACACATATATGCAGGGCTTTTTTTCTGGGAAAAGAGGTGATGGAACTTAGGACTAGACATGGGCACGAACCAAAAAAATTTAACGAATCAGCAGTTCGTGGTTCGGTGCCGATGACAATCCCAAAGTCGAGAACCGCAACGAACATTTTCCATTGCTGAAACGGTTTGCGGTTCGTGGGCGCCAGAATGCCCCCCATTGCACTTAGAGAGCCCATATTCACAGGGAGTGTGTAGCAGACTCTCCTCCAGGCAGCAGCCAAGTTTGGTCAAGATTGCAATAGGGATCTTGGAGTTATACCCTCTCCAATCTGAGGGCCCCTGGAAACTCCCACAAAAATCCAAGCTCAATTATATTCTCTCTGTCTCTCCCCAAAGTCTAGCAAGTAGCAAGCAACAGCTCTCACACTCCACTGCTCGCTGAAAGTGAAAGCCAGCCTAGGAGCGCAGTGCTTTTTATAAGCTGAGGTCCCATAGAGCAACGCAGGAGGTCTGTGTTTGGCCGTCAGAGCTGCCTATCAGGGTTTGCAGGGATGAGATTGGAGTGCCCGTGGCTACAGAACACCCCCTCCCCTCCCTCCCCCGGGTGTCTTCTCCCAACTTGTAACCACTTTGCAGGTCCATGGTTGGAAGGAAGACCTGCCAATCAAAGTAAGCTGGGCTTCGATTTGGGTTTCCAGGGCGATAGAACGAGTGCAGACAGAGTTCAGGCATTCCCCCAGCTCTGTTTCCAGGGGAATTGATTGGTGGCACCTGACTGTCTGGCTTCCCGAACCGCGTCCAAACGCACCGAACCATGCTTCTTCCGAATGTTGGTTCGTTTGCCGTGGACAATCACGATCTGCTGGATCACGATTGCCAATTTCGTGGGTTTTTGAAGTTTGTAATGCGGTTCATGCCCATGTCTACTCAGGACTGCACAATGACGTCACTTTGGGTCAGCTGGAACAAGGGTGTTTTTTTTTAAGTTTAAATTGCCCTCGGCAAAAATGGTCTCATGGCCGGTGGCCCCGCCCCTGATCTCCAGACAGAGGGGAGTTTAGATTGCCCTCCGCCTAAACTCCCCTCTGTCTGGAGATCAGGGGGCGTGGCCACTGGCCATGTGAACATTTTCAAGAGGTGCCGGAACTCCGTTCCACCGCGTTCCAGCTGGAAAAAAGCCCTGCATATATGTATATACACGCAGGATGTACGAGCGTTCTCTGGAACGTAAACAGGACTGTAGTCTCAAAAAATTTGAGTGAAAAGGTCAAGAAGTATCATTCTCAAATACAGGGTGCTTGTTATAACCCTGCCAGCCTCCCCCAGTGCGGCATACAATCCAGAGATTTCTGTTTACAACCTTTCCCTCTTGGCATTTGAGACTTGGTTTTGAAAAAACACATTAACACCTTGTGTAGCAATTGCCAGCTGTTGTTGCAACTCTGCCAGTCAGCAGATCGATCAGCCCCCGGGAGAAAGGGTGACAGCATGACTTGGATTATGACAGCTAGACCTCAGCAGGGGGGTGTTTATCTCCAAGTACTCTTATATAAGCAAACTCAGGCCACCCTCTTCTTTTCCAACATCATCGTAAAGAAAGGGTTTGAATCAGTTCTCGTAAAGAAAGGGTTTGAATCAGTTCTTGTAAAGAAAGGGTTTGAATCAGTTCTCTGTAACAAAGCAGTTATACAGAAAACATGACACACAACAATGGGTGAAGAAGACAGACTTAACAAAAGCAAAGCTCACAGCACAACCCTCAGCTTCAGTCCTTCTTCCCATCTTCACAACTGGAACGACACTGTGCATATCAGTTGTCGAACGCGGACTGGCCTGTCAAACTGGTTCTTCAGAAAGGTTG
The DNA here is from genome assembly GCF_028583425.1 of Eublepharis macularius. Taxonomy (NCBI): domain Eukaryota; kingdom Metazoa; phylum Chordata; class Lepidosauria; order Squamata; family Eublepharidae; genus Eublepharis; species Eublepharis macularius. Next base: position 125,587,871 of record NC_072796.1, on the reverse strand, counting down.
TCTGCCCACTTCTTTTGAGAGTTCGTGCATTTATCTATCCATTTGTGGCTTTATTCATTTTGGTAAAATGAAACTGAAGGGAATCCTTCACATTGCTGTGGGGAACTGGGCAGGGAGGTGAAACAAATTGGCACCTTCTAACAGCAAAAGGAATATACAGTGTGAAACTGCTGAATTAGACCTCATTGAGAAATTAAATACTTATCCTGGCTTAATCTAAGGTTTATAATTGGTCAGTTATTTCTAATAACCCAACAGGACTCCCTTTTTGGAAACTTTTAAGAGATTGTCCTTAACACATTGTATCATATCATATCCCTTTTCTGATGTCAATTAATTCTCTCGTGCTTCAGACTGCTTCTTCTTTAATTAATACTTTATTGCACTTTTATCTTCTCCACCTGAGAGAGGCTAGAAACTCTGGCCTTTCTTGTCGTCCATTATGTATCACAAATGAAGTTGTTCCACCCTTCAGTCACACCTGATTTATGACCCCAGGCCTGCCTTTGCTCAACTCTTCCCCTCCCTTCCCCTTCTGTAATTGTCTGGATAAAGTGAGGGAAATTTTCCTTCTTTCCATGTCATCATAGGAAATGAGCTCTGACTCACAAAAGCTCATGCTGGAATAAATGTTTAATATATATTCTTTAAGGTGCCACTGGACTTCTGTTTTGTTTGTTTGTAATGTGATACTCATGGAGTCCCTGGCATATTACCAAAACATTTCTTGGCAGTCATTTCTTTCTTCCCCAGTGGCTTTCATTCACTTCAGGTTCTTCAGAAGAGTACAGGAGTACCTTTGATAAGTTTGCTCATTTTGAAACTACTGCCTCCGTCTTAGGGTGATACTTGGCTTGGAACCTCCTGATAATTTGTGGAACCTCCAAACATTTCATTAGGGCCTAGCCCTTGCGGTAGCCATTTTGTGCTTGGTTCCCACGGCAACCATTTTGTTCTGGCATTTGCAGCCAGATACATTCACGCATCTTACACACACAGGCATGTAACAAAAGCCGAAAGCACATTTGAAAGGTTGAGAATAGTGGCGAAATCATGGTCAGGGAATGAGTTGAGTGCAGGGGTCATTAGCATAATTCATTAGCATAACTCATTAGCATATGCCATGCCTCTTGCCATCACCGGAAGTGGTTCATTAGCGTAACTGATTTGCATGTGCCACACCCCCTGACATCACCTATTCTGGCTGTTTTGGACCCAATCCTGGCCATTCGGGGCCGAAATTGGGCCCAAAATGGCAAAAAGGGGCTGAAAATGGCCAAAAAGGGGCCCAAAATGGTCAGGATTGGGCTGCTGCTGAGTGGGAGAGTGATCCACTACCCATCAGAGGCCTGATCCAGGTTGTTTCAGCCCCAATCCAGGCTGAAATGGGCCCAAAATGGCCAAGAGTCAGGTGGGCGGGGCCACCTGATATGACCTCTTTGGGGAACTGCTGGAACTGCGTTCCCCCTTGAGATGAGCCCTGGTTGAGTGCATACACATAAACTCCTGAAGCTTCTACAGTCAAAATGATTTCTTTCCAAAGTTGTTTTACCATTGGAAAATCAGCTGCCAGTCTTTTGCTATATGCATACGTATGTGTGTCAAGGACTATTTACAAGCCAAGTAGTGTATATGTTTTGAAGTCACACTGCTTAAGAGTCTGAGAACTAAAGAAAGGACATAGTGGTTGAGTGAAGACAAATGTAACATTCTGAGAGCGGCGGGACTGCTCTTAGGGTTGCCAGTTCCAAGTTGGGAAACTCCTGGAGATCTGGGGGGTGAAACCTGGAGAAACCTGGGTCATTTCCACACTACTCACCTTCATCTGGAACGGGGCACAATGTTGCGAAAAAACACGGAAGATAGCGTCTTCTTGCGTGAGTTTTTCGCTACGTTGCGCCCTGTTCCAGATGAAGGTGAGTAGTGTGGTAACGGTTCTGGAGAAAGTGAGGTTTGGGGAGGGAAAGGACCTGGGCATGACATAATTCCATTGAGTTCACCCCAAAAGTAGCCATTTTCTCCAGGTGAACTGGTCTCTGTGGCCTGGAGACCAGTTGTAATTCTGGGAGATCTCCAGCCACTACCTGGAGGCTGGTAACCCTAGCTGCTCTGCATCCAATGCTGTGAACATGCTTAGGCCAAAACTAATTCTGAATAGATCCGTTAAATGAAAGCAAGACCCTTTGACTGATAGAAGTCAATATAAATATTTGCTGGTCTGAAACATTTATTACTTTTAAACAAATGTTTGATCATCTTATGAGGGGGGGAAATCAACTTGTGGAACATATTGCAAAATACAAATTTAATTTGTGCACTCCAAGAAATAGAAATAACAAAAGCCTTTTAGGGTAAAATAACATTGAGAAGCTCCTCTTCCCATATTGATGAATCTGCCAAGGAATTCATAACTCCTGATGCATCACAAAAGATTCTGGGCACACTCAGGGTACATCAGGACTGTTAGACCCATGTCACCCTAAATGTATTAAGCATGCACATGAATACTTTCCTTCATTTGCACATTGCAAAGGAAGATATATAGCAGTGGGCCAATTGTGCTTTCCTGTGCTGCTTGGCTATTGTTACTGATGTTGTCGAGGAACCCCTATTCAGTTTCCCCAAAACTGCAGGATTTCCCACAGCCGTTTGAAAACCATTGTCCTGGAACACTCCATTAACTGATTTGTATATACATTTAAGGGGTGATTAATGCTTTACCCCTTTGGTATGAAAACCTGTGTGTGCAACAACCATAATTAAGAATGGCACATCTGGATTTACTTGGCTGGGTTCCCCCACAACATGCTTGAATGTAGCTTTCAGGAAAGGATCGTGTCACTGCTTCCATGTACGTTGTGGGGTATTTGGCCATTGAAAAGCACATGGTGCTGTTTGTCATTGATGAACTGCTGCATATATTTTGTACTCAAGTATCTCAGTTCCAGAAAGGAACACAGTAACCTGTAGCAAAGTGGTTAAGTGGCTGGATTGCAAATCAGCACTCTGCTGGTTCGAATCCCACTACTGCCATGAGCACAGCAGGTAGCCTTGGGTAAGCCACTCCTCTCAGCCCCAGCTATATTGTGGGGATAATAATAACACTGATCTTGTTCACCACTCTGAGTGTGGCATTAATCTATCCAGAAGAGTAGTATATGAGCAAGCTGTTGTTATTGTTGTTGTTATTATTATTTAATGGTCCAGAAGAATCAGCTAGGAACAGTAACTGAGGTGACCCCCTGGGTGTTCTCCCAGCTTCATGAGACGTGCTAAAACAGCTTCTCTCTCATCTTCTGGGGGGCTAATGAAAGGCCAATGAAAGGCCTATGAGCCTTGAGGAGAGTCCAAAAGAGACACTCAAGCCAGGGAGTTTGTACAATCAATTTATCAGCCCACCAGCTAAAATTTTCTCACGAGGCGAGCTGTTTGTCCCTCCCAGACTTTGGCAGTGATGCAGGTAGAACAAGAAACAGGGCTTTTTCAGTGGTGGCACCTTTTCTGTGGAATGTCCCTTGATGCATGCCCGGTGCCTATCTTACACTTCTTTAGGTCACAGGCCCAAACCTTTCTTTTGACCCAGGCTTTTAATTAGGGGGTTTGATCTTTTCAACCCATTTTTCACAATCTGCTTCTAGCCAGAGGAGAATTTTATGAGAGGCTGCTAAATCTTTTATGCTGATTTTATGCTCGGGGCGGTTTTTAATACTGGTCATTAACAACTTTTATTACTTTATTATGTTTTACTTTGGACGATGCTTCAAGCGGGTTCCCTGGAGAGGTGGAGTAGTCATTTTCTAGATAAATAAATGGGAAGACAGCTAATGACCTGAGGACATTTTGACTGTTTGCTGTTTCTTTTAACATTTTAAATGGTAAAGTGCTTAGGATATCTGGATAGAAAGGCAGTCTGTTTGTGTAGTAATGCACAATATGTGAGCAGCAGCAGCACAGTAAGAAGGAGGTTTTGATGACAGAAGGACTGGTTGTGTGGGATCTCTGCCATGGAATCAGCAGCCGTGGTCATGTTGTGCCAACTGGATGGGAAATGCAGGCCCTGCACTTGAGGTAGGGTCTGTACGGGTTTTTCATCAGTCCCGGCCCCATATTGCTTTGTTTAGTCCCCTGATTCTATACATATTCTTTAGTTTTTACATCGCTTCACATCAATTCGTTTTCACATCTCTTTTCACCTGGTTTTCTTCTGGGACACTTTTATCAGATCTTTTTTTGAAACTGATTTTGAGTTGCTTTTGTTCCTCATGTGTAATGTTTCCTTCAATTTTGTTTGTTCTTCCCACTGCCACTCACTTCCTACCCACTTTTTGATTACTCGTCATCAGGGTTTTTTTTCTGGGAAAAGAGGTGGTGGAACTCAGTGGGTTGCCCTCAGAGAAAATGGTCACATGGCTGGTGGACCCGCCCCCTGATCTTGGCGGCGCGGAGGGCAATCTAAACTCCCCCTCTGTCTGGAGATCAGAAGGTGGGGCCACCAGCCATGTGATCATTTTCAAGAGGTTCCGGAACTCCGTTCCCCCGCATTCCCCCTGAAAAAAAACCCTGCTCGTCATAAAACTACACCTTCTGCTTCTCCTCCTTCCTATCTGCTCTGGAAAATGTGTGGTTTCATTTTTTGATCTTTTTTTAAAAAAAGAAATGCCATTCTTAGCTGGAACGCGGTCGAGCGGAGTTCCAGCAGCTCTTGAAAATGGTCACATGGCCGGTGGCCCCACCCCCTGATCGCCAGAAAGAGGGGAGTGTAGATCGCCCTCTGTGCCGCTCCAGCGGCACAGAGGGCAATCTAAACTCCCCTCTGCCTGGAGATCAGGGTGTGGGGCCACCAGCCATGTGACCATTTTCGCCGAGGGCGATTTAAACTTTAAAAAACTTCCCCCTTGTTCCAGCTGACCGAAAGTGATGTCATTGTGTGGTCCTGAGTTCTACCACTGAGTTCCACCACCTCTTTTCCCAGAAAAAAAGCCCTGCTTACAGCAATATATAGCTATAAAAGGATGACCCCACACACCCACTTCCTGGCATGTTTCCACAAGAGCGGCAGGACTCTAATCTAGATAACTGGGTTTGATTCCCCACTCCTCTGCTTGAAGCCAGCTGGGTAACCTTGGGTCAGTCACAGCTTCTTGGAGCTCTCTCAACCCCACCCACCTCACAGGGTGATTTCCCTGAGGATAATAATAACACACTTTGTAAACCTCTCTGAGTGGTGTCAAGTTGTCCTGAAGGTCAGTATATAAATCGAATGTTGTTGTTATTCAGTTGTCAAGGGTTCTAGTTTATTACTGAACACATTCTACAGAACAGTGTCATATCGATCAGAAATTTTCCTGAAGGCCTGTTTATAACCTTCTCTCCCTTCTTAAAAACTCTATGCTTGTTATTCTGGCTATTATGGTTCATTTGAGATTTGATCTCACTTTCTATGTGTTGCCAAATGGCAATTTTCATGCATGCACTGTTTTTGTTTTCTATCACTTTCTATTGTTTTCTGTGGAGGCAAATGGCGATTCTTACACATGTGCATTTATCAGCTCTACAACTGATGCAAGAATCGACATCATGCCAGTTCTTCAACCAATCACTTGTCGTCATTATCATTACCATCATCATCATCATAGTGTGCTGTCCAGTGTGTCCTTCTGGACAGATTAGTGCCGCACTCAGAGTGGTGAACAAAGTCAGTGTTATGATTATACTGCTGGGGAGCCAGGGCTTACCCAATGCCACCTGCAGAGCCCATGGCAGTAGTGGGAGTTGAACAAGCAGAATGCTAATTCGCAGCTCAGCCACTTAACCACTATGCCACTCAGGGGCGGAGCAAGGGTTTACCTCGCTCGCGGCCGGGCGCCCCCACGTGCGCACGAGCGCGCGCGCGCACCGGCCTGCGTGATGACGTCATGCGTGATGTTATCATGGGAGCGCACGCGCCGCCGCCGGCCCGATTGCTGCGGCGGGTGACCTCCGAGCTCTCCCGCTCGGTTGCGTGCACCGCCGCAGATGCCTGCCCTCGGTGGCTGCGCCTGGCCAGGGGCTTGTGCTGGCGGCAGCAGCGGCGCAGGGGGGGAGGGATAGGAGGCTGGTGCTTTGTGGCGCGCGCTCCGCCGAGCCTCCTCCAGCGCTCCCTCCGGCACACCGCGCCTGCGGCCACCGCCTACCTGGCCTCTATAGGCCCGCCGCCCCTGATGCCACTGCAGCTCTCATGGACACGAACTGTACTAACCAACCAAAACAGTTCACGTTACGGGCAGTAACTCTGAACATAGGAGATGCACTTTAACCATGATACTGAGAATCTCCATTTTCCCCACACTCCTCTAGCAGTATATCAGTATAGAACATGCACAAAAATAAAATGGGGTTGGTGCTGTGACACCACCAATGTTGCCATTAATGACAACAACAAATGTCAGGTCCGTTGCCCACAGTCCCTCCATCTTGTTGCCTAGCTTTGATATATGTTGCAATAGCCTCGTGCACCTGTTCCCTTGTTGCTTTCCAGATTACAGTATGGAGGAGCCCTTATCTCGGATGGCTTGCCGCAGTGGCCTTGGGACAGCTCCTTCCGTCCCACTACTGATTATGTTCTGCTGGATGGACTATGAGGGTGGGGGGACATTTAGAGGAATAGATATAATGTATCATGTACTGAATGCGTCATTCCTAACAAGGAGCCTGTGTACAGCCAGACGCCTTTATTTTGCTTCTGTGTATCCTATGGACATATGTATGACGAAGCCTGAATATCTAAATAAAACCCATTTACACAAGAGCCTGGATTTCTTGCTGCAAGGGGTTAGAGTCAGCTTCAACGTATCCTGTCTTCCATAGACTGACAACAACCTTGCTTGGAAATCCTGATTATTTAAAGCATATCTGGAAGAAAATAAACCAACTCCATAACTGGAAAAATGCAGAGCGATGGCAGACACGTAGAAGGCTCATGCCCCATATTATTCCGATGCCTGTGGATCAGCTGAAAAGACAGCCAGGAATAAGTCAAGCATCCAGAAACCCCCATTTGATAAAGTGCATTGAAAGTGCATTATCCAATGTGTGTGAAAGCAGCTAGCAACTAAATAAACAAGTATCTCATAGCACCTTAAAGACTAACATTTTATTCCAGCAGAAACATTCATGGAATAAGGCTCACTTCTTCAGATGCAATTGGCTGAGAGTTATGCAACCCTCAACCTCACCAAATCCCCCCTTTAATGCAGCCCCCATCCTAAATGTAAGACAAAGGGGACACCCTCCTCTCATTTTTATTAGTTGAAAAGTTGGTCAGATCCAACCCAATGAGTGTTGCTACACAAACATTTTGTAGGAGGTAGTGCCCTTGCTGTTTGGATTTCCCCCCTATCTCCTACATTAAAAAAATGCATGGCAAGGATCCACCTCTAGCATCTGAAGAAGTGGCCCAGTAAAGCTTATGCTCAGTTTTGAAGTTGCCAACAAGACCTTGATGATTGCATAAGCAAAATTCTTCATGCTAGGTCTGAAGGTCACCCAGTGAGCTAAATCTAGTTGGAGAGGTTGCCAGCCTCAAGGTGGTGGCTGGAGATCTCCCGGAATTACAACTGATCTCCAGGTGACAGGGATCAGTTCCCCCCAAAGAAAGTAGCTGTTTTGGAAAGTGAACTCTATGGCATTCTACCTTGCCATCCCAAACACTGCCCTCCCCAGGCCCCACCCGCGAAATCTTCAGGAATTTCCTAACCGACAAGCCTCTGATGATTGCATAAGCAAAAAACCTTCTTGCTATGTCTGAAGGTCACCCAGTGAGCTAAATCTGGTTGGGTAGCTCCTCAAACTCCACTCCATCCATAACCAACAGGCAGGGTGCGCCCACGACTGCAATTAGGACCAGTTGCAACGGATTGTTTACGAATTGCTTGCGATTTCCGCACGCTATCCTATTGTAATCTGTGCCGCTCGCTCTCTTTTTCTCTCTCTTCGTCTTGTTTTGTTTTCAACTTGACTTGGGGGCCCTATAAATATTCCGAGGCCGGGCAGCTGAGCAGGACCCCGGTGCCAGGGCAAAAGTTTCCACTTCCCAGGATTGTGCAATTGCAGGGCGAGATGGGCCGGAGCAGCCGCTCTCCCCCCTCCGGCAGCAGCCATAAACAAAGCCACGTGTCCCCTCCCTGAGTCAGAGGCGGAGCCGCAGCGGCTCTTCCGGCAACAAAGAGCCACCAGCTGCGCGCCCATAAATACGGCGGCAGCCCGGGCGAGGGTAGAGAACGCGGTAGGAGGAAGCAGAGGGTGGGAGCAATTAGGAGCGGCACATATTTATTAATTATCATCATTAATAATAATTATTATTAATAATTATTATTAGTACACAGCTGTCGATTCTAGGGCAAAGCAAGCTCTTCTTGGGCTGCCTTTTTTGGAGAAAGAGGGATTGCAATCTACTCTTTCGTTGTTGCATTTTTTTTTCTTTTCCCACTTCCCATTTTTGGCCGGCAGCGATGCCTTTTCTCGGGCAGGACTGGCGATCCCCCGGGCAGAACTGGGTGAAGACGGCGGACGGGTGGACGAGGTTCCTGAACGCCAACGAGAGCGGCTATCTCAGCGAGCGGAGCGGGTAAGGGCTGCTCGGAGGCTCTCTCGGGCGCTCGTGGGCATCGCAGGTGGTGCGGCGGGGGGAATGGAGGAGGAGCGGGGCAGGAGGGGAGGGACGGCTTTGGAGGGAGGGTTGCCAACTTTAGGTTGGGAAATTCCAGGAGATTTGGGGAGTGGTGCCTGGGGAAGGCAGGGTTTGGCGAGGGGAGCGACCTCATCAGGGTTTAATGCCAGAGAACCCACCCTCCAAGGCAGCCGCCTTCTCCAGGGTAACTGATCTCTGTAGTCTGGAGATCGGTGGTAATTCCAGATGTCCAGCCCCCACCTGGAGGTTGGCAACCCTACAGTGCTGTTTGTTGTGTGAGTGGCGGTTGCGGTTGCAAAATAACACCAAAAAACCCCCTATTTTTGCGCGCGCACATACACCCTCTCCAAGTGCGTCTCTGTTTGGACGAGGCTGCGATGCCTTGTTTATGTTGTTGGCGTTGTGGCGTCATTGCGGGAAGGAGGATCAGCTTCCCAGCTCCAACCTCTCCGGGAACCAGAAAGATTTGAGCGGAGGGGGGAGAGAAAGGGGCCGCTTGTTACCCCCTGCAGCGCAACAGTCGACCTTGCTGTCTCCAGATGTTTCCCACTGCTCATTGCAGCTTCAGCTGTAAAGGTTAGCAGATGTACTGGGGATCCGTCTGTGGGGAGAGAAGGCTCTCTCTAGCAGCTTAACCAGAGATTGGAGTCCAGTGGCACCCTAGAGACCGACAAGATTTTCAGGGTAGAAGCTTCCAAGAGTCAAAGCTCCCTTCTTCAGCTATGGAGAATTCCTTTCTCCTGGCTGTAAATATACAGAGGCTGACGGGTGAAATTTGTGAAGCTGCCCTGCCCTGATTCAGTCTGTAGGTCTATCAAGGGTTGTCTTCTCTAAATGGCAGCACCTGTCTCACCTGTTCCCTGATCTTCAGGAGATGCTGGAGATTGCACCTGGGGCCTTCTGAGTAGATGCTCTACTGCTAAACTGTGGGCCCAGTTTTTAGAATCTGTTTCTTAACTGGGCTTCTAGAAAGGCTGATTCAATGTTTATTGATATGTGTTCCTAAAGGCAATTTAAAATATTTGGTGATGGGGAGGTGGTGGTTTTACTAGGAATGGCCCAGATTCTTGAGTCTAAGAATCAACTGCTGAGATGGTTGAGAGGTACCAGATGAAACAGTTCTGGCACCCTCCTTGCTCCGTACTGCCCCTGTAGCTATTGTGTCCACCACCCTTCTTCCCTATGTGTTTGATTCAAATGTTATCCCCTTGGTCAGCTGCTGGAACATTGAGATCCAAAGCTGGGGTGGGGGTGGAGGAATGGATCTTGATGAGTCATTCTTGCTCTTGGCACCTGTCTGTGTGTTGTCACAGCACATGGTTGCAGGATAAAGTGTCGCGTGGCATGGGTGCTGCAATTGTGGTGGCATAATATGTCGCATGGTGGGGCGCTGTATTGGTAGCGCAGGGCGTATTTGTGTGCTGTAAGGATGAATGCAAATATGTGCACATTGTGCATAGTGAGTGCTACCTCTTAATGAAAGCATGATAGTGGTGGGTGGCTGGCATCAAGGTGTGCAATAGGCAAGACTGTATGTATGTGTGTGTACCTTGGTCTCCTAGATGTTGGTGCTGGGCAGAACAGGCATACCAAAGCCTGAACTTCTCCCTTTCAGTTTAGTGGCTGCCTGCTAGGGCTCTTCTATGTTAGCAACACATTGTAAGACCATAGAAAGTTGATGCCTTCAGTGTATCAAAACATTTGCTTGTAGTTTACACCATTTTTGCAGTCTGAGTTGCTTTTTGCAACTTATCATGCATCCTTTCCATGAATTCAATGCAGTAGGGGCCCAAAGCTGACATAAATACACCATGAAGAGCTATTGGTGGTGGGGGGGGGGAGAAACAAGCACCCCACCTACAATGCTTATTGTCACTTTGGACTTTGCCTCTTGGGCAGCATGGAAGCATAGGTGGGGCCAAAGTTGCCTCCGTAGGAAGGCAGGCTTAGGTAAATCATTAGATTCCCTAGGACATATGAGCAGTCTCTGAGCATGTGAAGAAGCATTTCCTTAAAAAAAAAGGAATGGCATACTCAGAAGCATGGTATGCTTATATTTTTCCCTTTCCTTTCCATTTGTGAAAGGAATTCTGCATATGCTCAGAGGCACTCTGCCTTTGGTGCTGAACTTTTTTTTTTTAAAGCCACTGGTACCCCAGCTTAACTTACACCATTTTGCTGTCTCTGCTACCCAACATAATCCCCTCCTCTTCCTGTTTTTTGGCCAGGCTTGGCTGATTTTTTCCCTCCTTGGCCTTGCACATCCATTACTGTGGGACATTCCCTGTTTGTATTGCTGCAGTCTCTTCCTGCTCCATCGTAGCATGAAGCTAGGAAAGATGCTCTAGAAAGTCCAGGAATGTGCCATCAGATGGACAGAGTGAGTCATTTAACTCTTCCTTCAAAAGTGATGAAGTCACGCTAATCCTGAGAAGTGAGTGAATTGGTATGGCAAAGAATAGATGAGTTTCTTGGAACTGGAGGTGATTTATGTGGGCAGTAGATTTAGGCAGGTTATGTCTGTAAGAAAAATGATTTTAATTTTTTAAAAACTTTAACCACAGGCCAGCAATGGTTATGCAGTTAATCTTAACTGCAGAAAACTGTGCTTGGCATAAGGATATTTTCTTCTGGGTCTGGCTAACATGCTCAGCAAACTAGAAGATTATTTAAGATATTTGGCCTGAGAGCCAGTCTTCTGTTTCATGGTACTTTATCAAGAAAACACAGGAAAAAAGAATCCAGTCTGCAGCATAGTTAAAGCAATACATGTGGATTTAAGATGACAGCATGCAGTGTGATCCTAAATACACTTATTCAGAAGTAAGTCCCGTTAAATTCAGTGGGGCTTCCTGTTTAGTAAATGTGTTTTGGATTGCAGTCTTGGGACACGTTAGATTTAACATGCAATGCTAAGTTGCTTATTGGGTGTAAGTTTTAATTTTATGGGACTTACTTCTGAGTAAACATGTTTAATATGAAGCTGTAAGTTATGTTTGTACGTCACCTTGAGTTATTATTTATGGCTAGAAAGGCAGACTTTTATTGTGATATATCTTTAAAGGAATACTGTAGCTGCTGCTGAGCTATAGATTGGAAATTGGATTGATCCAGATATTCATCGGGTGAAAAGGGAATGAAGGGTCCCATTTGACCACCAAACCCAGTGATGCTGGGGACATTGGGTCTGTCTGGACCTGTGGGATGGGGGCCATGGCAAAGAAGGGAATTGAGATGGGATGAAGTGAAAAATCTGGTTCTAATCCCGTGTGATCGTTTTTGAAGGCTTGGCTTCTGCTTTATCCGGTCTGTTCCTGCTGCATCGGAAAATACCAGTTCAAATGAACGAAGGGTTAGTTTTGTATAATAATCTGTGGGCAGTTATTTGGTAGAAGATACCGGTTGCAGCAACAGGCAAACGATGTCCCCATCAGAGGAGCTGCGTTGATCAAAAAAAAACTTTCTTCCTCAGAGAGCTGTCTGTTTAATTACAAGCAATTGATATTGACAGGTTAAGTGGCTTCAGGGCACATTGTAGTGGGGGTGTGGAATTAAACAAAAATCGGATGAGACTGTTTTTAAACTCCCAAGAGCTCTGCTGGTTTAGAATGTTTAGGTAATCTGTATGGCAGGCTGCTCTGGTTTATTTTGCTTGGCAGACAACGGAATGTTGGCCATGGAAGCCAAGATCTGTTTTCTGATTATTAAAGGCTTCCATCATAAGGACAGGAGATTTTTAAGCAATGACCAAGCTAGTCCAAGTATCCTGTCTCCGTCTTGTCCTGAATGCTGCAGATCCAAATGTTCTGAATCCGTATTGGGCCCACAAAATGAGAGGCTACTTGGAACAACGATGACCTTGGTTCGATGGGCTTGCTCTTTAACGTCTTTCAAGCTTTCCCTATGGTTGACCACAGGGCTTTTTTTCTGGGAAAAGAGGTGGTGGAACTCAGTGGGTTGCCCTTGGAGAAAATGGCCGCATGGCTGGTGCCCTGAGCAGCGCAGAGGGCAATCTAAACTCCCCTCTGTCTGGATATCAGGGCATCAGCCATGTGGGGGCACCAGCCATGTGACCATTTTCAAGAAGTTCCAGAACTCTGTTCACCATGTTCCAGCTGAAAAAAAGCCCCGGTTGACCACCAAGCAAAGATTTTTAGAGGAAAAAACGGGTGAGCGGAAACCAAGATTGAATAAATTCTTGTAAATCTAAATTAATCTTGGTTTCCTTGGGATAACCTGGAGACTTGTCTGGGCTGCTTATTTCATTAAAAGTTGATTTCGTCTTTCTAAAGAAGGCTCATTCTTGGATTGTCCAGGTTTAGGCTCATGAATACTAAGTCAACTACTGGCCTGTCGTAATCAGTATGGTTTAATCTAACTGACAGCAGCTCTTCAGGGTCTCAGGCAAAGGCTTTTCAAATCAGCTACAACCTGACTCTTTTAACAGGAGAAACCAATTTAGTAAAAGCCAGGTATACCTACAGTAATATCCGTAGGTAATGATACCTGCAGTAATAGTTTCAGTGGATTACAGATCTGTTCTGCTATGAAGGTGTTCTTCTAGATGGTTCCATTTTGCTACGGTTCTAATTTGATAATAAGAATGCCCTCCTTAACATTTCTGCCTTGCACATGTTGTGGAATGAACGTACTGCATGAGCCCTCCTGAGGAGTCTTGACCTCCATTTGCTCAGATGAGCAAATTTGTCATGGCGGAGCATAGCAGGAGAGGTGTTCCACCGTGTGTGTGTGGCTGCTGGGCCATGAAGGGCTTTATCAGAGATAATTGAATTGAACCTGGTAACTGATTGGTAGCCAATGGAGCGATTGCAGGATGGGTGTGAGATACATATTCCATCTAGCGCCTGTTAGTAACTGGCCTGCCATCTTCAGAACCAGTGAGTTTCCAAATTGACTTCAAGGGCAGGCCCAGGCAGAGTGCATTACAGTAGACTAGCCTCAAAGTAAACATAGCATGGATCCGTGAGGCCAGATCAGCCAAGTCAAGGTCTGGCAATAGCTTCTGGTAAGAATTTTTTTTTTCTGGCTATGTTATCTTGCTTCTCCAGCAGTAATGTAGAGTCCAGTATAACCCCCAGGCTCTTAACCAAGTCAGAATGTGTCAGCTGGACCCCATCAAAAGAGGAGAGCACAATGTCATTCAAGACTTCAGCCTTCCCAACCAGTTTTACCTGCATCTTGTCAGAATTAAGCTTCAACTTGTTCACCCTTAGCCAGTTAACCAAAGCAAGGTTCAGGACCTCTCTAGCTTAGAACACATACTGAATGTAATAATTGTTTCTAGATACCTATTCTTGTAAAAATTATTTGTATTGTTGGTGATTTTGAAAACAATAAACAGAATTTGGAAAGGACCTCTATAGAGTCACTAGGAAATTTGCAGGAGGAAATGCAGAACTAGGTGTCATCAGCCTACTCCAAAACTGTTTGCAGGTTTAAAACAAGATCTACTTTGATGTTTACTCCAGCACAGTGCAGAGAGAAGGTGTAAAGCTGCCAAAACTTTTTTTTTTTAAATAAAAGTTGTTGCATGGCGCAATGCTAACTTTGCTGTTTGACACAGAAGCATTCCCACAAAGGAATGCAAAGTCTGCTGGCCTGTCTGAAGTCTTTTCCATCACTTTTGCTTAGTGGACGCTGGACAAGTTTATCACGGACATGGATTCCCACAAGCGCTGGCCCTCGTGCCTGAGATGAAGTGGCTTTCTCCTTCCCGAGAGTTTGTATCTACTCGGAAGCCTTGTGGAATAACAAAAAGTCTTTTGACTGCAGCTGCTGTAGAAAAGGATCGCTACCTTTGCGGCACAGATGGACCGCTTGTCCTATCAAGAGACGGTGCACTTAAGTTTCAAGTTCCTGTGGCTTGAGGCAACAAAGAGCCTGTTGAATCATCTGATCTGGTGACATTTCTGTGTCCTAGTAATATAGCCGGGTAAACACGGATACAGTTTCTATTGGAGATCATGACTGAGATGACTTTTTTGCCTTGGGAAAACACAGGAAGGGGGAGGAGGTAGAGAGATGGTTGGTGATACATTCTTCGATAATGCATGCAAGCTGCAGTTGCCTGAGGCTTTCAATAATGGCAGTTCTGTTGAACAGCTCTTGGTTTCTGCATCTCCAGGTACATGCCAGAAGGAAGGGCAAGGTGAAGATCTCATAAATATATGTATAATAAGCCAAACCAAGATTGAGATACATTGGAATTTCCAGAAAGGCCTGGATTCTTGTTTCATTTGTCGATGCACTGTTGGAAATGAATGCCATGTCTAGGTTGCTGGAGGTAGCCACCCATCTATAAGGAGGTGATACTCCTACTCCCATTCACTCAGAGGCAATGGAGTTGATGTAGATGGTTTGCTGCCACCTTTGGACAGCCCAGTGGGGCAAGGGATGGCTGCATCAGCAAGCCTGACGTTTTGCTGGCCAGCAGGCATGACTATGAATCTGTCCACACGGGATTATGTACTTGTGTGAAGCTTGGGTGGGGGACTAGGGCTGCCACTTACCAAGTAATGGCAGGGAACTGCCCGGTGTTGCTTCTTGTCCCCCACCCTCGTTCACCGGAGTATAAGTAAATAAAAATGAAACAGCAGGGGGCAGCACATGCAAGTCACTTCCTGTTTCAGAACAGGAAGTGATGTTATGACACGCTAGGAACTTCAAAAACAAATCTCTGGGGCTTCAGAGGATAAAACGGTTACTAGCTAACAAGATGCAGATGGAAGTAATTGGAATACTAGAAGGGGATATGGAAGGTTAATTGCAAGAATCTCTGAGTGAGTATATTGTACCATGAATGTATTAGTGTAAATATTAGATACTCAGGGATTCTTTATGACTATGTATGTTTTTCCAGCTACTGTGCTCTTTGAAAAAGAACTTTGGAAACGGACCTTACAAGGATCTGGACCGTCCGTTAGAGAACTCAGTCACAGAGTTTACAACGTATATTGGAAGGACATAGGTCTACCCATGAGCTGTGACACCCACAGTGTCTGGAATCATTCTTGGACTGCACCTATATTGTGACTGTATATTATAATTGTGAACAAGGCAATTTAAACCCTGTATAGGAAAAGTAGTGTCATAGGATGCCTGACCAGTAAATGCACTTTAATTGTAACAATTATAGCACTTGGAGCACGTGACACTTTAATAGAATAATTACAGGACGTCTGAAATGCCTATATGATTGAGGTTGAGGGGGAGTGCAATATGTGGTACAGTTCTTGAATGTGCTAAGAGAGATAATTTGAAATACAAGTTGTTTAATATACCCCTTATATATTGGTGAATAAATAATTCTGGAAACAATATTACACGCTTTATTGTTGATTGTGGAGGCATTATAGTACACGGGAATTTTCTTCTTGTCTGATAGCAGTATTACCGTGTTGCTCTATATTTTGGGACTTACCAAGTAATGGCAGGGAACTGCCCGGTGTTGCTTCTTGTCCCCCACCCTCGTTCACCGGAGTATAAGTAAATAAAAATGAAACAGCAGGGGGCAGCACATGCAAGTCACTTCCTGTTTCAGAACAGGAAGTGATGTTATGACACGCTAGGAACTTCAAAAACAAATCTCTGGGGCTTCCTCCCAAATTCGGAGACAGAATGCTGCTGACAGGCAGATACTGGGGAGTAGTTAGTGGCCAGCAAGTCTTAATTGTGGGCTGCCCTGGCCCCTGTGGCATCTGACTGGCCAGTGGTGGAACTAGGATACTGGGCTGGCTGGACCATTGGTCAGTCCCAGCATGTCTGTTCTTATGTGGAGCGCATGAAACTGCTTCAAAATAGTCAGACCCGTGGTCTGTTTAGCTCAGACTTGTCAGTAGCTTTCCAGGGTCTGCATCCTGATCTTTTTAACTGGATGCCTTCTGCAACAAAGCAGACACTCTACCACCGAACCTTGAGTTCTTATATAATATAAATATAATAAATTAAATTAAATTCCGCCCTCCCCGCTTTCGCAGGCTCAGGGCGGATATAAGTTCCCTTTTCACTTGCATGCTTTCTCCCATTCTTTTTCATAGAATAAATCCTCCAAGAATTCTTTTTCAGGAGGGGCAGGGGGGAGCTTGAGAAATTAGTTTTCCTGTTCCATCCTTTTGCATTGCTCTTGGGATGTCTTGATCTTTGCAGTTCCTAATACAAGATAATGGGGTGGTTGGTGATTAATTTCTGCTATATCGCACAAGGTAAAAGGGCAATTTCCCCCCCCCATTTGATGGCTACCTGCCAAGATGTTCCTTTTTTAATATTAGCCAATTAAGAATGAGGTTTTATATAAATGCCATGACCTGGCCAGGAGATTAAACAACAGAGTCAGCTGTCTAAAGATGATTCAGAACAAACAAGATCTTGTTACAAAAGAAAGCGGGAACCTGATATCTTTCTGCAGCAGAGGCGTTCATTGTCCTTCAGTTCATGACCCAGGATATACTATCATAATATAAAAAGAATAATTAGCACAAGTATCTGATAACCTATATAGAATGTTAGTGCAGTCCAGTTAGCCTGACACAATTGTTCAGCTGTCTTTGAAATAAAGGCCCTTGTGGGAACAGATTGCATAATGCGTGTGCCCTCGTGTGCGTTCGTTCTGACGTTGGTTGTTCAAATCATCCAGAACAATTATGCAGCCATGGTTATGTTAAACCCTGTTTCTCTGCCTTGTTAATTAATTCATCGAGGATATTTTTCATAGTTCCTCTGCACTGAAGTGCTTGAGGCAGTTCACAGAACAAAAGAAAACCATCTTGTACCCGCCAAACTCTAAAAACATAAATTAACAAAACAGCAAAATGAAACATCCAGCAGTGTCAGAGTCAGTGTTGTGTGAGGAACAGAGTATCTAACTAGGATCTAGATAGGTAGTTGTGTTTATCTGTAGCAGGGGAAAAGAGCCAGAGTCCAGTAGCACAAAATTAGTGGTAGGGTATGAGCTTTCGTGAACCACAGCTCAGTTCTTCAGAGATGATATCTGGAGAAGTAGGCAGCTGTGATCACAAATGCTCATACCTTACCACTAATTTTGTTAGTCTTATCATTGCTACTGGACACTTGCTCTTTCCCACTGACTAGGATCTGTGAGCCTCCAGGTTGGAACCCCCTGCTCTGCCATGGAAGCCCGCTGGGTGACCTTGGGCCAGTCACATACTCTTAGTCTAACCAACCTCACAGGATTGTTGTGAGAATAAAATGGAGGTAAGGAGAACTATGTAAACTGCTTTAGGGCCCCCACTGGGGAGAAAGGCTAGGTATAAATGATGTCAAACATGAATTAGGAATTCTCTGTGGAGGACAGGTATCTCAGTGACTATTAGCCCCCATGGTTAAATGGAACCTCCATGTTCAGAGACCCCAACCCTCTGAATACCGGTGCTGGGGAGGGGTGGCAATAACCAAGAGAAGCTTTGGCCTGAATACCATGCATGCAAACCTTGCAGGGGTATCTGGTTGGCCGCTGGGTAAATCGGAATGTTGAACTAGGTAAACCATTAGCCTGTTAACATGGCTATTCTGACGTTTTGACATCCTTTTGTTCCATTTTTTAGAATTATTTTTGTTCAGGATGCTGTGCATGTGTAGTTTGACATGGCAACCCCCCCCCCACTGTGTTACTGATAGCATGTGCACACTGATAAAACACTGCAACTCCCCGAAAAATCCTTGATTCAGTTGTCTATATGGTGTGATTAAGGATCTTTCTGGTGATGCTTGTGTACGGTTTTACCAATATACAGGGACATAATGAGCATCAATAAAAACCCTGGGCAAGAGGAATCAGGATGAAGACATGCTTAAGCTCCCAGCAAAGTTGCTTTTTTGCATATGCCCATCAGTTACGTGACTAGAGGGGAAATGGAGTGCAAATGAACCAAGAGTTGTGGCAGTCTCTGCATGCTCTGATGCGTTTTGGACATTCTCCTGCTTAAGCCAGCATTAAGAAGGAGAGAAACACAGCGCAGAAAGAGGTCTTAGAACCATTCCGCATGTACTGCAAAGTTACTAGATCTGTGTGGTTTCAGACTGTAGGTGAGGGTTACGTGTTTGCAGGGCTTTTTTTCTGGGAAAAGAGGTAGTGGAACTCAGTGATGGAACTCTGGACTGCACAATGATGTCACTTTGGGTCAGCTGGAACAAGGGGGGATTTTTTTTTAAGTTTAAATCGCCTTTGGTGAAAATGGTCACATGGCCGGTGGCCCCGTCCCCTGATCTCCAGACAGAGGGGAATTTAGAATCTAAACTCTCCTCTGTCTGGAGATCAGGGGGCGGGGCCACCGGCCATGTGACCATTTTCAAGAGGTGCTGGAACTCCGTTTCACTGTGTTCCTGCTGAAAAAAAGCCCTGCTTGCTTGAATTATCTCCAAGGGATGGTAGGGGGGGAGCACTCCTTGCATTTAGAAAATTAATGCAAGAGGGGGATAGCTATGCTAGGAATATCCTCCCTGACATACAAGTTTGGCATGATTTTTTCCCTCCAAGGACAGACGTGACATTCCATGCTCCCAGGCAGTCTGAAATGGTACAGTCCCTGGGACATCATGCCACATGATGCGTGCAGTAGCTCTTAGTCCTGTATTGCTCATCTCCAGGTGTAAACTGAGTTGTTCCAACTCTTCTCCCAATACTGTATTATTTATAGACCTTTCCAAATGAGAATAGCAACCTACAGGTGCATGAAACCTGAGTGTATCCATGCCCTGAAGATGCCTGGACATGACATAAGCAAGGAAGTGTGACATCAGAGCAGCGGGTGGAGGTTAAAGGAAGGTCAGGGATGATCACAAAGGGTCATGGAGTTCAGGGTGCAATTTTCATTTAATGATGGGTATGATCGCAATAATCAGCACTTGGATTGCCAACTATGCTGCTGCTGGTCAGAACAGCCTATAAAAATATCGTGTTTTGAACCCAGATTTGCCCCTTTCAGGATGGAAGTTTCCTGCATTTCAAAGGTGGTACAAGACAGGAAATGCTCAGAGGTGTAACTCATTTATATAAACCTTTTAAAACTTCATGATCAGTTGAATGTCTCTTCTCTCACTCTGGTCCAGAGAGACATGTAAGAGGGGAAAAGGTTGCGGCTCAGAGGGAAAGCATATGTTCTGCAAGTTGACAGTCCATTGCATAGTGCAATTAATTTCCAATTAAAGGATATCATGGAACAGGGGTTGGGAAAGGCCTTTCTCTTCCTGAGATCCTTGCCGAGGCACATAGTACTGAGCGACATGAACCAGTGGTTGGAAACGGTGGAAGGCAGTTCCATATGTTTTCTCAGGAAAAGGCTGTGTCTCCTTGGTAGAGCACATGATTTGTGTTCAGAAGGTCCCAGGTTCAAAACGTCAGTTAAAGAATCTCAGCATGTATTGGGAGAGGGTTTTCAGCGAGCTGCTGCCAATCAAAGTAAAGTATCTGTATACAGATGCAGATAAGGAACATATTTTGTCTAGTATACAGTGAAAGTAATGTGAGCTTTGATGTATCAAAAGTTTGGCTGAGTTGAAGCTGAGCAACTTGGATCCATGAGTGACCGTTCTTAATGACATTTTCCATGTATCTGCCAAATAATATTTCATTATTTATTTACAAAACTAATACCCCACCTTTTTGTCCTCATCAGGACCACTGATTAAAATGCACATCTGGTTACATACCTTGCAAGCATTACCAGAACTATACACAAGCCATGTCCTCATGCTTTTGGTGCTGTGCCTCTCCAGGACCCTTTGGAACCTGGAAGCATGTGGGTGGGGTTAGTTGCATGGATCCTACCTGCATAAAACTTGTTTTTCTTCGATTTGTGTGTCTGATCTTAGCTATGGTGTCTAAAGGGAGAGCCTCTACACTGAGAGGCAGTATACCTTTGGATGTCAGTGCTAGGAGGCCTCTGTGCCCTGTTTGTTGGCTGTCCAGGGCAACTGGTTGCCAAACTAGATGGATCCAGCAGGGCTCTTCTTGTGTTCTGAACTCCCTCCATGCAAATGAGGGCCAAGCTACACATGACGAATGACACTTGAACGGCAAGTGTATTTCTCCCTGTTCACTTGCCCTCCACTCAATCCACTTGCCGTTCAAGTGTCATTCGTCATGTGTAGCTTGGCCCTGAGAGAGAGCCATTTTGGGTAAGCTACAGAACAGAAACGTATTCTGCTCCTAGCAAATTCCTGTTAGATATCCCTGAGACCGGAGGTGGGTGGGGGTGGTCTAAGCAGGAAGGTGAGCCTTAGGTGGTCTTAAGGTTGCCAACATCCAGGTGGAGCCTGGAGTTCTCCTGGAATTAGAACTCGTCTCCAGACTATAGAGTAGGGTTGCCAGGTCCAGGCTAGAGATTTGGGGGGGTGGAGCCTGGAGAGGGTGGAGTTTGGGGAGGGGAGGGGCCTAAGTGGGGTACACTGCCATAGAGTTCATCCAGAGCAGCCATTTCCAGGGGAACTGGTCTCTGTTTCCTGGAGATCAGTTCTAATTCTGGGAGATCTCCAGCTACCACCTGGAGGCTGGCAGTCCTACTATAGAGATCAGTTCCCTTGGAGGAAATGGCAACGTTGGAGGACGGACTTCATGGCAGTCCCTTCCGGCTGAGCTCCATGCTTGCCTCTGACTCCACCCTCTGCAGGCACCGCTCCCAAATCTCCAGGAATTTCCTAAACTGGAGTTAACAACTCTAGGTGGCCTTAAAGTGAAGTATAGGGTTCTGGAAATCGCCTCCTCCGGGATATTAAAAGGGGAAAAAGTTCCATTTTCAACAAATGCAGGAGAAATTAAAAACATTTCCCCTTTCCTGATGTTGTCCGCAGTTACTGCAGAAAAGAAGGCTACGAGAAGGAGAACATTTTCAACAGCATCAACTGTGACGTTGCGGCGAAAAAGAGAAAGAAGGACCAGCTGAACAGCAAGACAAGGATTCAATGTAAGACCTTGGTTAGGGAGACTTTTTTAAAAGCCCAAAATAACAATAAACATCAGTGTTTGGAGGGAAAAAACGCTCCACTTCTCACACAAAGAAATGACCTTTGTAGCTCTTCCAGAATTCTCTGGAGAGATTTTGCACCCATGTTTTGACCTTAGCCAGAAAACTTGGATCCATTGCAGCATGGAGACGTACGCCTGGGATATTAATCCTTGCTTCATGCTTGTTTTTGAGTTCTGATTTTTTTGTCGTTCACATTTGGCAGGAGAGTAATTTTTTCCGATCGTACATTCAAGTGAACCGATTCCAACTTCTTTCGTTCTCCTTCCCCCTCTTGCACGTATGCATCCCTACATGCATGGATAGGTTCTCTTTAAACGTATCTGCCAAATGCTCAGGATGATGAATGTCTAAAAGGACAGAAAGCATAAAATAAATGAAAACCGTTAAGATAAATTCATCTAAGGGGTTATTTGTAACCTGCCAGTGGCAGTCCAAATAGGAAAATGTACATTACTGAGAAAAGGGGGCTATGTGGAAAAGGCAGAAATGAATAATTTTCTAATCAGGATTTCATTTGTGGCCTGGTTAATGTGTATAAGGGAATGTGGTGGTAGAATGGGCTGCCCCATTTGAGGTTCTGAGTGATGGGTTCCATCTTTGAAAATTACTTCACAAATGAAGCCCCCCTGCAGATAGAAAACGAAATGGCAGCATTCTATACCCGCTTTTTTTTTCCTTTGCAAGGAATTTTCAACAGCAAAGAGCATTCCAGAACTCTTGACAGGCATTCTGAAAAGATGTGGTTTGTTCTACCACCACAGACCTCTCTCATTTTCCTGCATGTGTGAACTAGGCCTGAAATGAAACACTTAGAAACAGGATATCTTCTTGTTCTACTCAAACACCTGGTTCCATCGTTCCTTTGATTCAGATGTAGATAAATCCATTCTATTTTACATAAGATGTTCAAATAATACATTGTGACAAAACCTATCCTAGTTTTATGCAAATCGTAATATAAAGGTAATATTAATTTCTCCACACGCTATTATGCTTTTTTCTTTTTAGAATTGTGACTTTGGATGGAAGGGTGGTGGCTTGGATTCGCACCGGATCTCGTACTTCACCAGAATTAATAAAACCAATGGTTAGAATATCCAGCAATTTCTTATCAATTTGAGTAGCTAGTAAGCCACATTATTTTTGTCAGGACCCAAGGAACAGAAGGCTCATAATAAATTCTGATACATAGTTTGTTTATAATTAATTTATATGCTAATTAATTTATATGCTATCTTCAGCAACACTGCCTGAAACTTTGTTGTTCCAATGCAAAGACTTCAGAAGCAAAATGAATCACCTTTGTTCTATTTTCTGCTTTTCTGCAATGGGAAAAAAATTAAAACCCAGGTAGAAAGCAGTACATTTGGAATGGGATCAGAATTTGTGGTTTTAAGGCAATTATGTTTTCCATTTGAACAGATTTTCATCAAGAAAAATGGATTTACGTTCACAAGGGAAGCACAAAAGAAGTGAGTATACTAGTTTAATTTTATCTAATACAACATACTCTCCCTCCATGCATCACAGCAGGTGCGGCTTATAACTGTCTTGTAATGGCTAAGACCCCAGTCATCTACACTTTACCCCCAGGAAACCAGGTACTCATTTTACCAACCTCGGAAGGATGGAAGGCTGAGTCAACCTTGAGCCGGCTACCTGAACTCAGCTTCCGCCAGGATCGAACCCAGGTCGTGAGCAGAGCTTGGGCTGCAATACTGCAGCTTACCACTCTAGTGTAGATGACTGGGGAAGGCAATGGCAAACCACCCCTTAAAAAGTCTGCCATGAAAACATCATGATGTGACGTCCCCCCTATGGGTCAGCAACGACTCCGTGCTTGCACAAGGGCTTACCTTTACCTAATGACTAAGACCAGAGTATCTTTTATTGAAGGTGTTTGTTTGGGTCTAGGAACTAAGCCAGTGATCTCCAACTTGGTGTCCAGGGGAACCGTGGTGCCAGCCTGTGTGTGTCTTGTGTCCAAAGCAAAGAGCCAAATCCTGGCTTTTTTCCACTTCACTGGAGCATGAAGTGCTTCAAGAGATTCCAGAAGCATTACCTTACCTTTGCATCTATAGGGAGCACCTGTTTGGAAACAGGTGCCTCCATCATAAGAAGATGCTTGGCTCGGAACCTCCCAACATTTTGAAATCCACCCTCCCCGCCCCCTCATGGCAGCTATTTTATGATTGGTCCCTCCTCCAATGGTAACCATTTTGTTGTGGTGCCCGCTAAGCTTTCTCAGAATTCCACAGACTCAATAAGTTTAAGGACCTCGGAACAAAACTACCCGTTTAAGAGAATTGTAAGATCTTGCTCTACGGGGATTGTACCACTTTAGCCCATAGCTGGGCAGCAGTGTATATGAAACTTTTCATGCTGTTTTGAAAAATAAAGACTATGGAAATCTAGCTTGTTATGGGAGAGCGTTCTAGCTTAGTCCTTTCTTTGACATGTGCTCATCTTCTGTTAGCAGAAGGTGTTTGATGTGAAGGTGCGCTAATCGTGATATTTCCCTGCTTGCATTCTGAAGTGATATAACACGAGGAGGGCTGTTCTGTGTAGCTCAGCAGAATATGTAGCTCAGCTGTGAGAGCTCCTCTTCTCTGTACGTTGCACCGTGGGAATCTTGGATGTATGGGCAGCCAAGAGGGGCCAGTAAAGAGATTCTTTCAGCTGCTCTGGGGCGCCTTCCTTTTGAGGGGTCTGCCATAGTTGGAACATGTAGAGGCAGCCATGTGTTCTGTAATGTCTCATTTTGATTTGGTTTCACGGATCAGTCCAACTGCTATGTTTCAGGAGGCCAGCACGGAGTACCCAAATTCTCTTAATCGGGGTTGCATTCCGAAATTATGACAAGCAGGGTTTTGTTGGCGTTGGGCACAAATACAGCTTGTTTGTTTGCTGTGTTTCCACCTTCCCCATCCTTTCTCCAACTCTCCTTCTAGCACACAGAACTCGATTAATCAAACCAGGAAGCTTTCAAACTCCAAATCCCCGTGACATCCAAATGTGGGTGCCCGACCTCATAGTTTACACCCCGCAAACTGTGATTAAACCAAGGCTCAGAATTCTGATTTGTGGGTAGAAAACAAATTGTCATTTGCCCAGGCATTTGGACATTATGGAAAATTGGACTTTGATCAGACTGGAAAGTTTTCAGTCAAGCTCTGAGTGTGTGAGGAGGAAAGAAGAATGAGGGGAGTGGACATCCACAGCAAACAAACAGTGTTCATACCTAAGGGAAATGTAATTGCAACTGAATGCAGCCATCGCATCCTATAATTGTTTTCTACCCTGTGCAATCCTTGGGAGTGCCCAAACTGGGTGCATGAATAGATTTCAGTTCTTTTCTCTAAAATACGCATACT
This sequence comes from Eublepharis macularius, assembly GCF_028583425.1. NCBI lineage: Eukaryota > Metazoa > Chordata > Lepidosauria > Squamata > Eublepharidae > Eublepharis > Eublepharis macularius. Next base: position 125,562,828 of record NC_072796.1, on the reverse strand, counting down.
GTGTTAACATTGGAGCCCAGTCGCTGGTGGTGTAAGCCTTTCCTTTGACACCGGCGTTAATGTGGTATGACAGTTCAGAATCTTTTAATACAAACCCCTCACGAATTTTCGTTCTTCCCTCTCTTCTCAGCGTCATGGCTACTGCACCCTTGGAGAAGCTTTCAACAGGCTTGATTTTTCAAGTGCTATTCTGGATTCCAGGCGCTTCAACTATGTTGTTCGGGTATGTAGATGTTCTGCTCCACTGAAGCATTAAACCTAGATGCAGCTTTCAGAAAATTCATGCATGAGAGGCAAAACATGCTGAACTCACAGAAGTGTCTGCGTATTACAGCCTTCGAACAATTTATTCCAAAATAACCTTAATTACAGTGAGCAGTCATCCTGCAGTGAGCAATTTGAGGAGTACAAACAAAGCAAAACAGCAAATCATCTTCTGATAGACAGGTGTGCGTTTTAGGAGAATTGTCTGTGTGGTCTGGATTGCTCATATTGCTAGATTCAGTTCAAGTACTGATAGGTTTGATTTCTTTTCTGGTCATTGGACTTCAACAATGAAATCCTGAGCAAAGTTACGCTGGTCTAAGTCCACTGATTTCACTGGGCTTAGACTGGAGTAACTCTGTTTAGGATTTCACTGTAAGTCTCTTAAGCTGCTATCCTTGTTTAGGAGAAAGTCTTGGTGGATTTGGTAGGACTGGTTACTGCGTCAATGCTACCTGACTGGGGTCTACAGTTTTAAACACAAAATGGTACATTCAGGGCTTTTTTTCACCTGGAACACTGTGGAACGGAGTTCCAGAACCTCTTGAAAATGGTCACATGGCTGGTGGCCCCGCCCCCTGATCTCCAGACAGAGGGGAGTTTAGATTGCCCTCCACACCGCTGAGTGGCACGGAGGGCAATCTAAACTCCCCTCTGTCTGGAGATCAGGGGGCGGGGCCACTAGCCATGTGACCATTTTTTCCGAGGGCAACCCACTGAGTTCCACCACTTCTTTTCCCAGAAAAAAAGCCCTGGGTATATTGTTTATGCATTCAAGAGTCATGGAATAGGCAGCTGCAATAAGAAAAGGATAGAATATAACTGGTAATGATAACTTTGAAAGGTTTAAATGAAATGTAGGAGGCTAGCTCCTTAAGAACAAATGGTCCACCATTATAATTGGGAAGGAAACCCTAAGAACCGGAGAACATCTAAGCTGTTTTCAGGCCTGTCCCTGAAAAGCTACATGACGAGAAGATGTTGGGGCTGTTAGCCAACTTTGGAGTGCAGTTCTAAGTCAGCATTCATCATACTTTTCAACTTGTAAACAGGGACACTCTTGTATATTTCTATGAAGCTGCCTTATTTATAATAATAATATACCGTCCTTCAGGACAACTTAACGCCCACTCAGAGCAGTTTATAAAGTAATGATAATACTTTGTATTATCCCCACAATAAAACACCCTGTGAGGTGGGTGGGGCTGAGAGAGTTCCGAGAAGCTGTGACTGACCCAAGGTCACCCAGCTGGTTTCAAGTGGAGGAGTGGGGAATCAAACCCGGTTCTCCAGATTAGAGTCCTGCCGCTCTTAAGTGACTGACTCAAGGTCACCCAGCTGGCTTCAAGTGGAGGAGTGGGGAATCAAACCCGGTTCTCCAGATTAGAGTCCTGCCGCTCTTAAGAGAATTACCCAAGGTCACCCAGCTGGCTTCAAGTGGAGGAGTGGGAATCAAACCCGGTTCTCCAGATTAGAGTCCTGCCGCTCTTAAGTGACTGACTCAAGGTCACCCAGCTGGCTTCAAGTGGAGGAGTGGGGAATCAAACCCGGTTCTCCAGATTAGAGTCCTGCCGCTCTTAAGAGAATTACCCAAGGTCACCCAGCTGGCTTCAAGTGGAGGAGTGGGGAATCAAACCCGGTTCTCCAGATTAGAGTCCTGCCGCTCTTAACCACCACTACACCAGACTGGCTGTAATGTAAAAACATTATCTCATCCAGTTCCATATTGTCTATTGTATAGGGGCTGTGTTATGCATGTAGTAGGCCCTATGCTCAATTCCTTCCACTTCCTGTTAAAGTATCTTCAGTAATAAGTATTGGGAAAGATACTTTCTCCACTTGAGAACCTGGAGAGCCGTTACCTCAGAGCAAACCATAGGGAACTAGCTGAACCTATTATCTAATTCATTATTAGGAAGCATTAGTCTGTGTTTCATGATGGGCTACATGGGAATGTATACAGCAAATATCTAGGACTACTGTAAGTGGACCTTCTAAAGTGGTGCACTTCTAAAGACTTATCCAGAATCACGAGGGGTCAAGTTGAGGTACAAGCCCTATTGCGATTAAGTTTGAGGAGGCCTTGGAATGGTGCTCCGGTGTGGTGGTGGAGAGTGCCCTCAAGTCATCGCTGACTTGTGGCAACCCCTGGCACGGTTTTCATGGCAAGAGTCTAACAGAGGTGGTTTGCCATTGCCTGCCTCTGCGACCCTGGTCTTTCTTGGAGGTGTCCCAATTACTAACCAAGGCCGACCTTGCTTAGCTGCTGAGATCTGATAAGATCAGGATCACCTGGGCTATCCAGGTCAGGGTAGTGCTCCAGTACTCTGTTGTTAAAATCGCCCTCTTTTTTGTTGGAAATATAATGTCTTGTGTGCAGAGAAGGCAGAAGACACAATACCTGCAGGGAGCAGCAAATTTGACAGTTAGATAGATGCCAAGATGGGATCTTTCTTTCCTCCTCTGTTCTGTCCTTCTTGCATGTCTCCAGATTGGCATTCATAGGCTACTTCCTGCTTCCTTCTTCTGCTCGGAAATCCCTCTCTCCCAGTTTACTGAGGCAGCTCGTATCTGTTCTGTTTCTCTTAGCTGTCTGTCGGAGTTGTAGTTCCTGAATAAACTCTCTTCATTCACTCTTTAATCAGACTCCAGATCATTCCTCAGATATACCAAAGCCTACATTTTTGAGGTGGGGTGGGGAGGGGCGGAAAGTGAAGTTGTAGTATAGCTGCAGTTTGAGTAACTCTCTGGTACAAAAGTTTTGAATATTATTTGGTTCTGTGTAGTGAGAAGAATTAGTGAACAGAAGCTATTTGCACTTTAGGAGGTTGTTATTAGGTGCTCCTGTAGCATTGTGGTTTCCAGAAATCTTGGCACATGTCACTGGGAGCCTCTAGCCATTGCTAACCTGTCTTGCAGTCTTCTGTCCTGTAAAAAACCAGAATGTTGAAGGAGGCAAGAGACAGGCACAAAGTCACAAAGACACAGCTTCTTCTTATGTGCACGTCTTTATTATTGTCCCTTCATTGAACTGGGCTGGTGGAATGCCAGGCCTAAGGTCATGGGAATGAATCCAGGATGTAAGAGATAAGTGGGTGGTTGTCCAAGAAATGAGCAAAATGGGTAGCGCCATGTGCATCTGTGCACAGCGCTGAGCATATTTTTCATGTGTAAGTCAGCAAAATTTCCCATAGTTAAGAACTGCACAATATATCGGGCAGGAAATTTTGGTTGTCTGTGGCCTGAATCATTTCCTGGGGACTTGGCAAGATATGTCTCGGGATGACACTTTGGCTTTTAAATTTTAAATTGGGAGACTCTTGTTCCTGAAATTGGATGGAAGAATGCAGCCGTTTTTACTGACTCATGCTTTTTAAAAGTTGTGTTGATGGAAAAGCAGGAGGAGTTGAGAATGGCCCAAAATAATTTTGCCCACAACTTGCTTCTCAGTAGGTCCCATGGTACAGCTGTTTAAATCTGGAATTGGTCACCACTAGCTTTTTGAGAGACGGAAAATCATGAGGAATGGCAACAGGGAATGGGAGAAAGTGTGCATTAAAAGTGCAACATGCTCAAATCACAAAAATCTACTTTGGATGGGTCTCCCAGAATTTTAATGAAACACTTGGGCATTCATTCCTGATACATTTTTTCACCTCAAGTTTTCCCTCATGGGGTTAAAAAGCCAGTAGAAATTATATATTTGAAAAACCCCTTAAACGGCTGCATGGTTTTGCAATCCACTCATGTATGTTTTAGCAAACCTTGAGAAATCAGCAATTGTTTATGGCCCCGATGAACTGTGTGGGATTTCTGAGGAAGGGAGGTTTAATGCCTTTTGCTTTCCCCCACGATTAGTAGAAGCGGAATACCCAACTTTTTATGAACGTATGCAAGTCGTGGCATTATTAAGCATTATTATTACAATTTTTTTAAACTGACACAGAATAGACGTAGCTCAGCTCCAGTCGCGAGGATATTAGCAGGAAAAGTAAAAAAGTGAGCCAGTCTATACATTATGGAAAATGAGGTGAAAAATTCTTGAAAGTGTCGATACAATTGCAGGTGGGGAGAAGAATTCATAATTCTAAATGTTTCTTAAAATCTTCTTCCATGTAAGTAACTCAGCACAGGAGGCCTGATGTCTAAATTTATTTTACTTTCTTAAATGCAACTTCTTAAGAGAGATAAATCATTAAAAAAAAAATCTCCCCTGCAGTCTAGAAATGGTCCCATCCAGAATCCAACCACTTCATTCTCTGCAGTGTGTAGACAGGTTCTAAATTTAGGTCTTTTCCAAACATTCCCCTTTACTGGCATGCAGAAGTTACAGCATTTAAGAACTAATAACTGTGTTTTTCTTCAAACAATTCCTCTATTTCCTGGCATCTCCGCTCTAGAGCGCTAGTTATAGATTCAGAACTCTAATTCAAACAAGCTGGTGGTTTGGCAAAAAGGAAACAAGTCTTCCATCGAACCACTGTAACTCAAATAAAAACCCGATGTTTTAAATAAATTGATTGTATCAGCCAAGTCTCTGGTGAATAGTAGCTCACTTTATAAAATACCACATCGATAGCAGGACTAGGTCCTAGAAGACTTTGAGGAAGTATCTTTATAAGAACCTGAGAGACAAATTGTTGATTGCCAAATGCCCATCTGAACTCGTGCCATGGGCTTGGCACAATGCTACTGGCTTCCTCAGTTGCGTTAAAAGTCCGACTCCTGACAATTCACAATCACTTTTGGCATAAGCTGGGGAGGGATAGAATAGGGAGAGCGCTAACAGGAAATCAGTTGTGGCTTTGGGTATGGTGGCTAACTTAACCTCCAGTAGCTCAAGCACAATTCTGTTGGGATTTCATATTACAAAATCTTTGTCAAAATAAGAGCAAGATTCGAATCCAGTTGTACCGTGTGGACCAACGAGATTTCCAGGGTGTAAACTTTTGAGAGTTAAACTCCCTTCATCAGATAAAAGTAGGAATGGAGATCCCTGAGCACTTATATCCTAATCAGAAGGTGGAAGGGGTGTTGCAAAGAAGGAAATCAGGATACAAAGATTAAATGCAAAATGCATCACAAATTTGTAAATTTCTAGTTTTCATGTTTTGGGGGAAGGGAGAAATACCTCAAAAACCCGTGGGCTCATTTATCCTAGGGTCCAAGTTTTTTTGATACTTGATGAATTGATGAATTCATATAACTTTGCCAGAACCAAATGAATTAATAGGATAAGGGATTTGAGCACAGTCCCAGTGCAGGGAATGCCAGGGAGTAAGGTGATTTTAATCCCCCAATGCAGGTGGCTTTAGGGACTAACTACATAATACATGGTCATTGGACCTTGGTGGCCCTTTTGAGGGCAGAAAGATGAGATATACATTTTGTTAAAATAAAATAAATCGGAGCAGGTCTGCCACTAATACTTTCCATCAGACCTGCGCTTGCAAGTTTCCCCATGGGGAACCCAGAGCGGAACTACAAGTGACAAAAGGCACAGGTTGGACACTTGTCAGCTTCCCTCAAGTTCTGATGGGAAATGTAGGCATCCTAGTCTTGCAGCTGTAATGGAGAGCCAAGCTGTAAAACCAGGATGCCTACATTTCCCATCAAAACTTGAGGGAAGCTGACAAGTGTCCAACCTGTGCCTTTTGTCACTTGTAGTTCCGCTCTGAGTTCTCAGGCATACTGTAACAATTCCAATCAGCTCTTTGGCATGCAAGGAGAGGGTACTCAGTCATTCTCCCCTCCATTGTCCCCCCCACCATGTGGTGCTGTTTGCTCCATTGCAGAAAGTTTACACATGGAGGCCCCAGCAATATAAATAGCACCCTAGGGGGCTGTTTCAGGCCGGGGAAATGGTACAGGCAGGATACTGTAATCCCGTCTTCTTGTGTACCCCAATCCAAATAAAGCCCCCCCCCCCATGCTCAGTGGGGAATTTGCAAGCACATGTGGTTCATGCAGATCCAGGGGAAGTATGTGTAAGGCCCTTATGCAAATGGTTTGCTAGTTGAGAAAATCAAGCGCATTCGTAGTTGTATTGTCTACCATTGCTTTGTGTCTGATCCTGGCAACTCCCATTTTAAAAAAAATGGGGAAGGAACAGAGGAAATATCTTTTTACTTGATTTGCTCAAGTAGAATGATACATGCATGCCAGTCACAGCTAGGGTTTTCAGCTCTGTGCTAGGAGATTTTAGGGGTGGTGCCTGGAGGGGTGAAGTTTCAGGAGGAAGTGATGTCACTTCTGGGTGAGGCTCTAGGAATTTCCCCCAGTTTCTATGGTGAAGACTGTAGAGACCAGGAGAAATTCCTAGAGTGTCGCCATCAACCCTGCCCCCCCTGTTTTTTCTCTCCTTAGATTATTGAGGGAGGGATTGGGGAGTTGCCTGCTGCCAACGGGCAAATGGCAAGTCTAGTCACAGCTATGATTGCCCTCACTGTTCAGAGAGCAACGGAAGATGGGAGCAGGCTTGTTTTTCAACAAAACAATAGGGTATAATACGACAAGCCCGTTTTGTTTCCTCTCTCTGGCTGGAGACTTGCTTTTTAAAAAACTGAACTTTCGGAAGCTGGGCCAGCTGTCGGTTCAAACTTGCGTTGAGTAGCACATCCAGAACCCAGACAAAACACATACAGCTTCATCAACAAACCGGTTTATTTAATAACCTGTATATCCTGCTTTATCCAGTCAATAATCTCAGAGCAGCTCTTGAGACAGCAGAAACCATAAAAGCATTGCAAGAAGCAACAATGAGGCATGTCAGAGTAAAAATTAGTAAACCCCTGAGGTGGAAGGACAAAAGATGTTAGGGTAGCTGCTATGCACTGCTTCTTCTCTTATGTATTCTGCTATGTGAGAGACGACAGGCAGCCGCCCTGTCCTCTGTTAAACAAGAGAGAAGAGCAACCTGCTCAGCGAGTGGAGTGGGCCATCACTTCTTGAATTTGCAAGCCTGAGCAGATCTTTCCCTGCCTTCCATCCCAGTTGTCCACTTATCAGACACCCCTGCTTGCTTTCTGAGGTGTCCGTCCAGTCCAGGCAGATGACAGCTACACAATCCTTGCTCTGCAAGAATGTGCCATGTGATATGCTGGAAGCAATGTTTTGCTGGGATGACTCGCTCTCACCGCCAATACAAAAGGCAGAACTGGTTTATGATGTTAGGAAATCCAAAGATCTCAATTCCAGGGGGATAGCATTACGGTGCGTATGACTGGCACAGCAGGGTGGGCTGCCGTCCCAGCGGAGTGATGAAGTTTTTAGTGCAAGCAAACAAGTATTAATTTAAAATATTTATATTTCTCCTGAGCGCTATCATTAAAAACAGATATAAAACACATTAAAACCATGCTAAAAACCAACCTCCCTGCCCCATTAGCAGAATATTTCCACCTTTGCCTAGGCTCAGGTGAGAGAACGCTTGTTGAGAGAACTCCTCTTATGCTAGATTTTTGTGTTCATACTTCTTGCTGTAATATTTTTGAATTAATAGTTTGGGGGGAACAACAGCAGGGAGACCTTGAGGATTTGGGAAAGGACATGGTCCACCCACTAGATGTGTGTTTGGAGGCTATGTTGCCAATGGTGTATTTTTGATAGATTTTGTAAACCAGTGTGGGGGATAGGGTGCCGTACTAGGATCTGGGAGACCCAGGTTCGAATCCTCACACTGCCATGGGAGCTTGTTTTGTGACTTTGGGCGACTTCTCTCGGCCCAACCTACCTCACAGGGTGGTAGCTGTGAGAAGAAAATGGAAGAAGGGAGAATGATGAACACTGCCTTGAGCACCTTGGGGGAAAGGCGGGACAAAAACAGACATAATAAATAAATCATGAAGAAAGCCAGTCTACAGCTTTCTAAAATAAATAAAGCATTATTTCTCTCTCCAATCTTCACTTAAAAAAAATACTTAGAACTGATTCCACGGTGTATGGTGCAGTCCTCATGTGATCATACTATTTCAACTATTCCCTGTGTGGTTGCGCAGCTAAAAACTTCTCTGTGTGTAATCTCCCTTGACTAGTGTGCAAAGAAGATTGGTTAGGCTGGAAGCCTAGACTATTTGAAAAATGCATTTCTCTCTCTCTCTCTCTCTCTCTCTCTTTGCCTCTTAATTCCTCCAAAATGTTGAGTCATAAAAATAAACCAGATTAGCTGGTATTAGACAGTTTGGCAAATTAGCATGTACTCCCGTCACCCTTAGTTGATGCCAGTCATGTGGTGTGTGAGGTATTAATAGAATGCCCATGGTAGAAGAGCCATCTGTTGACATCCCAAGTTAGCTGGGAAGATAAACAGAAGAATGGATCAGTTGCCCTAGGCTATGCTGCTGTCTTGAGGTGACAGTCACATGGTGGTGACATTGCTGAGTAAATTGGACAAGTGGTTAAAACAGTCCCCCTTTCTCTCTCCCCTGCTTCTACCTTTCCTCTTCTTCCCATGTGCTCTGTGCTTATGTGTAAAAGAAATGCCTATTGTTATTTTAACAGGGCAAAGCAGCACAGCCAGGACTTAACATTTTTTGCTACGAATTTCTGATCTTGGTCTGACCAACAGCAGACAACCAGATGCTTGTCAGAGCTCAACTAGCAGTGAAATGTCATGGCTTTCTCCTGTTGGTTGTTCCCAGCTTCTGGTGCTTAAAGGCACACTTCCTCTGTACATGGAGGTTCCATTTAGCTGTCACAGCCAAGATCTTGCCATTTGTGATATAATAATAATATCAGCCTGTTACCATGTATAGGATATCTCAAAAAGTGTAGGATTATTCGACTGGCTGTCTGATTGTACGCGTAGGAGCTGATGGCCCATGTGGATGAATTTATGCATATCTAAGTAAAGTGTATTGTATGCAACTTGATGATAAAATGTTAAATGAACTGAAATTCAGCACAACTCACATGAGGCTCTGTCCCCTCTGTGAAGCTCTGTCCTCAACCCTTTCATCCCTTTTAGGGTAATATGATCTCTTCTTCCATACAGTGATCAATATTTGTCTAAATTGGAATGCATCTTCCCTCGCCCCCCGCCCAAATAAGATGAAAAGTGCCCCTTTCTGCACTTTTCCCAGTGCTAGAGAGTCGAGAGTTCTGCAGCAGGAGTGGGGAATCTGAAAATTCCCCTCCCCATTCATGGAAATCCTCAATGGGATCCAATCAGGGTTGCCATCTCCGAGTTGGGGAATTCCTGGAGATCAATTGTAATTCTGGGAGGTCTCTAAGACCCACTTGGAGGTTGGGAACCCTAGAACCAAGCCATTAAATGTTGGATAAAACACCAGAGACAGAAGTTGTATAATACCTTTTATCAGGTCCTACCCAAACAGTATACATCGTATGATAGCTTGGTTGATCCTAAATAAAAGGTGTTAAGCAACTCCTGTTTCTGGAAATTTCAGAAGACCCAGTTACTTATAAGCTTTGCCTATTATTAGGTAGAGAGGCATCTTTTCATCAGTTGGAAAGGGAGCCAAACGTAGGATAAAATGCAAGACTTTATTACAAAATTAATAGTACAGTCTGGATAGCCCAGGAAAGACTGATCTTGTTAGATCTCAAAAGCTAAGCAGGGTTGGCTTTGGTTAGTAATTGGATGGGAGACCTCCAGTGAAGACCAAGGTTGCAGAGGCAGGCAATCGCAAACCACATCTGTTAGCCTTTTGCCTCGAAAACCCCACCCGGGGGGGGGTCACCATAAGTCAGCTGTGACTTGAGGGCAGAATTTCATTTTCATGCAGAGTTATGTCAGTCTAAGCTCTAAAATCAATTAGCTTAGACTGATGTAACTCTTCATAGATTGCACCCCAAAAGATTTACACTGCAGCAGCATATCTCCCAATGCTTTGAGAATGAACATCTCTTATACTCAGGACCCAGACGGCAACAGCTGAAGCCCAAACTCTGTCTGCTTCTTGTTCCCGTGGCTCAATTCAGACATTGTGGGCAAACCTCTAAAGAAGCTTAGCTGTTCTGCATGATGTCTGAATTGACTAACCATGATTTGCAGTCAGCTGGCAAGCCAGACCAAGAAACCATGGTTAGCACAAACCAAGCCAGGTTTTGTTCTAACCATGCTTTGATGTGGTATCTCAATAGACAAACCATAGTTGTGGCTGTTGATCTGTCTGGGAGGGCAGAATACTAAGCAGGCGAAAACGAAAACAGATAGATGGTTCTAAAGCATGGTTTGCAGGTATGTTTGGAAGTTCAGACCATCGTTTGCAAACCCTGATTGGCTTCTCAACTATGGCGTGATCTTGAGCAGAGCAATTTTCTGGGTACTAGTTGAAAGACTCTGTTTGGTGTCATGTTTTGCAATGATCACATAGGAACTGGGGTCTAGCAGCTCCCCAACTGCACCTCTTCATGATGTTTCCGCTCACAGCAAAGATTAGATGGCAGCAGTCTGGTTTTCTCCACTGTCACTTTTAATGGCTTGGCTTAGCAATTAAACCTATGGGAAAAGTCAGATAGATTGGTATCACTTAAGCTCCTGCGTCTGCCTTCACTTTCTGACTCTTCTGCCTATCTTAAAAAAAAAAAGAGTCCATCAACAAACAAACGTCTGAACTGTTTTACTGTGCGTCATGTGACGAGATTAGAAAAGTATCTTTGTACTCTAAAGCTGAATGTCTTTATTTTTATCCACAGCTGTTGGAACTGATAGCAAAGTCCCAGCTCACATCACTGAGCGGAATCGCCCAGAAAAACTATATGAACATCTTGGGAAAAGTAGTTCAGAAAGGTAAAAAAAAAACCCCTAAACTCCAAAATGCTGCAAAACCTAGGGGTTAGCACTCGGTAAGGAACAGCCCAGATCAAGGCATGTTTTACTTAGAAGTAAATTTCATTAATTTCAGGGTTCCATGCTCTACAGAAGCTTGTTTGGAAGTCTGATTGAATTCACTTTAATAGGGCTCAGGGAACCTAGTCGTTGTGAGGTTTCAGTGGAGAGAAGAACATCCTGTGCTCCCTGGAGGAAGGGAATGATTTTTAAAAAGGGAACAATAAATCAAAAATACAACTGAAAAAGGATCAGGCTGTTCACATGAGTGGATGGACTTCCATACAAAATAATTCCTACACAGACAAAATGAGCATGTTGGGCAAAGCTAAGGCCCTCTTCTCGAGGTCTAGCTTTTTTGTGTGAAATAGCTTTTTAAAAAAGTTTGTTTAAGTATTTCTGTGACCTGGATAGTCCAGGTGAGCCTGATCTCGCCAGATCTCAGAAGCTAAGCAGGATCGGCCTTGGTTAGTAATTGGATGGGAGACCTCCAGCAAAGAGCAGGGCTGCAAAAGCAGGCAATGGCAAACCACCTCTGTTATTCTCTTGCCATGAAAATCCCACCAGGGGTCGCCATAAGTCAGCTATGACTTGAGGGCACTCTCTACCACTCCTCATTTAAGTATTTACACTAAGCTGCTTTATATTGAGTCAGACCCTTGGTCCATCAAGATCAGTATTGTCTACTCAGACTGGCAGCAGTTCTGTAGGGTCTCAGGCAAAGGTCTGTCCCGCTACCTACTACCTGACCTTATAACTGGAAATGCCAAAAACCTGGACCTTTTGCATACAAAGCATATGCTCTACCACTCAGCTATGTCCAGAACCGTGTATTCTTTCTGATCTGTAGTATCCAAGGAGCTTCCAGTAGTAGCTCAGAGTGGCACAGCCCAGACAAAGGTTTGCTATGTCTTTGGGGTCCGGGTATGAATCTTCACACTTGGCGCTCAATTCCTTGCCCTAAGTCAGGATGCCGCAATCTAGAGAATGAATTGCTTTTATGTCCCATTGATAAATCAGTGAAGTGTAATTTCAGTTCTATTTGCTTGGGATTTAAGAGCCACTGACTTTCTCTAGATCTCTACCTAAAGCTTCTCTGATGTAGGAGTGGGTGGGATCTATCCGATCTTTTGTGTTGTGAAAAGGATTCAGTGTCTCACACCTCTTGGGGGACCCTGGAAGCCAATGGTGAGCAGCCGACATGGCTTCCCCGTCCACTCTTTACTGATAAGGAATTCTGATTTGTTTACGGTTCTTTGTTTTTGCTTATCCCTACTTCCCCCCCCTTCTTTCTCCCATTAACAGTCCTGGAAGATCAGCAGAATATCAGGTTAATAAAGGAACTGCTGCAGACTCTTTATACATCCCTTTGTACCCTGGTCCAAAGTGTTGGCAAGTCAGTTCTGGTTGGAAACATCAATATGTGGGTGCACAGAATGGAGACAATACTTCATTGGCAGCAGCAGCTGAACAGTATCCAGATCACCAGGGTAAGTAAGACTCCTGTTCTTTATCTCCGGAGCCCAAAAAGATACCGTTTTGTCAAGTGGCTTGTGGTCCATCTCCCTCTCAAATGCGTGGGTGGGACTGTTTGAGCATTCCCAAACTTTGTATTGAGAGCAAACAGAGAAAAAGAATTCAGGCCGTTTGGATTCGCCATGGTTTTGTGACCTGCTAAGGAGATCTACACACACAAGCAGGTTTTTGCATACATATCACTCACCAAATCAGGAACCATTGGTGCATATCAAAAACTTTTACTAAAATTCTTATATCTTAACCTTTATCAGTTTAGCTCATTTTAAAATGTAGTGCCTGTTTAAGTTATAAACTAATTTTAGATTTGTTATTTGTATACGTTTTTATAAGTCTCAAATTAACTGTACGTATTGTTTGTATAAGCTTTTCTATGCACTTTCCATTGCTAAATCTTTTCTATTTCTAAATAAATTATTCAATCCCTCCCCCCACAATTAAATGTGCATCAGATATGGAGTCCATCTTTTGGCACTACTTCCCCCCCGAGCTGTTTCAGCATTTGAAAAGGTGTGGGTGGGGGGAGACAAGGGTTTTCACATGTCTTACCTGCCGCCGGAACATCATGCAAAACACTCGGAAGACAGTGTCTTCTTGCGTGAAATTGCACCAGGAAGATGCGATTTTGCACGAAACTCCTGGATGGTGTGATTTCGCGTGAGAAGACGTTGTCTTCTGGGTGTTTTGCACGATGTTCCGGCGGCAAGTAAGACGTGTGAAAACAGCCAAGAGTATCTGATCTCAGCTGTGCTGGGGACCTGATCAGGATTGACCCAGGTGCACTGTCAGTTCTAGTTGTGCCCTAGGACCCCACGAGATGTTGGAGTTTTGTAACTTGAAATCCAGGTCTGTTTTTTGCCTGTAAAAAGCAGCTGTGAGCCCTGGCAGGAAGAGGGGGATATGGACCAAGGGTCATGGAAATGGGGGCGTGTGCAATTTCCACAATTAAAAATTCCCCACCCCCAGCTAAGGTCTGGTACTGCCCTGCCCTTCCTGGAGCTTAATGAAACTGCAGGGAGAAGGGCATTTTCAGTCAGGAAAATTGCACTAGGGAAGAGGGAAGAGTTAGAAGTCTGTTGTCTCAGCATGGCGGACGTCCTTTTTTGTTAGGGGCTGGTTTACACATCTGGAGTACAGCATCTTTTAATGTCCCTTGGCTCTAAAAAGTCCCTTTTGCTGTTGCCCTTCAAGGAGGGGCCGGACCTCAGCTTAAAACAGTTGAGACTTGAGGGGGAAAGGAGCGGGGAGGGGAGGAGATAGATGACCTGTATTAAACGCACTTGGCCACTTACAGTAAACAGCCCAAGTGTTTCTGCCATATCTGAAGCAGTGAATCATGTTTTGGAGCAGCCAGGAAATCGACTTGAAAGGACAGTGGGGGGTTGGGTTGGATATATTAACCAAGTAATGCAGTTCAGTGACCGTTTCAGTTAAAAAAAAAAATTCAAAGCTCTGTCAAAGAAATGAAAACTAACTTGTTCTTCCAATCCATCCAGAGTATTTGTTTCTTTGGTATTTGAAAGGGATTAGGAAGAAGAAGAATGTGACTGCTGAGAGAACGATCTCAGTCATCACATTTAATTCTTACTGACTTAAGATTGTGATTGTTTGGCTCTTCTAGTGTCTTTTACACAGGACTGGCCAGCACTGAGTTTAATTTACGTACATTAAAAATGTCTGTCCAGCTTGGAGGTTAGAGGTCGCTTTTACTCTTCCCTTTCTGGTGATTGAGAGCTGTCCCTTCCCATTCCGCTCTCTTGGTAATGTATACATGTTTACTCAAGCAACAATACTGAGGTGCTAAGCCTATGTTTTGACTGCACCCTTTCACACTTCACTCGTCCAGAGGAGTTAGCCATGTTAGTCTGTAGTTGCAAAATAGTAAAGAGTCCAGTAGCACCTTTAAGACTAACCAACTTTATTGTAGCATACGCTTCTGAGAACCACAGCTCTCTTCATCAGATGCATCTTTGTCAGATGCATCTGGCGGGGAGGGCTGTGGTTTTCGAGGGCTTGTGCTGCAGTGGAATTGGTTGGTAGCTGGACTCTTTTTGCTTTTGCTACTACAGACTAACACGGCAAACTCCTTTGAACCTTTACAGTAGCAAACTGATCCCCGCATCAAAAGGATCTGTTTGCATCTCCAAATCAAAGGAGTTGTTTGCATCTCCCCTCTCCTCCCCCCTCCCCTCTCCTTCTCTATATTTGACCAGTTTCTGTTGGCCCTCCATGCATCTGAGGAAGAGAACTGTGATTCTCGAAAGCTTATACTACAATAAAATTGGCTAGTCTTAAAGGTGCTACTGGACTCTTTTTGATAGTTTACTGGGACTCTTGTGTAATAAAATGACTCCTCTATAAAAACAATGTCTGTACACAGAAAATTAGCATCAGGGAGAAGGCTGAGATAGAACCCTTCTTAATATGCTGGTTTTCTTAACATGCTGCCTTTCTGTGCATAGGATTTTTTTTTTGTATTTTAAATCCCATGAGGTACACAGACACAAGTTTCCAAGTCAGAAATTCTCACTTCAGACCTGCATAAGACCTAGGCTTATGCAGGAGTGCAAAGTTGGCTCCCAAACTCAAGTGTAAAGGGTCTTGAGAGGAAACAACAAGGGGTGGAGTTGGTGCTTTCACACAAACAAAAGCAGTAACAGATGACGTCTGTGTTGTATGAGGACAGCGGTGCCAACTCTGCCCTGTTCGTTTTACTCCTTCTGATAAGCAGGATGAAACTGCCAAGAATTACCTCACAATTGGCTCAGATAGATTAGAACTGAAGGATGGTAATAGATTGTATCAAAGTTAAATCCTCTGGTTATGCTGCTATGAATTCCTCCAAAATAACCATGGGTATTTTAGTTTGGTAACAATGTCAGGAATTCTATTAGGAATCCATATTCCCTTCCCCAGAGAACTACAGTTACCAGGTTTTCTTGGTTGGAGGGAATAACTATTAAAACGGCACAGTGTAGTGTAGCTAGGGTGGGGTAGGAATAAGAGTGTTACACTCAGACCTGGGACACACAGGTTCAAATCCCCACTCTGCCATAGCAACTTGCTGAATGACTTTGGGCCAGTCACACTCTCTCTGCCTAACCTACCTCCCCAGGTGGTGGTGGTTGTGAGGATAGAGTGGGAAAAGGAGAGAATGTTGTCAGCCACTTTGGGTCCACATTAGGGTATAAATGAAGTACATAAGTAAACCCGGCCAAACCTGTGGTGTAGATAAGTACCAAAAAGAAGCTAATTTTCATTTATTCAGCTGTGGGCTATATTCTTTATTGAATGAAAATTAGCTTCTTTTTGGTACTTATCTACACCACAGGTTTGGCCGGGTTTACTTATGTACTTCATTTATACCCTAATGTGGACCCAAAGTGGCTGACAACATTCTCTCCTTTTCCCACTCTATCCTCACAACCACCACCACCTGGGGAGGTAGGTTAGGCAGAGAGAGTGTGACTGGCCCAAAGTCATTCAGCAAGTTGCTATGGCAGAGTGGGGATTTGAACCTGTGTGTCCCAGGTCTGAGTGTAACACTCTTATTCCTACCCCACCCTAGCTACACTACACTGTGCCATTTTAATAGTTATTCCCTCCAACCAAGAAAACCTGGTAACTGTAGTTCTCTGGGGAAGGGAATATGGATTCCTAATAGAATTCCTGACATTGTTACCAAACTAAAATACCCATGGTTATTTTGGAGGAATTCATAGCAGCATAACCAGAGGATTTAACTCCATACATAAAACTTTAGAATATTGCATTGAAACTTTGGACGAGAAATATCATATTGTAAAGAGTATATGTTCATTAAGTTTTTGAATCTCCACTTGCATTTTCTATAGTAGCTACACTTCACTATTTGCTCTCTTTCTGTCTTTTCCCAGCCGGCCTTTAAAGGTTTAACTTTCACAGACCTGCCCTTATGTTTACAATTGAACATCATGCAGCGGCTAACAGATGGGAGAGACATCGTGAGTCTCGGGCAAGTGACCCCCAGTCTTCACGTGCTCAGCGAGGATCGGCTACTCTGGAAAAAGCTTTGCCACTACCACTTCACAGACAGACAGGTAATAGTAACCAGCCAGCAAGAATGAAGTTTTGGGAAACTTCAAAACAAACTGAGAGCCAGTTTGGTGTAGTGGTTAAGAACATGGGACTCTAATCTGGAGAACTGGGTTTGATTCCTCACTCCTCCACTTGAAGCCAGCTGGGTGACCTTGGGTCAGTCACAGATCTTTCAGAGGTCTCTCAGCCCCACCCACCTCACAGGGTGTTTTTTGTTGTGGGGATAATGATGACATACTTTGTAAACTGCTCTGAGTGGGTGTTAAATCATCCTGAAGGGCGTATATAAATTGAATGTTATTATTATTATTACTATTAACAACAGGGAGTCAGCATGGTATATTGGTTATAATGATGAGCTAGGATGGGGGGAATCCAGGATCAAGTCTCCATTTAGCCACATTTGGGCCACATTCTCTTTCAGCCTTAGCTTATCTTATAGGATTGTCATAGGGATAAAATGGAGGAAAGGGGAAATCTTGTACAGCATTCCAGGAGGGCTTAAGGATAAGGCATGAAATAGACACTAGAAATGTGGCCCCTTAGGTTCTTATTTTAGTTTTGCCCCAAATTTCTTTTCAGTCACTTAGGCCCAAAGTATTTATTTCTGAAGATATTCCATGAAGTCAAGAGGCTCCTGAAAACAAATGTGCAATATCTTCCATCCATTAAACAAATGTGCAATATCTTCCATCCATTAAGTGCCTGAAAACAACTTATACTCTATGGTATTAATGTAAAGAAGGAACGTGTTCGCAGTTCCTATTGCTGAAGAGGCAAGCCACCATTCAAGTTTTAAAAGTGACTTGTCTTTTCAGCAGCTAGAACATCAGTAACAATGTGCACACACACAGAGTCCTCAATGTACAGAATCACATCTCGATGCGGTGTTCTTTCTTTTGTGCATACGTCCCTTTCTTTGGATCCCAATTACACCTCTTGCCATCCAGTTGTGCAATGTTAGTGGCTCAATTGCTTGGTATAATTTTATTTATCATCAGTGTCCGGTAGGCATCTTTCTAAGTGACATACAGGAATATTGTGGTACCTTGAAGCCTAACACATTTTTGTTCTAGGCTCTAGTCCGTAAAAGTTTATGCTGGAATAATTTTTTTAAATGTTAATATTTAAGGGGCCACAGGACTCCTGTTCATTTTTGCTGTGGCAGACTAAATACTATCCTTCTGGAATATTTTCAGCCGCTGTTTGGTATTCATGTCTTCTGTTTGGGCCCCTTTTTCTATTTCTTTAAATTTCTGTGCCGCCTTTCCACAAAGCTCAGGGTTCCACAAGATAATGAATAGTCAAAAATATTAAAACAACATTTGGACATATGTAATTTAAAACCAACAATTAACCAAAACACATAGTTAAACGCAAACACATGATTGTTTTTTAAGAAGTATTTGATTGTGGCATATATTTGTCTCTGAGAGCTTAGATTCGGTAGATCTTGTTTCAGGTATGGATTGTACTGTAACCAACCCTTGAACCCAGGCCTACAGTTCTGCAATTCATTCATTTATTTACATTTCAGATTCGCAAGCGGTTAATCTTGTCAGACAAAGGACATTTGGATTGGAAGAAGATGTACTTCAAGCTTGTGAGATGCTACCCGAGGAAGGAGCAATATGGAGATACCTTGCAGCTCTGCAGACACTGCCATATTCTCTCCTGGAAGGTAGGTGATCATACCCAAGCCGAATAAAATGCAAACCTAATAGCTGTTAATTTTTAAGTTTGGGGTAGAGGATGTGTTGTTTGAGCGTTAGCTCGATATTTGATAAAAAGAAAACTACGAGCTGACTTCCTATACTTTGAGCTTTAATTAGAGAGAGATTTTTTTCATTTATTCGTTTATCCCATACCAAGCCAAAAGTACATTTATAATGTACGAGCAAGATTTAATTCATTTAAGTGATGCAGTAGCCTTTCGTTTTAATTTGCCGCCATTCACTGCAGCATTATTTATTGCAAGATCCACTTTGAGAAGTCAGGGCTGTATTCATCTCAAGAAGAATTATGTCCTTCTTAGACCTCGGACTTTAGTGGACTTTAAAAAGTGTAATGCTGTTCAGGACTGCATGTAAACTCTCTACAGATACACCCAGGGCTTTTTTTCTGGGAAAAGAGGTGGTGGAACTCAGTGGGTTGCCCTCGGAGAAAATGGTCACATGGCTGGTGGCCCCGCCCCCTGATCTCCAGACAGAGGGGAGTTTAGATTGCCCTCTGTGCCGCTCCAGCAGAGGGCAATCTAAGCTCCCCTCTGTCTGGAGATCAGGGGGTGGGGCCACCAGCCATGTGACCATTTTCAAGAGGTTCCGGAACTCCGTTCCCCCGCGTTCCTGCTGAAAAAAAGCCCTGGATACGCCACTAATCATGTAACTGTTTCTAAATTATTTCCCCCTTCTAGGGCACTGAGCATCCTTGTACAGCGAACAACCCAGAGAGCTGCTCCGTTTCGCTTTCGCCCCAGGACTTCATCAACTTGTTCAGATTTTGAACTCCAGGACAATTTCATTGTATCTCCAAGGGACATTTTTTTTTTACTGCTGAGAAAACCTGCTCAGCCTGTATATAGTGTGTAAATATTGCAGTTTGAGGCTCCTGCATCAAGAGGATGATGAGATTTTAGGAGGCAAAGGGAGTTGTGATTCAGGTGGCGTCAGACTCTTTTAAGAACACGGCCTTCTACTAATCAAAACGATGCATGGAAAGAAACTGCTTTGTAAATATGTCTTTTCATAAGAATTGGAGTGAAAGGTACAGGGGAGAGACAGTTCTGCTTAAGGGATTCAGATGGAATGTGCCCTGTATCCATTTGAAATGCCTCTTTGGTTTCAGCACACGGAAAAGGAAAACAGTGTGGTTAGGCTAAAGCTGTTGAACTACTCCCCAATCTGGGTTTTGTTTACTACAGATATTTATACCGAAAATATTTTTAGAATGACATGTATGAGGGAGGGATACATCCTGTATCCTTTTTTTTTTAAAAGAATCAACACAAAATGTACACACCACGCCATTTTCTACCTCTGAAAAGCTTTCCAAACTAATATGCAATGTGAAGTGCTTGCATTGGTGACAGTAACCGTATTTCTTTGGGTTAATCCTTGATTTCTAATGCAGTCTGCTTTCCTTTTTGGCCATATTTGAATAGTCAAGTTCGAAGGAACTTAGAAGAGCCGATACGCTTCGCTGGATACTTCCCTTGGGCTGTGAAAAATGTTGAATGCAAAGAAGAGTTCATGATGGAAACATTGGCTTTTAGGCTGTATCAGTCCTCCGTGTTTTCTAGTGGCTGTATGGCCCATCATGCCCATTTGTTTATACTGTTCTAGACTTTCTCTGATCTCGGTTGACTATGCCACATTCAAACATAGCATGCTGAGAGTGGCAGAGGCAGTTTTGTCTCCTTTTTCCAACAGATTACTTTTTTTTCTCTGATGTGAACTCTTGAAAACATATGAGTGTGCAGGCTTTCAACACTCAAGAGCTTGAATTGGGAAGACCCGACTTGCAAGGCAAGTCGGGTGGTGCCCTGTGACATAATGAACTTACCTTTCCTTCCTCTTTCCCATCCCCAAAGCAGTTTTGAATTTTTTTTTCAGAAAGGGAGCTAACTGTACATGTGATCCCCAAAACAGGAAATAGACATGACTGAATTAGCATTCAGTTAGTTCATACGTGTAATTGTTATGCAATTTTCAAGGTCAGGATTACACTAGATGAAAATTGCTTTTAACTCTACATTTGTCAATAACAGTGTAGGCAGTCTCAATCCAGGTTACTTAAAGGCAGAAGGAGTGACTGTCTAGTCATGAAAGCAATTAAGGTCTCCATTCACTTCAATGGAAGGAACAGCTGTATGTGCATTAAAGTGAATGAGAAAGCTCCCTTGTGCCATTTCTTATGTGTATCAGGGTGGACTCTGGACAGATGTTCTACATCTGTGCAAGGAATTTGCAAGAAGAAGCCAATAGGCAAGGGGTGGTCATGAGCCACTGACAAAAACATTTATAAAAAAGAAAAACAATTTCTCTGTCATGACTTACTTTTGCCCCTGAACATATTTACTTATATTTAATGAGAATTGGAGCAGGGGCTATAGACTTGTAATGTCATACCAATATAAATTTGGAATGGTTTGGTTTGTATGGAATTAATCTGAAATTACATCTGAAATTTGACTCTTAATATTGCGGATCCTGGTTTTGTTAGTTTGCCTGGTAAAATTCCAATGATTTGTATCTAAATGCTGTTCCGTAGGTTTATATCCTAAGGACCACCCAAGGTTTTAACTACAGAATCTGATTATTGTTCTCAAGGAAGAGATTTCTAATTTGGGGAAACTGGGAAAGAAGAACGATGATCAAGATTTGTTCTTTCCCATTGTTTGAATACAATGTATGTAAAATTAAGGTGCCTTGCAAAGGACAAATCTAGAAAGTCAGTATTTGAAGATGAAATTCAAGATGTCAGGAATGAATATTTGAGTTTATTATTGTTAATTAATCTACCAGCCATTCTCTTTGCTGCTTTGTTCTTTTTGATTCTTTTTGCACACTGATGCAAGGCAAATCTCTTAGTAATCCTGTTCAGGTAGTCCTTGTAAGTGCAGGTTAAAAATAGATAGTTGCTGTTCCCTGTAACAGGAATATAATAGCAGGATCCTGACCCTCTTGCAGCATTCCATAGAAAAGCCATATTCTGGCAACTCTTGCACAATCTGTTGAAAAATTGCAACAGAATTGGACTGGGAGATCATTAAAGCCATTGGATTGGTGACCACCATTCTGTTGAATGTTGATCGTTGAGTCTGAGATGAGTATCATAGAGAAATGTGACTGGCTATTGCCTTTGAGTCTATGGGTGGTGTTCATTGGTTATTCAGTAGTATCTTCCCCTGCAAGGCACATACCTCCTGAACACCTCTCTAGCCAGTTAACTAAACACCAGCCCAGAATGGGCCACGTGACTCAAATAAAAAGGTTGTGGCTCTGTCACTTTACCACCTTCTCTTTAGGGCATCTTCTCCCATGTGTCTTGTTGAATGCAAGCATCGCCCAGCCCTTGCTAGGGGCATAAGTAAACCTGCCATCAATAAGTATCAGGAAGTTAATAATGCTACACTTCTAGAGGTATGCGTTGAAGGGAATGTTAGCATACTTGTTCTGACAGCTGACGAAGGAAATGTATTTTGTGGGATGTGCTGTGAAGCCGAAGACATCAGCTGTAGCCTCGTGATCTTTCTGTTGCTAGACTGCACCACTTCAAAGGGCAGGCAGAGGGATTGAATGTATGCTCCCTCCAGCTAAAAAAAGAAAACCCATGTCTGAAAAACCACCATGTCAAGAAAGAAAGTTTGGTCACAACCTTACCAGAGTCTTTCCCACTGTATTTTCAGTGGAAGGACAAAACACACTAACTTTCTTCCCTGTGATGCTGATGTGTTGTTGATGTGCTCGGTTAATACAGTGAGGGTTAGCAGTAGGGTTTAAATGGTTGCACCACGTCAATTTTAGGTAGCAGGAAGCTCTGCTTGTGCTGAAGGAAGGGAGGGAGGTTTTATTGTTTATATGTTTACAGTTGTTACTGTGAATTAGAAGCTGACTTGAGGATATGCTTTTGTGGAACAATGAAGCATTCTCCCACGATGCAATATGAAACAAAGTTTAAATGACATGCATTTTACTGTGGCGGACCTGTGGAGGAAGGCTTCTTGTCATGAATTATTGTTGGTTTCAGCACTGTGAACGAAGAGTGATTCCTTGGGTTCTATCAGACAGGAATTCCATGGAAATTATTTATATCACTACATATCATCCATGGCACATTTCTGCATCAATACTTGAAAAATGTATGATGAGAAAGGAAGGGGGCAATGGTACCTAGAGGCCATGCATATCCGCACAGCAGAATTAAAACTATGTTAAGTTGTGTCCTCGGTCCAGGGAATTCTGGCAACTGTTCTATGAGGAAGGTAGCTAGGGATCTCTAATGGGGACTTCTCAGTGTGGTCATTAAAGTACAACTCCCAGGTAGGATTGCAGACTGCCTGAGAAAAACATGTGCTGTCTCTTTAATAGAGGCATAATGGGATGGTATTTACCAGGTGATGTGGTTTATTTCCATGCCATGAAAAACCTTCCACTGTCCATTTCCACACATCAAACCTTTATTCAAAGGACAGGGCATTCTTCTCTAGGTCTGTTGGCAACTGAACTCCCAGGATTCTTTGAAGGAAATTGACAGTTAAAGTGGTACGAATTGAGTATGTTGGAACAGCAGATATGGCACGTTGAGAATTGTGCTAAGAAGTCAGTGCCGTTTACGAGGGTGAGAAAGAGATCTGAATGTAAGGAAAGGTGGCTTTGGGCGACTGGATCATTACTTGTGGGAGAGGGAGAGAAAGAGCATGCAACTGTATACGTGTTTGTGAAACCGTTTTCATCCATCTTATTACACTAAGTGTAAAACCAGTTAATCTAGAATAGTGAGTGCACATTTTGTTGTTCTTGTGATCCTGTTAATCTTTTCCTACTTCCAAACCACCCCCTAGTGTACAATTTCCTAGTGAATATTGCTGGTCTGTATTATGGCTTTTTATTGTTTTGATTTTATAAAATGTGTGAGTTCTCTACTCTTGAAACACTTATGATTGCACAGGCATTTTCCTATGCAAAGTAAATAAATAAGGTCTGTGCCATGTGTGTCCAGGAAAGTTTTTAATGCTTTTCAGCTGTTGATTGAGGAGCTGAGTTCAAAAGGCCATGTTTCAGAATGTGAGCCCCAAAGGGTGACTGCTTGCCACCCATACAACTACATCCGATGGGTAGTAAAATCCTATTTCCGCACGGCAAGGTGACAAAGATATCCAAGAGAGAACGCATATGGTGGTGGGTTAGTTGATTGTCTATATGAGCGCCTGATCTCTGTGAAATAAGGTCAGCTGCTGTTGAGGAATGTGATTTGAGGGTTCTTATTTCTGCACAACTACGACAACTTTTGCACAATAGAACTCTTAGAGTGTAGTCCACTTTTTCTGTCTACCAGATTACTGATGTCAGGTGGCTTCAGGCCTTGTTTGCATATGTTCTAGACAGGTGGTAGAGTTCTGAGATGTTAGAAGGGACTATACCACTTCAAATGGATGCAGGTGGGGCAGGGGGGATGTCACATTTTTGGATGCTCCCTTACATAAAAAGGTTGTATGCAAGAAGAACACTAGCATAGCAAGAACAAAGAGGGAATTAAACTGGAAATCTTTGTCTCAGATTTTTACAGGCAGGGAACATTTAAAAAAATGGCATCCCCCCACTGCTAATCTGAAGTGATGTACGTGTAGACCAGGCCTAACTTGAAATAGCCCAGGAACATTCCCTATGCAGTAAAATATTTAATAAATCTGACAGAATGTTCTTGAGCTTGAAATCTTCCAATCACTACATGAGAGAGGGGAGGGTGGTGTGGGCAGAGACTTCTCAGCAACCTGTTTCGTGGCTTATTTTAACATCCTAGGGTTTTGCCAGAAGAGAGAGAAAGGTCCTTTAATTATAACTTTTCCTTTTGCTGGCGCTCTTGTTGGCAAAAACAATGGCTTGCTGTAAATGTGATGTCTTTATGACTCTGAAGTTGTGATCCGTTTGTGGATGAGATTGGCTCTTTATGGAGTTATGCCAGCGACATGCAATGCAAAGGGAGGGCAGGCTGGGTTTTGATTTTTTAAAAACAATTTAATTACTGTTAAAAAGCCCTTTAAGAACTTAAATTTACAAGATCTCACCCCCCCACACACAAGAAAACAAGATAATTAAACGCTTTTTTAGGACGTGTGTCTTTAGAGGAACATGAATTCCAGGAAGCTGAATATTGGATTTTCTTTCCTTTTTTACAACTTTTATCAGTAACCAGGGCTTTTTTTCTGGGAAAAGAGGTGGTGGAACTCAGTGGGTTGCCCTCAGAGAAAATGGCCACATGGCTGGTGGCCCTGCCCCCTGATCTCCAGACGGGGGAGTTTAGATTGCCCTCTGTGCTGCTTGGCAGCACGGAGGGCAATCTAAACTCCCCTCTGTCTGGAGATCAGGGGGCGGGGCCACCAGCCATGTGACCATTTTCAAGAGGTTCTGGAACTCCGTTCCACCGCGTTCCAGCTGAAAAAAAAGCCCTGGCAGTAACTTCATAGATCTAGGAGGTATCAGCAAAATAACATGGTGTCTGGGGGGAAGCCTACTGAAGATAATGGGTGTAATTATTTCCTTTGATAAGGGCACTAGTCCAAATAATTTTATTGCCTTGGAGTTCCAGCAAATAGAACGTTGTCTTAGACGCTATTTCCCAAAAGTCTGTAATGGGACCCACTAGGAGAATTCTGTCCTCCTTCCAGACATATCTGTTGGCTCCCACCTCTCACCTGGCTGTCTTTTGCTGCTATTCTGGCCTTCTCTATTGCTAGCCATACTTACAGTTTCTTAACTCCTTGTATTGCAGTGTCCCTAGGAGTAGCGGCAATCCAGAAAAAACTCAAGAGGTGCTCCCATCCCATGTTCAAATTATCTTTGGTTTTGAAGTTTGGGATTAGGGATTTCTACCTCTGCCAGTGATGTATTTGTGGTACTAAGAAATCTTGTCAGTCTTTTTGCCCTAGAGCCGCAGCCCTATTGCTCTCAATAGGACTACTCCAAAGTAGTTGACATTGCAGTTGTGTATATTCTGTAGAGCTCTCTGAAACAACAAGAGTTGGATGGCTTCAAACTCTGTAAATCAAGGAAAAGAGCTCTCTGTAATGGCCTTTTGCTCAAATTGTGAGGTGTGTGTTGTGTAGGAACTGGGGTGGAAGGGAGAGGCATCCGTTTTGCCCTACAGCTGGTGCTGCCCTTTTTCTCTCAAATGCACACTCAACAGGAAAAAAAGAGTCTCTGTCATATTTTGCATTACATAATGCCAATAGGTCAGCACCAGAACGAATCTTTTCTTGTTTTTATAAAGTCACAGACATTTCTTTTTAGGATTTCATTAGCCGTGCTAATATATACTTGTCTATATATCTATAAAGAGGACACTTACTTGTTTGAGAGGTTTTGGTGTTCATTTGTTTTTTAAAAAAACATGATGTAGCTCAGTAGAATGGTTCAGAGGTGAAAAACGTTGAAACCTCTTATGTTTAATATTATTGTGTGGCTGAAAATCCTTCCATATAAATTTTGCACATTTTTTTCTTGCATGTTCTATGCTTTAACTTTCACAGATGTTTGGTACAAGCAGTGATGCATTTTTTTTGTAAACTGTTTTTTGACACTGAATTATAAATAAAATGTTCAGACGTTATGCATACCGGTGTGGCTTTTGCTTCCTTTAAGAGACTGCTGGCCTGTAACACTTGTTAATGGCAGCTCTCTATAAGGCTCTGAAATGGCCTGTATTATGCTGCCTACCAGGGCTTTTTTTCTGGGGAAAGAGGTGGCAGAACTCAGAGGGTTTGCCCTTGGAGAAAATGGTCACATGGCTGGTGGCCCCCGCCCCCTGATCTCCAGACAGAGGGGAGTTTAGATTGCCCTCCGCGCCACTCAGCGGCATGGAGGGCAATCTAAAGTCCCCTCTGTCTGGAGATCAGGGGGCGGGGCCACCAGCCATGTGACCATTTTCAAGAGCTTCCGGAACTCTGTTCCCCCACGTTCCTGCTGAAAAAAAGCCCTGCTGCCTACCTTAATATTCCCTAATTCTTTTTGCTACCAACAAAGAATCTTGCCTTAATTCACTCAGTTTCACTTGTAGCATAGGAAGACTTTACTATATTTGGTAGAATAACAGAATGGTCAGTGCTACAGGGTGGCTGAGAGGTAAAAGGGGGGGGGTGTCTTTTATATTAGATGAAACACCTTTTACTTCAACAGTTTATTTATAAATACATATGCGTAATGGTTTTAAGGTGGATCATAAGCATAATTCTGCAATAAAGCTGCACTCAAAGCTATTGAGAGAAACAAAGCACCTGGAGTAGATGGAATAGCAATAGAGCTATTTCAAGCCACAGAAATGGAGTCCATCATAATCTTAACAAGAATATGTCAACAAATATGGAAAACAAAACAATGGCCCACCGACTGGAAACACTCAGTCTACATTCCAATCCCCAAAAAAGGGGATGCCAAGGAGTGCAGTAACTATTGGACAATTGCATTAATTTCCCATGCAAGCAAGGTGATGCTCAAAATTATACAGCAAAGACTCTTACCATATATGGAACGAGAAATGCCAGATGTTCAAGCTGGATTCAGAAAAGGAAGAGGCACCAGAGATCACATTGCAAATTTACGATGGCTAATGGAACATACCAGGGAATTTCAGAAGAAAATCAACCTGTGTTTTATAGAATACAGCAAAGCTTTTGACTGTGTAGATCATGAAAAGCTATGGAGAGTCTTAAAAGAAATGGGAGTTCCACAACATCTGATTGTTTTGATGCGCAACCTATACTCTGGACAAGAGGCTACTGTCAGGACAGAATATGGGGAAACAGAATGGTTTCCAATTGGCAAGGGTGTCAGACAAGGATGCATATTATCTCCCTACCTGTTCAACTTCTGTGCAGAGTATATCATAAGGAAAGCTGGATTAGATCTAGAAGAAGGTGGAGTGAAAATTGGTGGGAGGAACATTAACAATTTGAGATATGCAGATGACACCACATTAATAGCAGAAAATAGTGAAGACTTGAAACAACTACTGATGAAGGTTAAAGGGGAAAGCGCCAAAGCAGGATTACAACTGAACATCAAGAAGACAAAAGTAATGACTACCGAGGAACTACACAATTTTAAAGTTGACAATGAGGAAATTGAAGTTGTTCAAGATTTTCTATTCCTTGGCTCAATCATCAACCAACAGGGAGACTGCAATGAAGAAATCAGAAGAAGATTGAGACTTGGAAGAGTAGCTGTGAGGGAGCTAGAGAAGATCCTTAAAGATAAAGATGTCTCTCTGGGAACTAAGATCAAGATAATCCAAACTATGGTATTCCCCATTGCCATGTATGGATGTGAAAGTTGGACGGTAGAGAAAGCTGACAGGAAGAACTTTGATTCATTTGAAATGTGGTGCTGGAGGAGAGTTTGGCAGATACCATGGACAGCCAAAAAGACAAACAAGTGAGTACTAGATCAAATGAAGCCGGAATTCTTAGAAGCTAAAATGACAAGACGAAAGCTATCGTACTTTGGTCACATCATGAGAAGATAAGATTCTCTGGAAAAGTCAATAATGCTAGGAAAAGTGGAAGGCAGCAGGAAAAGAGGAAGACCTAAAATGAGGTGGCTTGACTCAATAAAAGAAGCCACGTCCTCCAGTTTGCAGGATCTGAGTAGGTCTGTTAGAGAGAGAACATTTTGGAGGTCTTCCATTCATAGGGTCGCCATAGGTCAGAAACGACTTGACGGCACATAACACACACACACACACACACACACACACACACACACACACACAAGCATAATGTTTCAAGATAGATAAAGGTTTTCACAAGTTTCTAGTCACCACCAGTTGCCACTTAGGTTCATCATAACCATAAAGAAAACACAGACTTTGCTCAGATTACAGCACCTCACTTCTTCCTCTTTCCCTCAGAGCAGCTTTCAACTCTTCCCCTCTGTACCCCTCTCTAAAACCTGCAGCTCTAACCGCTCCTTAACCGGTTAAGCTATCATCCCACTTCACTGACCCATTCAGAATTCTTACTCGAGCGGCCTGCGTTTTTAACCACAGTAAACCCCAACCTAAATTAGTAGAAATAAAATACGCCAACTTACTTACATGGCAAAACGTTACACCTGCTGTCTCCCACTGCTTCAGAGGGTTCGGACTTCTGGCTTCATGCTGCCTGATTTTGGATAACTCTAGAATTTGGGGGAACACAGCATTCTGGTGTGCCTCCGGCTTGAAGGCAATTAAGAAAAGGGACATGGCCTGATGGTAGTAGAGGATGTGTTTTGTAAACAGGAGGACCCATTTTTGATCCTTGGCATTGCCAGTTGAAGGATTGTGGGTAATAGGTGCTGGAAAGGCCTGTCTCTGTTTGAGTTTCTGGGAGACCTGGCGATGATGAACGTAGATGGGCCATTGGCCTGGCTTCTAGGAGAAACATCCTGTGTGTGTTTTTGGGGACCGGCCTTCACGGCGAGGCCACTGACTGACTGCGTTCTTCTCATCACCAGAATCATAAGCAACATTTGCCTTCCCAACTAAAATATTTGGTCTGAGAATCAACGGGTACTTGAGTTATGCTGGACAAAAATCACGAGATCAAGTTGCCCTTGCTATAAATGTGCCACATATCAAGAGCACAGAATTAAACTCATGTATTAGTCTTTCCTTTTTTCCAAGGAACCTCTTTGAGATGTAGTTATGTGTAGGGCTCATTTCGAGAGGGAACACGCAAGAACGCACTTCCGGCAGTTCCCCAAAGAGGTCACATGTCAGGTGCCCCCGCCCACTTCTCAGCCATTTGGGGCCCATTTCAGCCTGGATTGGGGCTGAAACAGCCCAGATCGGGCCTCTGACGGGTGGTGGATCACTGTTCCACTCAGCAGCGGCCCGATCCTGACCATTTTCAGCCCCTTTTTGCCATTTGGGGCCCAATTTTGGCCCTGAATGGCCAGGATTGGGTCCAAAACAGCCAGGATAGGTGATGTCAGGGGGTGTGGCATAGGCAAATCAGTTATGCTAATGACACACTTCTGGTGATGGCAGGGGGTGTGACATATGCTAATGAGTTATGCTAATGAGTTCCTCCAGCTCTTTTTCTACAAAATGACCCCTGGTTATGTGGTACTAAGGAGTAGGATCTCTTACCGCTCAACGCCCTTGCCAAACTACATTTCCCATGATTCTCTGAGGGAAGCTCTGCCAGTCAAACAAGAAATAAATTGCTTTATGGTTGAAATCTAGATATCACTGTAAGTACACTATAATTCCATAAGTCTGAGAAGTCTGCTGCTGAAAGAACATGAATGATTTTATTGGAGCCTTCAATGCAAATTGATAGTGTATTTAAACAAATATAAAATACGTACATTTTGCTACAATGCTCTGTAAACTTTGACTCTTGAAAGCTCCTACCTTAGAAATCTAGTTGATCCCTAAAGTGCAACTGGATCTGAATCTTACTCTTCTACTACAGATCAACACGGCTAACCACCTGAAGATTTCCTCCAGTCCTTTTTCATGCAAATTAAAGGGACAACAAAACCCTCCTGGGACTGAACCACAACCTGCAATTTTTCTTTCACCACAATCCTCATACTTACGAACCCTCTATTTTTAACCCAATGGTGGAATGCAGCAAACTTAATAACAGTTTAGAAGGGTGTCTAGACAGTCTTGTTGGGTGGGAGCAGCACTAGGAGAGGAACAGGAAATGTCTTGCATTACAGAGTAAGTGGAGATGTTAAAAACTCATTTTGCTGAGTTTTTGACTGCTTGGAAAAAACAGAGTTCGCTTCAGAATTGTATTTTGAAATGGCTGAAAATACTCCTCCCCTCTTTAAATCCCACAACCAGAAGTACAGCACTGCAACCTTCAACCTGTTCATGTCACATAAGGCTTATGGAAGGCGGTATCATTACTCTGGAGTAAATTTGGTCAGGCCCAAATTAAGCACTGTTGTGAAGCATGGGGGAGGGGGGGAATTCACATATGCACAAACATTCCTGTTACGGCTTACACGTTAGTTCCTTTCCTTTCATCCCACTGGGAAAGCTCTATTTTTATCATTTTCTGGTAACCGAAAGGTCCAAATATAATAAAGGGTAATATTTTCACATGGCCCAGTGTGGGGGTGGCCTGGACCCTATTCAATCCAGTGGGAAAAAAAGGATGGTTGGTTGGTGATGTTTTCCATGTCACTAATAATACTTTATATAACTGAGTATTAACTTTCTTTTAATTTGGATATGATTCCCTTTGCGGCTTTGATGGATTTTGACCATTAAGCCTAAAGGTGCCAACAATCTGGAGAAAAAGTTTCCTGCCTGTTTAATAGAGGCTTAATGTGAGGAAATGGGCAGTTGAAGCTTTTCATGGCATAGAGAGAAATAATATCCATTTAGCCTTTATTAAAGAGGCTAGACATTTTTTTAAAATCTGGATTGCAGGCAACCCTAGTTAAGCCTGTTGCAAATCATGATGCATGAATGTACAGCACATTCTTGCAACCTTAACTTGCCATCCTCTGCTCAAGTTAGCTATCAGACAAATACATAGAGAATTACAGATTTGCTCTCCTATTTGCAAATAGTGACACCTAGTGGCAGAATGCTGTATTAACCTTCCCCTGATTAAAGAGAGGTCTCAGAACAGAAAAGCTTCTGAGCTCACAGTTACGATGTAGGAAAACCTCCTTTCACTCCATAATCAAATACAGCACTACAGAAAAAAAAATCAAAGCACCTTCAGAAAGGGAGCTATTCAACACTTACTAGGAGACAGAATGATCCAGAGGGTTTTAAAAATACCCATGTGGAATTTATACAAGGAAATCTATTTGTATCATGGCTGTTATAAATTCATTCCAGTACAGAGTATAAAGAGCCTTGCTGGATTTGACAACGGGTCCATCCATGCAGTCCAGCATCTTTTCCACAGTGGCCACATGTGAAAGCAATAGTCCCCCCACCACAGCAAATGTTATTCAGAGGTAGTAAGAGCCCCGTGGTAGTAAAAGCCCATGGCGCAGAATGGTAAGCTGCAGTACTGCAGCCCAAGCTCTGCTCATGACCTGAGTTCGATCCTGGCGGAAGCTAGGTTCAGGTAGCCGGATCAAGGTTGAGTCAGCCTTCCATCCGTCCAAGGTCGGTAAAATGAGTACTCAGTTTTCTGGGGGTAAAGTGTAGATGACTGGGGAAGACAATGGCAAACCACCCCGTAACTAAAGGTCTGCCAAGGAAACGTTGTGATGCGACGTCCCCCCCTGGGTCAATAATGGCTCAGTGCTTGCACTACCTTTACCTACTGCCTCTGAAGATGAAGGCAGTATTTGGCCCTTCTAGGTAAGCAGTTGACTGAGCTATCCTCCATGACTTTCTTCGATCCTTTTAAAAGACTGTCTAAACTAGTGGCCATCACTATCTGTGGTTGTGGCTATCGTCGGGTCATTTTGTAGAAAAAGAGTTGGAGGAACTCATTAGCATAACTCATTAGCATATGCCATGCCCCTTGACATCACCAAAAATGTGTCATTAGCATAACTAATTTGCATATGCCACACCCCCTGACATCACCGATCCTGGCTGTTTTGGACCCAATCCTGGCCATTCAGGACGGAAATTGGGCCCAAAATGGCAAAAAGGGGCTGAAAATGGCCGAAAAGGGCCCAAAATGGTCAGGATTGGGCCGCTGCTGAGCAGGAGAGTGATCCACCACCCGTCAGAGGCCCGATCTGGGCTGTTTTGGCCCAAATCCAGGACGAAACAGGCCCAAAATAGCCGAGAGTCAGGTGGGCAGGGCCACCTGCCATGTAACCTCTTTGGGGAACTGCTGGAACTGCGTTCCTGCGTGTTCCCCCTTGAAATGAGCCCTGGCTATCGTCATTTCAAAGAGGGCTACAAGTGACACACTAGAGTTGTTATTTTGCCTGTCACCTCAACTGTTTTCTGGTGGCCCTGGATAGGTTTCTTCAAATCTACAAAACCTGTCCCAGATACCATAATGGGATAAGGATCTTTACTATACTACTTTATATTCTCTGGAAAATGCTCTGTTTCCAGCTTGAAGTAAAATATGTGAATAGGAATTTTCAAGATACTAACATCTCTCTCTGCTGGTCACATCTGAAACTACATCCTAAGAGCTCAATTTTTCTGCACCCTCCCCCAGCCAAAATATATTAACTGTAAAATAGCCTTATTACCTCTAGCCCTCCAGTTCATAACTCAGTTCTGATGTGATATTCAGTGTATAACAATGTATCTGTTCGGTCTTGTTCTAGAAAATAATATTCCCCCACGACCTTGTTATCAATTCATTTGAGAAATTTGTATCCTGCCTTTGCATAAGCCATTCTCCATCTCCGTTATTTTATCCTTACAACAGCTCTTTTAAAGCCTTCAAATTAAGGGATGGAACATATATCTTCCCCACAACTGCACCGTGACTTTGAGCCAGTCACACTCTCAATTTACAGTGCAATCCTAAACAGAGTTACTCCAGCCTAAGCCCATTGAAATCATTGTTAATCTACCTCACAGGGTTGTTGTGAGGATAAAAGAGAGAAGAACAATGTAAGCTGCTTTGGGAACTTATTGAGGGGGGGAAAGCAGAAAGTAAATGAATATAAGTAAGTTCAACGTGACAGCTTATTACGTAGAATTCATAAGCTTAACAGCTTTTTGTGTCATTGTTTTGTTAGTCCTAATAAAAGACTTTATAAGCAAATACTTCGGAGGATGTCTTGAAGCTTCAAAAATTTTTAAAAATTGTACTTAGTTTAACACATGATTTTTATTTCCAAAAGTGCAACAAATAATATTATTCCAACAAATTAAAATCAATAAATAGACTGGCGTCTTCAAAGCGATGCTCCAACTGGAATGATTTCACTGTCCTTCATTGTAAGCTGAAATCAGCTCTGATTGCCAAACCCATGCACGAATTCGGGGAGTGGGAACACAGACCCACATCCTACAGCTGGATTCATACTGATGAAATCGTCCAGGTTCATCTTGAAATCTAAAAAGAAAGAAAAATGGAGAGCGAGAGAAGGAATCCGAAATGTGGAGCCTTCTGGGCAATTTAGTTGTTTGCAGACAGCTTCTGAAGGCCAGGTGCTTATGTGCTAGGAAGCTTTGTTCCTTGATGTGTATATGAGAAACAGACCCAGGACTGATGGTTAAACCTGCTAAACATTAGCTAACAGCAAGCAAAAAAGGATGGTGGGAAGGCGGAGCTTGGCTGTGGAAAAAGGGGATGTTAAAAGAGAGATGAAGTCAAAAGAGTTGTCACTTTTTCCACAGTCACAGGCCTTAGTCCAGAAGCACTAGAGGAGATGCATAAACAACTCCAGGTGGTCCCCGGCCCAAGGGACATCTGGCTGGCCTCCACCAGGGCCAGGGCTTTTTCTGCCCTGGCCCCAGCCTGGTGGAACACTCTCCCGCTGGAGATCCGGGCCCTGTGGGACCTATAACAGTTCCACAGGGCCTGTAAAACGGAGATGTTCCACCAGGCCTTTGGTTGAGGACCAGCGGGTGTCCCCCCTTATCCTATCTAAGATCGCTATCTCTTCTATGACTGCTCTCGGCTATGCGTTTTACCCACAGCTATGACCTATGCAGGTCTTTTATTAGTATCCTATATATAATAGGATACTATTATAGTAGTATCCTATAGTAGCCTATATATAATGGCACCAGAGTGTTTTAATATAAGCTTTTAAATCTGTTTTTAAAGTTGACTATCAATTTATTGTGTTTTAATTATGATGTGAGCCGCCCTGAGCCCATTCGTGGGGAGGGCGGGATATGAGTCAAATAAAATAAAATAAATAATCCTCTGTAAACCTCCCTGAGTCTCAATAAGAAAGTCTGGCTATAAATAAGTGAGATAAATAAATAATGGCAAGACTAACTGGAACATGCATTCCTATCAATACCTTGCAGTACAGATAGACACTGCCATGGCAATGTAAAACAGGAGTCCTGTGGCACTTAAAAGACTAACAAAATGTATTCTAGCATCTGCGTTCACTTTATCAGATGCATGTTTGTCTATTAGGCAGATGTATTTCTACTCAAGCTGCACATAAAAAGAAAAGTATTGTGGGGGGGGGGGGGAGATGTTACAAGGAGAATCCTGTTTAAAACAATATCAGTAACAAAACGTGGTTAGTCCAGGGCACCCATTGAAACCTTTCCTGGCACCCAAAAGTTTTTAGAAAGCGGGCTGGGTCAGGTGATGCTTTTGCCCAGCACGGCTTCTCATTGGCCACTAAGGATTTGATTGGCTGTGCTGATAATTAAAAACATTGCTTTGGCAGCAGCTGCCATAACAGCCCAAGAAATTCACTGTGTGACTGAAGGTATGCTGAGGAAGTGATTTGTGACTGCCTCCGCCTCCCACAGAAGCCTTTTTGGGACAACCACTTTGTGGCTGCGCCCAACATGCTATGCCAGAATCCCCCAAAGTGCCTGCAGGCTTAGAAAGGTTGGAGACCCCTGAATTCGTTCTTAAGCTGCCACCGTTTTGTTTTGCTGCTATAGATCAACATTGCTATTTATTTATTTATTTATTTCCATTTCTATTCTGCCCTCCCCGCACCGGCAGGCTCAGGGTGGATTACATTCATAGACATTAAAATTTACAGTTTCTCAATTTAAAATCACAGTAAATACATTAAAATTTAAAAATTTAAAATGACAAGTACAAAATTTCAAATGGCACAGAATATGTAATTGGATCCTTCATCCAACTATCACTGAAAAATTTCTTAAAGGGAAAAGGTTTTGGAGGTGGATGCTCCGATAGGGAGGGCCCCATTCTATTTCTATTTGGTTGGCGGGGGCCCTACCCAGCATCAACCATACGCCTGGCAGAACAGCTCCAACTTACAAGGCCTGGAGGAAGGATAACAGATCCTGCCAGGCCCTGGTCTCATTTGACAGAGCGTTCCACCAGGTTGGAGCCAGGACTGAAAAGGCCCTGGCTCTGGTTGATGCTAGGTGGGCCTCCCTGGAGCCAGGGACCATTAATAGCTGTTTGTCTCCAGATCGGCGCATTGTCTGGGCCCACATACAGGGAGAGGCGGTCCCAACGATGCGCAGAAGGGTATCTTTGGGACCGCAGATACCCACCCATCTGGAAATATCACAAAGTAGACATCTTTATCCAATCTGAACCAACAATGACTAATCTACCAAGAAAGCTACATCTAGGTGGGACAAAGTGATGGATCCCCATAGAAAAATCACCTGGATCTTGGACCCAATACCAAATCCAAGTGCGCTGGGAAGGGACGTGTTGCTTTCCTATCAAAGCCCAGCTTTTAGCACACTGTCAATGACGTAAAGGCTTAGCAGCTGCACCTGCTTTAGTATATGTTAAGCAGCCACCGCCGTGGGGTCTGGTTTGGATAAGAGGCAACAACAGGAGCTTACCTGCAGTTTCAATGCAGGGGTAAAGCGGAGGCGGCTTCAGCCAGTTCCCACTGGCATCTCTCATATGGGACCGGTCGGAAGCAAAAGTCTTCAGATACAAATCAGCTCGAACCGCTCGGACTTTTCTAAGCAAGCCAAAGACTTAAATGACCCGTGCTGTATAACCCTTGGCAGACAGCCCTAATAGGATTCTGCTCGTAGTATTTTCCAGTTAACATCTGAATCCAACACACTGATCCCAAGCATCAAACTGTATAAGTGTACTTAACCTGAACCGTGAAAATCTGCTTTAAACACATGCATTTTACAGATAACATCTGTATGCCAGTTTAGTTTATAGGAAGTCAAATTGACCTGGAAGAGTGAAGGAAAAAAACAATATCTGACAACCTTTTATTTTTAATCTTCTACATACTCCGTGTGTAACTCAACCTCAATGACGCCAATTATTCGGTGGTATTTGAAGCAACTCCTACTTGTTAGTTGTCTTTACGTTACAGTCTGTAATCTGATACGGTTGGGCCCATTTTCATCCCAGTTTACCTTAATCTCATCAAACGGTAAACAAAACAAGGTGAAATTGACAAACGGGAGGTGGTGGTGGGGATTTAAATCATAAGAAGATCTACTCAGAAATACGTCCCGCATTACTTCCTGGAAAGTAAGGTTTAGGGTTGCAGCTCAAATTCTCTATTTTTCTCCTGGGTGTCTTCGCTGCTGTTCTACTCCAAAGGGAAACGCTTAAGTGTTTTTATTTTAGTTTGCAGCTGGTCTCAAAGCATGAATGCACCTGGAAGACCTCAGACCAAGGCTCATCATAAGAACATGATATTCAAGCCAGCAGCTCAGCTCCCAGAGAGTAATGAACGAAACAGGCAGCCTAGCTACCTGGCTAACATTCTAGTGGACACGTGGTAAGGCTAAGCCACTCAGCAGCGGTCGCTGAAGAAGAGTGTATTTGCTCTGTGACTGCAAATACCTTCAAAAATAATACGTGTAGCCGAAGTTTCCAAAATGCCAGCAATGCTGGTGGTGACGAGGTGTTCTGGTCCAACACTCTGGCTGACTGCTGCTAAGAATTTGGGGAAGGGACATAGCTCAGTGGTAGGGGATCTGTTTTGCACGGTTGAAGGTCCCAGGTTCAATCCCCAGCGTCTCCAGTTAGTAGGTGAGGGGAAAGTCTTCTGCCTAAGGTTGCCAACTGCCTCTAAGAGGCTTCATTTAGGGTTGTGAAATTCCTGGAGATTCTGGACGTGGAATCTGGGGAGGGCAGGCTTTGGGGAGGGGAGGGAACTCAGCAAGGTATAATGCCATATTGCCCATCCTCCAAAGCAGTCATTTTATCCAGGAGAACTGGATTGTTGCCTGGAGATCAGTTGTAATTCAAGGAGATCTCCAGCCAACACCTGGAGGTTAACAAAACAGACAGCCCCAGGAATCAGAGCCAAAAAAACAGAGTGGAAAAACCACAACCCAGGCTGAAGGCAACTACAGTATCAAAGAATCAATTATATACTCCTATAAATTGCAAAACAAGTCTAATTTTAAGTGACATAGTGCATATATATATAAGTAATTCATATAACAGGTAATCAAGATTTATCATACAAGCTAATACAAAGACAAATAATAATCATATAAATATGGTTTGGGTTGTGGTTTTTCCACTCTTTTTTTTTACCTCCTGGAGGCAGGCAGCCCTATCTTAATGGGATATTCCCCCCCCCTCAGTGATATTCTTTAGCTCGAAGTCATGAAAAGTTCCCATATAAGTCTAAAGACCACACAGCGTGTCCACGGTTGGTGCTTTACATTCTTACCTTCGAAATCCGGGCTCAAGAATATCATCCGATTTAAAGGCCTCTTCAACATAAGTGTCAAAAGAGCATGGGAAAGGTAGCACTGTGTCAAGATCATAAATAAAGTTCTGGTTTCCACTTGATACATGAAGTAAAATAACATGGTAATCCTGGAAATTTGAAGAAAAAAACTTGTTAACCGCAAAGTATCTACAATAGAGAAGATGGAAAAAGCATCCGTCTCAATGTAACAACTTCAATGTTGCCTTTTACGCATTTCTTCTAACCAACAGTGAGCTGGGGAACCCTGGTGCAAAGAAGATCACTTCTACTGTGAACTCAACAGAGATTAATTTCCAAAAATGTGTGTGTGTGTGTATTATTTCAGGGCTTAAGTCTGTATGGAAACGTCACTCTTGGAGGTGTAGACCCCTTCTCCCTAATCCCCCAGTACACAGGAACTCTGCAGTTACTCACCAGTGAGGGGGATGCAGTCTGCACTTGATTAAATCTATTAATTTTATATCCAGATGTTCTTCTGCCATGGAACTCAAAGGTGGCATACCTCCCCCCAGAGGATCTCTGATCCGGAAGCTAACCAGATCCACAGCGGCTGAGCCTCAGCAAAGCTGCTGCATCATCTGCCTCCCCATATAAAACAAGTCAAGTATCCTGATATGGTCGTTAGCACATTGAGTTTGACCATGAGAGCTGCAAGTTCAAATCCCTACTAAAGCAGAAATGTTCTGCGTGGGTGAAGAGTCTTTTTACCCACTTAATTTGTCTGGGAGAAATTACTCAGACCCTTTATCAGTAGGGAGGAAAAACCCACAGTCACCCCACATTATAGCTGTCTCCCCCCCCCCCCTCTATTGGGCTGTCAGAAACTTGAGGTTTGTTTGTGTAAGAAAAATAAGAAAAAAACCCTTCCAGGCTGGCCCTGATCCAAATCAGAGCCCTCCCGGCTGTTTTCATAATTAAAATTAACAGGTCAGGAAACCTGACTGTGGATCACTCAGTTTTATTTAGTCATCTCTTTCTCCCCAGTGGGCTTAAAACATAGTTCTCTCCTCCTCCATTTTATCATCACAACAACCCTGTGAGGTAGGTTAGGCTGACAGTGTATGACTGGCCCAAGGTCACTCAGAGAGTTTACATGACCGGGTGGAGACTGGAACCCACATCTCCCAGATCCTCGTCTGACACTCTAACCACTATATCACACTGGCTCTTGCACCCTAATATGGGGTACAAGCAGGGGTCATTTCGTAGAAAAAGAGCTGTAAGAACTCATTAGCATAACTCATTAGCATATGCCATGCCTCTTGCCATCACCGGAAGTGTGTCATTAGTATAATTGATTTGCATATGCCACACCCCCTGACATGACCTATTCTGGCTGTTTTGGACCCAATCCTGGCCATTCAGGGCCGAAATTGGGCCCAAAATGGCAAAAAGGGGCTGAAAATGGCTGAAAGGGGGCACACAATGGTCAGGATTGGGCCGCTGCTGAGTGAGAGAGTGATCCCCCACCCGTCAGAGGCCCGATCCAGGCCGTTTTAGCCCCAATCTAGGCCGAAACGGGCCCCAAATGGCTGAGAGTCAGGTGGGCGGGGCCACCTGACGTGACCTCTTTGGGGAACTGCCGGAACTGTGTTCCTGTGCGTTCCCCCTTGAAAT
This sequence comes from Eublepharis macularius, assembly GCF_028583425.1. Taxonomy (NCBI): domain Eukaryota; kingdom Metazoa; phylum Chordata; class Lepidosauria; order Squamata; family Eublepharidae; genus Eublepharis; species Eublepharis macularius. The sequence goes on along the minus strand of NC_072796.1, from coordinate 125,523,540 downwards.
GAGCCCTGTGTACAAGTATCAGAGGTTCAAATTCAACTGAGCTGGCTTAACGGGGTCTTGACTGGAGGGTGCAGATACACCTTGGATTCTACTTCCTTTCAACCAACTCTTTCTGCGCATGTCACCTCGCGCAATTTAATTACTATGCAAGTAAAAGCAATTGACTGGAGTAAGAAGGGAGAGGAGGGACGATGGCTGTGGCTCAATGGACAATCCTCCGCTTTGCATGCACAAGGTCCCAGGTTCAATCCTTGGCCTCTCCAGTTAAAAGGATCAGGCAATAGGTCCTTCAAGTAGGCAGAAAGGCAAATGTGAAAGGCCTCTGCCTGAGCCCTGGAGAGCTTCTGCCAGTCTGAGTAAACAATACTGGCTTTGAGGGACCGGCAGTCTAATTCAGTACGTGGCAATTTCATGTGTGTTCATGCGTAGCTGAGCCTTTTCTATCTGTACTATGTGCTATAGCCCTTTGCCAGGCCCCTGTACTTTCACAGACAAAGGATCTCATGCCACAAGGCTGGGACAGAACCCCACCTGACCAGACAGGTGCTACCAGCTGGAGCAAGCCATATTCAGATGGACAGATCAGTGGTCTAATTCGGTATAAAGCAGCTTTGTGCATTCACGGTCATAAGAGCTGGCACAGTAGCAACAGTATTGAATGAAGAACCAAGAAAGTTACAGAAATCCAAATCACAGGGCCAAATATTAACATTACTAAACGTAAAGCATAAATATCTATCAGTATACAACAAAATACATGTATTTATTACAGAATAATATAAAAATTTTACAGGCCTCAATACAGATTAAAATCATACAAAAAAACCTCAGAAAAGAACCTTATGTGATCCTGACCGAACGCGTTTCGGCCATGTGGCCTTCTTCAGTGGTTAAGCATAGTTATTACACAGTAATAACCAGACAATACAATAATAATTAATAAAACTATAAGCAAAGAAGCAAATGTGAATTTTCTCACCCAGATCACTGGTTGATTTCCACCTCTTGCCTTCTGTTTCCAAAGTGGCACCTACAGGTTACAAGGAACAATGAAAATATTTTTTTTTAAAAAATCCATCCCTTCCTCCAAGGTGCTCAGGACAGAATACATGGCTCTCCCCAGCCTCCTTATGTCCACATAGTAACCCTGAAAGGTAGGCTAGGCTGAGAGCAACTGTCCTATGATCAAGGAATGAGCTCCATGGCTGAGCGAGGATTTATTTATTTCATTTATACCCCACCTTTCTCCTCTGTGGGGACTCAAAGTGGCTTACATCATTCTCGTCTCTATTTTATCCTCACAACAGCCCTTTGAGGTAGGTTAGGCTGAAAGCATGTGACTGACCCAAGGTCACCACTGAGCTTCGGTGGCAGAGCAGAGATTTGAACCTGAGTCTCCCCGCTTCTAGTCCAACACTCTAACCACTATACAACCACTACACTCATCTGGATTACAACTGCCACTTGTTTTCTTGTCTTTTTACTTGACCTGTTTCCTCCTCCTCCTCTTCCTCCTTTAACAGTAGCCAGATTCCCAGGGATTTCCAATGCTATCCTAAGCCCATTGATTTCAGTTGGCTTAGACTGGAGTAACTCTTTTTAGGATTGCACTGTTAGTGAGTGGCAACATTTGGAGAGAAAATGATGGGGTAAGTTTCATGAGTTTAACTGATGCGTGCGGGGCTACCATTAATGGCAAAGAAACACAGCCAGTTTAAGAAACAAACAAAAACCCTGATCTGGATACGAGGTAAATAGCAACGGGCATAAAGCTACAGAAAACAGAAAACTTTGACTTGACATAAGAGCTATGCTGCGTTCCTCCATTACCACTCACCATCCTTCTGTCATTGGAAATAAAAACAGCATAAAATTCTTCTAAAGGGTATTGATTCTGGCTTCGGATATATTCACAAAGTTTCCATACGTTTTCTTCGCTGTAAAAATAAAAGGAAACGAACCCAGACGATCGCAGAAGGTTAGCTGCTGCAAAAACAAGCAGGGCTCTCTCATCATGGCGTCTTAAATGATAACACATGTTTATTCCAGCAAGAGGTCTCTCAGACTACAGCCCAATTTGTAAGATGCAGGAAGTGTATTCATTGGCAGGCATGAAATTCTGGAGCAAACAAAATTAATAATATAAACTCGCCACCAAGGCATGGCTTCACACTATTAAATATTGGTTGAAACTCCATTTTAATTCTGATCTCCCCAGTTATACGTACCATTTATTATCGAATTTGCCAACTCTAGTTGGTCAGCGTGTATTGAAGGTAAAATAAGTTCCTTGAACTTATCTATAGAATCTTTATCACTGCTATCTGAGTCTGAGGCCTTCTCAAAAATAAAATACAGTCTTTTGGGATTAGAGTTACAAACTCTCTACAGGTCTGCTAATAGAACTTGTTCTCCCCTAAACTTGGGGATTGTCCCTAATGTAAGTCTCCCAGCAGTATACCTTTACCAACTCCTGGCTCCCAATTTATATACAGCCTTTTCTCTGGCCAGATTTAATGTTCTTCCTTCAGCCATTTTATCTGGCAGATTTCATGGGATTCCTTATTATAGCAGGTGTTGTCCTTGCTTGATGGACTCCATTGAAACTGTTTCCCATGTTCGTCTCCAGTGCCCTTTTTATCTGGCGCCACGCCGGGATCTTCTACATCCTATATTAGCCCAACTTTCAGAGTTTTCTGATGATTTTAAAGTTCATTTCCTGCTTGACAACCCAGATGCGGAAATAACTGAAATAGTAGCTAAGTTTCTCTACAGCGCCATGGCTGTACGCCATGACAAGTAATATTCTGTACTGGTTTTGTTGCACTGTTGCCCTGCTCCTATCTGTATTTTAATCTCATTTTGTATGGAGCCTCTCTATTTAAAAAAATTATATTTTATATATGCCAATAAAGGCTTGCTTGACTGACATAATATAAACTCCTCCGTGACCCCCAGTTTGCAGATGTCAAAATGCAGGATAAGTAAAATACCTTTTTCCCCAACAAGTAATTAAACTGTGGAACTCACTGCCAGTGGACATAATTATGGCCACAGCCATAAAAGGAGATTAAACAGATTCATGCATGATAGGTCCAACCGTGGCTATTAGCCATGCAACTGAAAGGTACCTCAGCATCCACAGGCAGTAAACCTCTGAATGCCAATGCTAGGAGCAAACAGCAGAAGGCCTTGACCTCAAAGCCATTTTTATTTGCCCTCCTATGTGAAATGGGATGCTGAATAGATGGATCACTAGTCTGTGTTTTTTATGTTTTTATGATCACATTTATGGATAAAAAAAATTATACACAGGAAGGTCCAAAGGCCACAGAACACAAAAAGTACAGGATTACGTAACATCCTTACCTAACCTTCAAATAGCTAAATGTGTTTTAAGTTGTGTTGTGATCCGCCCTGAGCCTGTTGATGTAGGGAGGGCGGAGTATAAACCCATTAAATTAAATGTAATGTAATCCCAGAAAAGCACTGTGATCATTGGAGCCTTAGGAAATGCAATCAACTGTGTTGAAGAATTTTTATTCAACAGTTACTTCCTGTGGCCTCCCATGCAAGTTGTTTTGTTGGAATATGGTGATTTCATTAACTGCTGATCTGAAACTGATTGCATTTCCCGGGGCTTGTTGGGCAAAGATCTGGGACAGGATAAAAAAGTACTGAAGAAAAAAATGTGGGGAACTGGTGCTCTGAAATGGCTTTAGAGATGACTGTTTATAGAACTCTGACGTTCTGAGCTGAGCTACATCTATTACGGTTCTCTCTGGGTTTGTGAATTAAGGAAAAAATGTAAGGGATTTAGAAAAACCTCCTCTGGCCTTGGAATAAGAGCTCTGAGAGTAGAATGGGGGTCCCTGGGACTGAAATCAAAGCTGACTGGAATGATGGTCCATCCCTAGGAGTACAACATCTGCACTGGGCCTGGAGAAATTATTCCAGTCCAGGGGTTGTCATTCCAGACAGAGTAGGTTTTTTACTCCCAGAGACCCTCATTCCACTCTCATTCTAAGCAGTTTTGCTACTCCCAGTCTCCACCATTCCACTTTGAAAGCTGTCCTTCCAGGCACGGAGCAGGTTTCTGTAAACCCCTCATGCATTTTCCTTGCGACCTTTCACTACTTCAGTGGATCTCACTGGAGACCATACAAGTCAATCGGTATTCATCATTCCCATAGTCAATGCAGGCAGCTTCCATTGTTTCAACTGTGCATCCTTGGCACGCGTTTCCAGTACGTTCCCGGTCAGTATGGCTTCTGATAGGAAAAGGTCGGTCTGCACCACTCAGCAACTAGGGATACCAACTCCGGGGCAGAAAATTCCTGGAGATTTGGGGGTGGAGACTGGAAAGGGTAGAGTTTAGGGAGCAGACGGGGCCTCTTGGGTTATAATGCTGCCACATGTCCCCCCCCCCCTCCAAAGCAGCCCTTTTATCCAGGATAACTGAGCTCTGTAATCTGGAGATGAGTTGCAATTCCGGGAGGTCGCCAGGTCCCACCTGGAGGTTGGCAACCCCAAGCAAGGAGATGTCCAGGGTTCCCTTCCTTACCAGTAACAGCTGGTGTAAACGCAAGCGGGGCGTGCAGGCACGGCGGGCTGGTAGGCAGTCGCGGGCGCCTCTGCCATCCGGCTCCTCGCTCAGCTGGCGATGGGGACGGAGCGAGGGTCTCATGTCCCGAGAGGATCCGGCAGGCCGCCTCTCTCCGAGCAGCACAAGGCTCAGGAAGCGTGTGGAGAAAGCCGCCCGTAGGGGAGCGAGTTACAAGCAACTCCTTCCCCGGGAAACCGAGCAGCCTTGCAGGGGTGTGGGCGCGCAAAGTTGGAGAGGGCGAGGAGGAGCTGGTGTTTCCTGCAGCCAGTCCTCGCGCATTGCTTCTTCGGAAGAAAGCCGCTTTTGATTCATTGAGATTTACTCCCAAGAAAGCCGTGCGCAGGCGCGCACCTCAACGCTGGGCATGCTTACTAGGGAAGTAGCAGGGAGTGCCCTCAAGTCATAGCTGATTTATGGCGACCCCTGATGGGGATTTCATGAAAAGAGATTAACAAGAGTGGTTTGCGATTGCCTGCCTCTGCAACCCTGATCTTCACTGGAGGTCTCCCATTCAATGGTTCCCATTCAGGACAGAATGTGTGGGTGCACGTTACTAAGTTTAATTAACCTTATTGCAAGTTACTAAGTTTAACTAACCTTGTTGTTAAACTTAGTCACTTGCAGCTTGAAAGCTGCTGTGGTGTAGTAGTTAGAATGCTGGACTGTGCCCAGGGATCTGATGGGAGTGGGCCCAGGTTTGAATCCTGACTTTGCGTTGGAGGCTTGTTGGCTGACTTTAACAGGCCATCTAAACCTACTTTGCTGGAGTTTTGTAAGGATAGAAAGGGAGGACAGGAGAACAATGTAAGCTGTTTTGGGTCCCCCTTGAGGAAAACAGGTAGGCTATAAATGAAGTAAATAAATTATTGAGTCTGTTAATGTTTCCTTAAAAGTTTTCCCACCAGATGAAATGAGATTAAAGTTTGCATAGATTTTGGCCTGAGTTTTGAGCTGGGGTGGGATAGCGTGACAAGATAAAATGCTATGTTAGGCCTTTACATGAGTGCTTGATTTGCAGTATTGCTGTATATGGCTACACTGAATACACCAGTAATTGGGAGTATCTGTAATAATCTTTCATAAGTTCAGAAGCCAACTTTAATGAATGAAAAGTGGTTATTTAATTGAGTGCTGGAAGAAGGGGGGATCAAACTGATTTTTTTACAATGTATGGCTAAAAAGATCCAAGCAGTGAAAGAGGAAAAAGTAGAGGTAATCATCAACAAAACACACAATTGGATTCAGGATCTAATCACCAGGGGTGTGGCTTGTTCCTGACTTGCTCAATTCTGTTTATAGCTAATGTGCTCTAGGAATACATTGGCAGCTTTGGAAATGGAGATCTCAACAAGCCCTGGGAATTTTAGCTGCTGTTGTAAATCATTGTCCCTCTTTAGTTATTGATTGACAGTCCTGCTGTTACAATTCCTATTCATCGCCATCCCCTGCTAGATAGGAGCAAGGCACGCCCAAACTTGATAGAATCCTTGTATTAGACTTTGATTGGGGAAGTCCAGGTTAATCCCCCCTCCCCCCACACACACTGGTCATGAGAATCTATTTGGATGCTTTAGTGGGACAGACCAGCCTCTCACACCAGTACAATACTATACGTGGATGGTTCTGTCAACTATTTGCTGATCAGGGATCTACATTATTGTATTGATGTGAGAGGGCTTGCATATTATTATGTGGAGCTATGGTTGGTCTATATAAAAGGTATTACATGACTTCTGTTTTTGCATCATGTTGTACCAATATAGTTTCTACCTCACAGGATTGTTGTGAAGATGAAAGGGGAGAAGGCACATTTATTTATTTAATACATTTGTATCCTGTCCATCCTGTAAGGAAGCACAGCATATGTGGTTCTCTCCTCACTTCCAATTTATCATCACAACAACCTGGTAAGGTAGGCTAGGCTGAGAGAGAAAGTGGCTGCCCCAAGATTACCCAGCAAACTTCACAGGTTGGGCCTGAAGTTCTTCTGGAATTACAAATGATCTCCAAGTGACAGAGACCACTTCTGTGGAGAAAATGGCTGCTTTGCTGAGGTACCTTCAGCACTTTGCTGAGGTACCTCTCCTTCCCAGGTTCCAGCACCAAGGTCTCCAGGAATTTCCAACCTGGAGTTGGCAACCAGATAATAATAGTACTGTACTATAATTTATAGTAATTTCAGCACAGTGGAGTAGTGCCAAACAAGGATCTGGGAGAACCAGTTTCAAATCCCCACTCTGTGATAGAAACTTGCTGGGTGATTTTTCAGTGCCACACTCTCAGCCTAACCTACCTCACAAGGTTGCTGTGAGGATAAATGGAGCCGAGAATATTGTAAGTCACTTTGAGTCCCTATTGGGAAGAAAGGTGGGGTGTAAATCAAGTAAATAAATAAATGCACTCTGTATTCATTTCTACTTAGATTTAAAAATATCCCTTTTTTCCTTTCTATATTTAAATGATACAAACCTGCCTATGACCATTCTATAAACTAAACTGGCCTGTGGAAAAGCTGATGCCACAACAAATTTATGAGTTCTTTTAAGGTGCCCCAAGACTTTTTGAATTCCAGTTAACAGATTAGAAGGGAGTCCTCTGGCACGAGTTTTTTTTTTTAAATCAAGTTGGTGTGAAAGGAATCTCACACACACAACTGCGATTCACTTTTATGGCTTTCGTGTACATTTCTCGTTCAAGTCTACGTGCACATTTTGACAACTTCCCACCTCTCCCCCTCCCTTTTCTCCCACAGTGAAATGTTTTGCAATAAGGCGGGCTTTCGGAAGGAGGAGCGGCCAGAGAGAGAGAGAGGAGATCATGGCCCTGTGTCTTTAAAAGTTTCGCATTTGAACTGGGGTTGGCACGCGCCAGCAACGGCAGACCGCCCTTAGTCGACCAGAGCCCGGCAAAACAAGTTTTTCTCCTCAAAAAAAAACTTCCGCACGCGCCAAAACATCTGACTGGAGGGGGCGGTGGCGCGAGATCTCATCTTCCGCGCTCTCCGGACCTACTTGGTTAGAGCCAAAACATAGTCCAGAGCGAGGTGTGTACTTTAACTTCTCTCTATATTTAAGACCGCTGTGAGCTTTTTGGAAGGCAACCAGAACGAGGTAAGTAAAACAGTTATACTCGACTTCGCGTCTGGAAACAAACGGCAGCGAGAGGGAAAGGGGCGGAAGGATCCGCGCGGCTGTTGGCGTGAGGCGGCCCGTTCGGTCTGTGGCGCCAGAATTCGGAGGTTGGCTGAGGGAAGCGGGAATCGCCTTTCGCCGCCGCCGCTCGTTTCGGGGCCGCCGCTTCAGGGCCGGCGATGGTGATGCTCCGGAGCGGCTCGAGCTGCCCCGGCTCCCAGGACGAGAACGAGGGCGGCGTCGCCGTGGCCGCCCCCGCCGCCCACAGGGGCCGCCGCCGGGTCTTGCCGCCGCGGCCCCTCTACGACGCGATGGAGTCGAGCTCCATCTTTCTCAGCCTGGAGTCGCCCAGCCCGCCCTCGGCGCGGGGCAGGCGCCGTTGCCGCTCCAGGGCTAGGGCCCCCGAGGTGAGCGTGAGGAGCGGCAGGGAGGAGGAGGCCCTTTGGGTCCCCACGGGCCGCGGGGAGACGCTGCGGGCTTCATCCCTTGGAGGAAACTGAGTTCAGTTGGAGTTCATTATTTTTTAAAAACGTTTTTATTTTTAAAACAAATAAGGGTAGAAACAGAAAAAGGGATAAAAATTTAACATCTAAAAATTTAAAATGACATTTCCAAAGACTATCGAAATGCAATACATATATGAGCTTTAGAATATCATTTTCAGATATAATCGTACTCAGAAGTATTTCCTCTCTTCATCTTCAGAGAGAGGAGTTCATTATTTTGAGAGGTTTCCTTAGAACTTCATTTAAAAACTCGCTGACTTGCCGAGACTCGAACGGGGTGCCGAGAAAGCAAGCGGCCAGCAGGGTACGTGTTGCGCCAAAGCGGAAACTGCAAGACGAAAGCTTTTGAGCTATGCAGAACGCTTCCTCGGGCCCGATGGTTTTAGGTGGGTTTGTCTGCAGCAGGGTTGGAGCCCGGTGTTACCTTGGAGACTGACAAGATTTCCCCTAGGGAATAATAAGCACGGGAGATTCAAAGCTCCCTTCTTCAACTACAGGGAGGAGTGGAGATCCCTGAGCCTTTAAGCCAAACTCACCAGATTTTATACCCTTTGGGATCTTCACTCCTTCCTGTTTCTGAAGAAGACCGCTTTGACTCACCGAAGCTTATACCTTTTAAAAAATCTTGTTCGTCTCCAAAGTGGCAGTGGACTCAAATCCTGCTGTTCAGTGGTTACAAACCAAAGGGAGGGGAGCAGTTTTCCTTCATGATCTTAAGGTTTGAACCTCCCCTCCCCTTTTAATACCTGATCTGATGATGCGTTTTGGAGAACTTAAATGCTTGCGGGTATTATTACGTGTTTCGTTGTGGTTGGTCTAAATTTTTAAAAAATCGTTTATAGTGTTGGTAAAACAGCCATGCCTTTTCTTCCTTTTTGGCATAAAATAATGTTCGTGTAATAGATAAGGAACGTATAGCTTCCCGCCCCCGCGCCCCCCCCCCCCGTTGGCTAGATTTCCTAACTCTGGGTGTCAAGCTTGGCTTGACTGATTTGAAGGTTGGTTTGCCCTATCATAAGAAATTGTGGCAATACTGAGATGTTCTCCCTGAGTGTGTCAAGGGCAGTACTTATAGGGCAGAACTTTCTTTGAGAGTGAAGGAGTGCTGGAAACTTGCTGTGTCTCCTTAATATTTGTTTTATATTTCTAACTTGCAAGGGATGACGAAAGCAAATAGGCACCCCTACAGCATCCTCACAGTTTGGGTAACCTCTTCCTCCAAGACTCCCCCCCCCCCCATTTGAGCTAACTGCAGCTAAATTTTCAGTTCCCCTCACTGCTTCTGTCTCACTCTAAATTGCTATTTGATTTTACTCTTTGATAATCATCTCAGCTACCTTCCTGTCTATTGCATTTGTACCCCACCCTTCCTCCAGGGAGTTTAGAGAGACATATAACTAATCTGCCTCCCTGCAGGTGAATTACTTGTTCAAGGATCTTCCATGTTTATGAAGAAGCATTAACATTCCTTTGTCAGAGGCCCTGACCATGAGTTGTCAAGCATGGCAATACTATTCTGATGATGCAGATTTGCAATGTATTTACTTGAAAGGAAGATGACCCTGAATGTAAGACAACAACCCCACCTCCCTTAAAATTTGAAGGATGTTCCTGCAAAATCCTGAGCACAGTATGGGAATACTTTAAAATGGTATTGCCCAATAAATTGTTAAATTAGCTATTGTACAAGGAGGAGAGCTTTCCTGGGCAATAACATACAAATATACTGTTTCTTTCATCTGATGAAGAGTCAAGGGAAGGTAGCAGTATACTCCTATGTGCAAAGATACAGGAGGAGATTAAAATGACTCACAATGCTTCCTCTGGAACAGGGGCTGATCTAGATGGTTCAAAACAGGAGAAACTGTTGCTATAGCTTTTTTAAAACACCTGAACTAGAGACTTCATAATTTTCCTAGATTGCTTATTCCATTAGTGGCTATTCATAAGTATTATGCCTCCCAGTGCTGTAAGAGGTATCTGTTTATAGTGCCTAGCTTACTACGATTCTTTCAGAATTAGTAAACTAAAGACATAATTAATGTAGCCCATTCAATCAAAGTTTGCCCCACCCCATTTGTCTTCAGATCAGTATACTATGCAACTAACTTCATTTGTGTGTATGGGGGGGAAGAGTATGTGGTGCTATACCCTCCCCCTTCAGACTGATATGTACACTGCAACATGTAAGAGGGGAATACTTAGCCTGCAAAGAGATGACTTGCAAAAGATCTAAATAATTCCAAAAGGATTTTTTATTATTGGACATAACTGCAACGTGTGTGAATTTAAGATGCCCCCCTCTTTTTTATGGGAGGAGTGCCAGTGGATCATCTGAATTCCTACCTTGCATATTCTTGCTCTCTGCTTAGGGAAAAACACACTCTGGCTGCTGTTTCCTTCAAAGACCAGGGAGATGTCCAATCCAAAATGCAGTGTGTTTTGGGGCAGGATATGGTGCTAGTTTTTAATCCCTTTTGGTTTTTTAAAAAAACCCTCGATTATATGTGCTCTAGAGTTTACAAAGAAAGGAACTTTTATGGGGTCTGAATTATTAGTGTCAGAGTCTAGAGAAGCCTTTTGCCAATTCTTGGTTTTTGAGAGCAAAATCTTAAAAGTAGCTAAACGTTTGTTGTAGTCTCACACAGGTATTTTCCATTTAATGTTGATAGGTATTAATAAAAGGCAACTTTTTCCCCTTCTGTCCCTCTTTGGTTATAAAAATAAAATGACTACTTAATATGTAACTGTAAAACTGAGGTTAGACTAATGGAATCTTATGCTGGAATAACTTGTTATTTACTTTATTTTTACCCTACTTTTCTCCCAAATTGGGACCTAAAACAGTTTCCAGATCTTCAGGTCTCTCAGATTTTAGACTGACACTGTTACACCATGCTGGCCATTTAACGTGCCACTCTTTGGTCATTTGTGTGCCACTAGGCTTCTGCTTTATTTCCCTGAGAATTTATCTCTTTAAATTCTGCCTTTGTTAATGTTGTCTTTGTGTTATAACAATAGCTGGCAAGGTTGTTGAATCTAAGCTAACAGAAAGAGTGGCAAATTTATAAGCAACATGTTAGAGAAAAGTTACTAAGCTTAATCTGTATATGTGTACCTCTTCAGGAGTTTTCTTCAGCCAAAGAATGTGAACATTTTACAAGGCACTCTGTAAGAGCTCTACAGAAAAATAACCAGCATTACTCAGATTCAAGTTTTGAAAAAAGCATGGCAATGCTAAGTGAGAATGGCATTAACAGGAAACATTTTACAAGGTAATTGCTTTCTGTTTCTTGCAAATAAATTAGCCTAATCTGCTTTGGTCTTTGTGAATCTGTGGGAATTTGTTGCAAGTAATAGGATCTACAAGGACGAGCAGGGGTATCTCATTTCCCCCTGCCCTCCATAGCCTCTCCCATTTTTCCTGCACCCACCTTTGTCCGCAGCCCTGTCTTCACCTTTCCTTCTTCCCTTGGCAGCCTCCCCCCTATGATCCAGCTATGTGGTGCTAGCTGAGCTAGGCCCAGTTACTTGGTGGGGAACCTGCAAGGACTTGCAGGAGGGTATTTCACTTTTCCCCGTATCCCCCTTCCCATATGCTCACTTTTCCCTATGTCTTGCTCTCCTTCAACCCCCCTAAACAGTTTATCTTTATCTGCTCCCTCCCTCATCTTCATTTATATTTCTTAAATTACTTCATTTGTATACTACCTTTCTCTACAATGGGGATCCAAAGAAGCTTAAATAATTTTCCGTGCCTCCATATTATCTGTGAGGTAGGTTAGGCTGAGAAAATGTGATTGGTCCAAAATCATCCAGCGAGCTTCCACAACAGAGTGGGGATTTAAACTTGGGCCACCCAGATCCTAGTCTGTAACTACTACTCTGATTTTCATGGTGTGGCAGCTGTTGAACAATAGCAAGCAGCTGAGCCTGGTCCATATGCATTGTGTGCAGCCATGCAAATCTTGAGGCAGCAACTCACCCAACTGTTGCTGGCCCCAATGAGTCCTCCCTCAAAGGCTGAAACAACTCTGGAAAAAGCCCTCTCCCCCTGCCTTTTACTGACAGAAACTAAACCTGGAATAGTGGCTAAACTGTTAAGGTTGTCTAGCAACAGCCACTGAAAGCCTGTGGTTAAAGTTACAGGTGCTCCTTCTATTATTTTGGGGGTTTTACCCCCCCCCACATGTATTTTTCAGATTTTTATACAAACCTGGGTCATTTTTCAGGTGTATAGGAAGATCTGTCTTGTACATTCATGGCTCCAGTCTCTGCGTTTGTATCTTCAGATCAGGGCCACTTGGCTATTAGTGTATAAGATGTTGTAATGAGCAGTGCAAAAAAAATAATCCTGTGTTCATTTTTACTGTGCTCTATGGCATCCTGAATGAACAGTAAAATCTATGTGACCTGACACCTGATATAGCCCAAATCTGTAGTTAGAACTAATGTGGACCCAAATGTGGTAGGTACAATGGCTTCTATGCTCTGAACTATGAATGGAGCAGAGTTTGTGAAAGAAACAATTTCCCACTAGAGCTCCTGCCAAATCTGTTCCTAAAGATCAGAGAATCTGTGGGAAAGACCACAGGGTGCAGTAGGTGGAAATTGCCTCCCCAATATACCTGAACAGAGCAGTACTTCATGGTGGTGGTGGGGGTCCACAGATTGCTCCCTCCAACTATAGATTTGCATTGCATCCTATACATACAATAGGGTCCCTGGATCCTCAGGAGCAGCTTTTGGGGAGAGCTATAGTGGGAAGGGGGAGTCAGTAGAGATCCTTCTTTGAAATCTTTGCCATTTATAATTCATGGGAAATCCAGTATATATACTTGAGTTCCTAAATCAATACAAACCAGACAATTAGGATATTTACCAATGTTGCTGTGGTTTCAGTAAGATTAATGTGATATTTTACATGTCAGTGTTGTTTATATTTTGTGTTTAAGTATTGAATACTATCACTTGTATTTCTTACTCTGCTTTTCAAATTAAAAGGCTTATGAAGGAGTTTACACCAATTCAAAACAAATACTAATAGTGATTGAGCTATAGTTTTAATAAGACTGATGGAAGGATGCCTGGCCACTACCTCAGTGTCCCTTTGGGCTCAGCAAAGGTGGTTGAAAAGGGGGAGAGCTTTTACCTGGAGCTGATTACAAGCACAATGGAAGGGTGCCTTGCTGTTGCTTTATCTTACTCTTACCTCTCAGTGTTAGCTGATAGAATATCAGGAATATAGTATAGCATCTGGTGGGCAGGCTTCACAATTATACGGGACTTGGATCTAGCTTGGAAGTCCCAGTGCTCTGGGGATCAAATAAATCAACATTTTAAATTGTTTAGGCACTGTGGAGGGCCTGCTTAAAAAAAGAAAGAAAGAACTGGCGTAAAGAAACTTAAAATACTACTTTGTCAGTTGCTGATTTCAAAATCCTATTTGTTTATAGCTGAAGCATTCTGGATTTCTTCCAAATGCTAAACACTTTCTTTATGATGGCCAGAATTCTTGTACTGATTCCAGAGAAAGATGGTGAAATCAGATGTTACTGAATATGCAGTTTTAAGATTTAACCAATGTTTTTGCTTCTCTGTAGGCAGCTGGCGAGACTTCAGGCAGATAATAAAAAGAATGAAGATTGTGAAGAAGGTAATTTAGTAAATATGAATTTTGTGAATTGCAGAGTTGTAAAGGATTTAGTGGACCACTGTGCACATTTTATTTTCTGCCCTGGGGCTTCCTATCAGAACTTAGGTGGGTGGGTATATGTAACAGGTTTCTAGAGAGATCTCTCTGGTGGAAGAGATTTGGCTTGTTACCCTCACTGCTGTAATAGGGACCCCAGGGGCACTGTTTCTGAAATCTGGTGCAGAGGTAGTAGAGAAAAGGAACCTGGTGGAAGGGTTGGTTGAGAGGAGGATTTGAGGAAAAGAACAGTCAGCAGCGATCTGAGACCAGAACCTATTAGGATCTTCACAGTGGCAGCACTTAAAAGTCAAGAGGAGCTGAACACTGCAGGGAACAAGGGTGTGCTGGAAAGGCAGGTTGAGACAAAGGGGTCCAAAAGATGTGCGACAAAGTGTGTCATGGCCTGAAAAACAAGGAATCTACTGAAACTTCAGGTAATGGAGACAAGGAACTGAAGACAGTAGGATTGGGGAAATACGAGAAATGAGGATTAGGATTGTGCTGCACTGGTGGGAGAGTTGTGGGCAGGCAAGGGAGGTTTGGAGTGGTGGGGTCTGTGGGACAGAAGCCAAGAAGGCAAAGGATTGTTACATCTGTGATCTAGATTCTGGCAGGGAATGCTGTCATGTGAGGCTTCTACAGTCACTGCACCTTTGTGGTCTGGCAATCTCGAGGCAATGAGGGCTGAAAAGTAGATGTAATTTCATCTAACTAGCCAATTATCTGGCTGCAGGTTTCTGGTACTTGAAGACATATGCGTGCCATCCCTCTGGTTTTGTGCACAGATGCATCATTCCTAGCCTTTCCTCATACAGTCTGCCTTCAGTTCTTTATTTTTCAATTCTATTCCATACATTTTCAATTTGTAAATATAATACTTGAAATTATTCTCCAGTATATAAACATGTTTCAGGTTTAGTATATATTCTGAGATGTGGCATTATTATTTTCCAAGGTAACAATACTTATTTTTTAGCATCTTTACTAAAGCTCTTCTGTATATATACTTCTTTATATATAATGTATTGCATATCTAATTTTGCACTTTCCCTCAAAGTGCAAATCAAAACCACTACACGTTGGATCTTGCTACAGAAAGGGGGTATATTTCTGTAAACCAGGGAGAACCCAGGTGGGAAGGCTGGGGTGGAAGAGAGAGAAGGCAGTGGGAGGAAGCAGCAGTCTGTTGTTCTGCTTCTGTGAGCCTTTATTAATATCCTTGTTTATAATGTGGTGCTATCATTTTATGTTGCAATGCATAGTTCTAAGGTAATTCTAAAATAAAATGATCTCAAGTAATTCTAAAAATGGAACAAATCTAATCCAGGGAGATAATCCATTTTCCCATAGTTTAGCTGCCTACTAAAATATTTAGTTAGTTTTCCTTCATAATTCATCCAGATACAAATATTTTGTACCGTCTGACTCTTTAGTTCTTGTTTACAAAAAGTGTGTAGTCTCCTTCCTCTCTTTGGTCATTGCCTCTTTGTTTTCATAGACATGTGCTCAAGTGACATGCACACATATAAGGGAACTGTATGCAAAGCCAGAGCTTCCTTTTTTCTCTCAGGCACACTTGGATTCCTAGATAGAAGTTGCTCGATTTTAAAATCATCTTTTGGTGCTGAAAGTTAGTCAGTTTTGTATGCTGTCAAATGTTTATACTTGATCTGTCACTTGAAGCAGGTTTTTGAACAAGGCACTTAGTAGAATTAAGGTTTATAAATATTAAATAATGAAGATAGTATTTCAAGGAAAATATATTTAGGTCAGAATATTTCACATATACTTTTGTGGTGTGTGCCAGATATTACTGTTTCCTTCTAACTTTGCTTTAAAAAAAAGCTTTAAAGACTATCTTACTCGTCTCTAGTTATTTCTGGAGCATTCACTATTCTTTATTAGAAGTTGCACCCAAAGATTCTACAAATGGTGTATAGCAAAATGCTTTTTAAAGAAATCATCTTCCACCATTGCCGCCTTTAAAGCTGCTACTAGAGGGTACAGTTTTTCCAGCATAATGTGCCACACAGCAAAGGGGGTTGCAGTAATAATGGGGATTCAGCTGCAAATATTCCCCCATACACACACTTTTATGCTTGCTTTTTTCTCCTGGTCATGGAAGCCTTGTATCTAACTCAGGTTTTTTTCTCTTTTAACTTCTTTTTTTGGTGATTTGTATAATATGAAGTACCCAGTGGTACATCAATATTCAGTCATAATTTCACATAGATCTATACGTGAAGCAACTCTGGCCTCCCAAGAAACAGTGTTTAAAAATGTGTTCCTCTTTATGTCAATGAATAGACTAGTGATTTTTTTTTTTTTGGTATTTAGGTACTGTAGTTCCTGTTACAAAGTCACTCAGACCAAGAGTAAATGCAGAACCTAGTAATGGTGTAGAAGAAAATGGAGATGTTGAAGTCCGTCGCAGTTGCAGAATTAGGCAAAGCCGCTATAGCACTATGAACCAGTCAGTTTTATTTGACAAGCTTATTACAAAGTAAGTTTTGTGTATTGTCAAAGACCACGGAGCATTTAAAAGCCTTTCCTTTTTACAGCAGACCATTGCATTGTACTGGCTGATGCACTAGAGATGGTAGTGTGGGTTTTCCTGGAGAATTTGAATCAGAAAATTTTCCAGTTGAAATCAATCGTTTGAATAATGTTAGCAAAGATGACAAATACACCATGTACAAGTTCTGGCCACGTACAATTGCGGGTTTGTCTATGCCTCAAATTTCTACATATAACCCAGCTAATATAATTGATTTGCAGCACAGCAGCCCTGACAACTATAGGTAAATATACTGTATTTACTTATGTGGAGCAAACTATATTCACTTCTGTGAGGCAGAAAATTTTATATAGAAAACAGCATTTTGGAAATTTTGTACCCCGCATTACTGACTGGTGGATAATCTCACCCTCAGGAATATTTTTTCCAGGGGTACAAGTGGAAAATGGAAACCTGAAAATTTCTAGTAGATGTTACAAGAACTTTTGGAACCTAACCTGTGTCTAAAGTGTTCAAGTATTCCTTAAATAATGTGTGACCAATGCTAAACCCATACAGTAAATACGCAGTGTCTATTTTAAATTGTTGACTCCCATGTTCCCGATTGTCTTAGCACGACAATGCAGTATACTATGTTTAACTTAGCATAAGAAAAAAATTAAAACAAATGTCTTCTACACTTTTTATCAGCACTGCAGAAGCTGTATTACAAAAAATGGATGATATGAAAAAGATGCGTCGGCGACGAATGATGGATTTGGAAGACCTTGGGGTGTTCAATGATACTGAAGCGGTAAATGCATATTCATGTTATCTTAAAAATGTTGCCTTGGAATGTCTTGGTTATTTGGTGAATGTATATTTTGTTTACTAACATTACTTTTGCTCTCTACCTGAGCAAGTAAGATGATGATTGAAAGTGTATTTTTTTCAAAATGGTTTCCTATTTGAGGAACATTTGGCTTTAATGCATTTTTATTATTTAGAATTATGGGCCTCCCTTCCACCCATGTGCATTGTCTAATTGACTAACAATTAAATTTTGAAATATAAGACAAGAAGTGCAAGGACTTGCAGGGGCAGCGTCATTTCCCCCTGCATCTCATTCTCCACACTACATCTTCTTTCTCTCCTGGCAGCCTTCATAACCTCTAACCTTTCCCTGCCTCCTCCTCATTCTCAACCACTAACCAACCTTTTTATTTATACGTTCTCCTCAGTCTTCAGATTTATTTATTTAATTTGCTTATATTCCACTTTTCTCAGTTTACATCATTTTTCTCAGCTCACAACAGCCCTGTGAGATAGATTAGGCTGAGAGCCAGCAAGCTTCCATGGAAAAGTAGGGATTTGACTCTGGATCTCCCAGGTCCTAGTCTGGCATTTGAACCACACAAGCACACTGACTCTCCAGTGGTCCTTCCTTCCCTTCCCTTGGCAGCCTCTCCTTGGGAAATATATGGCCCAGTTGTA
Source organism: Eublepharis macularius (assembly GCF_028583425.1). Lineage (NCBI taxonomy): Eukaryota > Metazoa > Chordata > Lepidosauria > Squamata > Eublepharidae > Eublepharis > Eublepharis macularius. The sequence continues at coordinate 125,505,611 of NC_072796.1, read as the reverse complement.
AAAGTCATGTGGAAGCAAATTGCTCAGGTGAGTCATGTGGCTCCTGCTGGGCCTGGCCAGGTAGTGCAAGTTGTGTGGAGCCTGTCTTGGCCCATGCAAGTTTTGTGGCATCACATTATCCCAATAGCCACCACCACCACACTTTGCTAAAGCACACAAACGGCATGGTAGCAAGTTGCTTGCTGAGCCTGACCCAATGAGTTCTCCCTGCAGAGCAGAGGGGATCAGGAGTGGGCTGGGAGCCCAAATAGTCCTGGAAAGCCCCCCCCCCCCCACGCACACACATACACCTTTTATTTGCAGAGACAAAGGCTGGTAATACTGTGGTTGCCTAACAAATCCCACAGCGGCCACTTGAGATCTCAGGAGGTATCCATTTATTAAAGGTACAGGCATTGCTGCAATTATATGAGTGGGTTAACCTTTCAATGTAGGTTTTTTGTTTTAAGGTTTCAGATTTTCTGGGGCTTTCCTCAAATTTGTAGAAAGATCTGTCTCGTCTCTTCTTGGCTCTAGATTATCTTGGCTCCAGATTGTCTCCACAAATGGGGTCATGTTGAAAATTAGTCATTCTAATTGAGCCGTAACAGAAGCTCATGTTTTGCATAAACTTAGCATCACAGCGCGCAAAGGGGCAGTAATTTTTGTTTTATCTAGCAGGTAAGAATAGAGAGCTCTTTTGACAAGTAATAGATTTCTACTAAAAAAACCTTTTGAACCTGGTGACAGGGAGGTTTCAGTAACATTCAGTATAATAATATGCATGTTTATTCAGATGTAAGCCCCACAAGGTTTAATAGGGTTTATTCCCGACTGTGGACAGGACTATATAGCCTAGAACATATGAAGGTGCCTCATGCTGAGTCAGGCTATTGGAAAAGCCAATCCAGCCTTGTCTGCTCTGAACATCCTTAAGAGTCTTATTTACAATTATTCCCTATCCTGCTACTATTTCCCTTACCAGAAAACGTATGTGTTGTATCGTTTTTGTGCTTGTTTTATCATTTGCATATTTGCTGGAAAAATAAGAATTTAAAAATGCAAGTCAGTCAACATTAATTAATTACAGAATTAATCACAGATGAAAAGTCATTTCATGGGTTCATTAAATTATGTAGTTTTGAAGATAGCAAACTGAAGGTTTTTAAGCTTAAGGAATTATTTCCCTTTTATTCTGTTAGCATAAGGTCTGACTAGTTTAGGATTTGTTACAGATCTGTGAACTCCTTCCCTTCATGGCTCATAGAAACCAATTCAATGTTTTCTCCTGTCATCCTAGGAAAACCTTGATGTATACTCTCGTGGGAAAACAAAAAGAGGGATGCAAAGGACTGATGAAGAAACCACAGATAACCAGGATGGGAGTGCAGGTCATTGTGCTGCTTTGATTGGTTTGAGACTGTATGACATGTTAAACACTGTCCTGCATTGTATTTATGTGGCTGTTGTGTGTTTTGTCCCTGGTCACCTTTTAATTGGCATTTATTAGAATCCTTCTATATAATAATCTCTGCGGCTCTTTAGGATGTTACCTGTATACATGTCTTATAATGTATATACATGTTTTAGAAACACCAAAAACACCTAGAAAGAAATGTTAATAGCCACAAGAATTTCTCCATTGATATCATTTTGCAGTTTGTTTTTAAAAGAGTAGAAAATAGTTGTACATTTTTTGTTTTAATGAGTGCAGTTGTTAAATTAAAAAGGACAATATGTCCTACATCTACGTTTCACAGAATCTGCTTCAAGTAAATAATGCATTTTTAAAGTTAAATTATTCTATATTAATTAGAATCTTCAGAAGAAGGTGAAGACCAAGAAGATGAAGATGGAGAAGACAATCAAAAGCGTTACGACCTCAGAAAGCGAAAAACTGTAGTGCGCTATCAAGCCACGCCAGAAAGTAGGTTGCCTGGGTGCCGTTTTCTGTAGGCCTAATATTTTTTGGCAGTTGTGTTACACTCGAAAGATCTTCATCTTACTGTAAACTGCCTCTTTGTCACACAGTTATATGTAATATTACCATTAAGACCCATTTCAACTTTTCCAATAGATGAAATGGATTTAATTTCTTCAAATCTTCTGTAATGTGAAGGAACAAGGCTTGTCTGAAACAAATGAACTTAGATATTACTAGGTTTTGATCCTTCATAAGCAAGCTGATTATTAGCATATGTATCAACTTGTAGTCAGAAACGTGTGACAGTTCTGATGGAAGCTTTACTGTTGTCATTAACAGAACCTAGGCACCAGAGGAAGCCCAAATTATTTTACCCAGATGCAGCTTCTGCTGTAAGGCGAAGGTTTCCCTTTAGCCCTGCAGGACCAAGGAGCCCTTACTGCAAAAAGATGAACAGGTTTGTTACTCCTAATAATAATGCTCCACTGTTACTGTTTCATATGTCCTGTTTCCTCAGTTATTGAACTGTTGAAGTCTTCAGTTGAGCTTCTATGTGCTGTAAGAATATTTTTCTAACTAGCTTTCACAGTTTAATCATTTGAGATTGCAGTTGTGATATCTGCAATGGCACATGATGAAAACTGTTGTACAGTATATAGGCTTGATAGTACATTTTTCTTCTTTGTCCTATGATGAAAATAAACTAGCAAATTATGCAGGCTGATGTTAGGCCTGGTGGTTTGCCTTCATACAAAAGCAGTCCATCAGCATTTCGGTGCCATACTTGTTTTCTGGTCTTCCAAGCCCCATTCATAGTGCTGTTTCTGACTTAGAAGAAGCTTAGCTGACAAATAAGAAAGCAGGAACTCTTAACTTTATCTCAAATATTAGAGAATAGGGTGTTTTCTTCCTTGGCTTTTTTGGTGCTGATTAAATTTTCAAAAGTGTGGTATGCAGTATCTTCTTTCCCCTCTCTCCCAGCTAATATGATTGTTTGAATGAATCTATTTGGACTCCTCTCTTCCTGCGTGCAGAATTAGGACTGAATGCATACAAATACCTCCACAAGACTATTGGTTTTGATATTGTCTAGACATTAAGATCTGGCTTCAACCAGCTGCTGATCTTTCCAATCCTTGTTAAAATCCCTTTAACTGGAGACACTAGCCATTGAACCTGAGCTATGACCCTTCCCCATGGAAAGGGTCCTGCCCAGCTATGCAGATGAAAGTATTTGCACTTTTTCAAGAAGTATTTGTCCATTAGGAGCTACAATTTTAAAGCTTACAGCTTTCTGGAGGCTTATATTTGTCTTTACTTTTCTGTCTGATTAGCTTTACTTCCTCATTAGTCTGCTTTGTTCTGCACACGAATAGTCTTTTTATTTCAGTTTTTTATATTATACTATACTATATATTTCTAAGCTTTCTTCCACCCAATTCAGGTTCTTCAAGGCAGTGAATATTTGGAAGAATTCTGAAGATGAGTGGAGCAGTAGCGTAGGTTCTCGGAGTAGGCAGTCCTTTAGGTTTGCTGGCCTCAAGCCCATGTAGGGCTTTCAAGATCAATAGTAGCACCTAGAATTGGGTTGGAAGCAAATCAGGAGTCAGTGTCGATTGAACAGGTCCCTATGACCCACTCCATCCAGTGATCTGGCTGAAATGTTCTGTAGTTTCCAGACAGTCTTCAAGGACAGCACCTCTTAGAACACCTTGAAGTAATATAGTGTACCTCTTCTTTCTTCATAGTACTTTACCCAAATTTCTCTCCCATTTTTCTTTCTGAACATATTCTCATATTTTCAGTTTTTCAGTGCTGTCCCTTCATCCAGGTTCAGGAAGGCAGACATGGGCTCAATCCTTGAATGCTTTGGTGATTACAAGAGAGAGAATATTTCTTGTATACTGTGGTTCCTGGAGTTGGTTGAGCAAAAAAGGCCATTCCACAAAGTCTAGCCTTTCCCCAAACTACTGTGTATTTTCTCTGCCAGCTAATTTCTCCATCTATCCTGCTTCATATCGCTGCACTCTCATGTTAACTCCTGAACTGTTGTTTCTTGTCTCATGGAATTTTCAAAACATACATCAGTTGTTCCAGAGCTTTTTTGTTTGTATATGCATATGCTCTCCCCTCCTAAATTTCTTGTATACTTAAAGAGTGCTGCCATCCATAGCACCTGCTCTTACCCCCATCCCTTCACCCTTTTCTACCTATCATATCTTCAGATGGCATACCCATTTCACTAATACTGGGAATTATTTGTGTGTGCTTCTTACTGGGCTGTGTGAATTCCATAAGATTTCATAGTACATGTATACTTAATGTTTTACTTTAAATAAAAACAGACGAAAGCATGCAATTCACAACAGCGATTCTACATCATCGTCGTCATCTGATGATGAACAACGTTTTGAAAGGCGTAGGAACCGAAGTCTGAACAAAGCATTAAGCAGGTATCCTCTTGTAACTTTTCCCACTCATAGCATTGACGTAGTATCTTGTATCTTATATCAAAAGGCTAGGTTCGTTCTGGATTTCCTGGGATTAAATGTAACTTGTTGGAAGAGGTATCATCATCAATAGATGTAGCAAGGGGAGGCCCACAAGAATCACATGCTGGGGATTGCAGGGGGCCACACTGAGCTTCCTTTCCCCTGCGCAATGTCAGCTTCAGCGGTGGCAGCTTCTCTGCCCCTCCCCCGCAGCTGCTTCCTTTCTCCCCTCCCAGCTCCCTATTTGGTTTTTCCTGCTGCATGCTTCTTGTCCATGCACCCCTCCCCCCTGGTCTTGTTGGGTCTTTGGCTGCCTCCTGATGTTTGTTGCCTTGGCAATGGCAGCTCTGTTTCTTTACTCACCTGTGGCTTCGCAGCAGTTCTGGCTTCCCCCAGCTGCCCACAGCTTCCCCACCCTGCAAACTGTATGTTAGTAATGGCGTCTTCCCCCTTCCCTGGCGCTGTGTGTTTGTTGTCCCAAAGGAGGTGGCTGCAAGTATGGCTCCCTCTCCCTCCTGTCAGGCACCCCCCACTCCAGGCTCAGGAATCTTGGTGGTATTCCCCCCTCCCCATCCCAGTGGAGCATGGGTTTGTTGTTGGGATGACAGCAGAGGTTCCCTTGCCTTCTGCCTAGGTGGATTGTATACTGCTGGTTGCCACCACAACCTTGGCTCTGCGCAACCATGGTTTGAGCATTTGGCTCCACCCCATGGCAGCAAAGTTGAGTTCTGCTGCTGTGAGAATGTCTCCCCACCACAACTTGGGCTTCACCTTAACAGAGGCAGTTACAGCAACATTTCCCCCAGCCAGCCTCCTCCCAGGCTCATTGCATTGGTGGCTTCCCTCTTGACCACAGTGTCTCCTGAAGGAGGAGGAGCTAATTGTCTGAGCACGCGCAGAAAGTGTGATCTTATTTTTAGTGGGGTTTAAACATCCCCAATATTTTTTTTAATTTTCACATTTTTCTGGGGGTGGGGTGGGTCCCCAAAATTGCAAAAGCATCGGCTTTGTAGCCAAGTGCCTCCTGAACAGTGGGATTTTGTATCGAGGTGTGTGTGTGGAACTTGGCTTGTTAGTATATGTGATTTTCAGCATGGCTAAATTTGAGGATACTGAAATTCAGAGGCCTGAAGCCATGAATAGACAAAGCAGGTATTTCTGCAAGCCTGTAAATAGACCTGGGTTTGGAGAAAAATCCAAAATTTTAATTTAAAAAAGAAACATGGGGGGGGGTGTTTAAAAAAGAACCATTGGGGTTAATCTCTGCAAATAATAGAAGCAGTATCTGTGGCTTTAAGAAATGAATGTCCTCTCACTGGCCATTGTAGGGGCTGCTAGGAAACGGCAATCGCCTTGGTTTCTCTCAGTAAAAGGCAGAAGGAGGGGCAGGGCCTTTTCCAGGGCTGATTTGACCATTGAAGGAGGACTCGGTAGATCCAGGCAGCAGCTGCTGGTTAGCAACTTGATACCATCAAACTTGCATTACTGGCTGCTTGCTACTGTTCAACAGCAGCCACAAAAAGCCAATGTGATGTAGTGGAATTTCAGACTAGGATCTGGGACACTTGAGGTTCAAATTACCACACTCTGCCATGAAAACTTCCTGGGTAACCTTGGGCCAGTTACGCTTCTTCAGCCTAACCTTCCTCATAGGGTTGTGGGGATAAAATGGAAGAAAGGAGAATGATATAAGATACTTTGGTTCCCCATTAGAGAGAAAGACAGAGTATAAATGGGAGGGGGGCAGATAAAAGGTTTGTTAGTGGGTCAGAAGGAGAGAGAGAAGCAAGGAAGGGTGAGGATGTGGGGTTTGCCAGGAGGAGGGAAAGAGGAGATAGTGTGGGGAGGGGGATTCAGGGTAAAGTAAGGTGCCCCTCATAAGTCCTTGTTGGTTCCTCATTGTGTATCTGGGATTGGCAGTTTCAGTGCACAACTGACCCATAGTTTTCCTGAATAGAGGCTGCTGGGAGAGAAGAGAAGGGAACGTTGAATACAAGGGGACAGGTTAAAGTAGGTTAGCTGATGGGTAGAAAGGAGAGAAGGAATCAGGTAAAGGGGAGAGGCTATGGGGACTTTCAGGGAAGGGAAAGAGGAATTGGGGGAGGGGGAATGAGATGCCCCTGTTCAAATCATTATATGCCCCATGCTTGTCATACGTTATTTGGTTAATGACAAGGTCAGCTAAAACTTTGCTGACTATGTGACTTCTAATATTGAGTCTCTAGACACTTCAATATTTAAAATTTTAACTTGGCAAGAGAAAATAGCACTACCTGTTTGTGCTAGTGTTTTGCTCTCCCTCCCACACATACACTTTTGACATCTCTTGTTTGAACTAGGTGCCTTCCTCTAAACTTCAGAAAAGATGAGTTGAAAGGAGTCCATAAGGATCGTATGAAAATTGGAGCAAGCCTGGCTGACGTTGATCCAATGCAAATTGACTGTTCAGTAAGTTTAGTATTTCAGGTTTCTCTAATTTATTACTGAACACTTGAAACATTTTTTCAAGATTGCTTGGTTCTTGATATTTGAACAGTCTTGATAACACTAAATTTTTTTGTGTGGCTTTCCTGTGACATCGGTTGCCCTTTTTTCATCTATAAACTTTTTCCCCACTGTAGGTACGATTTGATAGTGTGGGCGGACTCTTTAGCCATATATCGGCTCTAAAGGAGATGGTTGTTTTTCCACTACTTTATCCAGAAGTGTTTGAGAAATTCAAAATTCAGCCTCCAAGGTAGTACACCATTTAAATGCACTTGGCTTCTAGGGTGCTGGTGACATTTAAAGTAGTCTAAATGTCCTAAGCTTTGCACTGCTAAACTTTCATTTGTATTGGTCTTTTTATATTCATACACTGTTTTATTTATACATAGTTAATGCTTCTGCATAAGTGCACCTTGTTTATATGGTAATTTATGTATTCCTGTTTTGCTGTGCAGCAAAAAGCTGAGCTGGTTGCAAAACAGCTGTGTGCCCTTACATCCACCTTGTATGCATCTGCCTTAAATTAAGGCTTAACAGGACAAGATACTATGAAAGTTAACAAGAGCAGCATTCTTGAAATCTTGACCATGGATCTTTACAATCTTTCAATTTGTCTTCAGCATATACACATGCCAGTGGAAAACAGGTTTTTTTTTCAAAAGCAACTTCTGTTGTGATGCAGGGGAGAGAAGAGAGAAAACTACTAGATAAGCTTGAATTCTTATGTGCCTTTTTTAGAAGCGTCACTGGATATCATATACTGCTAGCATGAGATTGGTTGCAGAATTGAGTATTTTTGAAGTTAAGTAATTCTCTTAACAAAAGATTTTAATTTCCTATTTTTGACAGAGGGTGCCTTTTCTATGGTCCACCAGGAACTGGAAAAACTCTTGTTGCCAGAGCACTTGCTAATGAGTGCAGTCAAGGTGACAGAAGAATAGCGTTTTTTATGAGAAAAGGTGCTGATTGCCTCAGTAAGTGGGTTGGAGAATCTGAGCGGCAGCTTCGCCTTTTGTTTGATCAGGTAATTTTACTTTCTTTACCTCTCAGTTGTGTTGTGTTGCTAATTCAGTACTTACTGATCCACTTGTCCTTGTAGGCCTATCAGATGCGCCCTTCAATTATATTCTTTGATGAGATAGATGGTCTCGCTCCTGTACGATCCAGTAGACAAGATCAAATTCACAGGTATGAACTGTGGTTCAGCTTAAATGTGGTTCTAGAATTTACTTATGTTTCCTTTGTGGCGGTGATGACCGAATCCCACACTAAGTGCCCTGACCTGGATAGCCCAGGTGAGCCTGATCTTGTCAATCTCAGAAGCTAAGCAGAGTTGGCCTTAGTTAGTACTTGGATCAGAGACCTCTTAACGAAGGCCAGGCTTGCAGAGGCAGGCAATGGCAAACCACCTCTGATAGTTTCTTGCCATGAAAACCCCACTTGGGTTGCCATAAGTCAGCTATGACTTGAGGGCACTCTCCACCACCCACACTAAGTGGCACTATCATTAGCTGGCTTATTATGTCATTATCACTAGTCCTCTAAGAAGTATAGCACCGCCATAAGCCAACAAAAATATTGCTTAGATCTAGAAACCTTATTTCATAAACAAAACTTCCCTCCACCTGCTCTAAGTGAAGATCACCAGTTTCCCACTTACTGCAGCCTGTTTCTCTCCTGTCCTCCCCCAGTAACCTGCAGAAACTTAGTAGGGGTCCCCTCACCGTCAAGTTTTTGAAGGGAGTTGGTGGGGGGAGGAGATCAGCAACTGTAGATTTTCACTTGAATAACGTGAAGTTTGAATCCAAGTATTAGCTGAAATATTTTTTATTTTCAAGTTCTATTGTGTCCACACTGCTTGCACTGATGGATGGCTTAGACAGCAGAGGCGAGATTGTGGTGATTGGAGCTACCAATAGACTGGATTCTATAGATCCTGCTTTACGGAGGCCTGGACGTTTTGATAGAGAATTTCTTTTCACTTTGCCGGATAAAGATGTAAGAATCTCCTTTTTATTTATGAATATTAATAAACCTGCCCCATGGTGTATGGGATGGGGGGGTCCATAGATAATAAATACCTGACAGGTAGAACAGAGAGAGAGAAGGGAGGAGAGAGGACTTGAGCTGGGGGTTCCTCCGCTGGCTAAGTAAGAGCTCGTTTGCATGGTGCTGTCCATGGAGCAAGTGGAAGATAAATGCATAATCTAGCTTGGATTCTCTTTTCTACTGCTGGAGAAGTGACAGCTGGCAGTTGTTGTAAGAAAAACATCATAAAACAAAACATGACCATATAAAGAGATGTCCAAACTGAATATTGAATTCATTAACAATAAGTTATTGCCAAGCTTTTTGCCCCCCCCCCCCCGAATTACACCTATTCTTTTAATTTTGCAATTTGAGCAATTTTCTCATTATTTTAATGCTGGAGGATCGTGTTGACTTCCGTAGATATTTTAAAGTTAAAGGTAGTAGAAACAAATTTAGGTTGAAATATATAGTGTTGTAATCAGTATGATTTGGTTCTTCGTGATATATTTCAGCATTTTAATATCGTAAAGTACCAGCACTGTGTACTTGCTTTTGAATGCCAATTCTCTTATTATATAGTCCCTGTGCTATATAGTATAGGCCCTGTGGTATATAGTTTTTAGATATTCTGTTCAAAACACATAAAAATATACTGCTTTCTTCCTTTGCTATATACACTGTATACAAATACATGTAAATTTAGTTGTCAGAGCATGTAACAATTCCTTTCAGACAAATTCAGATAATGGCATGTGGATTTCATACAAAATCCGTAGTATAGCATACTTTGATTCCATTCAGTTCTGAGCAGCACCAATTGTAATAATGGCCTACTTACAAAAGAAATGGATGAACAAAGGCTATCATCTTGACTTAGTGAAATCTTACTTTTGAGAAAATATGGTTAAGATTAGGCTGAGAAAATGACCTAAGGGAAAGAAGGAAGAGTCGTTTAAAAAGGTAAACAGTGTTGAAAGCTGCTTTGATCAAAGGGTGGGATATAGTTGTTTCTTGAGACTGGAGGAATTTTTACAAAATTTTTGTTCCTTAGGCAAGAAAAGAGATCCTTAAGATTCATACAAGAGAGTGGTCCCCTAAGCCATCAGAGATGTTTCTTGAAGAATTAGCTGAAAAATGTGTTGGTAAGATAAAAATCTCTTAAAATTCAGTCTGAAAATACACTTCTGTTGCCTCAATCTTTCTTAAAAATATTTTATGATACACCATTTGCTTATAACCATAGTAATATATATTACCATATATAGTGATGGTTTTTTTAAAAAATATGCTATAAACGTCTATTTTATGAAATCAGTTTGCGTACAATGTATTATTATGCCCAATCCAGCTACTCTTAAAGTGGGGGGGGAGGGGAGGGGAGGGGGTAACTGAGCAAAACACTGAAGCAAAAGACAACTGAAAATAAATTTTTCTCTTGTCCACTTGTGAGCCTTTTGCTGACTTTCCTCTGTTTCTGCATTCGTAAGGACTCAAAATACGCTCCTTTAAAAATGAGAGCTGAGATCCTTATGCAGCTGAGTATTGTGCAGTTATTTGGTTGCGCTGAATTGCAGTGCTCACAGAACTCTAAGCATGTGAACGAACTCTTGATAATTTTTTTAAAAATATATTCTATTACATCATTTTGGGATTTTCTATAGATTGCAGTCAGTGTGAAAAGTGTTGCTGCCCTGTGTGTGTCTTTATGCAGAATTTTGTTAAATGTGCTTTGCAGTAAATAATGACACATCTGTTATATCTGAAAATGTCCAGTATCAAAACCAGGCATTTTCTTCAAATGTTAAGTATTTTGTATGCTGAACAATGAATGTGAATAGAGCAACACACTCCCATTGCGCAAAATGTTAATATACAGAAGAGTTCCATTGTTCATGTTTCACCTTTTATATTATCCGAAAATTTCTCTAAATACTAAGCAAAATGAAGAATCGTGGATACTGCCTTGAGTCCCATGGAGAAAAAGAGTAAAAAAAAGAAGTGACACTTAAGATGCAGTTAATAGTTGTGATAAGAGAAGTGTGTGTGGAGTGGAGGGAAACAACCTCCAAGTTTTTCTCTTAACTGTGTATCACAGTTAAATCTGTGTTTTCAGACTATTTGCAATTTAGATCATTAATATAGAAATGCTTCTCTCCCCCCCCCCCTCTTTTAGGGTACTGTGGGGCCGACATTAAGTCCATATGTAGTGAAGCTGCTTTGTGTGCCCTACGTCGACGTTATCCTCAGATTTACACCAGCAGTGCAAAGTTGCAGTTGGACATTTCTTCTATTAACATAACAGCTAAAGATTTTGTAGTGGCTATGCAAAAAACCGTACCTGCCTCTCAGAGGGCAGTGTCTTCACCTGGCCAAGCACTTTCTACCATTTCAAAACCACTACTTGAAAACACGCTTCAGAGAATCTTGGGGACTCTTCAGAGGGTGTTTCCACATGCAGAGCTTGCACAGAAAGCCAGGGGAAAACCAGGTATGTTCACATAGATTTCTAGTTGATTTGGGGACAAATTGTACCACAAGCAATGAATGAATGCTTACCTTAAGTTTAACGCAGACATTTATCTATTTTTGTAAAATACTGTGTAATGGCAACACTTCCATAGGAGCGATAGGGGTGTTTGGGCTTTCTGTTGATTTCCCCCTTATTGCTGCAGACCTACACATGCTAAATCCCATGCTGTTTCTCAGGGTCACCTGACTGGCAAAGATCACTTCCACAGACTTGCTCTGTTTGTGGAAGGGCGTTGTACAATTAAGTGTTTGTTCAAGCATTTTCAAGTTGGCACTCACATGCCTAATCATAGTGCCAAGTACTGGACAAGTAGCATGATTTAGAATGAATGTTATTGACAAGCAACATTTCATTTACTCAAAATTTCTTAAAACGACTACACAGAATTCTATATATGATGGTCATATATGTTTGTGTTTTAAGATTTTGCAAATGATATGTTGGATAATGACTTGCTGTACAGTGATGAAGAGGGACCATCAGTGTTTGAAACTGGACATTGTCAAAAAACATCAGATAAGCCAAAAGAAAACGCCCTTAATTTTAACAGGCAAGTATGTTGCTATATAACTAAGATTGTAAAACATCATTATTTTTATTAACACAGGAGGTGGGCTATGACTTCATGTTGCTGTATAGATTTCTTTATTACATTCTCAATGAATACCATTACTGCAGTTTGAAAGTAGGCAATCTTACTAGCATGTGTATGCCATGGCTTGGAAAAAGTAGAAGATGAATGATTTGGAGTGGAGGAGTACATATGGGTAGGGGTGTGCGATTCGGACCCCATTGCAATGATTCGGGATTTCCGAATCAAAACTTCCCAAAGTGATTCATATCACTTTGGGTCAAGGGGTTTAAATGCTCCTTTCCATGCCACTGCACTGGCACGGAAAGGGGCAGTTAAACCCCGAGATCAGCTGCTTGGTTGGGGAGATCCCACTTGGCTGTGGGAGATCTCCAACAAAGACCAGGGTTGCAGAGGCAGAGAGTGGCAAACCTCCTCTCTTAGTCTCTTGCCATGAAAGCCCCATCAGGGGTCGCCATAAGTCAATTCTGACTTGAGGGCCGGATCTCATTTCATGTGGAAAGTTTATCACTGATTATATTTGTTTTAATTTTATTGTAAGCTGCCGTATGTCCATATAGGAGAAAGAAGGTAAAAATTTAAATTTCTTTTGTTTCTGTAGGTTCATACGGGTGGGCAACTGAGTACCAGCTTTTGAAAGGTTTTACTTGCATGTACAGTGTCCCTGTGTGGTGTAAGCTAAAGCACACATGTTTTTTCAGTGTGGTGTAGCATCTGGAAGTTGCAAAGCATGAGGAGAAATGGGTTTATGGCTTGGGACGACTCAGTGAACGTTTGATCTTTTTGCTGATTTGTAAAGCATTACACTTAATTGAAAAACTAAATTGAAGTGTGCTAAATAGATATTAATTTTTTTAGACGTGCTTATCACCAGCCTACATCATATCGGCCAAGACTTTTGATAGCAGGTGAAGCAGGATTTGGGCAGGCCTCTCACTTGGCACCAGCAGTTATACATGCTTTGGAAAAATTCGCGGTATATACATTGGACCTTTCTTTTCTCTTTGGAGTTGGTGCTGAAACACCAGAAGAAAAATGCACACAGGTATTTGAGGTGTCTTACATTGCTACTGAAGTGGAACTGATCAATCACTTGGGTTTTATTGAACATGTATGAAGCTAGTATATATACAAGTTAGTATCCACATTAGGTTTGTGGGAGTTTTTTCTTGGAATAATAAAGTCTTTTGGGTTGGACATGGTTTGAGCAATTAACTGCTAAGGCGTATGAAAATATTATATTTTTCATATTGCTGTTGAGAGTTGTACTGCTTGTCTTAAGTCAGGTTTTTGTTTTTTAAAATATTTACTCTAGGATTTAGATCAGCACAAGTGACTTTCAGAAGATAATGAAATTTTAAAAACAGCATATTGATCAGTAATGGATTAGATTGAATTTGGTTTGAGTCAGATGAGAGAGGTTTAAATGCAAGATTGAAGAAAGTGGTATGGATAAAGGATGTCCATATAGACATTCCTTTCAAAACGTTTCTTTGAGAATGAGAAAAGTTTGTCTGCTAACATATGATATTAGTGCATAAATTAACTTTCATTTTTAAAACTAGAAGACTGAAAATAAAAAGCGTATGAGAATATTAATGAGTAACCACTAGCTCCAAGTTTCCTAGGACTTTTGTTTTACAAAATTAATGCTCCACTTTTCTGCCCTCCTAAGGGCCACCAAAGTAGCTAACCAATTAAAACACATAATTAACATCACATTTTAACTATTAGAACATGACTCGTTTTGGTACCAAAAGGGTAAACAAACCCACCTTGTCTCTTTAAAATTTAAATCTTGGGAACAGGTCAAAACAGCTTGTTACATGTGTGTAAATTTTCTTATTTTATCAGTTGATCTGCGAGGCCAAGAGAACAGCACCAAGTATAATATACGTTCCAAATGTTCGTATGTGGTGGGAGACGGTTGGACACACGTTGCAAGCCACGTTTACTACACTGCTGCAGAACATTCCATCCTTTGCTCCAGTTTTGTTGCTGGCAACATCAGATGTATATCATGCATCATTGCCAGATGAGGTACTTGCTGAATGAGTCCATACAGCATCTTTTAAATGTATAGCACTTTATTCTAAACTGTCTGAATTCTGTAGCCTTCTAAGCAAGCTTAATAAGGGAAAGAAACAAATGTTCTTATTTCAGTCTTTCCCCTCTTTTTAAGTTTCATTACTTCATAGGAAAATGAAGATGAATGACAGATTAAAGTTTGATTGTTTAATGATTAAATAGAAGAACTCAATGATTCCTGTCTGTTGAACTCATTCTCCTTTAGACAGTCATCAAATGCTATAGACTTTAGGAGAAACTCCCATACAATAATGCTGACACAAATTAGTCTCTCATGATAACTTTTACTTGTCAATGCCCTTGTCCAAATTTTTTAGGTACGAGAATTATTTGCTAGTGATTCTGGAGAAGTTTTTAATGTCCACTTGCCTACCATTGAAGAAAGAAAAAAATTCTTTGAAGAGTTAATCCTCCACCAAGCTGTTAAACCTCCTGTATCAAAAAAGAAAGCAGGTTAGTATGTGTAGTAGATGAACTGTATGAAAGCCCTGAGCAGACTGTAGAGTATTGTATATAGAAGCCCCAATTTTCCATTTGCTTTAAGTTTTGCAGGCCTTAGAAGTATTACCGGTAGCACCATCTCCTGAACCGCAGCAGCTGACAGAGGCAGAGGTCAAACGGCTTGAGGAACAAGAAGAAGACACTTTACGTGAACTCAGAATTTTCTTAAGAAATGTTACTCACAGACTTGCCATTGACAAACGCTTCAGAGTCTTTACAAAGCCAGTTGATTTGCATGAGGTAAAAATTAGGATTTTATTTCCACTTACCACATAAACTGTCTGAGGAGAGCACTCTCTTTTTTTGGCACTTCAATTAGAACTATATATATTATATGATAAAATATTGTTATAAAATGCTGCAAAATACCCCTTCTAAATATTTCATTTTGTAGGAATAAAATGAAATAACCAGGGATGTTAATGCCAGGTTCCATGGTCAAAGTCAGGAAACAGTACATTCGGCCTCTTCCCTTACTCCTATCTGTTGTCCTTCTCACATTGCATTCATTACTGCTGATGGGATTAACACTGGCCTGTATAAGAGTAACATTCACTTTAGTGACCATGCGGTGGGCTCCTTGCTTAAAGAAGTGCGGGCTCTGCACGCTGAGTCTGGGTGGGAGGAGAAAAGTGAGAAGCTCTTTAAGATTCAAAAGGAGAAGGAGAGGATGTACGCTCCATACAGTCATCATAGGCTTCCATTAGAAACGGGCTTGAACTAGGAAGCCTGATCCATCAAGGATCTTCTGATGCAACAATAATTCTGTACACAGGCATGTACATGGTTCATGGACAGTGAACAAGTGCATACAAGTTGTAGGCATGGTGCCATTTGGGGTTAATGATTTTAGAAGGGGATGAAGTTAGCTGGTTGATGTATGAGCAGGGATGTAGGGCTTGTTCTCTCCCACTCCCCATCTGCATGTATGTCATGTGCACATGGCAGAAGAACAGATTCCACTCTAGAGATGTAACAGCTGGGAATTTTGAAGCCACGAGAGAAAAAGGACATTTGGGGGTAAATTAAATATGTGTAATACTTTAATACTAAACAAACTTTTTTACTGATTAAACATAAAATGCATCATTTATAGCTTATCATATATTTTTCATGTTTTGGGAATTTAAAAGCATTTAAAAGTACAAATATCTTTATTTCCAATAAGAAAAATTGCATACCCACTATTTGAGAAAGAATTGCAAAGTACTGCACCTTATGTTACCATAGCATATGTATCTGTAATTTTTGGTAGGCGAAAGGTAAGAAGAAATAGAAAGTAGAAAACAAATTTTGTAGCAAATTTTAAAAAAGTATACTATTTGGACAGAAACTTTCACAGAATCACAATAGGTAGGACTATCAGCATGTTTGGATATGATGTTTAATGATAATTGGTTAGAAAGGTGGCATTGTCTAATGGTTAGAGGGATGGACTAGAATATAGAAAACCTAGGTCTGAATCCCCACTCTCCCATAGAAGCCAGCTGGGTGACCTTTTTGCCAGTCACACACACTCAGTCCAACCTACCTCACAGGGTTTTGTGGAGATAAAATCAAGGAGAAGAGAATTGTGTAAGCCTCTTGGGGCCACACTGGGGACAAAAGTGGGATATAAATAAAGTAAATTAATATTATGCATATTGTTAAAATTAATTACATTTAAACACAAATATTCTTGAAAATATGTTTTACAGTATACATAGGAATTATCATCATCTAATGTAGGTCATCTTAGATGAAATATTTTGATACTACATATTTTGAGTAAAACATTCTTTCATTTTACTCATTCTAAAAAGAAAACGACCATCGGCATTTATTTCTGGGTTCCCCCAATTTCCCAGTTTTTTCACTGGAAAATTTTAAGTTGTTCCTGCTATACATCTTGAATAAGAAAATTTTTGTCTTAAAAAGCAATTTTTCCCATTCCTGAAGAAAAAGTAATTCATAGGTTCCCCCTCCCCCCCCCCCAAAAAAAACTTCCAGAGGAACTAGAAAGAAGTCACATGCGTTTGTGTGTTCCCCTGTGCTAGACAAGTGTCTTAATTGCAAGCCCTGGTAGCACAACTGATTTAACAACATTGTTTCGCTTTAACTTTTCCTGCCAATATCCTGTTATAAAAATGCCCTTCTGAAATTCAGTCTAACCAATAATTTAGGAAGACCACCACCATATGGTGCTAGCCTTTTTGGACACAAATAAAGGATAGAAGATTCTTTGTTATGTAGCGTAATTGGTAAACTCGTTTTTTATATTAAACCTGTAGGTACCAGACTATGTCACAGTTATCAAGCAGCCGATGGATCTTTCAGCAATGATTTCTAAAACTGATCTTCACCAATATCTGACTGCAAAAGATTATCTGAAAGATATTGATCTAATCTGTAGCAATGCATTGGAGTATAATCCAGACAGAGACCCTGGAGGTAAGCATATGCTATCTTGCTATAATATTTAAATATTTAAGATGCAATAGTTGAGATTGAGACTTGTTTGGGTAAACTAGACTGTAAGGCAAGGGGAGCTGAAATACTTTGTGTAAAGTTAATAGGGAATTTCTAGTCTGATTGAGCTGCTGCGAGGTATTTTGTATGCTTGTTTTTAGATCGTCTCATCAGACACCGAGCCTGTTCTCTGAGAGATACAGCATATGCAATAATTAAAGAGGAAATGGATGAAGACTTTGAACAACTCTGTGAAGAGATTCAAGAATCTCGCAAAAAAAGAGGTGTGTACTGATGTACTCATTTAAGGGTGTGTACCCAAACAATGTATGGAGCAGGACTTTTCCACTTCGGCATCCTCCTTCACTCCATTGAGGCTCCCTGCCCTGAAGTTTTGTTCCTGCGAGACAACAGACCCTCAAAATCATAGGAAGCAAAGGGGGGGGGGTCTTCAGTGTGAAGAGAAACTGGTGGAAGTCGCTGCCCTTGAATCCCAATCACTTGTGTAAATACTGCATGTATTTCAGCATCATGTAGTAAAAGAAGTTGACAGCATTCTGTTTCTTTTAAAGGTTGCAGCTCTGCGAAATATGCTCCATCTTACTATTATGTAATGCCAAAGCAGAATACTACCTTGGAGTGCAAGAAATTGGATTCTGAATGTGGAGAGAAACTGAAAATCCCTCCAATACCCATAGAAACTAGCTCTCCTTTCCTTTCTAATGGTAAGAGTTGTCTCGTCTCTCGTATGTTCCACATGTCTGAAGCAGCTTCAAGCCACAACCAGTTTTGTATTAAACAAGAAACTAATTATGACAGCAAGCAGAATTGAGACCTTTCAATACATAATGCAGTGTCTGTCCTTCCTGCTATCTTTCCTTCTCTCAACCCCCACCCCCCCATTCATTTACAGAATCCTTGGGTCATGTTAGCAGCATTAATGCTGGCTATATTGGTAATTTATATCAGTAACAAAATGGCAACCTGGGTGTGACATGTCTACCTAAATATGAACTGACATTATAGGCTATGCATTCAGTGCAGCATTTCCAAGGAAAGATTTCTATGCACGAATCATGCTTCTCTTTCCTCCCCCGTTCCTGCCTGAAATTCTTGCAGGCACAGTGTTTTGAACTACAGCAGGAGCGTGGAGGTGAATAAGACACGCTTCCATTATCATTTGATATTGTTATGCACAAACTTGTGCCTTAGGTGTCCCTCTCGCCAATCACAATAAGAGACACACACCACGGAGTCCTGTAGAATGAAGCAATATATGATTGTTTAATTTAAACAATGGAGGAGCTTATTTTCACAGGAGTAGGTGGTCTCCTTGTGTCCTGAGCACATCAAAATTACAATAGAAATACAGGCAATTAATACTTTCAGATAATCATAACAATATTACAGTATTCTAATATTTGATATCTTATTGGCTCGTAACATATCTAGGGTCAGTTCTGATTTGAAGATGCACAAAAGCTAATCTTGCAATCCTTGGGAGATAATTTCCAGGATGAAAACCACCAGTGCTGCCAATCCTTACTTTCCATATGCAAAAAGAGACTACCCAAGTAGGGGACCAGAGTGATGCAAGGCAACCTGACAGGCACAAGAATCAGTAAGAGAGATGCATGCACACACCCACATCCTTCTCACTTCAGCTCACTTGGATCCTTGTTTGCCACCTAGCTCACTGGTTGCTGTGTCTGTGTTGTATCACAGAAAGAAGAGAGTATCACGGTAAACAGCCAAGACAAACAACAGAACAAACTGTGATGAACTAACTAGAAGTATTTATACTATTTCACTCAACAGTTAATGTAATTATATTACAAAAAAATCTTAATATAGAAAAAAAGTAGTACATATGCATAGACTTGGTTACATATAAAAAGCAAAGCATCTTATAAAGAATCAATATCACTTTAACAAGGGCACAGTCAAAGTGCCAAGTGCAAAGTAAACATATACAATATTCGCTCGCACGCGCACACACACACACACACACACACACACATATATATATATACACACACATACATACAAAGTGCCAGTGCCTATTATTGACAACAGATGTTGTTTAACAAGTAACCATAGTATACAGTACACATATTCAAATAGACCTATTTATGAGGGAGCAGATAAATTCAGTTAGAATAGTTCAATTTATATTGTAGAAAACTCCCGTATAATAATCCAGTGGTAACAATTCTTAGTAGTAACAATAATTCTTGGTAATAACTGACGGGAAGCCAGCAAATTGACCCGTTTCAAATCATACTCTTCATCAGTTATTATTAATGAAGCTTGCTCAAATACAAATACAGTAAAAAATTTCATTTCAGTCAGCATCAGCAGCCGCCCTCCATTTTAGGCGTGTCTATGTTGTAGCCCTGCTCTATCAGTTGTCATTCCTATCTGATATGCAGTCATGTAGGAATGGAAATTTTGGATTTGGCTGCTACAGGTACTGCTGCCTGCCATCCTTGTCTGGGAAGGGAGGCATAGTGGAATCAGAGTTTTAGGCATGGCTGAGACAAACTCTTAACCATGTGAGAACATCAGTGGCAGGCTGCTGCCATTGCCAGAAGCTTTACCAGCTTTACTTTACTTTATTTGGTATTTAGCCCGCCCTCCCCACAAGCGGGCTCAGGATGGGGTACAAGATTCATAAAACACATAATTATATAAATACAATTTAAATCATATCATTAAATCATAACTCAGATGGCCTATTGAACATTCCTGCCCTCAAATACAAAGACACCCGGATGGACGGGATGTCATTGGATAGGAGAAGGCGACGGGAGGCTCAATGATGGTCCTAATACTGGCCTCAACCATATGCCTGCTGGAACATCTCCGTCTTGCAGGCCTGCCGAAATGATACCAGATCTTGGCGAGCCTGAGTGTCTTCAGACAGAGTTCCACCAGGTTGGGGCCAGGACCGAAAAAGCCCTGGCCCTGGTTGAGGCCAAACGAGCCTCCCTGGGGCCAGGGATCACCAGCAAGTTCTTATTTGCTGAACAAAGCGCTCTCCGGGGTACATACGGGGAGAGACGGTCCCTCGGGTATGCTGGTCCTAGTCCGTTTAGGACTTTAAAGGTCAACACCAACACCTTGAAACGGACCCGGAACTCCATGGGAAGCCAGTAAAGCTGCTGCAAAACTGGTGTAATATGTGACCATCAGGACCCGAGCAGCAGACCGGAGTTACAGTAAGCTGACCAAGCCAGCTAAGAGCATTGTTGGTCCTTCCTAATGCTGTTTGGTAGGCATGCATCTGAGACTTAAACCAGGCACATCTTATGTACTTCTGAAGATTAGAAGTGTGTGCCAGGCTGTACTCAGTTGCCAGAGGACTGTGAATCAGCTCATGTGCGGACCATGATCAGGTTTTTTACCAATCTCTTCCAGACAATAGTTGATTTGTCCCAAGAAAGAGATGTATTCACATTAGTAGAATCTGGACACACCTTGTGACAAAGCTAAATTTTAGAAATTGGTAAGATAGTAATTTGCCTAGAAAATCCCAGCAGGGGTGGCTATAAGTCAGCTATGACTTGACAGCACTTTCCACCAAGATAGTAACAGTTTCTTTCCTTCACAAATAGCAATTATTTCCTCTAAATTCTTTATTTGAATATGTTAAGTTTCATTGTTTCCCTTTTTCATACAAGTGGCATTTAGGAAAGATTAAAGTATGCACTTATTACGTATTTCAGAGTTTATTACTTCTTCCTCCATAGCCTCATCCAAGAGAAAACTCCGACGAAAGAGTAGGTGGTGTCTGGGTAACCTAGCAAAACGAAAGAAGACTTCTCATTTCAACAAAGAGAATAAAGCTCCAGGAGAAGAACAAGATGAACCCGACAGTGATGGAGAAGAGTGTCTGGAGAATGATTCGAGCATGGAGCAAACGGAAGTAATTCCAGCTTCATTGGAAGAACCTGAAATGGTAGTTTCAGAGCAGCTGGCCAACAGCTGTGAGAATGAATCTGATGCAGAAAAAGAGAGTGAGCAGGCCGTTGGTAATACTGCTAAGTCTAGATCAGATGAGGGCAACAAAGATACTGACTGTTCAGAAAAGAGCAAAAGATCTATTGGAGAACTAATAGAACATTTGTCAGACAAGGAAACTAATGGTAAGTGAAAAATCATCAGCATATCCGAAGGCCAGTGATGACAATTGACCATTGTATATCTTTTATGTGCTAGTCTAGCTATACTTGTAAGACTGTTCAATAAATCGTACTATTCAGTGAAATCTTGCTTGTTAGGTTCAGCTGATTTGATAAACTGCAGGTGTATTGTCAAAGACTTAAACTATTTGGAAATATTTTTAAACCCTTTTGTTAAAATGGGCTTCAGTGGCTTGGGTTAATCATGATTTAGAGTGGAATTACTGGGTTTGTAAATTTGTATTTAAATTTCTGTGTGTTTTTTTTAAAGTGTACCTGTCCTGTGCCTTTATGCAGAGGTTTGCACCTTTAGATGTATACTGTACTCTTCCCCAGGTTCCAAAGAGTTAAATATTGTTCAATTGGAGTTATTTCCAAATGAGCATGCATAGGATTGGCATTGCTGATTGTAGAGAGTCTGGTAGGAAAGTAAAACAAGATCAATATGCCTTTAATCCTCTAGATCAAAGCACAAAAGGAAGCAATTGTTTCTAAAAATCTATTAAGAATATTGTGACTTACAAAAGTGTTTGTGTTCAAATGGCACAATTCCTTTTGTTTTTATTTTACTGTTATTTATAGTCCACCTTTGTCTGAGGCTCAAGGTGTTACACAGTATAAGTCAATACAGTCAACAGCTTGGACATTCAATAAACAATGCAATAGTGTATGCAAAGAAATTTGAAAACATGCAGAAATCCGATATAAAAATCCAATATTAAGCATTACATACTAAACCATGTATAAACCACCCATACGTACAGCAACAGACAGTATTCAGTATTATTATCTGTAGTCCCTATCTCATTACCAGTACATCTCTTTTGAACCACTTCCTTCCTATTGCTAGCCTTCAAACCGTGTCAGTAAAAGGCAGGGGGGCGCACTTTGGCTTCCTGGTCCATCTCTGCTGTCTTCCCTCCTGCCCTGGTGGCTAGGCTGTACAAGAGATGCACAATTTTCAAAAAATTGAAACTGCAGGAAACAAACTTTACATAAATAAATAATTGTACTATTTGGCATATTTATGTAATTTAAAAGTAATAAATATCTTTGTTTATAAAAAAAATAGCAAGTACAACCCATTACTTGAGTTTCAAGGTACAGCATTGTACACTACCATAGCGTGTACCTTTCACGTGTATCTTCTAATTTTTGCCATCTGAGGGGTAGGAAAAAATAAAAGTTGAAGGTAGAAAGCAAATTCTGTTACAAGCAAAAGTATATTATTTGAGCAGAAATAATAGGTTGGATTGCCATCATATTTGGATATTAAGTGAAATTTTATAATATTGAAAACTCCTTAATGTATTATCATGAACACATCATTACATAGTGTTTTTACATTTAAAAACGAATGCGTATGTCCATAGTGAGACCCTCCCCAAATTTCCCAGCCCTTCACATCTTTTCTGTTGGGAGCTGGTTTCTTTTCCTTGTGCCTGCACGTGCAGTTCCAGCATTGGTTCAGTGTTACGTATGAACGCAGCCCTACTTATTTTCCTCATTCAAGTCTTTGCTTGTCTTCCAGTAGCACTAGTATTCAATTTAATTTCATCTTTTTAACGCCATCTTTTTTACATTGTAGATGTAAGTGTGCTTCGAATGACTCGTGCTAGGCGCTCTCAGGTCGAACAGCAGCAGCTCATCAGTGTTGAGAAAGCTATGGAGATTATTTCGGAGCAGACACCTCCACTTATTGTGGACTACGAAAAGCTCAATGTATGTCTACTTTTCCTTCTGAATGTTGAAGAAACAAATTGATGAAAATCCTTATAGAATATATGTGACTATTAACGCATTGAATGCAGGCCCTTAGGCTGGCACACAATGCTGCTAAAATGGGCAAAAAACTCCAACTTACCCAAAATATTAGTAGTGCTGTAAACTTGTGCAGAGACTGTTGTCCATCTAATAAACTGAAATATATATATACACGCATACTGCAAAATTTCTTCCAGGTCCTGCACTAAGCTCTGAATTGCAATATAAATTTCAGTGCATATGGGGGAGGGATCGAGCTGAGAAACTGTGAGCTAAAACACACAGGACGAATTACACAAGGATGTTCAGGTGAAGGAAGATGTAATGTTAGCCAGGAAGCAGAGTTCTAAAATTTCCCTCTCTACAGAGTCTGGGAGATGGCTCCTCAGAGGGTTTATTTCATCTTTGCTTCCTAGAAGGGGAGGTGAAATTGACAGAGCCTTTGGGAAGCAAAGATGAAATAAACAAACCCTCTGAGGAGGGATCTTTGCCAGCTCTGTAGAGAGGTGAAATTGACAAAACCTTTGGTCTGTCTTTTAGAACTGTTTCCCTGCTAATATTGCCTCTCCCTTCACTTCAGCATCCTCATGTAATTTGTCTCGTCTGTGTTAGTGTGCACCAACTGCATATCCCCTGTACTGTGACCTATGTCATGAGTGTGTTCTATACACCACCTTATACTCTGCTCCCCTCCCCAGGTATTACTAGAAATCGCTGTTGAGAAAAGTAGAAGCCACACTCTGTTTCAGTTGGAAAAGCTGTATGCCTTGCTCAGCCAAAGTATTTATCGACATCGCAATGACTATGATAAAACCAAATTGATTCAGGTATAGTATTTCATGCATAGATATTCTTTCTGAACTTTTAAACCTATACATTCCACGATTGTAATGCTGCTAGCCCCTCACAGAAGGTGTCAAGATGCAGGTTGGGGATGTTAACTTTCCTGTTGTGGCTCTTTGTCCTAACTTATTTTTTAGACTGCAAGATGAAGATAAGCTATACTCATTGTATATGCATTGACATATTTCTTTCTCCATTGCCATTTGCAGTTAAGGCTATGTCCATATATATCAACTTCTGTGGGTATTTTAGTAAAGATTATCAGACTTCATAAGTTGTGCAACTGCAAAATGTTTAGTTGTGAACCCAAGTTTCATGTTAGTGTGATAGCGCTTAATCTTGTTTTATACTTGGTACAGAATCAAGGCCGAAATATTAAAAATTTGTTTAGAGGGGCTTGCTTCCAGATCCAGGTCAAAGTCGCATTTGTAGCAATACAGCCAAGGAGATAAGAAATTATGTTCATTAGCAACAGTTGAAGTATGCAGCCTGTTTTATTCCTATTAAATGTGGGTTTCTGAACTTAAAGGTACATGGTTTGGAGTTTGCCTTGCTGCCAGTTTTGGGTGGCTTGATTTCTGAATGACTGCAGCCCTTTCTTGAATATCTTAAAACTTCACTTAACACTAAACAAGTACTTAAATGGTCCTTGCTGAATTCACAGTGACTTTGGACAGTTAATACCTTTTGGTTATACTAGACTTTGTTATACCACTCTTTCAGTTAACCTTTACACTATATACTTACACGAGATAGCAAGTATCTTACAAACTTGGCTCCCTAAACTGAATGAAAATATACACAAGAGATCAAGGTATGCTGTCCTCTAAAACTCCACAGAACAAATTTGCAAACATTATCACGTTTAAAATATAAAATTAAATCACAATATATGTTTTAGCAGACTTGTTATATTAAAAATACTGACTTGGATCCAGTGATGAGCAAGTGGAAAATAAACTGACTTATTGTGCCCAGAAATTGGTTGCACACGATCTTCAAGCAGGAACACAAATAAGGATACAATGAGTTTGCTGTAGCTAAAGTGACTACCATAGTATTATTTGTGCATTTCTGCTTCTGCAAAGCTGTAGTGTGAGCAGAAGTGTTGTGCTGGATCCAACCTATTGCTTGAGTCTATTTTTGTAATTTGTGAGCATTCTTTTCTTCCCTTATTTTCAGGAAATGGAAAAAGAAATTACAGTCTTCAGTTAATTGTATTAATGAAGTCTTCTGATTCGAAGTGTTCTTGGCAATTTAAGACTCTTCCAGTGTCCTGTAATGGTCTTGATTCTAATGAACTTGGCTGAAGAAGCAGTAGTTTGTGACAAATTGGTCAAAGATGGTGAGCGGTCAAGACGGCGTGCCTAGTAATCCCTGTACAGTGAGTTTGTGTGCTTTTTAAAATTAAACTTATGCTAATTTATCATAGTTTTTCAATCAAATCATGTATATATGTTGAATATCTATTTTTAAGAAGTCAGTTGGCATCTTAACATCTCGCATGCTTTCTGACAGTGTTCTTTCTGGAATTCTAGTTTCTCATGCTTCCATCATCTTTTTATTGCTGCACTAATTCCAGTGTCAATATGACTCTGTTTATGCTTTAAATATTGTATAATACATACATTTTAAAAAACAAAATAAATTTATATACTCGTGACATAGTTCATTGGGCTGATGTATTTTCTTTCTATTATATTTACATATTAAAGCACAGATGGGTAACTGGTTGAGCATTATACACTAGGGATGTGCGCTTCGGGTTTCCGATGTGGGTAAAATACCCGAATTGGGGCCAGCATCTTTTCGGGATGCACACCCCTATTATACACCATTATACACTAGCTCCACATCAATATCAAACCACCAGTATCAAACCACAGGAAACTAGTGTAGAGAAACCATGTCAGCTGTTCAGTCTCGCACTTTTAGAGCTGCCGGTTCTCAGATTTAACAGAGGCTCAAGAAAATAGTTCCAGGGAGGAGTGTGCTTTCAGAACCCCAATAACCTTGAAAAACTCAAAAGAGTTACTCCGTCAGTCTGTTGTACTCAAACACTTGATTTTTGTGTCTCTGCTTGCCGTGCCAATTAGAACAACAACAACAACTACACTACTAATAAGGATCTTTGTGACTTGATAAAGTGCTACTGCAAGTTTGGAAAGGTGTGAAGGAATATACAGAAAGCCCAAACAGACCTTGACCCAGGTCTGTGTGTTGGGCAGGGGTGGAGCATGGCTTAGCACTAAAGTGGAGGTTTGATTTCCAAAACAGGCAGTGAGGTAACATGAGAAGGGGAGCAGTGACCATGTTAAATGACAGGTGTGAATTTTGGGTATCATGTATTTTATTTGCTGATATTCCACGTGGGTCCAAACCTTCACATGAAGAAGTAGTCCTTATATCTGGAATAACTGACAGGAAAAACCGGGAAGACTTCTTCAAATGGTCCATCTGCAAAATGCTGTAGAAAGCCTATAGATGAGAACCACACAGGTGGTTAGTATAAAAAGCCCTAGCACTGAACTCTCAACAGGACCTGATTCTTATGGTGAGTAACTAACTTGTGCTACTCTGTCCTTTTCAGAAAATGAACTGTATACATGTAGTAATAAATATCAACTGTTAATATCAAACTATAGTAGCTTTTCTGTCCATTTTATTTGTGCACAAGTTTTACACTGTCATTGCAACTGAAATCAATATACATAATTCTTAACATGTAGATTCTTACAGACAAAACATCTTTCTACAAACCTGAGCATGGCCCCACATTTGCAGAAAAATTTGAGATAAAGTGGAGTTTAACCAAAACAATAGAAGCAGCACCTTTAAGAAACAAGTGTCCTCAGTGATCACTGTAGGGGTCGCTAGGCAACCACACCAACATTGCCAGTCTTCAAACCTTGGTTTCTGTTGGTAAAAATGTGAGTGAGTGCGTCTGTTGGCCTCCCAGTCTACCCTCAGGACCAGCAGCCAATCACCAGGTAACTTGCTGCCATGCAATATGCAACTCACCAAGATGTGGTAGTTACAGCTTCATGCCACACAACTCGCTGGGTTCAGTGGCAGCAACCAACCCGCAACTTGTGCATTGTGCAATTTGGCCAGGCCCAGCAATGGCTGCTAATTATCTCACCTGAGTGACTTCCTATCACATGACTTGCAACTGGGCCAGAGCTGGGAGGGGTGGAGCTGAGTTAGCTGTCAACAGCCATTGCAAATGGGAGAAAGGGCTGCCTAAGATGGGAGTGGAGTTTTGGGAGAAACCTCAGTGGTGTAATGCCAGAGTCTACCTTCCAAAGCAGACATTTTTCTATACTGCTCCCTGTAGCCTGGAGGTTAGTTGTAATTCTGGGGTGTCTCCAGGCCACACCTGGAGGTTGGCAACCCTATCTAGCCCCCTAAACGCCCGTCATTTTCCAAAGAGCCTTGAGTCACCGTATCTCTTTAAAAATGGCTAGAGAGCTTCCTCAGATACCTCACAAAACATGTTCAAGCTCACCTGGGTGTTCATTTTTATTTACAGTCGGCCTTTTCAGTGATGCTCAAGGCAGACAATAATTACTGAACTTAAGAAAGTCTTGTTATCTCCACAGTACTGCTGGGGGTTGGGGCTGAATCTAGTGGCTTACTCAAGGCCACCTGCTGAAGTGGTGGTGGTGTGAGTCGAAACAGGAGTACGCCGATTCACTTCCCAACCACTATGCTACAGCAACTCTTACAGTGTTACTCAATATGAACTACAGCTGGAACATCCCGTAAACAATGCAATTGGTTACAGCAGCATTCAGTATACAGAAGTACAGTCTGCAACTCCTATCCCTTTTCCAAGGTATTTGGACCATTTTGGTACAGCACAGCCCTCCTACCTGCGTAGCCGCCCTGTATCAGCCCTTTCAGAAGCAAAAAAACCAACCGAAGGGCTCCTCGCTTCTCCAGAACCTCCTCCGCGAGGGCTGCCCTGATGCTCGGCTTTTTTCGCTCTTCCTCTTCCCCTCCTAGATTTCCTTCCAGCATCTCCGCGGGCTGCTCCCCCTCCCGCTATGTCCCCCTCCTCGCCTCCGGTTGCTCCAGTTCCCCATGACTCGAGCGCAATCTCTCCGCGGCCAATCAGAGGGTTGCTTTCTCTTGGGCCGGCTGGCTGCAGGGGGGTGACCCCACCCTCCCTAATTTCTCTCACGGGTGGGGGGGCTCCGAGGCTCTTTCTGGGGCTGGGTTGTCCCCGCCCCCTCCGCTGTTGTCCCTTCCTGCTTCTTTCTCTGGCTTGTGCGTGAGCGAATGCGATCCAGGCAGTCGCTTGCTGCTCCCCCGCCCCTCCCCGGGCTTCTTTTGAAAAACCGACACATGGGGATGGAGGGGGGGGACTGAATCTCCCCCAAGTTTTTAAGCGGATGCAAAAGGGGCCTGGGGGAGGTGGGCTTCTCGGCTTGGCAGCAGCGCAGGCTCTCGGTGCAAAGTTCACCAAGCATCACCCTCCCTCCCCCCCCTCCTCCCCAAAAGTGCAGTAGATTTTTTTTTGTAAAAAAAAAATGCAAGATGGCGGCCTTGCACTGAAGAGGAGACAGAGAGAGCGAGGCAGAAAGGCAGCCAGCAAAAATGGCAAGGTAGGGATTATTTTGAATAACCTTTAACGTTGGGGGAAAGCAGGAGGAACAGGCTTCAGGCGTTGGGTTGCATGGGGATTTCCCCCCTCCCCGGGGTCATTTGCTAGCTTCAGGCGCTGGGAATGGGGAGAAAAGGGGATAATATTTTTCCCTTTTCATCGGACCTTAAGTTTTACTTTGGGAATGGTGGGGTAAAAAGAAGCTGGGGAGAAGCATACCCCTTGTTCTCTCCCGCCCCCCTTCTTTGTGCTGTTTGTAGAAACTGAATAAGAAAACGGAGTTTTGCCAGTAGAAGGAAGGAAGGAAGGGCAAAGGGAAATATTTAGCCTAAAAAATACATGCATGCGATGATGAAAGCCTTGGCTAAATGTTGGGAAGAAATCTGGCAAGACTTTTTGGGACAAGGAAAGGGTGGTGATTTTTATGCCTGATTTCTGGTCTATTCTCTCCCCCTCCCCCCTATTTGCTTGGTGCATGTCATGTTCTCCGGTTATGGTGATTCACAGGGAGTTCGGAAACTGTCGACATGGTACCCAGAACCTAGGCCCAGATCTAGAAAGAGAGGTGCTGGACTGAACAAGAGTTCTGCCAGGAGCTGGACCGATGCCTTGTCCGTTTGACAGACCTCTACAGAAACCTACCTTAACGTAGTTTCAGGTGGGTAGCTGTGTTGGCCTGCAATAAATGAGCAAGATTTGGGTCCAGTAGCACCTTAAAGACCCACAAGATTTCCAGGGTCTGAGATCTGGAAGGAAGCTTTAACTTTCGAAAGCTCATACCCTGGAAATCAAGTTGGTCTTGAATCTTGTTTTTCTACCTTAAAATGTGGGCGCCGTATGATATGCTGGCCAATACAGACTGGGAATGAAGGTGCCTTTTCTGTCTGTCGTATAGTTGTGTGTGGGCTTTAATTATTGACAATTGGTAATGGAGGAGCTTATATGTTGGGTGGCTGTAGGGCATTTTTGCAGTGGGGGCCTGGTTTAACCAACAGACTAGAGAAAAAAAATAACTACATTTGAATTTGTCATTCACATCTAAGGGAGGAATGCTTGAAGTTATCTTATTGGGTCCTCGTAATCCTGTGTAGGAGGTAAGCTGGGAGCAGGGGAGGGGAGGGACTTACCTAAATCCATGATACAGTTAACTTGACAGCTGGGTGTATCCCGTCAAAATCCAGGCCACTTTATAAAGTATACACAAATATCAGCTATTGTACACTTTAGGAACCCTGTGTGTGTGTGCGTGCAGGCACGAGGGTGGGATGAGAAAGCTGTGATTAGATTTTGCATTAAGCTAGTTGGGGGGCTTCTGTGGTTCTCTTTGCTTGTCCTGAGGTAGTCTAGCCATACTGAGAAGGCATGCCTATGTAAAAAGGGTTAGTGGGTGATATAGATGAAGGTCCATCTTCCATCCCTAAGAATATGATGGATGTAATGAGCTAGAGACTCGGAGAAGATCAGGCAAAAGGGGAGGGTCAAGTATCTTTGAAAGAGGCTCTGACCTCAGAGCGGTGGTTACTCTTGAGCCAGGCCTTGCTTAACGTTATGTCTGCTCAGTTAAAAACTTGGCTGCACTGTGAAATCTCTCGTCTTGACTACTGCCGGCTCCTTTTCTTGGGCCATCCCTCATCCCATCTCCCATTTCCACATCTCTGTGCACAACTCTGCCGCTAAGATAGTTCAGCTCCCACATCTCCTACTCTGAGACACCCCCTCCTCCAACTGCAGCACTGCCTTTCCACAACCAAGACAAAACGGTTCTCTTGACCTTTAGGATTCCTCATGCCTTTATGCTTCCCCATCTTCCCTGATTATTTCTGTCCCTACTTGTAACCCTAACCTGGATGGTCTAGATTAGCCCCAATCTTGTCAGATCTCTGCTGCTAAGCAGGGTTGGCCCTGGTTACTACTTGGACAGGAGACCACTAAAGAAGCCCAGGAGTCCTACACAAGAGGCAGGCAATGACAAACCACCTCTGTTCGTCTCTTGCTGTGAAGACCCTCTGGGGTTGCCATAAGGCAGCTGTGATTTGAAGGCACCTAACATACACACACCCTGTTGCTTGTTGTCCTCCCTGCTCTGGTTTTACCCTCCTTGGTTCCCAGCAGCCTTCCTGCTCTTCCAAAGGGGTCCACTCTCTGTCCTTAGTTGCCCTTTATGTCTCAGACTCATAACACATCTTGATCCTCCTTCTTAAAATTCACCTTGCTTTAATACCCCAGCTACATAAAATACATCTGTTTATGTGTAATTGCTTACAGTCATTGCAGAGAAACCGTGGCTTAGTTGAAGAGTATCTACTTGGCTATTAGAAGATCCCTGGCACCTCTAGTTAAAAGATTCTGGCAGTCGGTGATGGGAGAGACCTCGGCCTAATACCTTGGAGAGCTACTGCCAGCCACAGTGGGCAAGAGTGACCTGGGTAGACCAGTGGTTTGACTTGGCAGAAGGCAGTTTCATGGGTTCATCCCCTAATCTTTTACAGCTTTGTTCCTCCCTCTCCTTTCCCTGCCCAAGAGCAAAGATGTCTGCTTTTGGTTCTGTCATGCAGCAGCAAGTGTGTGGATGCCCCTCTGCAATTAACAGTAGGTGTTGAACAATACATCTTCTGTGTGTGCATCATTTTGAAAAGCACAGCACAACACATGGAAGTGTTTAGATGCCTGTGTGAAATAGAACTGCTACTTTGGACATAAACGTTAGAAGTAAGAGCTGTCGTAGAGCAGAGAGAAGGGTGTGAGACATGTTCTCTAGTGTGGGACAGGCTGCTGCTGTGTTCATGAACTAGATGAGAGCTGATGCGGTATAGTGGCTTAGGGTGCTGATCACAGAGGTGGGAGAATCGGGTTCAAATGACCTGCTTGGTCATGAAGCTCAATGGGTGATCTTGGGACAGGTATTCCTGTTCATTCTCAGTATTGTCGTGAGAATAAAATGAAGATGACAAAAACAACAAGAACACCCTTCTGGACAGATTAGTGCCCACTCAGTGGTGAACAAGATCAGTGTTATTATTATCCCCCCAATACAGCTGGGGCTAAGAGGACTGGCTAACCCAACGCCACCTGCTGAACTCATGGCAGTAGTGAGATTCGAACCAGCAGAGTGCTGCTTCACAGGCCAACCATTTAACCACTACACAATAGCAGCTCTCATCAGGATGTACATCACCTTGAGGTCCATGAAGTAAAGGCAAAATAAAAATGTAAACATTTTTTTTTTAAAAGTCTTTGGTTCTTTCCAGACAGCCATTCCTGTACTTACAGTTGTGTGTGTTGGTGCTAAGATCCCTCAGCTGCAACTGCAGGGCAATTTGAAGAAGGGAATAATGGGGTAGTGACCCATACTCGAATCCTATTAAAGTTGCCTGCTGTCAGGTTCTGTTGCTGCAAATGGCGCATTGTTCTGGACTCCAAAATCAGCAATTGAAGGCAGGTGGTGTGTCTCAGTGGGCCTGATTTGCCTTGGAGGACTCCAGTTGTTGACCTCTATGCCAGCCCTATGCAGCACTACAGCCCACGGTTCATATTATGCTTACCCAATCCCACCCGCCACTATAAGGAGAAACATTTTCTATATAAACAGCAGTAAGCACACATGAAGCTGCCTCATACCAAATCAAGCCCTTAGTCCATCACGATGAGCCAGTGTGGTGTAGTCAAGAGTGCCAGACTAGGATCTAGGAGACCCAGGTTCGAATCCCTGCTCTGCCATGGAAGGTTGCCGAGTGGCCCTGAGCCAGTCACATACTCTCAGCCTCACAGGGTTGTTGTGAAGATAAAATGGAGGAGAGGAGCATGATATGTGATGCTTAGGGTCCGCATTGGGAAGAGAGGCAGGGTAAAGCTGAAATAAAATAAGATCAGTATCGTCTACTCGGACCAGCAGTTCTCCAAGGTTTCAGGTAGATGACTTTCTCATCACCTGCTACCAGATCCTTTTACTGGAGCTGCTGGGGTCGAACCTGCAACCTTCTGCAGATACTCTACCATAGAGCCACAGCTCTTCCCCGAATAAATTTGGGTTGCAACAGACATTTGCCACAATGCTTGTGGCAATACAGCATCCCACCCTTCCTCTCTCAGCATCAAGGCCCATGGATTGTAACTATCGCAGGTTGAGTATCATAGCTAGCCAAATAAATAAAGCATGGGAGAAGAATCATAATTCTGTAGCTTTAAAAGGGTACTGCTAAATTATCTACCTTGTAGACCCTGAGACCCTCTTGGTATGAGAGGAGAGCTGGCCACAGGTTTGTGCTGTGCTGTCCCCTCTCCTCAAAACCCACCTCACTAATTGGGTAAAAAGAAACATATGACTTGATGCATTCACAGGTTTTCTGGATCTGGAATCTCCACCAGTCCATTATCTTGAGACCAGAAGATTTGTCCGGAGAGCAGGTTTGAGTAAATTCTGTCTACCGACAAACGCTGGACCATTCTAGCTCATATGCTGCTTTGTGCCAGCATAGAGTAAAGTGAGAGGAAGCTATGGGTTACAAAAATGACAAACTTGCAGAGGGTCGGAAGCGAGAATGATTTGCCCAAGTAAGCTTCATTGTGGCGAAGCTGAGGCTTGTGTCTGAGTCAGATCCAACCAACTTGTGACCCACAAAACCATGTGAAGCGCACCTGACATGGATTGAGGCCACCGGGGCCACCTCCTCGTTGCTGCCTATCCAAGACTGTGAAACATGGCAGTGGAGTTGTTAGGTAGCTGCCAGGCCCTAAAACTACCCTTTTGACCTGGTGAGTCTGGCCAGATCTCGGTGACAACATGACTTAATGTAGAAGAAGCTGAGATAGAAAAGGGCTTTCAATGCCATTGGTAAGTTTACTTACTTTGTAGAAAGTATTTAAAGAAATTATCCTAAGAAACAGTATAACAGAAGTATTGCTTTAAAATTAAGCATCCATTAACAAGGGCGAGAGGTGTGCTTTGATGTTTTCTATGAGAATTTTGTTTGAAACATTTTTATGCCAACTTTCTGCCCACGTAGGGTCTCCGGGGCGGCAAACATGGAACTATTAAAACATTTAAAAATTAAAACAGCATTTAAAATAATATATAAAATATCATAAAACCTGTAAACACATAACACCCAAACCAAAAAGTAGGTCAAATAACAGTTATTCAGGGGTGCCAAACAAGCTTTCACCTGCTGGTGGAAGATAACAATAGAGGGAGGCAGATAAATCTCCTTGAGGAGGGAGTTCCAAAGTTTAGGTGCCATGACCAAGGAGGCCCTTTCTCAGGTTTCTGCCAATCTGGCCTCAGTTGGAGAGGTTTTGTAGAGCGGCATAAGATTGGAGCGAAGACTGGTGTGGACTGAAACCCGGTCAACAGCATCACTGAACCACTGCCTGGAGTTTGTCATTGGCTTGGAGCAGAGGGTGGATGGGTAGTTTATTTGCAAGTGGGTTGATATTTCTCTGTTAGCAAATTGATAGTCTTTATTAATTCACAACAGAAATGGCACTGCTTGATTTGAATGTTCAACATCTATAATGCAATTCAATATTTTCTCATTTTAGTATGTGTGCCTTAGAATCAAGTCGTATTTGTTGTTTATTTATTCACACGGCTTTTTTTCAGCTGGAACATGGTGGAACAGAGTTCCGGAACCTCTTGAAAATGGTCACGTGGCCGGTGGCTCCGCCCCCTGATCCCCAGACAGAGGAGCAGCGCGAAGGGCAATCTCAACTCCCCTCTGTCTGGAGATCAGGGGGCGGAGCCACTGGCCACGTGACCATTTTCTCCGAGGACAACCCACTGAGTTCCACCACTTCTTTTCCCAGAAAAAAAGCCCTGTTTATTCAGCCATAACATTCATATCCCACCCTTTAAAAAGCACTCAGGGAAGCAATCCTGAGCAAGTCTATGGAGGAGTAAGCCCCCCTGGGAAAGTGTCTTTAAGACTGCAGCCTTATGAATTTAAAGGTAAACCAATATCATAAAAGAAAAATGCCAGTTAATTAAATCGTAAGGCAAGATAACAACAGTTAAAATGCTTCTTTATTTTTAACTAATTTAAAAGCAGCCATAATATTAAAATAAACAGCAGCATGAAGTGAAAAGCCAAAATGTGTCAACACTATAACTTGTGAAAAAAGCTTCTAGATTGCCCCGGGTGGGTGGTTTAGTAAGCCCAGATGAGGCCTTCAGATTTTATCTTGAGTTGGCTTTGGGTGGTTCTGATAAAGCATCATGCTAATTGTGAACGATGACTGATTTACTGAAGTTTGTTGTAGCAGAATAGATTCCTTCCTGCCCAGATAGCTGCCCCAAACTGCCTAATTCTGGGCGCTGAACACAGCCACTCCCGCAATCAGGCAGGCGGGACACACTTCCTTTAGTTTGTGGTAGAATATGAGCTTTCATGAGCCACAGCTCACTTCTTCAGATACAGCTATATCACAGATACAGCTATATCACAAAAGCTCATATCCTACCACAAATTGTGTTAGTTTTATTGGTGCTACTAGACTCTGGTTCTTTTCTACTGCTACAGACAGACTAACATGGCTACCCATCTTGACACAGCTTACTTTAATTTGTGAGACTGAAAGCTTTACCTTACCCAAGGCCTTGATTTTCCGATCTCTGGATTTGTCCAGACTCAGCTTAAATAAAATTGTATTTTCATTAGCTTTAAAGTGTGTTTGCAGAAGCATAAAGCACTCATACAGGCAACAGACATAAAACAAAAAACCCTTACTGTTGCTACATAAAATCTGCCTAACTAAAAACTTAAGCGCTTGCTACTTAAGCATCTCTGGTTGGCATCCATTTGTTGTAGAATACGTGCCCCCTCCATGCCTAGTTGGTTTGGCTTAGGGACATGCTGAAATGGAAAGTATAGAGAAGGGTGGGTGGGTGATCTGATAAGCTATCTTTTCTACAACTCAGTGCATTACCCGGCAACTCAAGGGCCAATCAGGGCCAAGCTGTTAATTAGCATTTCAGCTGTGTGAAAATCTAGGGAGTGAACATGGAGCCTCTCTGAGCACAGTCTCCCAAGGCCGAATCACTGGGGAACTCAGAGGCAGCTCTGCAGGTGTTCCTAATCAGCAAGGCCAGCACATATCTAGCTAGGCTGGAGCCTGGGTTTGAGCTAGGGTTGCCATCTCCAAGTTGGGAAATTCCTGGAGATTTGGGGGATGAAACCTGGAGATGGCAGGGTTTGGGGAGGGAAAGGACCTCAGCATGGTATAATTCCATACAGTCCACCCTCCAAAGCAGCCATTTTCTCCAGGGGAACTGATTTCTGTGGCCTGGAGATCAGTTGCAATTCTGGGAGATCTCCAGCCACCACCTGGAGGCTGGCAACCCTAGTTTGTGCTGACAACTTCCTTATACTTCTGTCCATACTGTGGACAGGTGCGTTCTTGCTCTCTCTTTCTTTTTTTCTGGAGAGGTGAGCACATGCACACCATCATAGATAGGTTAAATTGGCTCTTAAAATCCTTTTCAATCATTTAAGTCTTGTCACTGTTAAGAACAGAGCATATAAAGCTGAATGGTATCTTGGTACCAGCTTCCATGTGTCTTTCTGTGGCTAAGATTGCCATGATGCCATGGAATGTTCACAAGTATTCTAACTGCTTAAGTGGGAAGAGTGAGTCATCATATAGACAGTCAGTATCGATGGTGCAAAGGAAACAGGTGTCAGTTACTCTCATCAAGAGAGTTTCACATAGGGCCTGGGGTCTGTGTGTTGTTAGCTGGAAGGGTGGGAAAACTGAAAGGAAACAGACTGTGAGGTGGGGAACTTACTGGACAGGAGGTCCAAAAGATAAGAGTAACGGAAAGAGGAGCTATGAAATGAATTGATGGGAGACAGATGGATTGTGTATGGAGCAGAGGATAGGAAGAAGTAGTAAGTGAGACTTGAGGGGAGAAAAAGCACAGAAGCCTGGATAGTTGGACAAAAGAAAAGCCAGAGACTGGGAGGAAATCTCATAGAGATGGAGTCTGTGGTTCTAGAGCCAAATATGGGTCAGTAGGGAACCAAACATAGCTCTTTAAGATAAGAAAATGAAGGCTGAAAGTATATTGGCGAGAGAGATGAGATGCTGGAATGGCCAATGTGTGCCATTAGACCTTGTGTGCGCCACTTGATAGTAGAGTTCTCTCAGCTACCAGTGTTTGGGCTGCAGAAACTTTCGGATTGTTATCCAGCATGTCAATTATCAGTAATGTGTGTATTTTCATTAATGCTTTTCATTTAGGCTTTTTTATGCTGGCTGGCTTTTTTTTTATCTCTTGCTGAGTTTTGACAGAGTTTGGTAATTTAACTATAAAAGGTTACTGACCCCTGAGTTAGGGTTTGAACAGATAGGTGGGTGGGTGTGCTGTTGATAAAAAGGGGCAGAGACTTGTGGAAGCAGAGTGGCTGTGAGCTAAGGAGCTATGGAAAGGAGGCTGAATTCTTGCCTCTGACCTCTACTTGATGGTTCATTAAAAAATGAATAAATGGGGCACTTCTAACTTGGTTTGCAGAAGTTTTTTTTATTTCCTGGATTTACAGTCATGCACATCTGTGCTTCCCCAATGTCCCCTCCCCAGTAGCTAGGTCTTCCATTACAAACTGTGGTTTAGTCCTCAGACTTGTCACATAGAAGGATCTTGACCCAATCCGAGACATGGCTCCACAGTTACAGCCAAAGAAATCTCTTGGCTTGGAGTAATTTCTCTGGACCACTTCTACTAACAGCCAAGAAATGCGGGAAGGACTTCATTTCTGTGCCTGTTTCATTCTAAGGTATTTTTTGCCCTGCCTTCGGATCTCAAAGTGAAAATGTTGGGTTTCTTCCATGCAGCAGTACGAAAAGTGACAGCTGTTCATGATGTCTGATAAAAAAGAGATCCTTTTAAACTGAAATTATTTTAAAATTTTAAACAAACCTCATACAAAATAAAGTAAAAATATGACAACAATAGTGGCATCTATAAAAATTTTCAAGATACCTAAAAATAAGTCCACGTGCAATTGTTGTCTATATGCTGTACGTTCAAATATTGATAATGTTGTAAGGTCCTCAATCCATTGAATTATGGAAGGTGGGCATTTTTCTCTCTTGCGCTGTAATATGGGTCTGTGATCTACATTAAGGGCACAGAAGGTCCATTTTTGTTGACCATAGGTTAGACTCCAGGAGACAGGCAAATAGTTTAAAAGTATGTAACACCTTCAAAAATCAGTGAGTGTTCTAATACAAAATTAACATGATGAATAACTTTCTCCCAAAGAGACTGAATAACTAGACATCCCCAGTACATGTCTAGTAAGCTAAATTGACAACAATTAGACACTGTACTTAGTCCTTTTCTGAAAAGGCACTGTGGTGTCCAATATACTTGCTAACTTTTTTTTCTTAAGATCCATAGAAACAACAGATAGAGAGGCCAGAGTTTAAGGTCACATTCCATTGCTTTAGCAAAATTGGGCAGTCTAGCTCCTTTTCCCATTAATTCCTGAGACTCTGCATATCATATCTGTTAACTGACATCAAATATTTATAAGCAAATATTGTAGGTTTCATTTTCTGCATTGATTCAGTGATGGTTTCCAGAAGTGGGAGAGACTTTGAAACATAGTGCTGCAGGACCGTATTTAGGTAACAGATGTTGCAGTTGTAAATACTGTCATTCAGCAAAAGTTGACAAATCATACCCAGACCTCAGCTGAGAAAATGACAAAAACTTGTCGCCAAAGCCTGTAAATTGATCCAGAGTAAAAAATCCCCCTCTCTGTCCAAGCATCCCATAAAAAAGGTTTCCTCCCAGTTTTTAGGCCTGACTTGGCCCATTAATTTAGCATGTGAAAATGGGTCAAATTGTTCTTCTTGTGATGTTATCTGCCATAGTTCTCTAACTGCAAAAATTGCAAGAGAAGCAGCATCCGTTTTAGCATGAGTGCACTCCATTTAATGAGCGGCGCAAGGTGACAAGCCGCCAAAAGAGCTCAAGATGGATAATCCAACTGATAGGAGCGATCCCGGTAATTAGTACAAGTTAACAAGCACGCCTGTTGATATAACCTAAGATCAGGAATGCCAAATCCTCTTTTATTAAATGGAAGTTGCATCCTCTTTAAAGAAATTCTAGGTGATAAGGAACCCCACATAAATTTATAAAATAAAGTTTTGCTTTGATGAATATATCTTCAAAGCATATGAAAAGGAATTGAACGCAAAAGACATATAATTCTAGATATAATATTCATTTTGTGTGAAATTTACTTTACCCTATAATGACAGGTTTTAAATTACCAATCTGCCCAGATCCAGAAATATATTAGCAATCAATTTGTTGATATTTAGTGTAATCATGTATTTAATATCACTAGGAATCAAGATTACAAGATAAGTAATGGCTTTTCCTTCGAAATCAGGGTGCCATGGAGTAGTTTGCCATCTCTAGATTAACTCAGTTGATTTTGGGGCAAAGAAAAGCATGGCAGTGAAAGGCAGCGCTTTGTTCATGGAAAAGAAGGCTTGAAAGTGAGCAGCCCACAGAACTGATTTGCTGTCCTGCCTACCTACGCATGGTTCATGTTAGTCATTTGTTATGGAACAGACAGCTCAGCTAGAAAAATAAGACCCAGCTCTCTTCCACTTCACAAAAACTTTTTGGACTGACTGCTTAGCCGGTGTCCAAAGAATAAATTTAGTTGACTAATTTGGTGCGGGGATCAGATAGACGAGTAGTCCCTAATCCTTTCAGTAAGGTGATTCACCAGTCCAAATTTACTTGATATAATGATGACCCATCAATTTCTCATGTGAATTTTGGACCTTAGGTCTTGGCAGCCTTTGATTTCATGCATTTTAGGTTTCTGAGTTTATAACCATAACTTGAGGCATCCAAGCAGAAATTTACTTAAATCAATAAAACTTCAAGAGCCTGTGACCCATTCTCACAGGCTTCATGATACGCTTCTGGGTTAAGACCAACAACTCATTGTCATGAACTGTGGTCTTAGATGCCCACAGGCTCACTATGATTTTTCCATGTTTTGCCAGGATATGTCAGTGCAGCTTTTTGGACTATTTAATAGAGGCCATGCACTTAATGGAGGAACTATACGGACTGTAAAGACTTGTTTGAATTCCCCGCAGAAATCCCATACGGGAATTGGGTGTTAACCATTTGGGAGGGAAATTGTAACCAATCTTGAGGAAGGGGGCAAAGACCCTGGGAAACTTATAAACCCCCCTTCTCCAAGATCTCAGTGTGCATTTCCTGGAGTTGCTCAGCAAGGTAGTTGTTGTGGATAGGAAAGTGTACCCTCATACAAAGAAGTGTGGTTTGTTGGTTAGATCAAGGTAATACTTGGTGGCGCAGAGTGGTAAGCAGCAGTACTGCAGCCCAAGCTCTGCTCATGACCTGAGTTCGATCCTGGCGGAAGCCGGGTTCAAATAGCTGGCTCAAGGTTGACTCAGCCTTCCATCCTTCCGAGGTCGGTAAAATGAGTACCCAGTTTCCTGGGGGTAAGGTGTAGATGACTGGGGAAGGCAATGGCAAACCACCCCGTAAAAA
The DNA here is from genome assembly GCF_028583425.1 of Eublepharis macularius. NCBI lineage: Eukaryota > Metazoa > Chordata > Lepidosauria > Squamata > Eublepharidae > Eublepharis > Eublepharis macularius. Next base: position 125,465,591 of record NC_072796.1, on the reverse strand, counting down.
GTCTGCCAAGAAAACATTGTGATGCAACATCCCCCCATGGGTCAGTAATGACTCGGTGCTTGCACAGGGAACTACCTTTACCTTTAATACTTGGTGAACTAGGGACCAGTTTAAGAACCTTTAATACTTGGTGAACTAGGGCCCAGTTTAAGAACAGTGTTGTTGTTTTCTTGTCCAGTTTCCTTTTAACTCCATTAATCCAGAGAAATATTTCCTGTAACCAATCTTAGGCAAACTGTTCATTGATCTGAAACCTGGAAGTTATTAACAACTATTTGCAATTTTTTGTCGTTGCTTGTCTACTAATTATAGTCCTTTAATAAAGCTTTTAAAAACTCTTTGGTGTTTTCACATGTTAGGCTCAGAGTCTGTACACGAAACATCTGACACGTGAAGAACACGTGTCGGGAGATGTAATGTTAGCCAGGAAGGGTAGTTTAAAAAGACAGAATCGGCGGCTATATTTTTTTTTGGTTCAATACGACTGCACTTTCCAAACAAGGGCTAGAGGGAATTCCAATTCACTAGAAACTATCGACGACCCTATAGTGCATCCAGTTTCTTGCTGGCTAAAGAACTGGTTTTTAAAATAAATTGTAGAGGGATCGTGTTGCCTGGAATCACATTCTAGTGCTCTTTAGTTCCATCTAGAAGAGACCAGTGAAATTTCAAAGTATCTTCCTGGTTTTCACGGTACTAGAAATTCAATATTTTTTTCACCGTCTATCAAAATATACAAATGACAGAAGGGCAGTAAAAACCCCATCTTTATTCCATGATCCCGCCCCCCCTCCTGGGTCAATTTCACGTTTGCCAACTCCCATTTTGTCATTGCATCTACTTATGGAAATGCCATGCAAATCATATTACATGCAGCTAAATTTCAGACTGAGTGTATAAGAATAGTCTTCCCAAGAGAGTACAAACATTCCACTCTGCTTGATGAAGAGATCTTTAGGTAGCTTGAATACCTGTGTGCTTACCTTGCCAGAAGACTCGGTTACGCCAGTCAACTATGTTTCCTTCACCATTTCAGCCAAAGGGTCCAGTGGCGGTTGTTTGATGAACAGCAGGCCTCCTTTGTATACCACACCGCTTCCAACTCTCCCCTTGGCTTCAGAAGTGGTTTGCCATCTGACGTGGAGGGCTGCTGCTTGGGCAATTCAAGTTTGAGCCCTGTTTAAGCATGCAGAACGAATTGTCCCTTCCTTGGGGACAGCCTCAGATATGTAAGCAACCAGGTACTTGGCTGGGTTTGTTAGTTTTTTTCAATACTGCCTCATAAGCAATTTTGGGTGCAGAATAAATCACACTTTTTGCATTGGTAGTGCAAAGAAAAATACTGTCTTTGCCAGTTTTAGAAAGATGTTTGCCAGGCAAATAAGATTTTGAGGTAGCGTTACAGAACAGATGCTGCTTCCTAGTCTACCATTTTTTAAAGAAATACATTATTAAACTATAGTTAACTTACAATCTTAAATAAAATTCCACTTTGTGACGTATAACATAGTAGTTGTGGGGAAGACAGAAGATAATTGATACTACACAAGTTGGTACCAAGAGTGAAGAAACATGGCTGGATTCATCCACCTTTTTCACACAGTCCCCTCCTTACTACAAACCTTACTCCTATTTCCCCTCCTTACTACGGATCCCGCATCCCACATGCCTGTACAGGTCCTATGAGGTGCTGTAGCATAGTGATTAAGTAACTGGGCTCCAAATCAGCACTCTGCTGGTTCCAGTCCCACTCCTGCCATGAACTCTGCAGGTGGCCTTGGATCAGCCGCTCCTTTCAGTCCCAGCTCCCCAGCTGTATTGTGGGAATAATAATCTGACTTTGTTCACCACTCTAAGTGGGGCACTAATCTGTCCAGAAGAGCAATCTATAAGCACACTGTTGTTGTTATCTCCAGAACAGCATTTTTGGTAGGCAAAGGGGAGCCCCCTCCCTTTTTCACAAGCAGAAAAACTGGTTGGATCCAGTCCACAGTTCTCGTTTCCAATAAAAATCATTCTTTAATATTTTCCATTGGCAAAGCCTTAAGGTATCCATTTTGTCAGTTCAAGTGACAGGCTGTACTCATTTTCTTAGCTCTAAACTTGGAGTTTGTCAAACTCTCTCTTTGGAGGGACACACCCTACGTGGCTTGGGCTCGTAATTCAGCTAATATGCTGAGATTTCTGATCTCTGCCTAGTCAGCATGTATTGGTCATAATGGCTTTTGTTTTAATGTTGACATCCCTTACTGTATTTTAGCACTATAATTCAGTGCTTTGTATTTCAAGCCTGAAATGACCTGATATGCATTTTATGCACAGTCTTTCCTGTAGAGTTCTTATGGTGCATATATAAATGGGAGAGGGCAGGGCTTTTTTTCAGTGGAAACGTGGTGGAACAGAGTTCTGGCACCTCTTGAAAATGGTCACATGGCTGGTGGCCCCGCCCCCTGATCTCCAGACAGAGGGGAGCTTAGATCGCTCTCCGCGCCACTGGAGTGGCGTGGAGGGCAACCTAAACTCCCCTCTGTCTGGAGATCAGGGGCAGGGCCACCGGACGTGTGACCATTTCCATGAAGGGCAATTTAAACTTTAAAAAACTCCCTCCTTGTTCCAGCTGACCCAAAGTGACGTCATTGTGCGGTCCCGAGTTCCACCACCACTTTTCCCAGAAAAAAAGCCCTGGGAGAGGGTGATAGCAATTAGCTGCTGTTTTGCAATAGAGCCCTGAGTACGGCTACATGAGGCAGCAGGAAATAAGAATGAATTGAATGAATTTTTTAATATGCTGGCTACCTTTTTCCCTGAAGCATTTGTTCAAACTATAATAGGCTGTAGGACAACTGAAAAATCAATCTGAATTAAAGCCAGTTTTCATTGCAGAAGAGGGGTATATATTGGAAGTTTCCAAATGATGTGCTAATTGGAATTTAGGATTGTATGAACAAAACTATTAAGTGATATTTGCCCATGAGAAACCAACCGGACAATAAGTCTTCTGACAGTTTCCCAACTACTTTGTGTCTTCCAGTTTTCACTGTAAACCATCCTTTTAACAAGCACAGAAAGTTCTTTCCCCAACAGCTTTTGCCTGAGAGTCTTCAACTAGAGATGAAAGGGAGCAAATCAAGGATCTTGTACATGTGAACTACCTCTGACCCTGGGCCCCTCTCCCTTTCAGGTACAGAGCTACTCTTTCAGTAGTCCTCCAGGCCCATCCAACTGGTGTCCCTGCAAGCTTAATACCATGTATTGTGGCCTGCTGTGCTCTCGGCAACACCACTGTTTCTGCAGCAGCACTACCAGGCTTTATTGAGTCTCCATTGGCTGGTGTATATTGTGTCTTGCGTGGAGGTCCATAAGGGTTGCAGTATTTCTTTGGTATCTCAGGAGAAATCACTGGCTTTAAGATACTCTCAAAGATGTATGAAGGCAGTGACTCCATAGGAAGAATCTAATTTTCTTTTTCTTATCTTTATAATACAGGTGCAGATGTTGAGAAGTTGCTGCTCGTTCTTTTATCCTTTGGACTGCAAGTTAAGGTCTTACCTAGCTGCACTACAACAATGCTGCTGACATGATAAATGTGCAGAGTTTGCCATGCATTGACTTCTTGCACGTAAAGCCATTATAGTAAAACTAGACATCTGGGAAGTGTGAAATAGCAGTACCAACATAGGTTCCATTTTTTTTTAACCGCAACAGAATGGCAAGTAAACGAAAATCCACCACACCGTGCATGGTGCTTGCCAGCGAGCCAGACCCAGACATGGAAGCAGTGTCTGATGCCGAAGAAGGACCACCTGTGATCACACCTGCAGGAAGTGTGTTGAGTGATGACTCTTGGGAATACGTGGACCCTGACAATCAGCAAAACAAAAAAGTGGAAGGGGGATATGAATGCAAGTATTGCACATTTCAGACTCCCGATCTCAATATGTTTACTTTCCACGTCAATTCCGAGCACCCCAATGTTGTATTAAGTTCTTCTTATGTCTGCCTTGAATGCAAGTTTGTTACCAAACGGTATGATGCTCTTTCCGAACATAATACAAAGTACCACCCTGGAGAGGAGAACTTTAAACTGACCATGGTAAGACGTAACAATCAGACAATCTTTGAGCAGACGGTGAATGATCTTACTTTCGATGGGAGTTTTGTGCACGAGGACAGAGCTGAAGAGATGGAGGCATCTGAGTTTCCTTTTCTGGGCATCTCAATTAGCAAAACCCCTATTATGAAAATGATGAAGAGCAAGAATGAGTCCAAGAAGATTGCGGTTCTCCACGGTGCTTCTGAGGAACATCCAGGGGAAGAGAAGGATGCTGAAACTGACCCAGATTGTGAGGAAATAATAGAAAAGCCAGCTCCTGCAGTTTCGGATTCCAGCACAAATAATACGCCAGCTACAGAAAACAGTAGCAAAGTTGTTAATCCCACCACGGTGATTCAGCCTACACAAGTAATTGCTACCATAGCATCACCGCAAAACTCAAACTTAATTTCTAAAGTCTTGATCCCTGTCAACAGCATTCCTACCTACAACACCGCTTTGGATAACAACTCCCTCTTGCTTAATACATACAACAAGTTTCCCTATCCAACTGTGTCGGAGATTGCGCTCCTTGCTAGTCAAGCGAAATATACTGAGGAACAGATCAAAATTTGGTTCTCTGCTCAGCGTCTGAAACACGGGGTCAGCTGGACGCCGGAGGAAGTGGAAGAAGCAAGGAGAAAGCAGTTCAACGGCACTGTGCACACTGTCCCTCAGACGATTACGGTTATTCCGGCACACATTTCAACAGCTAGCAACGGTCTGCCTTCCATTCTGCAGACTTGCCAAATTGTCGGCCAGCCTGGCCTAGTTCTTACACAGGTTGCTGGTGCAAGCACACTTCCGGTGACAGCCCCAATCGCTTTGACTGTAGCAGGAGTTCCAAATCAACCCCAGCTGCAGAAAGCACAAGTCCAAGCTGCACAACCTGTTACTGAAACCAAGCAAGTAGCTGCTGTCCCAGCCCCACAGCCTACTAAATCGGAAGTAGTGGTAGCGAATGCAGACACAGTTGGAGTGCGTGCGAAGAAAACAAAAGAGCAGCTTACAGAGTTAAAAATCAGCTATCTTAAAAATCACTTTCCACAAGATTCGGAGATAATTAGGCTCATGAAAATAACGGGCCTGACGAAAGGGGAGATCAAAAAATGGTTCAGTGACACCAGGTACAACCAGCGAAACTCAAAGCATAACCATTATAATAATCTCAGCAGTGATTCTTGCACTATCATAATTGATTCAAGTGATGAAACGAATGAATCCCCAACACTGATCTCGCCACAGCAGAAGCAATCATGGAATGCTTCAGATGGTGCCCCACAGAAATTCAAAGAAAAGACTCCCAAGCAACTGCAAGTCCTTGAAGACAGTTTTCACAACAATCCCATCCTTACAGATGATGAACTGGCTAGAATAAAGTCAGAAACCAGTCTGACCGGGCAAGAGATTGATGCTTGGTTTGCAGAACAGAAGAAATCCAAAACTTTAAGCGAGGAAAGTGAGGAACTAAACGAGAGCAATGGAAGTATCTCAAAGGAAGCATCCGCAGAGACATCTTGTATTGAAGTGGCTGGAGCTCAGAAGTCCGGAAAGCTAAGTAAAAAGACACCAGAGCAGCTCCATATACTGAAAATGTCATTTGTTCGGACTCAGTGGCCGTCGGCAGAAGAATATGACAAGCTGGCTGAAGAAACCGGACTTCCTCGATCGGAGATTGTGAGTTGGTTTGGAGATACTCGTTATGCGTGGAAAAATGGTGGCTTGAAATGGTACTACTCCTATCAAGGGTCCAATGCTAATAGTATGAATGGTCAAAGCAGGAGGAGAGGGAGAGGAAGACCAAAGGGAAGAGGGCGAGGAAGGCCTCGTGGGCGAGCAAGAGGGAACAAGAGGCTCAAACACTGGGACCGAACTCCGGTCATCAAATTTAAAACTGGAAAGGCAATCCTGAAGGACTATTACCTAAAACACAAATTCCTTAATGAACAGGACCTCGATGAGCTGGTTGCCAGATCACACATGGGATATGAGCAGGTGAGGGAGTGGTTTGGGGATATGCAGAGAAGAGCTGAGCAAGGCCTCGAGCTATTTGTTGAAGAGGAAGAAGAGGAGGAACTGCTGGATGAGCAAGATGACGAAGAAGACAAAGAGGATGAAGAAGAAACAGATGACAGTGACAATTGGGAACCCCCTCGGCATGTTAGGCGTAGACTCTCAAAATCAGACTGACATGTAAGTGCTGGGTTCTAGGGACGTAATCTCGCTGTACCGCACCAAGAGTTTGGCGCTGGTTCTAGTGACCACCAACTTAGAATCTGATCACTCTTGGAAAGGGGGAGTGAGTCGCTGACTCGTGCAGCTAACACTTGTTCCTTGATTAGCAGAGGTAGAAAAGTAAGTCCAGAATCTGGGATTACAAACCCACTCCTCCAAATTCAATTCTCCTCCACATCTCTACTGCTAGGGGGTATATCACGTAAGGGACTGTGTTTCATTGCCTTATGTTTGATTGATACACATGCATTTTATTGTTTTCCTCCTATTGCTGGAGGAAAATAAGTGCAAACCAACACAACAAGATATGATTGTAGTGTTCCTTTTGCAAAAGTGTTTGTCTTCCTCCCTTCCAGCATAAAGAAAATTTCAGAGGAATACGAGATGGGTAGGGGTAAAGGATACCAAAGGAAAGCCACAGCAATGGGTTGAAGTTTGGTTAATGGTTTTATTGGGGGAGGGTTGTTTTTAGAACAGAAGAGGGGAGGAACATCTTTGTTACATATGGAGCCATGTGCTAGGTTTACAGAATTCTCTCGATCTGTCTTCAGGGAGGGGAGGTTGGGTCAAAACTATGTTTTTTTATATTAAATCAAATTGGTGTGTATGATATTTAAATGCAAGATAAAAAAAATTGCCGCCAATACCAAAATTTGTTTTCAGTCCTGCAGCCTTTTTGAAAAGTGTGAGATAAAGGTTGCTTCCATCGGAAAAAGCCTCATAACTCCATTTAGCTTGTTTCTTTAAAAGATAACAAGAGAAGCCGCATTAAAGGATTATTGCATGGATTGTTCTTGTTGAAAGGCGCGACCTCCAGATTCTTCACCCTGGAAGAGCCAGACCCTCCGAGGCCCATGGCTCCTTTATTCTTCTCTGCCCCTCAGACAGATACACCAAGTAGCTTGTCAGAGGACAGCCAAGCCCTCCGAGAGTGCTGGCGGGTGCCCCTGCTATTGTCAGAGGAGTGCCTGTTAAAGTGCAACCACTTGCAAGTTTTTCCATCATGTCTGAGAAACTGCACCATCCAGTTCAAGGTCAGCCTGTAAAGGCACCATGTCTTACCTGGCTGCCTTCGGGCTGACATTTCCTTTTCTAGCAGAAGAATGCCTGCCAAGTATGAAGTGATGATTACTAGTAACAGCAAATCTGATCGAACCACAACTGCACTAAGGTGGCATAGAGTTTTACACACAGAGAGAAGAGTATGAATTGCAGCTCTTGTGGCTATCTTTCATTGTTTGGAAGAAATTAACTGAGTTTTAAGGTGTGAAACATGGTTGGAGACAGTGATTGCTTTTAGGCCTGCTAAGCAGGTCAAGAGTATTATATGCCACACGAGTACATCTAGCATCTGTGGTTCTAACAAGTCGTAAACAGTGCTGTATATAGAAGAGAGGCAGGGGACGGACTTTGAATGGCACCTGCAAGCTTCCCTTTGGCCATCCTGTGGTTCAGAACAGCGGGGGTTCTCAAGACTTCCCAATCTGAGGAAGGTTTAAACCTTCCTGAGCGTAATAGAAAGGGAAGAAAAAACCAGGCTTGTTCTAAATCTGTAACCACGTGAAAAGTGAAATCAAGCAGATTAAGAGGCTTCAAGACTGTTTTGTCTTGCACAGTCCTTTGGATATCCATCGGCAAAAGGACAAGAAAGAAAGCAACTTTTGAATTTGCGACAGGTATGAAACTGAAGGCTCAGAAAAGCTGCGGAGTCATGAAACAACACTTCAGAGAGTGTGTAAGTTTTGGCCAAGACCACACCGCTTGAATTCATAGGGGGATTTAAATGGTGCTGTTTCCTGTTTTTCTAGCTTTGGGTTTTGCTAAGTAATTCTCACAGTTCCCAGTTGCCTCATTAGTCTTCCTTTTCAGCAGTGGCCCTAGCGAATGAATAAGTACAGCTAGTCTAACCGGATTGAATGGAAATGAGTTCAAGCAGACAGCTGCTACTGCGGTTCTGCAACAGGGTCACGCTGCACTGACTATGAGGAATTCAGTTCTCAACTTGGCATAATTTTCAGAAGTGCTCTAAATTTCACAGGGACAATTCTCTCCCCTCCCCAGTGTTAACTACACAGACAGCAGCCTCCCCCCCCCCCAGCATTTGAAGGTCCAACTTAAACAAAGTATTGGAACATTGTTCCATTTCTTAAAATAAAAATACTACCCTTCAATATGCTCTTGAAGCCCTATGCCCTGATTTGGGGCAGACATAATGCTGACTCCCTACAAAACGTTCTTAGCAATTTGGCAGCCAGCCTCGGGAACGTGAGCTCTCTTCCCTTCTTGAGTGTTAGCCACAGGTTTAGCATTGTGAGTGCACCAACCGTGGTTAATGCTAACCCATTTCTCTTGTAAGCATATTTATTTATTTAAGCTGTTTCTATCCCACCTTATCTCCCTGTACTCGAGGCGGCAAACAGTGTAGCAATCAAGTTGCAAAGGCATAAATTAACAAAACAGATTAGAATACAGAGTTTATCAACATAAAAGCATTTAGACTTAACACACCCAAGAGTTAAAAGGCACAGGATCAGCAACAGCCAGATCCATGGGAAAAATTCCTCCTCTACCAAATGCTTTCCGGAAGAGACTGCCTTACATACCTTCTTAAACATGGCAAGGGAAAGTGCCATCCACACCCATTCTGGCAGGCTCTTCCACTCTGGCAAATTGGTTAATGCTGGGGGGCAGGGGGACTTAAGTAAAGGGAACATGCACTTCCAGGGCACAGGGCTTCAAGATTTACAGGAGGAAAGGCGGCTTGCAAGGACCCAGGTTTACATCCACACTGGACTCTAACATGCAAGCCAGTTCTTCAGTGCTAGATAAACAGGCTGAATACTGTTACTCTAAATGTGTTCAAAGACATTCTCTTTTAGCATGACTGGAGCTATGGGGAAAATAATCCCAGCTAATGCACAGTATGAAATACGGGAGAGATGAGCATGTCTGGACTTGCTAGAGGCATTGCAGAGTGCTGACTTCCGACAGTACATGTGGAAGGCCAGGTGATGGCGTTTGCTTTTGATGTGCGAAAAACGTCATGGGAGACTCCTGCCCCACTCTCGTACAGTGAACATTTCTGAAGTGCAGGGCCCTCTTCCACCTAGTGGGAAAAGCTGATTTTGTTCACAAGCCTGACATTTTATTCATAACAGTTTTATCATGTGGAAACGGCGGGTTAAATCATCTTGTGTTGACTTTGCGGTATTAAAAGTGAACATAGGCACTCCAGAAGAGGCAAAAACAATATTTTGCCCCAGGCATATTTGGGTCGTCATAGGTCGGAGGTGACTTGACAGCACATAATACATATAAATATGTGTGTGTATACCTTGTGAGCTCTTGTTGAAATCCGGAGAGTTCATTGTTGTTTAAAAGTTTTAATGCAAAACCCACAAGAATTTGGAGAGTTTCTGTGAAAAGGCTCAAAAATCAAAACTAATTTTTTTTTAAAAAAAACCTTCTAATTTCATTTTGAAAACTAAGCTCATCAGAAAGCTGTTGCCGTGTATTTGGAGCCTTGGGGGTTAAGAATACCAAAACACTATCATGGCGTTAGCGCAAAGAGCCCATCAATCGTGTGTTAGTGCCTTCTGAGTTCATGCAAATATCACCATTTCCATGCAGACGAAAAGCAAGATTTTACTGCAGGCCTGTTCAGTTTCGATGTGCTCAGTTTTGACGCTGCTGCTAATCAGATTGGCCTGTACCTCAACTTTGATGTTTTCCCCCCAGGTTGAAATGCCACAGCTTTCCTAAAGCAAGTATTGTGACCGGGGCTTTTTTTCCTGGGAAAAGAGGTGGTGGAACTCGGTGGGTTGCCCTCAAGAGAAAATGGTCACATGGCTGGTAGCCCCGCCCCCTGATCTCCAGACAGAGGGGAGTTTAGATTGCCCTCCAGTGGAGGACAAACTAAACTCCCCTCTGTCTGGAGATCAGGAGGCGGGGCCACCAGCCATGTGACCATTTTCAAGAGGTTCCGGAACTCCGTTCCCCCGCATTCCCCCTGAAAAAAAGCCCTGATTGTGACTATTTGGCACTGCTTAATATTGCCACTTTTTGACTCCATCTTAAAAGAAATTTTGTCTAGGAGATGAGCAGGATTTGAGTCCAGTAGCATCAAAGACCAACAAGAGATATAAGCTTTTGAGTCAAGCTCCCTTTGTCAGATACTTGATTATCTGTCAAGCGTAATTCTCGAAAGCTTGTTGGTTTTTAAGATGCTACTAGACTCGAATCTTGCTCTTCTATTGCAGACTAACATGGCTTCCCATCTGAACCTGTTTAGGAGAAGGGCAGTCCTTGTTCACGACAAGTGATGAAATCGTAAGAGCCCTTTGATTCATGAAACTTCAGAAAAAACGGTACTTGCGGGAGAAATTTACAGCTCAGAAATGATCAGGCAGCCCAAGGGCTCAGAAGGTGGCGATCCAGCATCCATCCTTCTATCATGCTCTCGCGTCTCCTGATAGGAGGAAATTGAATTTAAATTCTACTAGCAGAAGCTGAAAGAAGCACAGAACCAGTGCTAGGTTGATCTAGCTGTTGAGTATGAAGCTTTTGGGATATTAATTGCAAGTCCACGTGTGCCTTTTTGTCCCAGTCATCTTGTGTTCCGGAATCTGTTAGTTCATACTAGAAGAAACCGCATAAGATTGGGGGGAACAAATGAGTGCCAACATAATACCACCAGTCCCTTGGTAGAGTTACAAACTCTTAGAAGGCACATATCTGACATGGGGCAGGGGTCCAGCCCAGGGCCTACTCTCCAAGGGGCAGGGCCAGTGGGGTCAAGATGAAGAGCCTGTGAACAGTGAAGTTGTTGAGCAGAGCCCATAGAAAAGACTAAACCATCTAAGGTGAACAGTTTGTTACAAAGGAGAGAAAAGGAGAACTGAATACTGAGATGGTGGATAATAAAGGATACCCAGAAGAGAGATTTTACATACAGCATTGGATCGGAAGATTCCCTTCCCAGAGAAACAGAGGAGTTAGCCGTATTAGTCTGTGGTAGCAAAATCAAAAAGAGTCCAGTAGCACCTTTAAGACTAACCAATTTTATTGTAGCATAAGCTTTCGAGAATCAAGTTCTCTGTATCATGCATCTGACGAAGAGAACTTGATTCTCGAAAGCTTATGCTACAATAAAATTGGTTAGTCTTAAAGGTGCTACTGGATACTTTTTGATTTTGCTTCCCAGAGAAAGGTTTCTCACTTAACAAATGGGATTGACTGAATATAATCCTCAGAGTAACAAGTCCTGCTCTGTAGAAGGCCTAGTTGTAGCCGATGGGCCTTTTGCTTTACAGCTGGAGGCACCATAAAAGCTGATTTCATTCTTGTTTGTAGTGGCTTACAAAGGTGTGCTTGGCCTTTCCAGCCAGGTGAGCTGTTGCCTTTCTTCCAGCTCTGAAGGGCTAAATCTCTCTCACTGGGCCTCAAGTGTTTTGTCCTGAAACTTGGCTTCCCTAAGATTTCCCTGACATATTGCCTCCGCACGGGTTTACCTTAACAAATTCATTGTCTGTACTGAAGAGTTTGGCTCATGCTAAATTATAAGAGACTTTTCTGAAGTCATGAACGTGTAGACTTTGAGAATGGAAGGAGTTTGCCATTCTGACAAGGTTCTTAAAATCTCACAAGGTTGAAGTGTCCTGTGCATATGCTCATTTCAGCACTGGGCCCATTGCCCTTTACCTGTTGGAGGGGTAATATTGTTTCCAAATTGTATCTCCCTTTAAGGTCCAGTAACATACACAGAATATTCCCTATTGTTCTTTCACACCACAGGGCCTTGAGCATGCTAAATCTTGGCCCGAGATAGAAATATGGTAACCCTGTGTGGGTTTTAAAAGCTGCAGGTGAGAAGAAACTTTCTGAGCAATTGCTCTTTCTTAAAGTTATAATCTATACGGCAGCATTTTAAAAAGCACATCAAAAAACTACTTAGGAGGGTTGTACCTGTTTTGGTTGTGGCTTGCTGTAGAGAATGAAAGAGAATGCTAAAGATGACATTACTACTTATAGTAAATTGAGTGCGAGAGTTGGGTGTGTGGCTGGAAATGTCCAGATACCCCTCTCCCGAGATTCCCTGTAAATCCCCAAGCTTGTTTCCTTCTAACAAAGGCTGTCACATCTGCAGTTTTGCACAGGTGTAAGAGAGAATGGGGGGGAGCAAGCTTGGGGCGGTGGCAACACAAGCAGCATGAGAATGATGGAGGCCCCATTCTCAGTTGTTCCCGGCCCGTTTGTTGCTGCCACAGTAGAGGATATAAATTGCTGCTTCCGCTGGAGCAGGTGGGCACAATTTTGCACTCCTGTGTAGATGCAGCCTGGGATGGTGGTACCTTTTTCTTTATTAAACCACAAACTATTTCACACTCGAAAATCTCAGAAAAGCACCTATACTGAAACGATGGAAATGCGTGAATTTAAAATGTAACTTACGTATTTAAAGATGTATTTAAAACGTAACTTACCAATTCCAAGTCCGATGATTGACTCGCAATTCCGTACAGCAGGTAGACTTAAAAAAAAACAATGGTAGACGCTTTTTAAAATGCAGTTAGCGCCTATATTGAAAAGCAAGTGAAATAGGAGCTGTTCGTGTCTCACGTAGATGAAAAACTCCAATGAAGAAGCATGCAGCCCACGTAGTCTTGATCTTTGGGACCCAGCAAGAACTTGAGCAGAGGTTGGAGGTCACAGGCCACATCCCATTCTGCTTTAGAGAGACATTTCCCCAAGTTTCTGCACCCTGGCCTGAAGTTGCTTGTTAAGAGTTCTTTGGTTCTGGTCCCAAGCATGTCCCTTTCCGGAGGCAGGAAGCATTTTAGCGTTAAGCGAACTGTACATGCACGGAAGCTTTTTTTATATTTCAGACTTAAGTTTGCAAAGTGTTTTGGCCTGACAGTATTGTGGGATTTTTAAAAAATATTTGTTTACACTCTGATTTCCCCCCCAAACTTTGCTACGAACAGAAAACAGTGTACAGGCTCCACGTTGCAAGGCCCCAGCAGTGTGACGAGATGCAGCCACGGGACTTCCTGACTGTTACATTATGCCTTTTGAAATGGCTTTCTTCCCAACTTCTGGAAAATACAGTACAGTCATTTGGTATTCTCCTAAGGATACAGGGTTGAAAGATTTGCACTGAATAGCACAAGAGATCTGAAATCGCAGACTTGCTTCAGTGAAGCTCCTGCAGGTTGTTTTTTTTTTTTTCAACACGTACAATAAACATCTTATTTTGTCCTGTTTTGCATTAGTGCATTGTGCTGTGTTTGAATCATGAGAATGGTGCTTCTGTAATGATGGGTAAAGATTTGAGATTGGCATGTAGCAAATTACTAAATCTGTTCCTGGTGCATTGTAATTGCAGGTGACTGAAGGTATTAGGCTCCTTTAGAAGTAAATATTTTGTTGCTTGACTGATGCACAGCAGCTTAACAGTTTTCTTCCTTTCTAGCTGTCTGAAAGCGAAGAAGGAAGAAACGGTGGGCGGGGAGGGGAACCAGGTCCAAGGGCTCTGATTTACTGTGAAGGGGTGTGTGCGCCCGATATTTTGTGAAAGCCAGAAAAGCAACAGCCCTGGGACTGGAATATGCCACAAGGATCAGAACGTCTGTGTTGTGCCAAAGTTAAAAACTGCTGCAGCTAGCAGGAATTCTGCACTGTACATAAGATTAGCTAATTGACAACTTGTAAAAAAAAAAGGAAAAATAAGATTTTAATAGATAACATTTTTATTCTGCTACATGATGAGAACTGTATTCAAAAGGGGAATCAATTACCACTAGATTTTTGTCTGGCTTGTACTGATAACTTATATTACTAGTATAAAGATGGGCTTTATTGCCTGTGTTCTTTGATATGTGATTTAAGCTTATAGCTTTGAGTGACCAAACATTTTACAGAGTAAAAGTTCTTAGAAACAAGTAACCATGACTGATATTTCTGTGTCTTATTTATCAGGATTTGCAGAAACTTAGAATGCTGTACATGCATTTGTATAACTGCTAAAACCATTGAAATGAGGTGAACTTCTGAATATCGTGCGAACTTCTGTAGCATTATGGGATCTGTAGATGTATTTGTGTGTGTGTTTATTTTTTAAGTCGAATGCTACTGCTTTACCATACTTATGTTTCAAAGACTGGATGTCCTTTTGAACACGCCATGAAGAAAACACAGTAGGAATGGCAAAGGGAAGGGTTCAGTGCGGTTGGAGGAAAAAACAAAAGGGGCTGTGGGAATTTTTTTAAAAAGATACCGAAAATGTTGACAAAGAGAAATATCTGCTTGTGGTTTGTATTCCTTTCCCAGAGAGGAGGAGAAAACAGAAAATGTGTTTATAGAAGCCTTATTTCAGGAAGAGTCAGCTTCCAAGCATCTTTTTGTTATGTTACGCAAACGATATACGAGCTTGGCATGTCCTTTATGTTTTAAAAAGGCCAGATTTTTGTACTGAACAAGAATGCTAACCCCACACTCAGTCCTGCAAGCCAAGAGGCAGCTGAAGGGTGGGGTGGGGGGGCTACCTCATTCTCCACAATGATGTAAGCAACAACTGGCAGAATCTCCCTGCGTGCTCCTGCATGGCTTGATCTGTGTACCTGTGTCTTGGCTTGCACTAGGGAGTGAGCACCATAAAGAGAGGAGTTGGAAGCCTCGTGGGTAGGAGAGGGTTAAAGAACTCTTTGCCTCTGCTTTGGAGGAGAAATGCGACTGAGCAAGGTGAGAGAGCCTTTGCATGGAATGCGCTGGTGTGAGCCTAATGAGAAGGCCAAGTTGGATCCCATCTGCTTTCCAGCTGGTGAAAAAGGTGGAGGAGATCCCCTTTGATCACCAAAAAGGCTACAGTAGGGATCTTGAAGCCTGCATGGAGAAACGTTCTGTGGGGCTGTGGCAGGGAGGGAAGTTGGGCAGGCTCGAGTAAAAAAGCTGGCTGGATCCAACCCCCTGTGGTGCTGGTTGCCTTTCCTTACAACAGAATCTCCCTTCGTAATTTGGAAAGTCTGAACAACAGCTTCAGCAGAGGGAAATGCACATATAATTAAAGTATTTATTACTACTTGACTGGAAAAGATTTTAAAAGGAATTTGATTTCTAAGTCTGCAGATGATCGTTTTAAGAGGGTTCTTTCCTACCCCCACCCTGTTTCGGCTGCGAGAAGCCGGGAATTCACTGGGAAATGTCTTTTGTGGCTTTGACTGCACCAAGTTTTGTATACTGTCTCACTGAAAGGACAAAGTTGCATGTTAACCGTGTTTAGAGAAGCCAGATTCTAGCTCTGTGGCAACACAAACTGGTTTTTTTTCTAAAGTCTGTGTTGAGTCCTGCTCAGGCTCATGTAAAAGTTGTATTTTGAAGCTTAATTGCCAGTGCTACAAGTATGGGCTGTGATTTTTGCAGAAGTCCAGAAGGGGAATTTTGGGCATAGAGTTCAGAAGAACCTGCATTACTTTGGCACAGAATGACCTTTTTTTTTTTTTACACAGCCCTGTTACACACCAACATAAAGCTGGAAAATGTGATCAGTCTGTTTTAAGTAAACTGTTTAAGTAATGATCGTAGCAAAGGTATGGGGCTGGATCTCCTGCACTGCACATCCATTCCAACTGCAGTGATTCCTGGCTTCGGTGCAGGAAGCCTTCCCCAGATGCTCGCGGAATTTGCATAATCCAATGCGCTAAAGCATTTGTTCAAAAGAATTCCGGGGACAGCCTTGAGTACGCATGCTGCTTTTTAAAAAAATTAACTTTTTTTTTTTTTACTAGCAGTTCTACAGTATATTGCCACTTGGCTAGCCCCCGAACTGTTCAACCATCTAGGAGTTGACCCTGTTGCTTAAATTGAATGGGAGCATGCTTCAAGCTACGTGCTTTTAAGGTGAAGGCCGTCTGCTAACGTTTGCCTGCAGCATTTTCTTTTGGCTGTTTCTTAAAAGAGTTAATTTGCTATGGGAAAGTCTTTGGACCAAGCACGAGTCTAGTTAAAGGTATAGCTGGGTTGGAGTGGGCAGAGCCACCTCTTCCTTGCTATATCTTCAGTCCCTTGTAAGATGCACACCACCTCATACATCTGCCTATGTATTTCCTTAGGCTGTGAGACGTGTGCATAGACTTTTGAGGACTATACCACCAAAGGATGACTTGCTGGTGAGCATGGGCTTGCCCGATTTTGTACCACGGGCAAAGCTTC
The DNA here is from genome assembly GCF_028583425.1 of Eublepharis macularius. Lineage (NCBI taxonomy): Eukaryota > Metazoa > Chordata > Lepidosauria > Squamata > Eublepharidae > Eublepharis > Eublepharis macularius. The sequence continues at coordinate 125,449,057 of NC_072796.1, read as the reverse complement.
CGTATCACCCCGCCTGCAATGGGTTTCAAGAGCGCTTCATTCCCGTAGTCAGCTGCCAGGAGTCAAGTGTTTTTAAAGCTGCCCTTTCACACTGCCCTTAGCTAGCTCTTAGATCAAACATGCTGTTCCCAAAAAGCAGAATAATATGAACTGAAATGCTTTGGGGAAGAGACTGCATGGTGTGCAGTTCTGACATTTAGCGTCCTTGGAATCTGTTGTGCTTGGGGTTAAGTAATAAAAATGTTAACAGTAGAAAAGAACAAGATACCTGATGAAGAAATATCAGGTATCTGAAGAAGTGAGCTGTGGCTCACGAAAGCTCATACCCTACCCCGAATGATGTTAGTTTTACAGGTGCTACTGGACTCTTGCTCTTTTCTATTGCTACAGACAGAATAACTCTATTGCTACAGACAGAATAACGTGGCTACCTATCTTGAAAAATGTTATCGTGAGCTTTCCTCCCTTTTTCTCTAAAGGTGATGCTCATTGAAATTCAAGTATTTGGTGGCAGGGCGGTGACAAGCAGAATTTTTAGTAGTCTGGGAGGATGGAAGCAGATTATAAATCGTATGCAGATGTGATTAATTTGTATAATATAGCATGTAGAATGCAGCAATTTTTTTTTAGCATGAGCCTGCCTGTGATCATCTAAGGGAAAGGCCATCCTGGCTGATTCAAGGAGTGAGCAACCCCACATTGGTGCTACATCCAGCATGGTGGGAGAATTCAGGAGGAGAAGAGCCATTAGATGGAAGCACAGGGCAGATGCACCAGGATTGCATCCCCGTTGTGTTCACACACACACACACACTCCTTTGGTTCCTGATACAGGGAATATGGTAGCAGGTCTGCCTAGGCACGTATATGGTTCTTGACCTAATACTAGGTGGTAAATTCCATCTTCTCCCCTAATCTTAGCCATGTTCTCTCCCCTTATTGCTGATTGTGATCTTGGCTCAGTCTGTAACTTCTTAAAGCTTTTCAGCCATTGACCTGATTTACTTGTCATGCTTCAGATGCTGTGAAATGAAGCTTTTGAATATACTTATTATCCATTTCCACTGTTGTAATAACCACCTGTCATTGTAAATAGTTTCTTCCCCATCTGTGTTTCTTTTTATGGGGCTTGGTGCTGATCTGATGTCTGCTAACTTAAAATATGTGGGGAGGAAGGAGGGGAAGGAATATCTGCCCATATTGGATTTCTGTCTTTTAATAAAGGTCAGCATTCCATAGTAATTCTCTTTTGTTGATTTTCCATTTTTTCTTGAAAATCAAACAGAATTACAGTAATGAATGCCTTTATGGACCACCAAAATTGGGCTGCTTATTGAGGGAGGGATATACCATCCTAACAACTTTTGGAGACACCTCAGTGGATCAGTTCACACTTAACTATATTAGTGTGTGGTAGGAGAACTTAGCCATGTAATGGAGTTCCACTGAAACCACAAAAGAGCCAGTCCTCACTTGCACACACGCACATCTACCTACCGACTCTTCAACCACTCAAACATCTGGCCTTGCTTGGTTACAGGTCCCCCCTCTTGGCTCTTCCAGTGTTCATTATCAGGACCTGAATCCTTGGATGATGCAATGGCAGGACCCAGCAGACTGACTGAAAGGTTCTGCGCGCTCCTGGCCAAGAGACCTGCAAGGGGATCCTTACTGCGTGCTTGAAAGGATTAGAATCTACCATTTCTCCACTGAGAATGTTTCACTTGCTCACTTCTGTAATGTTTGTATTATTGTTAAAATACAAACATAGCTATGAACAGAAGAAAAAAAATTAAGCTAATTACATGAAAAATATATAGACAGATTGTCCCTCGCTTTCTGTTATTCCAAAATCCAATAAACAGTAAGTGACTTTCTGAAAGCTTTTTTCCATGTACAGAGGAACTCCTTTGACTCCTGTAAAAATAAGTTATTTTCCTCAAAGAGCAATCCCTGAAATACAGTATCAGTCTTCATTCCCCTCTTCTAAAACCAAATACATTTTCTCAACTGGTTGTTCCTTCCCAAGACATTAAAAAAAAACAGTAAACAATCTTAAGGTCCCTAATAATATAAGCTATTATCAGGGATCACAATTTTTGAAGGTTTTCCTAACCCAACTTAAAAAACCTAAGCAGAGTTTCACCCTGCTAAGTCCCGTTGATTTCGATGGTCTTAGAGAGTGTAACTGCTTGGCATTGCACTCTAAATCCCATTGTAAGTCCTATGGCTTTTATCTTTCTGAAATTCATCAGTAGTAAACACAGAAGGATTTTCCATCATACATAATCTCCCCAAATACTATTTACAGTGGTCCAGTATTTCTGATGTTGTAATAACCACCTCGTTTCTTTCACAAAGAGAACTGTAATTAATGTCTGCCTCTGTTCTCTGCAATAATCTAGTTAATACCTTGGGTGGCTTATTTCCAAACTTATAAAACCACTGCTTAACAGCATATATCATGTTTTTCTGTTTTAGAAGTTCTGATTCATTCAAAGTTGGTCTTTCAAACATCAGATTCTTTCCAGACAGAATCATAGTTGATTTGTGTTCAGTTTCTTGACTTTAATTTGGTCAGAGACAAGTTTCTTCAACTAAATATGTATTACATTCAGATACATTTTTATGGATATATGTTTAAGAAATGCCTTAAAGGGATTCCAAATTATAGGCATTATAACAGACAAAAAAAACTCCCAGCAGCCCCTCATTAATACCAGAACTACTTCTTGTACATTCTGATATGACAGCAACCAACTCCTGTCCAGTCTCTCTGATCTAACAGGCTTCTGCTAGCTCCAAGGAAATAATGATCCACATAGCCTTCACATCCTGAATACCTGCAATGGTCATTGGAGAAATGAGGAAAATAGCGTATACTTGAATTAGGTGCAGAATAAAAAGTATAGTCTCTAATTTTGGGATTTAAAAATCCCCCAACTTCCAATAACTCAGAATGTTCTAAAAGGAGCAACATAATTTTGAAGGAGGGAGGAATTTAATAATGATAATAACAACAACAACAATTACAACATTCGATTTATATACCACCCTTCAGGACAACGTCCACTCAGAGCGGTTTACGAAGTATGTCATTATCCCCGCAACAATCACCTTGTGAGGTGTGGTGGGGTTGAGAGAGCGCCAAGAAGCTGTGACTCACCCAAGGTCACCCAGCTGGCTTCAAGTGGAGGAGTGGGGAATCAAACCTGGCTCTCCAGATTAGAGTCCTACCACTCTTAACCACTACACCAAACTGGATTTTAAAACATTAGATGACCTCTCAGATTTTGAGTTCCTCACACCATTAAAATCACCTCCTAGGAAAATCCCTCCTCCGGCAAATGTCATGATTTCCTGCATCAGGAACCTGTAAAAATATACTTGGTTTTGATATGCAGTCCATACACACAAATCAATGTATTATATATATATTGTTTATTCTCCCTTTCAGCATTAAATATCTATATTATTGGTTAACTTCTTGTGTCTTATTATTACTGCAGATTAGAACAGCTGTTTCCATTTTTGTCAAGATTGGATGCAGATGTGGGATGAAACCTGATTGCAATCCTTCTTTTGCTCTGTTTAATATGTGTCTTCTGTAAAAAGATTGCATTGAGCTCCTCACGGTTAAGCAGAATCGAACGTTTCCTCCTTTTTATTAGGTGAATTTAGACTTTAAATGTTGAATGACTCAATCTTGAAAGAACCCATTTTATATGAGAATTAAACAAAAAAAAGAGGTAATCTAATTAGAAGCTGTAATTCATACAGGTGAAGATTAAATTCTGCTCTTTTAAATTTTTCTACCTTGCTGTGTGGGAGAATGTATTAGACTGAGGATGCTGAGTATCTTGGGTCTGGCCTTTTAAATATCTGGCTCTTTAAGTATCTTGGATTGTAACAGATGTGGGGGACCATTGCAATCATACCCTGCTTGTGGTTGGCAGTGTTCATAGTTCAAAGAAAGATGGGCCCTTAGTCTAAGCTAGCAGGGCTGTTCTTAAATATAATCTGCTTCTTTCTAGTTTTCTCTCTATGTAGTTCTATCTAGATCTTGCTAAGGCTTACACAAAACCTAGTCACCAGTTAACTGCAATGCTTTTAACAGACCTGTGGCTGGAAGTGATCTTGGTCAGGTTTTCCGTCTCTGGGCAAGGACTAGCTCAGCTGCAGAAGTTTTCACAATGCAACAAAGGACAGAACTAAAGAGGAAGAAAATAGAAGACATAAGCTATAAACCAGTTACCACCTCAGGAAAGCAGTGATTATTATCCAAGTTTGTTCTGAAAGACATCGGTATTATTCTAAAAGACAGTGGTTGCTTCCATATGGGAATTTTGCCCCATGTGGCAAGCTGGCTGTTCCCATTTTTCAGGGAGAGTTTCCACATGACATTGTGCTCTCTTTTAGAGCATAATTCATGGGGCAACCATACTTCCTCCCTTTGAGATGGGGAAAAAAAATCCTTCGGTCCAGCTCAAAGTGGAACTGTGGGGTGGCTGCAGGTGAACGAGCATCTATGTGGATGCTACCTCCCCAGCCAGACTGGCAAGGGACAGAACTAGGCTCCATATTCCTCCTTTTAAGCTAGCAATCCTGTTTTAAGCCCTTTAATGGGCTTTTTTTCTGTGGCTAAAAGGGGAAGTTGCCCTGCTTGGGGGAGGGGGGCAATCGTTAGCCATCTGTGCCCTTTGCACCTGTGGGACTGAATGTGGGTGTGGGAGAAATGGGAACAGCAGTGAGCGGTGCAGGGACAGGGCATGCAGACATCAGTCCCACCCTGCTTGCTGCTGCTTCCACAACGGGTGGCTTTCCTGTTTCTTTGTGGAAGTGGCTGATATTATCTAAAACTAGACAACTAATTTAGAATGATCCAAAACAGAATCACTGCATAACCAGTTTTGAACCAGCCTTTAAAAAAATTACTTGGCCTCAGTGCTAACCCACAGTTAGTACCATAAAATTGTGATATCTTTTTTCCTCCCCTTTGAGACAAGTGTTAACACAGTTTGGAGTTGCGGCTAGGGTGAATAGAGTAGGATTTGGGAGAGTCAGGTTTGATTCCCAGCTCTGCCATTGAAGCTCACTGGGTGACCTTGGGCCAGTCACACACTCTCAGCCTAGCCTACCTTACAGGTTTGTTGTGACGAAAAGATGGAGGACAGCAGAATGATTTAAGCTGTTCTGAGTCCCTGTTAGGGAGAAAGGCAGGGTATAAATTAAGTAAAATAAAAATAAACAACCCAGAGGTCTGGAAAATCCTGATTTAGGATTCATCACCCTGCATTGACCTTAGGTTTTGAGATTGGATTTTTATTTCTTATTCTATTCTGTCTGATTGCCCTTTGAAAGCATTGTTACATGTGGCAGTAAATCCTGTAAATTAAATGTGAGCTCTGTGAAGTACTTGCCCTGTGGGGAATTCCAGACTTCCAACAGTTGTCATTCCATAACATTTGGAATCCATACAGTCCTATCAATCTATAAATTTGTTTCATGGGTTAGGTGGTGGTGCCATGGATTTTGAAGCACTGACAATGTAGTCCCACAGTTGTTGTTTCCTATCCACTTCATGTTCACCAGACCCTGAGGAAGTGACTCCGGTTGCCAGGTCCAGGTTGAGAAATTCCTGGAGATTTGGGGGTGGAGCCTAGTGAGGGCGGGGTTTGGGGAGGAGAGGGGCCTCAGTGGAGTATAATGCCAGAGTTCACCATTCAGATCAGCCATTTTCTCCAGAGGAACTGGTCTCTGTTGCCTGGAGATCAGTTGCAATTCCGGGAGATCTCCAGCTACCACCTGGAGGCTGGCAACCATAGACTCGCCCAACGTGGGGACCTGCTGTCCGCCCATTCTGTAGCCTCCCCCAGCTCAGGCCACATTACAAAAGAGGCTGCGCCTGGGCTTCCCTGAACATAAGCGCAGGCTGACTCTCTTTGCCAAAAGAAACAGGCAATGGAAGCGTGACTGGGGTTGCCATGGAGATAAGAAAAGAGCCGCTCTCCTCGAACAGCACGAACGTCCGGTGAAAAAGGAAAGCCGCCATGGCGCTGGCCCAGGTCCCTACGGATGCCGCTCTATCCCTTGAACCTCTCTATGGTGAAAGTCCTCGTTACTTTGGATTGGAAGCTTGAGCGATTCCATGTTTCGACCGGAAGTGCAGGCTCCAGCGTACCGATTAAAGGCAAAAAACCATGGCCGGAGGGTTCCATGTCTATCATCGAACAGCGTTTCCGTTCTCGACAGGCTCCATTGCAAATGTGTATAATATTAGATAATATTATCTATAATTATTTATATTAGATAATATCTATAATTATTGGATCTTATATTAGATAATATCTGTAATTATTTATATTTTATTTTATTGTTAATTATATTTATAGATATAATCGTTGTGAACTGCTGTTGTGATTTTCCTGCACTGTACAAGGGGTTGGACTACATGACCCTGGCGATCCCTTCTAATCCAATGATTCTATGATATAATTATTTATATTGTTATCTTATATTTATGGACATTATAATTATATCATCTAATAATTACATCATATAATTATAATTACATCATATTTGATTCTTATTATTTATTATATTCTATTTATAGATAATGTGACATGATGAAATATATGATGAAATAGAGACTGGTGACACAGAGGAAGTTCACCATAGAGAAGTCAAAGGATAGAGCGATGCGGCTCTATGGAAAATCATGGCTGAAGACGGCATTCGTTGGAATCCCGGAAGTGACGTCAACTCCATACCTCTATCGTCCCAAGGGTCTATTCCACACATCTCTGGGAGGGGGTCGCGAATTGAGCGGGTCGTTCTAGCCTGCAACGTCTTGTCTTCTGTAAACCAGAAGGGGCCGCTCTAGCAGCGGAGCCTCCGGCGTCGCTTATTTCTCCTCGTCCTCCTTTCCGTCTTTCGAAGGCGGATGGATGGAGCTGCCTTGGGGATTTGAGTTCGAGGAGTCGGTGTTTGAGGGGGGTGGCCGGGGGAAGAAGGGGCCGGCCTCACTTCTCCCCGCCTACAGCGCCCGTTGCTGCGAGCCTCAGGTGAGGGAGGGCCTAGGGTTGCTAGCTCCAGGCCGGGACATTCCTGGAGATTTGGGGGCAGACCCTGGAGAGGGCGGGGTTTGGGGAGGGGAGGAGCCCCAGCAGAATAGAATGCCATAGAGGCCACCCTCCAAAGGGGAATTGATCTCTGTGAATTGGAATTCAGTTGTAATCCCGGGAGATCTCAAGCCACCACCTGGAAGTTAGCAACCCCCTTTTTTCACTGAAGCGGATTTGGGGGCTATTCTTTCTCCCCTCCATCCCATTACTGGTCAATTCATGTCATCATCACAACAGCCCTATGAGGTAGGCTAAACTGGGCGAGTGGCACAAGGTCACCCAGGCGGTGTCATGCTTATACGGTACAGTGGGTTGTCGTGCCAAACTGAGACCTGAGCCCAGTCCCAATGCAGCTATTCTTACAAGGTGATCTTTGGGCCAGTCCTCTCTCAGTCTAACCTACCTCAAAATATCTGTCTGGCAAAGTTAGTTTCTGGACAGTTGGTTTAACTGTAACTCGAGATATTTATTTAATAGGTTTAAGTACCAAGCTGTCGGTAAAAAGAAGTGCCTGTGGTAGTTGCTGTTCTGCAATGAAATATAAATGGAGAAAGCGTCTGGCTGGATCAACTCAAGGCCCACCTAAGTCAGCATTCTGTTTTCAACAGCTGCATTGCGTGTTGCATTCTGTCCCTGTTTACTTAACCTGTCTACCATCTGAATTGGCAAGAAAATGGCAAGTTCAACCCAGCTCAGTTGGAGACAGATGACAGGACTGTTGTTTTCCCAGAGAGTTGAAAAGCATTTCAAAAGAAACCTTGTTTCTTCGGTCATAGACGCTGATACAGAATGTTCATAACACTGAAATAAAAGCAATATTTTTGTACACCTTGCAAGTAATGTTGCTGTCTCTCCCAAACCATTCTCAGTTCTCTAAAATGGTCAGTCTCCAACCATTCTAGTGTTTATAATTAATACTTAAAACCCTTTTTGTTTCTCCTTTTTTACAGTGGTTTTATGAGGAAACAACCTGCGAGGATGAGGCTGAAAGTATCAATGTAAAAAAATTCAGAGGGGATTTGGCATATAATCAGCAAGAATTTAAGGTATTTTCACACACCCATGTGTTCATATTTTTTCTCTACTAAATCTTAGGACTGCTGTCTGGCTTGTTGAAGAGTATCAAATCAAAAGAACCATTGTTAAGCATTTATTACAATCAAAAGTCTAAAGTGCTATATAACTCACTAGCCAAATATACACATCAAAAATTATACAAATAAATAAACTTAAACTTAGATCTAGTAAATTATCCAACACCCCACAGATCCTCATAGTAGCTAAGAAATCCTTAGCAACCTGTTTGGTGATGTAAAGACTCCAATATCTGGATTGTTCTTGATCTGCTCTCAGGCAGGTGATGAAATCCATCCCAAATTGCTTATTTATTTATTTTTCTTTCATTGTGTTCCATATTTAAATCTTGTATTCTTCACTTTTCTCAAAGTGTTGGGACAATGAACACTCCACATCCACAAACGGAAGCGTGTATTTTGAATGCTGGGTTGGTGATTAAGCTTGCTCCTTATTTTTTAAGCTTATCAGGTTGTTACCGTGCTAGAATGCCTTGATCCGGCTTTATTTTTGTTCTATACAAAATCCCTGTCGGCTCCATTTTTCACAGTCTTTGCAACTGTCATTTCAGAAGGCTCTACGTGAATACTCCAGCTGCCTCACCCTGCTGCCCTCCAGCAACATAGCCATGAGAAGAGACGTACAAGAGAGTCAGGCTCGCTGTCTGGCTCATCTGGGGCGACATGAGGAAGCTTTAGAGATTGCAGAGGTGCTGGTAGGTAGTTTTCCCTTTTCAGTCTACCTAGCTTGCATGTTTCATTCCTGTCCGAGGAACTCTGGGCAGGATATACAGTTTTCCTTCCCTTTTTTATTCTCACAACAGCCCTGTGAGGTAGGCAAGTCTGAGAGACAATAACTGAATCAAGGTGACCCTGTGAGTGTTGTGACTCAATGGGTATTTGAACCCACATCTCTCAGATTCCTAGACTGATGCTCTGACCACTACATATCACTGCCTCTCCCTTCCTCTTTATAGGCTTGCCATTAATGGGCACATCTCTTAATTTTCTGGAGAATTACAATCGTTCCCAATCCCATTTTATAGCTACTATTTGTATTTCTGTTGCTGCTATTCTCATGATATCAATTGTAGGAGGCCCCTACAATGACAGAGAAAAGTCACCTGCTCTGTGCTTTCAATACATGGTCATACCAGGAATTTATGTTGTGGAGCTACGTTTTATGCCACTGAATTTGGATCTTGTGATTCTTGCGATTTTACTATTTTATTTATTGTATTTATTTGTATGCTGTAATCTGCCCTGAGCTTGCTTGCAGGGAGGGTGGACTATAAATCTTATTGTTGTTGTTATTGTTGTTGTTATTGTTGTTGCTGTTGATTATGATGATGATAATGATGCTGCTGCTGCTGCTACTGCTGCTGCTACTACTACTACTACTACTACTACTACTACTACTACTACTACTACTAATAATAATAATAATAAGGTGGCAGCTGTCATGTTCTGACTATGTTTCTTGTATGTGCAAACCAAAGAGACTCCATTTTAATCCTGTCAGTGTTTTAAGTGCTTCTTTTGCAGGTGGTAAGCAGTTCAGTAGAAGATATCTTAGAGAAGAGGAATGTTATGACTACAACCCTTCCAGCCTTGGGAAACTTTCACTTTCTCAGCTCCGAGCCGCTTGTTTTGAGAACTATGGGGGGAGGATGGGGCCTGCAGGGATTTGCTATTCTGTACCTTAGCCTTTGCTTGTCATTCGTAACAATACTAGTGTATCAGCCAAGATCCTAGTATCTTGGATAGTGGACTATAATGGTTGCTTATATTCAGTAAATCTTTTGAAATCAATGGATTCTTGTCTCATTGCAAGAGGTAGTGTGGATTGCAACTTTTAATGTCAGACAGTTCTCAAAACAAGCGGCTCGGAGCTGAGAAAGTGAAAGTTTCCCAAGGCTGGAAGGGTTGTAGTCATAACATTCCTCTTCTCTAAGATATCTTCTACTGAACTGCTTACCACCTGCAAAAGAAGCACTTAAAACACTGACAGGATTAAAATGGAGTCTCTTTGGTTTGCACATACAAGAAACATAGTCAGAACATGGCAGCAGCTACCAGGTGGAGCAATTTAAATTGGGTTCAGTGGATTTGGTGTAGCAATATTGCTGATGCAAGAGGAAGAAGGGGCAGTCTTGGCTGATTACCTTCTTCATTGCAGTCTCATCCAGTGTGGGTTTTTGTTCATGCTAGTCCCAAAATCTTAGGTATAGCCTGTTGGAAGATTAAAAGGGGAGCACTCCTCTGTCTGCCTTGACCTGGATAGTCCAGGCAAGTCTGATTTCATCAGATCTCAGAACCCCAGATCTTGGTTAGTAATTGGATGGGAGACCTCCAAAGAAGACCAGGGTTGCAGAAGCAGGCAATGGCAAACCACCTCTGTTAGCCTCTTGACTTGAGAACTCTAGCAGGGGTCACCATAAGTCAGCTATTACTTGAGGGTACTTTCCACCGCTGCCACCACTCTTGAGCCAGCAGAAAAGCTGGTAGGATCCAATCTGACCAATCTGATGCTTTCCTAGCTGTGCTAATTTTTGGCAGCTGTATTTAAGAGTTTCAAATGGGAGTTGATTCAGGGAGATATTCCTCTCTTTGTTTCTCCACCCACCTATCCCCAAAATTGTTTCATAAAAAGGCTATCCTGTTCCCTTCTGATTTTCCTTTCCAGAGAAATGGAGCGACAAACACTGACCACGTAACGACGGTGCTGGGCCTGCAGTTAACCATATACCGCACTGTGGACCATACCGAAAAAATAATTGAGTGTTTGCAACAACTGATTTCGTTACACCCATTTCACCCCGAATACTGGAAGTTGCTAGCCGAGGCTTATATGAGCCTTTTACCTTTTCCACTGCTAGCATCAGAAGCTGATCTCCCACAAAGCAATGGTTCTTCCACAAATGTGGTTTTATCAGAGTCCCTTGGAAATGAAACTGGCTTTCAGCATTGCAAAAAACACACTTGGAGGAAGGATTTCTCTTTGCCGCCTCCCTCCAAAACAAATGGCAGCTTTGCATCTAGTGAGGAAAGCCAAAGGGCAGAGGCGTGCATTGACAGCCTGGGAAAACTGGAGCCCCAGCCCACAGTGGAAAGTATTACGTTTGGTACCATGGGACAGGAAGACATTTGGATATATGCGTGTGCCTCCTTTGTTAGAGCAAGGTACTGTACCAAATATCAATAATAAATGCATCTTTATAATAATAATATTTGATTTATATACCGCCCTTCAGGACAACTTAACACCCACTCAGAGCAGTTTACAAAGTGTGTCATTATTATCTTCATGACAATCACCCTGTGAGGTGGGTGGGGCTGAGAGAGCTCTGGAGAGCTGTGACTGACCCAAGGTCACCCAGCTGGCTACAAGTGGAGGAGTGGGGAATCAAACCCGGCTCTCCAGATTAGAGTCCTGCTGCTCTTAACCACTACACCAAACTGGCTTTATAGCATTTTCATTCTTACTTTAATTCTCGCAAATGCATTTCCCCTCCACCTTCCTTTCTCTGTGGAACTCAAGGTGGCTTATGCAGGTCTCCCATTCAGGCATTCAGCTGACCCACTTAACTTCAGCCGGGTGGCTGTATCAGGTACCATGCAACCACATGCTTTAACGTTTGCAGAACTGTGTTAACTCTGACATGTAAACGAAGAGATCACCCTCTTTCAGGGTCTAGTACAGCAGATGAGCTCAGAAGAGTGAGCAGCCTACAAAACATTTTGCTGCCTGTGTTCATATGTACCTGTGCCTGTCGTTGTACTTCGGGGGCTTTGAGAAACGATTTGTGTGTGAAGGGGGTGGGTGGGGGATCCAGCTCTTGTTTTGCTGAAGTTTCCCTGTTGGGTAGCCCAAGGCTAGTTCTTCCTTGCCACAAATGACCCAGCAAGCTGTTATTTATGAGCCTGGGCAGAACCTTACCATTTAATCTAATGCAGCAGTCAGAGTGTCAGACTAGGATCTGAGAGATCCAGGTTCGAACCCCCACTCTGCCATGGAAGCTTGCTGGGTGACCTTGCGCCACTCTCATGCACTCAACCTAGCCTATTTCACAGGATGGTTGAAAGGATAAAATGGATGAGGAGGGAATGATGTAAGCCACTTTGGACCCCCATTGGGGAGAAAGGCCGAGTATAAATGAAGAAAATTAGTGAAATGATCATTCATAATGAGTGGTTAGCAGCAGCCAGAGGTCCTCAATCTGATGACCTGTATTTTATGGTATTTCAATGGGAGGTACCCCTACAGACAAAAGGAGTGAAGCCTGAATAAGCTATCATGGGTAGGGGCAGAGTTTGGAACTTCCATGTTCTCAGGGTTGCTCAGGATATGTTTTAGAGGGGGGATGAGTTTTAGGAGTAGGACTGCCTATGTGGTTACTTCTGTAATGCCATATAAAACTTGCTGATTCTGTCTATTGCAAATAAATAGCAGATTACAAATCCACTTCAGTTGGAGTGGATCCTATGTAAACTGCCCAGAAAATCTCCCACCACTGATAACAAACCTTTTAATTTGTTGCTTCTTTATGCTGGTTTTTGACTGTCAAAGTTCTTTGGATCCTACCATGTATGTCCTTTTTTGTTGTTGTTGTTGCCAGACTCCTGCTTCAGCTCATCGAGTTGCATCAGTCTTCCTTCGCTTTGGAGAGTAACTTAAAAATGCAGCAGGGAATTGAAGGCAAAGTTGCATCTTTTGGACTGAGCAGAGATGTTTTGTTTTTGATGACCGAGGTGAGTGGTGATTCTGTACAGAGCTATGCTAATTACAGGACCTGAATAAATTATTCAGATCAAGCAGGTGTGGACATAGCCCCATAATTTCTTTTCTCTTGCAAGCTGGAGAGAGAAGTAAATAGCTCGTGCCATATAGAACAAGGCCCTGCTGATAACAAGATGTCTCATTTGTGTTTACAACCTAACTTTCACAGCTTTAAGAGCTAGACACTTTCTTCAGCATGAAAACTGAGGTTTTGGGGTGTGATATTCTGCACTCACATTGTGACTGGTATGCAGCTCAGAAATGCTAAATGTGCACAGCCCTGTCTGTATGTACCCTGTTGCAGCTATGGGAAAAATGGGCTGCCATCTAGAATCATTTTTATGACTGAACTGTTATTTATTGTGGTTTTAATGTTACAGTTTTAATGTAAATGTAATGTTTCAGGTTATCCGCTCTGAGCTCATTTGTGGGGAGAGTGGGTTACAAATGTAATAAATCAAATCAAAATCAAATCATTGATAAGAATTTCTGTATTTGGCCTTCAACATTGGCAGACTAAATCTGCATACAGTTGCCCAAAACATTCTTGTGCTGGGAATAATACAAGAATCCCAGACTTAATTGGAGAAGAGGAGAAACAAGATGCTAGCCATCATGTTTGTAGAGGAAACATGGTAGTATAAATACTATCAGGGCTGAAGAGAGAATCATTATGCAGTAAATGCAAATGCGAATGTATTGTATGTGGCCATAGGCCTTCACAATCTAAAATCATTCATTACAAAACAGCAAAAAGATACAAGAATACAGATATAGTTACATAGATAAAAATAAAATTACTCTAAAATGCATTTTACCTAAAATATAAACATTAAACAACATTAAAACCGAACGGTTTCTAATCTGTGTCAGGTGTTTACTCTCCTGGCTACCACATTTGCCCTTATTTTCCTAGCAGCCAGGGCATAGAGGTCCATCCTATTCAAAATAAAAGGGTCTGTATCTGAAAGAATAAAATTTGATTTATCAAAGTCAGACAGAAGATGGAGACCAGATAAAATATTAGCGAGAAATTTTCCCCGTGGTTCCTGGTATAAGGGACAATTTAAAACATAGTGTGGTAAGTCCTCACTTGAGGTTCCACAGATACATATCCGCTGATCGATGGGGTTTTTTTTGAATTGCCCGAGTAGCATCTCAGTTGGCATGGACTGGAAGCGTAATGATGTAAATGCTACCCTAAGCTTATAGACTGTGATATCAGTCAGATAACGTGCTCTAATGTGGGTCTTTTTTGATGGTTTTGTACCATGGGGCAAATTTTGTTTTACTGATTAAAAATTTATCAATTAGGGCATCCTCTTTGTATACCCATTCCCTTAAATCAACATTGCTTCCCAAAGGTTGGAGTAATTTGTCTGGGATGGTACATCGAGATGCAATGCCATTAAGGAAGGCCAATCGGGTTTTATCCTTGTTTTGCAGCTGGTAATAGCTCAAATAACTCAAATTACTGAAAGAACCAGGGTCTTGGTTTGGAGGTCTGGGAATGCAGAGCACAGAACCTCTTAGCTAAGAGGATTCAAGAAGGTGTGCGTGTTTTATTAATGAAAAATTGTATTCTGTAAGCTTGTTCATAGTTTGTAAAACTTGACCTGTTCTGCTGCTGCTAGCCACAATTAAAATGCATGCCTAGAGGGTCATAGCTGTGAGATTTCTTTGTTGGCAAAATGAATATTCTGCCTCTCCAGAGATGTTCTGAAGACAAGTTACAAAATGAAAACAGTACAATCATAAAAAGAAACAAAATTGTCAGCACTAAAATCAACGTAAAACAAGCCAAGCACTCACCAGGGGCATAAAAAACATCTACAATCAAGCCATGAAAATACAAATGAGAAGGATGGTATCCTTCTGTTAAAAGCCCGTGTAAAGAGACATGTTGTAGCCTGGTGCCTGAAAGAGAGTAAACAAAAGCCAGGCAGGTCCCAAGGGCATAGGATCCACCACTGAAACAGCTCTGCAGGTGGATGCAACTCGAGTGGGAGCTAGTGGGTCGCGCAGTACAGGAGGAGGTGGTCCTTCCTGTATCGTGGCCCCATGCTCTGAAAGTCAGTGCCAGCATTTTGAATTGTGCCTGAAAACAAACAGGTAGTCCCTGCAGATTTTTCAGCCCCTGCCAATAGCCCGGTCTCCACAGGTTTTCTTTCTTTGAACAGTGGCTCTCATACAGTGGCCCAAACTACACCTGAAATTCACTAGAGGGTTAAAAAACAAATCAGCTTCTGGGAGGAGTGGGTTGCTATCTGAGAAACTTAGACCTAAGCTGTTTCTCAGGCAGTGAGCTACATCTTGCAGTTCTTTGGACCGTAGCCAATGTTTGGTAAGTATTTGGTAGGATCTCCTCCTACTTGGGCAAGGACTAACGTTTGCTTACTAGTTAATAGTTTCCCCCCTTTCCCTGCAGGTTATGGGGGAGGATCTCACCCCTGAAAAACTCAAGGAGGATGCCCAGGGAGAGGTGAAATGCATAGGAGCTTCATCCTTGACTTCCCTAATGACGGCATTGATGGCAGGATTTGAAAGCAAGTGGTTCCAGAAGCTCAGAGAAAAGTTATGCTGCTTGGACGGTTGCACATGACGCCATTTGGCTGCAGTTAATATTTGTTCTGTTTGGTTTTTACCCTGCTTGGAACGAGGAATCCAGCGGACGACAAGTACAGCCGGGGTGCTTTGCTTCATGCAGGTCAGGGGGATGAGCAGGGATGCCACACCTGAAGTGGCCCGCGGCTGCCTCCTCCAAGAACATCATTTCTGCGCACATCAGAGTTCCTTGGCTGTCGGGAAGTGAACGGGCTGGGTCAGAGAGAGGTTTAAAAGCATGTGGTTCTGCAGCCTTCTTGAAGTTAAGCACCTTTGGGTCTGGTTAAGTGCCTGGATGGGAGGCTTGGGGAATCCTCTGTAAGCCACCTTGAGCTTCATGGTGGAAGACAGACATGCTATACAGGAAATAATTCTCGTGGGGCAAGGAGCACAGCTGTCACTTCCTCCAATATTAGCTAAGCCCCATTCCCCTTTTCTGCCCCTGGTGCTCTTTATAAACCTGTGGCAGTCCCTGGACTGAGGGGTGGGGGTGCTGTCAGATTTCTGTGTTTGAGCCTCCGACTACCCAGGCTTGTCCCACTTGAAAACGTGGTGAAATGCTGTGCAGAACAAAGTCCAGAGTGTCTTTTAACAATTTAAAGAAGTGTTCATTGCTCAATGGAAGCGAGCTTGAGAAACATTCATCAGAGAGCTGCTGTAGTATAGTGGTTAAGTGGTTGGGCTGCGAGTCAGCACTCTGCTGGTTTGAATCCCACTACTGCCATGAGCTCAGCAGGGGGCTTTGGGTAATCCACTCCTCTCAGCCCCAGCTCCCCAGCTGTATTGTGGGAATAATAACCACACGGACTCTGTTCACTGCTCTGAGTGGGGCACTAATCTACCCAGAAGAGTGGTATATGAGCACACTGTTACTACCTTGTGCGTGCAAGAATGGAAACCTGATTTAAATAGGTCTTTGGGAGGGCTGTTACTGGTGGTCAAACACGGGTTCAAGCCACCCATTGGTTGTGTGGTTATGTTTAGTCACTTTCATGCTTGTGCTATACATGGGGAATTCTTCCTTCTGCTTGCAGAAAAGGAGATTTTGTATTTGAGAAGGTTTCCCGTATGAAATCTCCAAGGCAAGTGTTCCATTTTGTGCTGCTGATAGTCCCTTCCAGTGTAATTATTTGCTTTGAACCGTATTAATATCATCAGATGCTCTCCCAGGTGAGGAACCAGCAGATTTGAGTTTCCACATCAGGACTGTTCGCGTTCCAGAAATCAAGGTGTGTAGGTGGGTGGCCATTTTTCCCCCTTTCCCCTTCAAGCGTTTCTTGTGGCTTTTTATTTTGCTTGATTTGTTCTGATAACAGTTGACAAGAACCTCTGTATGATTTCGTGTCCTTCTGGGGCTTTGATTCTTACATTTCTTTGCTTTCAATATACTCACTCTTGCTGTGTTTTCTTAAGAATGCCTTGCTGTATAACAACCACACCTTGGATCCGTGGGAGTGATTTTTAAAAGTCATCTGCCTGTCTGCAGACATAGTTCCCTAAGAATTTTAAGAAAACTGAGGGTTGGGTCAGTTCAGGTTTCACTGCCTTGTATCCTGCCACTCAGCTTACCAAAGTCTAAAGCCTTCCTCTGAAGGAAGTGGCTTGTCCACCATCTTGGCTCCTTAGTCCGGAGGAAGGCTTCGGATTCTGCTGAGCAGAGTGGTAGGATTCAAACCCTTGTTTTTCTACCTGCAGCTGTGATGATAAGGAACTGCTTTGCCCTATATAGGTCTGCCCTGTCAGCTTCATGTAGGAGCCAAAATGGTTCATGAGCGTACACAATGTGGCTTTCCTGATTTTAGTTGTCGTATCTTAGGGTACAGAGAAAACTGTTCCAGCGGCTTTTCCCTCCCAGTGGCCTCCCCCCTTTCCACCTCAAAAGCCTACAGGTCACCAGTGGGCAGGAGGATTCCAAAACCTCAGTGGAAGTTTTGCCCCAGCCCCTTTATAACTCAGGCCTTCTGACCTGCTCCAGATAGGCAGGTCCGTTCCCCAGCCCTACTAGGAAAGATTATCAAGGGATTAGTGTTCGGTCTGTTTGGCAGATGTGCCCCAAATAAGTGCACGTCCGGCTTGTGCAGCAACACACACGCAGTTTCCTGAAGTAGCTCTGATGCGAGTCCCAACTTGGTGCAATTTCTGACGCACCGAGCCAAATGCAGCTCTTGCGCCCCCACCCCCAGTCATGTGTAGGGGCTCATTAGGGGCTCCATATACCAGCCACAGAGGAAGGGGCTTTTCAGAGTCTTGTGAAAGCGTGGTGCTTCTCAAACACCAGGCGGGCCACATTGGGTAGCTGGTAGGCTGTGGTTGCCTTGAGAAGGGGCGGCGGGGGGGGGGGGGCTACAGAGTGCACAGATTTACTCTAGTTAGTGGATGAGGCGGCAGAGAGTGGCTGGAGAGAGGAGGGGGTATCAACCTGAATCAATGTCATGGCTGGAACCGCAGCTCTCCTGCCCCAGTCCAGAAGGTATCCTAACCCTGGTATCCAGCATATTAGCCATTTGTGTTTGAAGCATGCCAGAGGCTGAGCTAAGGCTTTCAGACTGGCCAAGAACGCAGTGTTGCTGCTAAGATGGTCCCTCCCAGCCAGCGGACTAGGAGATGAAGACCACTATTGTTGCAGCTTTTTGTATTTCTAATCGACCCTTGTGACATGCAAACTGGTACAGCTGCAGGGATTAACGTTGTGCCTTACTCTGCTTCTGAAATCGTTGCTGAATTTGCCTCATGATTTGCATTTTTGTAATATTGTGGATTTGGAATAGTATGGGTTAGAGGGTATGGAAGGCAGGTAGAACAAGTGGGCAAGCAGCACCAGAACCCCTCTTCAAACCTTTCTGGTAGTTAATTTTTGTTGTCTCCAGCTGGTTCCTTTAAATCTTTCCTTTAAACCAGGAGCCCCCAGTCCTGTTAAAGCTTGTTAGGCCTCTTTAGAATGTTGACAGCGGGGAACGTGTCTCACCTCAACATGGCTGCCATGGTGAACCGGGGCCAGTCACAGAACGTTGGGACGTTGCAAGCCAAGAATCGTCCTCCTGCGAAATCAGTTGTTTCTGGGTTTTCCTGCTCCAGCGATGCGGAGAGCCAGAATTGGCTCTTTGCTTTGGGGAAGGAGCAAACGGGGGCCCAGAAATTCAAATTACTTATGTTTTGTTTCAGCGGTGTTTCATCTCTTTATTCCTGTATTTGGATTTTATGTTGCTTTTCACATTCCTGCAATGCAAATCCTATTGTATCGTTTATTGAACGTCCCCGTTGTTGACCATATTGACTTACACTGTGTGATCTCCCTTGAGAGTCAGTGAGAAAGGCAGATTATAAATAACATAATTAAATAAAAATAAAACCCCATCCACAGGTGTCATGGTACCCACAGGTACTGCTTTGGGGATCTTTGCTCTATACCTTGAGGACTGGAAACCCCCTATTACCTGTACTTTTCAAGAGGAGCATACTGCATCTTCCATGGGAAATAGTTTGGAAATGAAGATTTCTCAGGAACTCAGTTGACTTTTTTAACCACTCCCTGAAGCTGTATCTCTGTAAATGCTGCTTAGAAACCGAATTATACTTTGAAGTTGCTCAACGGCCTTTTCATTAAAAACTCGCGTTTGATATAAACAGATCAAAAATATATCCGCCTTTGTTCAAATTACCAGATTATCTATATGCTCATGGCTGTTTTCTGACTGTAGTTTTCTCCCCCTCTTCATCACATTTTTTATCTTTTTCTAGTAATTTGAGATAGGCATAAAAACAAAATTCCATTGAAGAGTCTTCAAAATATTCTTCAGTGCGGGGGCAGGGGCAGATTAGAATGTGCATCACTTTATTTTGCGGCGCTCGTGAATTTTGGTTCAGGCAATCAATTTGGAGAGGTACAATCCACAGTAATCAGAATTGTTTCTTTAAAGTTTTATTTGGCTTATGAAATGAATGGCCCTTCAGTCATTCCAGAGGGGTAGCTACTTTAATCTGCGTTAGCAGAAAAGCTAGCGTCCAGTGGCACCTTAAAGACTAACAACATTGATTCTAGCATAAATGTTTGTGATTCAGAGCTCAGTTTGTCAGATGTATAAACACGTATAGCATCTCCACACACTGCCCTCCCCCCCCCTCATTTTTGTCTGTAGTTTTTAGTATAAATTCATCTGCCTCATGGGCGGACACTTCGTGCATCTTACAGGACAACCCGATTTACAAAGGTTTATGGTGGTATAAAATGTTAGTCTTTAAAGTTCCACTGGGCTTTATTCTGATATATTAAGTAATATGTGGAAAAGATCCAGGGTAGGGGGACGTCTGAGTTATTGTCCCATAGAAACACTCCTAGATTTTCTGTCTTCCCCTCCCTGTTCCTTCACACAAGAAAGGCCAGATGCAAAGCCTTGGGTCCTAGATTGCTGTCCCACCCATGGAACAGTTTTTCTGTTTGTGTGTGTGTGTGGGGGGGTGATCTTTCCCACTTCCCTCTCCTACTCTAGACCCCCCCCCTACTATTCCTGGGGGACCACTGAGCTTTACTGGGGGCCACACAAAGCTGTAGTGGGGACAGGAGTTGCCTTCTTCTAGTGCAAATCTGCTCGTACTACTTGGGATCCCAGCCAAACTCTTGAGCCTCGGTCTTGCATAAACAAGGCTGTCCGTTTTTCTTTTGGCTTAGTTTGCATGCCCACACACCACGCCGCTGCAGGCTGAAATGCTACAGTTCAGGAACAGTGATACCATTCCCTCTGCTTTGTGTATAAATTTGGCCTTAAGATTTCATTTTTGGGATCCAGCAAGAATAAGGTCTGCTCACGGCAGCTTGGTGCACATTTCATTCTCACCTGACAGCGTGTTAAAAACTCTGCAGCAACCATATTTTCCATCTAACTGAGCTCTGGAATTGTGACGATTGTGAGAGCCCACGTCCTCATGCTTATTATTTATACAGTTGGGATTCTTTCTGTTTCCTGAGGAATTGCACACCCAGTAATATTTTCTGAATTTTCTTAGTGACCTGGAGGTCTAGAAACATGCAATCGCTCAGATTCTTGGGGCTGCTTGCAACTGTCATTGGGTCATCAAGGAGTCTCTTGCAGTGTTTCCCCCCTTCTACCTTGCTCAAATTACAGCCCCCCGGTATAAAAGGTAACTAAACCCCACTCCCCAATCATCTAATCAGGTTTGCTTTGTGAAGGCACCTCCAGACCGGGTTCAGCTGAGCCCTGTTGACCTCCTCCGGTCTGATTCTCGTGGGTCTGTAGAGGTTCACGTTGTTGTAAACGACCGCCGGTGAATCAGTGATATACTGTCGCTGGTAGTAGTTGACCTGGATACTGCTCTGTGGTGGGGTTGTCATGAACGTGGTGTAGCCGTGGAAAGAGTGGACTCTGTTGAGCGGAGACTGGGATGGTGGGTGACCGTTGTAAACGGGAGTCCTGGGAGGTGGCTTGCGGGGCAAGGTGTTGTTGTTCGACGGGCAGGTGAACAAATCTGATGGGTTGTGGTTGCTTTCTCGGCTGCTGCTGCTGCTGCTGCTGGTGAGGCTGCCCTGGGTAGCTGCCATGCTGTTGTTGAGCAAGAACGAGGGATGCGATGGGGACTTCAGCCCCGCCACAGGCTTGGATGTGGCGTAGAGGTGCCGGAACTCCTCGTCAAACAGCTCGACCACTTGGCCTGTGAACTTGGAGAGGAAGTTGCGATGAACCTGGCCGCACAGCCACGTGAAGCTAGCAGGAGGAAGAGCAGAAGAGGAGGGAACATTTATTTTACAGCTTCCTTTACATTGCCAAAAGGCACCTGATACATATATAGTCAAGGTGGAGCCTGGAGGATAACAACTGAACAGTTGGTGTAGTGGTTAAGAGCGCAGGACTCTAATCTGAAGAACCAGGTTTGATTTCCCACTCCTCCGCTTGAAGCCAGCTGGGTGGCCTTGGGTTAGTCACAGCTTCTAGGAGCTCTCTCAGCCCCACCCACCTTACAGGGTGATTGTTATTGTGGGGATAATAATGACATACTTTGTAAACCACTCTGAGTGGGTGTTAAGTCATCCTGAAGAACGGTATATAAATCAAACATTATTATTATTATTATCCTACAGCGATCAGTTCCACTGGAGAAAATGGCAGCTTTGGAGCCTGCTCTCTGTGGCATCATCTCCCTTCTGAGCTCTTTCCCCTCCCTAAACCCTCACGTCCACATGCAGCACCCACAGATCTCCAGGAATTTCCCAAACGAGTTGGCAACCCTAGCCACACTGGAGGCTTGTTACTGTGTATAACCCCAGACCACGCAGCCATTTTCAAAGTGGAAGAATCGCTGCAATTATTCACTTGCTTTTCTTCCCAAAGCAGCATTCTCTCCTTAATTTTATCCCCACAAAAGAAGCTGCAGCGTGAGGTAGGCTAGGTTGGCCTATGGTCAGCTAGCAAGCTGCGGTGGCAGAGGGGGCTCGAACCTGGGTCTCCAGCGTTCAAGTCCAATGCTTTCTCTATTCCGCTGTGCTACACTAAGGTGATCTCCCCTCCACCGCTTCATCTAGAACAGAACTCTTCTGAAAGCACCTCTAGGAAGTAAGTTTCGATGGAGGGGCCATTGTCAGTTCTAAGAACAACATAGAATGATCCCTGCTGGTCTAAACCAGTAACCCATCTAGTCCGACATTTTGTTTCACATAATGGCCACCAGTTGCCCTGGAAAGCCAACAAACAAAAAGGCCAAGGCATTCCCCTGATGTTGCCTTCTGGCACCGATATTCAGAGGTTTGCTCCTGGTTGTGGAGGTATGTCCAACAGTTAAAAAAAAAAACTGGGCGGCATGATCGTTTGAGGTTACACAGATTATTAAATAAATACCCACCCATTTATTTTTTCACATCCCTTAGGAACTGGTTTCCTTCCTACTGTCAGTTGGTAGACCTTTGCTTCTTTTAAAAAAACTATTGGCTAGAATGGGGGTTTTTTTGGTTTATATACCACCCTTCAGGACAACTTAATGCCCACTCAGAGCAGTTTACAAAGTGTGCTATTATCCTCCCGACAATCACCCTGTATGGTGGGTGGGGCTGAGAGAGCTCTGAGAGAGCTGTCACTGACCTAAGGTCACCCAGCTGGCTTGAAGCGGAGGAGTGGGGAATCAAACCCGGTTCTCCAGATTAGAGTCCTGCCACTCTTAACCAGTATACCAAACTGGCTTGCATATTTTTTCTCTCTGCAAGTAAAAATGGGGGATATTTTTTTGTTTGTGTAAGGAAAGGTACAAAGCCCTTAGGTATGCTTGGGCCTCCTGCTCTTCTCCCCTTCCTTACGGCACATATTTAATCAGAAGCAAAAATTGCTATTTAGCGTCTCCCCTATCCATTGTCATGGCCCATTTTCAACATTCAACGTTTTGCAAGCTTGAGGGGGGACTTCAGGTTTTAGCATAACTCTGCTCTGAGGCACACGGTTTTTCCAAGTGTTGCTTAATACCACTTACTATTTTCAAGCTGAAACACATGTATTAGGGAAAAGCAAAAAGGGTGTGAAAGAGCGCCCCAGCCCAGAGCAAAATCAGTTCCTGATAAAAATGTACTTGGAGCGAATCCATGTTTTTTGTTTCAGTGGGTTCGCACCGCCACATATTTAATCACGTTTACCACTCCCCAGATGCAATCCCAGAGAGAGACAGAGAGCTCTGTTAGACTGCTGCAGCCAAAATAGCAAAAAAGTCTCATGTCACCTGAACAACTAACACATTTATTGCGGCATAAGCTGCGGCAAGCCAGAACCCACTTTGTCGGGGACACAAAGTGTTACATTCAATTAATAGGTTTCTACTTAGGATCAGGGTGGAGGGTGGAATTATTTCAAAAAGAGGTTAGAAGGACCATTTTACCATGACATAGAGAGTGCTATTACATGACATTGCAGAGTGGAGGGGGAAAAAACAGATCCACTCCCTGAAACACTGGATGAATCTGAACAGGAACAATTGCTTTTTGCCGTGAGCTAAGCAATCCCAACTTCCTGTGTGCATGTGGGGCCCTCAAGTCATAGCTCACTTATGGAGACCCCTGGTGGGGTTTCCATGGCAAAAGACTATCGGAGGTGGTTTGCCATTGCCTGCCCCTGCAATCCTGGTCTTCGCTGGAGGTCTCCCGTCCAAGTACTAACCAAGGCTGACCCTGCTTAGCTTCTGAGATCTGATGAGATCAGGCTCACCTGGGCTATCCAGGTCAGGGCTCCAATTTCCTATTGAATCAAAATCTGATCATATAAAATCAGCATAGGAATTCCATCTCAGCAGCTTCTCTCAGGAACCCTCTGATATTTTTCAGCTGAAGTGCTGCAGCCTCTAATAAGAACTTCGCTTATATATCACTCTTCTAGACAGATTAGTGTCCCACCCAGAGCAGTGAACAAGTCAGTGTTCTTATTATCCCCATAATACAGCTGGGGCTGAGAGGAGTGGCCTATCCAAGGCCACCTACTGAGTTCATGGCAGGAGCGGGATTCGAACCAGCAGAGTGCTGATCAGCAGCCGAACCACTTAACCACTGTGCTACAGCAGCATTAAGTCTGTTACTAAATGTTCTTGGAAGAAGAAACGCTCCCCAACTATCTTTTGGTGCTTCCATTTTAATTTCTGATTTATGTCCATTTATTCTCCGTAGAAACTGTCCAGTTTAGCCAACATAAATGGTAGAGAGGCAATTGTTTGCCTATGACAGCACACAGCACATTAGCTGTGGGTGCCAGGGAGTGGACCCTTTGCCGTGCTGTTTTCCCAGTTCAAATTTCCCCCTCCCTGTCCCCAAAACTGCTGTTTGATCCCTAGTGGAAAATACCTAGACAGCCTGTATGTTTGCTCCTTGAAATAACGTGGAGGAGTATGCATTTCCCAAAACAGCATGGGAGAGAAGAATCAACCTGCTCCTCCCTTCACTGCAGCCTTGATAACAATCCCCCCCTCTTTTAAGCCTTAAAATACAGTCCTCTGCTCTCCATATCCCCTAACATAACAGCAAGTTTGGCCCTTAAAGGTGTTGTTTTATGTATTTAGGAATTTGTTGGCTGTTATGATGTTTGCTTTGCTTTCATGGACTACAGCCAACATTGTTAGATTTCTTTGGATTGCTGCCTGGACCCAGAAGGGCATCCTGGTACTACAGTATGCTTAGGCAGCTGGGACAAGCCATTTGGTTGGCACTGTGCTATGGCAGAGAGGCATCGGGGGGTCCTGCTTGTGTCTGAAAAATGAAGTGCTGAGCGGATAGGTTTTCTTCTGTCTGAGTTAACTCTTATTTGTGCTCACAACCAATGAGTAGACAGCTACCTGGAGTTTAAACACGGCTACTGCAATTTCCTCACCTGTCAAACACTTTGCTGGATGGGAGTTCATTGAGTTTGACAAGCAGATGCTGGGTGTAGCCAAAATTGAGCATGCTTTGGTTTGTGTGCATTGGTCTGAGTGTGAAAATGCCAGAAGGCCACACCTTGTAGTGAATTCTTGCTGTGCATTTTTAAAGGCTTTAGCACTCCAACTCTGACCTGAATAGCCTAGGCAAGACTGATCTTGTCAGGTCTTGGAAGCTAAGTAGAGTTGGTCTTGGTTAATAATTGGATGGGAGACCTCTAATGACGACCCTGGTTACAGAGGCAGGCAATGGCAACTCACCTCTGTTAGTCTCGTACCTTGAAAACCCTACCAGGGATCACCATAAGTCAGCTGGATGGCACTTTCCATCACCAGTCAGCATTCTTTAGCACCACCTAGGTAGGCAACGGCTATCAGGTCATGAAAAGCACGTCAGATTTACTTGGCTGAAATTTGGTTTGCAGCTGTGTGTGTGTGTGTGACTTCTCAATTCTTCTGTCCTTGTTCTATATATAAAGGACCAAGAAAAACACTTGGGAGAATGCCTCAGAGTCAAGCTACAAGTGACACAGGTTGGACACTTGTCAGCTTCCCTCAAGTTTTGATGGGAAATGTAGGCGTCCTGGTCTTGCAGCTGTAATGGAAAGCCAGGCTGTAAAACCAGGACGCCTACATTTCCCATCAAAACTTGAGGGAAGCTGACAAGGGTCCAACCTGTGTCAGGCGTCACTTGTAGTTTGGCTCTCAGAGTTCGTTCCCCAAATCGGGAGGAGTGTTGCAGAGCTGCAAAGTGTTTCTAGCTCTGCACTGCTTGTTCCGAGTCCAAGAAAGAGTATTGTGGCAGCCAGAAGATGTTGCCCTTGTCTATTCACTGCGGGAACAATTGCTGTTCTCGAAGCGCAGGACATTAAATATCTGAGCTTTAGCTTAAAAGACACCTTTGAGCTGAACTCTTACAAAAACATGGCAGGTAATCTTACCTGTATGATCCAGACAGAACGTATCTCCAGTCCGAGATGATGAATTTTTCTTGGATTTGCCCTGAGAATTTCCGGCCTGATTTAGCACAATAAACTTCTCCGGTAACACTTCGCACGGAAATATTCTGTCAAAGTCGACAAACATTAAGTAATTTTCTATTACAGTGATACGGCACAGGTCACGGCCTTTTCATAATTAAAGAGCCAAACTATGTCCAAGTCCAATGGAGCCTGTAAGGAAGCTCATTTTTGCATGACTGAAAACAAAGAATTTAACGTTACTGCGAATTGACCTATTGATTTAATGACCTAGGAAGTTTTTGCAGCCCAAAAGTTGGTTGCTGTGAGCAGGCGGCACATAGGTAATCTCACAATAAGTAATAAATATTCACAACGTAAATATACACTGAGATTATTTTACAGTGCAATTCTAAACAGAGTTAATCCAGTCTAAGACAATTTAAATCAATGGGCTTAGACTGGAGTAATTCTGTTTAGGATTGCATTGTTAGTGTAGTGGCATAAATCTGCATATGGTGCATACTCCAATTTCTAGCAACTGTTCATAATCTCTATGATTTCCCTTTCCATAAAGCCTCCCTAAGCCACCTTTTAGTCCCATAAAAATCTCTGCCTACTATGCCCTTCACGTATTTGTTATTCTAGCATCCCAACCTACCCCTCCAATCGATTTCCTTTTTTTAAAAGACATTTTTATTCCTTTCAGAGCTGCATTTGTCTCTAAAGCCATAGGCTGCAGACCTCTTTCCTAAAAGCTTACTTCCCAAGTGTTTAAAGACTCTATTTCATTTATATTCCCCACTTTTCTCTCCCATGGGGACCCAAGGTGGCTTACGCGATTAGCCTCTCCTCCATTTTTTCCCTGCCACAACCCGGTGAAGTAAGTTAGTCTAAGTGTGTGTGGCTGGCTCAGGGGTCACCTAGCAAGCTTCCATGGCAAAGTGGAGATTCAAACCCGAGTCTCCCACATCCTAGTCTGAAACTCTAACCACTACACCACACTAGATTGGCAAATAGAGATTTCTGATAACAGAAATCCTAGGCATTACATATTTGTCCTAGGCATTATATGTTTAAATATATACCAAATTTTATTGGTGTCGAATATTTATACTCTGTCCTTCCCACTATAACATTTATTCATTCATTCATTCATTCATTCATTCATTCATTCATTCATTCATTCATTCATTCATTCATTCATTCATTCATTCAGCGAACTAAATAAATAAACAAACAAATAAAGCATCTAAAACAATGAAGAGAATGATTTTTTTTTAATGAACTTTTCTGTATCTGGATTGGTCTGAGGCACATTATCATCTCTACTTGGGAAAAAAATCCCTTGCTCCCATAGTAAAACATCAAATCGCTGACCATTTGCTTCCTATGAATAGCATCTCAAATCTACCCCCCGCCCTGATAGGCCAGCCTCTAGGTTAGCCCACTTTCCCCCTGAAAATATCCAAACACAAATGGCAGGATCATGCTCTGATTCAAAGGAACGTGTACAACCACCAACCAGCTGGGAGCTTGCAGTTGTCAAGTGGTACCTTGAAGTGACCCTCCGTGACATGCAGTTTGTCGCACATCTCGGTGAAGAGCTTGAGGTTGCTGTGGTCAAGCAGCAGGTAGACAAAGACCCTACGCTTGTTTGCTGCTTCTAAGATATCGCAGAATATCTCAGTATCACTGAACACATCCATCAAAATAGCCAATACCTGGGAGGAAAGAGACAAAAGCAGAAATATTGCATCAGGTTCTGAAATCTTCAGCCCTGAGGAATGGGGAGGTGAAGGCGGCAGCATTAGCATCACGTTAGAATGTTTAGCATACAGAAAAATCCTTCACATTTCTTATTAAAGAAGGTGCTTATATACTTCTCTTCTAGACAGATTAGTGCCCTACTCAGAGCAGTGAACAAAGTCAGTGGTGGTGTTATCCCCACAGTTCAGCAGGGGAGCTGGGGCTGAGAGAGTGGCTTGCCCGAGGCCACCTGCTGAGCTCAGTAGTGGAAGTTGAACCAGCAGAGTGCTGATTTGCAACCCAACCACTTAATCACTATGCTACAAGAGTTTCCTATCTTAGTTTTTTATCCTGGTCGTGCTGACAACTGTCCTGTAAGGTAAGTCAATATTTGCTTTTAAAATACTTTTTATTGCATTTTACAAGTTAACATAAATATTAACCATCATCATAGAGAAATCACAACAGAGATACACAATTATAAAAAGTCTATTGTTAATCCAAGAGTAGTATGCCAAATTTTTCAAAAAATTTTCCAACACTGATAGCAAGTAGTTACACTTTGCTTTCCTCCTCTCAGTCAACCGATTCAGTTAGTCTTCGCACTTTAACTAGTTGCCTGACATTGTATCCCTGTTTTTATAGACAAGTTATTTGTATTTTGGCAGTTCTTTGTTGTTAATATTTTTTCTCACATGGCACTAAATTTAAAATCACATTCCTGTTAGGAAGGTCAATATGCTTATTCCAGTCTGAGGTATCTGTCTGAAGGCTGCGAATAACTTTCTCTGGATGCTTTTTCAGATGCCACCCAGTAAATTTTGAGAAGTTACCGTTTTAGCTCCTGTTGCTTTTTTCAAGGGCAATCTTACAGAAGTTCAGCAAAAGGTGCCCTTTTGCCAAAAAGAATGTATGCATTCACTCACCTTAAATGTCAGAGGAAGGCTTGCTCAAGGATTTTTCCTGTCCCAACCAAGCCTGTGACAAGGGCATCCCCCATAAACATTAAGAGCCAGTTTGTGTAGTGGTTAGAGTGGGATGTAGGAAATCTAGGTCTAAAGTTCCTGATCTGCAGTGGAAGCTTTCTGGGTGACCTTGGGCCAGTCACATATTCTCACCCTAACCTACCTCACAGGGTTGTTGTGAGGATAAAATGGAGGAGAGGCGAACGATGTAAGCTGCTTTGGGTCCCCATTGGGAAGATATGGTGGGGTATAAATGAAGTATAGAGTGGTAAGCTGCAGTACTGCAGCCCAAGCTCTGCTCATGACCTGAGTTCGATCCTGGCGGAAGCCGGGTTCAGGTAGCCAGCTCATGGTTGACTCAGCCTTCCATCCTTCCGAGGTCGGTAAAATGAGTACCCAGTTTCCTGGGGGTGAAATGTAGATGACTGGGGAAGGCAATGGCAAACCACCCCGTAACAAAAGTCTGCCAAGAAAATGTCATGATGCGACGTCCCCCATGGGTCAGTAATGACTCGGTGCTTGCACACCTACTTTACCTATAAATGAAGTAAATACATTTTAGCAATGCAAATTGAGCATTGCCTCTCAACAAATGACTGGGTCACTGCTGAGCATAGTATTTTATGTTAATTTGGGAACTTGCTGGGCCTAAAACAATGCAGCGAGAAAGATTTGAGCACCGTTTCCATCTTGGGGGCACCTCTCAGGGTCTGCCACCCTAGGCTCAACCTGCCTCAACGGCTGAGCTAGCCTGGCCCACCAAATTCCTGTCCCCATACCTGGCTGGTCTTGCTAATGCACCGGCGTATGATGTCTCGAATATTGCTGTTCTTATCCGTTTGGAAATACACCGTGGCGCTCGACTTCTCTTTCAGGTAGGGCTTTTCTGTTGCACCCCATGTATGAAGAAGGGCTGGTTCGCTGCTTTCCGAATTGAACGGGAAATAAGTTCCTGACTCCATGGACCTGGCATCGTTCGTCTGCCGTGGTCCAGTTTCTCCGTCGGCATGCATGTCGCTGGCGTAGTAAGGTTCTTTGGCATTCCTCTTGATGTACTGAGCTTCCACCGAAGACAGAAAATCCACTTCTCCCTCTTCCTCCAAGGCCTTGAAGTAGGACTGGATGCCACCATCCAAGAGGGCGTCAGTGGCCAGCCGCACGCTCTCATTGTGGCTAAAATCTGCTTTGGTCAGTCGGAAGGACCCGTTCTTGACCTCCTCCAGTCGCCTCCGGATCTTGCCCGTGTGCTTCGATCGGTTCATGATTCCTCGCCAGGCTCATACGGTAGAGTGAAGAGACTGTGCCTTGTGTTTAAACAAATCTACTCTAATCTAGCAGGCTTCCTATGTGTAAACTGTCCAGGTGTGGAGATCCCACATTCAACACCTGGATGGGTTTTGCTGCAAACACTCTTGTCAAGAGCATCATTTGTTAAAGAAAATATACAACCCTCAGTGCCTGGGGCATGTTACGCCAGCCAGCTTTCTCCTGTTGCTTAGAAAATGCACTTCAATAACTATTGTGCTCCAAATAGTATCCAGGTTTCAAGATGATTTATTTGCTCATCTGAGAAAGTTACACCTTCCGCCCCAGGGAACAAGAAAGAAAGATTCAGAGGCTCATTATCCAATTCTGATTTCAACAGATAATTACCCCTTCCTCATCATTCATTCTGACAATGCAAGTATAAAGCAAACACTGTGCTCTGGCAAACGCATTCCTGAATAAGACTGCACAATTTTCGAGCAGGCTTCGGGATTGCTGAACTTTCTACAGAATTTCTAATGGAGCAATTGCCGTCAGCACCTTAATGTCGTTCATTTGCATTATCAATAAATATTGCAACAGCAATCTGCAATGTCTGACGAATGTTTTAGGTACAGAATGAAATGTGAAAAAAAGAAGAAGAAAGTGTGCAGAAAACTCCATTTGTGGAAGCTTCATTGTCCGTAAGCATGCCTCTGCATTCACAGTGACAATGAAAGCAAAGTGCCGAATTTTTTGCTGTGAGGAAGCAAGACTTCATAAAATTCACATTTATTCAGGAAAAATGCATTCAATTAGTTATGGTTAGCTAGTTACCAACTGTCAGGTTCTGGCAATTAGGTCCTCATTGTACTCCACTGCACACACTCCAGTGTATGAGTTAAAGTTACTTTATTAGAGATCCATCCGTATCAGCAAAACACAGACAAGGGTATTGGCAGAAGTGACATGTATAAGGTTTGAGGGGTCAGTTATAAGGCAAGTTCCTGCCTGTAGGATATAGATGGTTAGGATTCTGCCGCGAAATAGCCAGGAAGGGTGGGGGGAAGGGGGTTTGAGATAGGAGCAAAGAAGAACTGGAGGAGAGAAGCAAAACACGAAGTCATTTTTAGCTCCCAGGCTCCAGCCGACCCTCAAGGATACATTCTCAAGCAGCTGCGAAAACGAAAGTAGACACCACAGCAGGCACCTGTAAGATAAACAACTCCCAGCCAAACAGGCCACTGATACGCAACTTCTGTACTCTCAGAGGATCAGTACAGAGCACAGAATACAGAAAAATATTCATGGCAGATATGTAGAAAGACATAGATGACACCAACTATATAAGGTGGACACTCAGGGCTTTCTGCATTTTATGGGCCTTTGATCCTTCTTTTCATGAGAATCTACTCATTGGATCTGAAGAAACGGGCTCTAGTTCACCCATGAAAGCTGATGCAGAAATTTTTATTGATTGATTTACTTCATTTATATCCCGCCTTCCTCCCCAATGGGGTCCTGAAACAGGTTGTGTTGTTCTACTTTTTTCCATAACAACCCTGTGAGGTAGGTTAGGTTGAGAGTGTGTGACTGGCCCAAGATCACCCGGTGAGTTTCTGTGGTGGAGTGGGGATTCAAACTTGGATCTCCCAGATTCTAGTCCAACACATTAACCAATGGTCCACACTGGCTCTCAATAAAATAAATATTGTTAGTTAGATGTCATAAAACTCCTGTCTAATTTTGCTGCAGTGGACTATCTCAGAGCAGAACCACAAGTGACAAAAGGCACAGATTGGACACTTGTCAGCTTCCCTCATGTTTTGGCGGCAAATGTAGGCATCCTGGTCTCGCAGCTTGGCTCTCTGACTGCTGTCCAATGGACTTTTCAACTGTCACTTGTCCAACATTCCGCCAAGCTGCCTACATTTCCCATCAAAACTTGAGGGAAGCAGACAAGTGTCCAATCTGTGCCTTTTGTCACTTGTGGTTCTGCTCATAGTCACCCTGCTAGGAGAACTGATGCTAGCAAATCTCAGTTGAGCCTCAGCAATAGTCTGAGTTGTACCAAGCAGCAAAAAAGAAGAAGAAGAAAACCCTAAAAGTAATTAATCAGCAACCTGCTAAATTCTATTACACAGGAAAGAATTATTTGGAATTATTAACTCGACAGGTAAATAACCGCCTGCCAGCCTCAATCAGACCAGCTAAAATCTGCATTACAGGTATTTAAGTTACTGAGGCTGGTTTTTGGAGGGGTGGGATGGCCGCTCAAACCATGTCTGACTCATCTCTAAAGAAGCTTTCTGCTTTCCTTCTTAACAGCATCGCAACAGGCAGGCAGTCAACTGCAGCTTTTTTTTGATGTGAAGCTGTAGTGATGGGAATGCCTTGCCTGTTGAATGTCTGCCTGCCAGTGTAAAATTACAAAGCTTTTGTAGACTAGAACCCTCACCAGAGGTGCAGCTGGAAAAGCACTCAGAGAGGGCAGAAGAGCCACTTTCCACTAAAGCATCCGAAGAAGGGGACTCTGGTTCACAAAAATTTCGCTTGTCTTGATGGTGCTGCAAGACATGCTGTTAATTTTTGCTACAATATGGCTGCCTCTTTGGAATTACTACCATGGAAGTAAAGGACACAGAGACTCAATATATCAATTGCAACCTGATCAAAGGAAATATGTGAGGATTCTTTGGGTAGTAGTGATCCAAAGGAAAAAGTAGGAACAGCTGCCTGTCTGTCTTGACAGATGTGTCATGAAGGGCTGAGAAAAAGGGTAGCTATTTTACTTATTTCCTACCTTTCTCCCCTAGGAGGATTCAGATCAGCTTACATTACTCTCCTCCTCTCGGTTTTGTCTTCACAACAACCCTAGGCTAGGCTGAGAATAAGTGGCTTTTAAAAAAGTATTCAGGCAGAATTCATGAATGAGCTCTACAACTTTTGACTACAGAACCTCCATGTTCAGAGGCAATATATCTCTGAGCAGTTGATGCTGGGGATAAGCAAATTTCCATTCAAGACTGGGAAGTCAAACCTGGATCTGACACTCTGACCCACCACTCCACACCAGCTCACTTATGCAACTCTTAAAAGGTTCAAATATTAATTATCAAAGGTTTTTAAAAAATTGATTTTGGAAATGCAGGGGTGGGGTCTATATGAGGCCCTTGATAAAAAGTTACAAAATTTTGATTGGGTTGGAGAAAGGGATGCTTCTGGCTTTCTCTCTCTCCCTCACACCTGTTTCAGTTGTACACTTCTGGAGCACCAACTATGTATCATGGGAGCATGCTTGGCTCATAAACCTCTTGATAGGCATGGTTGCCATTTTGTGTGAATAGGACATGTGTATGTTTCCATGTGCCTACTGTAGGGTGGGGTCCAGATTTTGGGAGGCTCTGGGTAGAGAGTGCCCTGATACCCTCTGCTTCTCTCCCTACCACCAGACCCCCTGCCTGTGCAACCACGTCCGTGCCACATCCCCTCAGGAGTCCTCTTACTACCCACACTCTTACTACCCGCACATTACCTTCACACCCTTTCCCCAACAATGCTGGGCAATGCTTAGGAGCATGGATGGAGAATGCTTGCTGTAATGATTTTAAGTGTGTGCGTTTCTTTCAATGACTGGTGTGTTACAGAAGAAGAACGGGGAGTGAGAGAGAGGGATGAGTGAGTGAGGTGAGTGGTGATGACTGAGAGTGTGGGTGCAGCTGAGAGGTGTGTGTGTGAAGAGAGGCAGTTAGCTGAGAGAGTTGGGGTTTGACTGTTAAGCTGTAAGGAATTAACAGAGGGTTTTCCCAAGTAGAATCCAAACTAGTGCTGTGAAAGGCATTGGGAGTCTGGGCAAAGCAGGCAAGCTGCATGGAAGCCTGAAAGATTTCTCACACAGGCAATCTATGTGAAGCCCGAACTGTGTGTTTGTGAGAGAAAATATTCTTTCTGTCTAAGTCTGGCAAACTGTGTGTACACCTGAGAGCAAAAGTCTATGTATATCTGGCCAAGATAGGTTAGTTTGTCTGTAGCAGTGGAAAAGAGCAAGAGTCCAGTAGCACCTATAAGACTAACAAAATTAGTGGTAGGTTGAGCTTTCGTGAGCCGCAGTTCATTTCTTCAGATACCATCTGAAGAAGTGAGCTGTGGCTCACGAAAGCTCATATGTATATGTGAGTGAGAGATTCATCTATCTAAATCAGGCAAGCTGTGTGGAAAGGCCTGAATGAATCTAAGTCTGTGTGGAGTTTTTCCTCTTAGAGAAGACCTGTGTGGAAAATTACTTTTGTGTGACTGAGCCTATGTAAAGAAACTTTAAGAACTGATAGCTATCTTTGAAACCATCAAGCGGAAGAAATAGTGTGCAACCAATACGCTTCATGTAATAATAAAAGTTTATTTTGTGTTTTTGTTCACCCTAGAATACATGTGATTCCTATTACACCCCATTCCTATCCTCAGGGCCACATAGTCCCACGAAGGAGCCTGACGCTTGGGCACATTATTCAGGGGGAAATTTAAATTAACTAGTTTGGAATATAATTCCTGGTGGCAGCATTAGCTACCCAGAGGGTGTAAGAAGAGGGTTAAAGGCAAAATCTAGCTAGACGACAGGAAGGGGGTCATGACACTTGCAAACAACCAGGTGGGGGAAAGGCAGCAGGTTGGTGGCAGGAGCCTTCCCCTACAAAAGCCCTGTGCCTTGGCAGCTGCCCTATCTCAGGGCATGCTGATGCCAGCCCTGGCCTATAGCATTGGTGGGCAGCACACAAACCAATGCAAAACCCCAGTGTTCTGTTCTACCAATGCAGGAAAATATATTTGAGGATTGTGGTTAGTGTGTGCTGCTGTTGTGTGTGTTTGGTGTGCCAAACGTGAACATCTGAAAAGGGCTTTACAGACAGCCTTCCTAAGAAGAGGACTGGCAGTGCAGTCAAAAGAAATTACACAGTGCGTAATTAAGGTATTCACTGCCACGAGGTGTGGTGACTGCCACCAGCTTACCTGGCTTTTAAATAAGCATTCAGGCAAAGTTCATGAGCGACCGCTGCAGCTGTAGACTATAGAACCTCCATGGCCAGAGGCAGTCTACCTCTGAGCAGTTGCTGCTGGGAACATACTGCAGAGGATGGTCACTGCTTGTGGAGGCACCTGACAGAGTCCTTTGACTGGAAACTACAGCGCTAGATGAAATGAGGTGCTGGACTGACCCAGCCAGGCAACGGTTGGGTTGTTATTTGCAGGGGTCAACCTTTCCTGGTTGGCCCCTGTTTTGAGATCAATGGCTTCAGGACTGTTGCAAGGACTATCCAGTTACTGTGCAGATGTACATGTATGTATCTGGTAACGGAACTGTTAACTGTTGGTCATACTGCATTTTTTTTGCGCAGTGACTATCCTAGCTGTTGTATTCATTTGCACTGTGCAATTCGGAAGTATTTTGACCATGCTGCGGTTCTTCTGCAACCCAAAGGAGAAACCCGCCTTTTCTTTTCCTCCCGACCCCTCTCTCCATGCAAAAGGAAGGGGCAGAGAGTTCCAGCCTAAACCTCTGCTTTTATTCAGGGAAGAAATTCAGCCAAAAAATCGTGCAGAATAGGGACTTGTCACTCGCTGAAAGCGTTATAACCTCAATTGCGGCAAGGGTTTTCAGCCGCCTCGTTAGCGCAGTAGGCAGCGCGTCAGTCTCATAATCTGAAGGTCGTGAGTTCGAGCCTCACACGGGGCAGCAGAATCTTTTCCCCCCTTTCCTAATAGAAGATAAATACATAAATAGGCACAGGCAGTTTGTTGCCTCCTTTCCTCCGTTACGAGCACGTTTTACCGTTGCAAACAAATGCCGTTGTTTGAGCCTCTGCATATCTACTCGGGAAGGAAGGTTGCTTTCCCACCCTCTGTTAAAGATGATGATAAACATCAGATGACTGTATGGACTGCAGCATTTATGCGATTTGATAATGGATGCAGATTTTACCTTCTGGGAGCAAAGTTATTTCCACGTTTTCAATTGTGCTGCCTGTCTTTTTGCAGCGTTTGCCTCTCCCCCCTCTAGGCAACTTCGACTTGTGTGTTTCCGCAGCATGTTTTTCGGGCATGCTCGCTGCAGTTTCAATGCGTTTAAGGAGGATTCCCCTGTTTTTCCACCTTAAATCTTGCGATCCGTTATTTAAAATATTTGAATAAGGGGTTTAATTATGGAGTTGTTCGGAAATTATGTATAGCACTCCTTCCGTGCACACAGAATATTTTATCAAAAGCGATGCACAAACCGGTCATAACATAGAACAACAACAACAACAACATTCGATTTATATATTGCCCTTCAACACCAGTTTACAAAGTGTGTTATCATTATCCTCACAACAAACACCCTGTGAGGCGGGTGGGGCAGAGAGAGCTCTGAGAGAGCTGTGACTGAGCCAAGACCACCCAGCTGGCTTCAAGGGGAGAAGTGGGGAATCAAACCATAGGATTGCCAGCCTCCTGGTAGTGGCTGGAGATGTCCTGGAATTACAACTCGTCTGCAGGCCACAGAGATCAGTTCACCTGGAGAAAATGGCTACTTTTTAGGGGATGGACTCTATGGAATTATGCCATGCCGAGGTCCTTTCCCTCCCCAAACCCCACTTTCTCCAGGTTTCTCCAGGTTTCACTCCCCAGATCTCCAGGAATTTCCCAACTTGCAGCTGGCAACCCTATCAAACCAGGTTGTCCAGATTAAAGCCCCAGCACTCTTATCCACCACACCAAACTGGCTGGAATAAGCAACCTGGTGAAACAAGCAGGCCAGTCTCAAAGCGTGGGATCTCGAAAAAGTATTTTGAGAACATTCTTAAAACAGACTTCCCTTTCAGCACTACTCCTGCCTGCCCCCCTCCCCACCATGGAAAATCTGATATATTCTGCTTTTTCCTGCACTGTAAGTGGTCCCCCCAAAGTGAGCAATAAATGTTCTTAAAGGGAACAACCCATTTCTCCAGGGTCAATGCCCCTGCAAGCATTTCCAAACGTGGGTTGTAAGGTTTAACAGGAAAGATGGTGTTCTAGAGGCTGTAATTTACAACAGGAGGGTTTCAGGGCTTTCTCCCCTCCCCTAGTCACAGGTAGCGCTTTATAACTGAAGATGCATTCAGAGCACGGAAGATTTCAAGTTCCATGGGAGACAACGAGGTTTTCAGGGTTAACTCCTCCTAGCTCATATTAAGCTGAAGTTTTTTGGAGTTTATTTTGCATCTATTTTGTGCAAATAGGAGTCCAGTGGCACTTTATAGATGGACAAAATGTACTGCAAGCGTAAGATTTCCTGAGTCAGAGCGCAGTTCATCAGGTACATTCATTTGGCAGATAACTTACTCTGAGAACCACAAACAGAAAGCCAGGGGATGTTGCAAAGCAGCTTGCCCTTAGCTGTTGAGATAAGGCAGATCGCTTTTGAAAATGCTTTCCGCACTTGCTTTCTACCATGGGAGAGTGGCTTACTTCATAGGGGCTTTCATGCATTATTTCTGTTTTGATGTGATTTTTGTGCAGCCCAGCAAATGGTTGTCCGTGATTACTTTCATAGCCTATCACCTCTTGAGAAAGTTGTACAAGAAACTGGATGGAAGAACTAGGAGTGGTGGAACTGTTGGAACACCGGACTAGGACTGGAAAGGTTCAAATCCATACACACACAAAAAGGCATGGATATCACTATGTGAGTGCAGGCTGAATTATTCTCTTTCAGCCTAACACTTCTGACGTTCTATGCCTTTGTTACGGGCACCAGGTTAGCAGCTTCTTGCATGCTTAGGAAAGCAGCCCTGTAGGTTTTTACGAGGCAAGTATGTAAACCCTTAAGGAAGAGTGCAAGATAGTAGAATTTCATGCTGCAACAGCACCCAGAGGAAGAAGTTGCCTTTTCCACAAATATCATTTCATAGGAAATGGGCTGATTTTCCAGCTCCTCTAATTCAAATGTTAAATCAACGCTGGCTAGCAGTAGCACACATTCCGTTTAGAAGTTGGCTCTTGTGTTTTTTAGATTGTCACCACCATGTTCACACATTCCGAAGTAAGACATTTCTAATGCTGTTCATGTAAGTGCATAGACATCCCCTCCCCTGAACTTCACTCATACAGTAAATGATTTGTAAGATATATTAAAAACCAAGCTTTTTTTAACAGTCTGGTGTGTGATTCTTGGCAGATTGTACAGAGAAAAATTTCTGCAAAATACAGAGATCGTACACAGAATAATTTCTGCAGAATAATTGAATTATTCCCCCCACCCCCAGCAAAGTCCCTGCAAAACAAAATAAGTGTAGCAGAGAGAAAGGCCAACTAAAATGCCCTAATGTGCTAGCTTTCCCGAGGAAAGAAGTTTTTGGTAATTGGAGAGCATGAAAATCACACAATTCCCTCTAATATTCTGGGCTGTTCTTCCAAAGGGATTATATTTGACAACAGCAAACATCACGCAAGACCATGGACAGAATTAAGAGTAAGAATTAATACAAACTATTTAAGGTGGATTGGTGGTGGAGACTGCCATCAAGTCATAGCTGATTTATGGCGACCCCGGTGGAGTTTTCATGGCAAGAGATTAACAGAGGTGGCTTGCAATTGCCTGCCTTTGCAACCCTGGTCTGTGTTGGTGGTTTCCCATCCAATTACTAACCAAGGCCGACCTTGCTTAGCTTCTGAAACCTGATGAGAACAGGCTCACTTGGGCTATCCAGTTCAAGGCATTTAAGGTGGATTATATGTGTGAATTTAGTCCTATTGCAATCAGTAAGACTAAACAAGGTTGCATTCAAATACTATAATACTGGCTGGTTGGAAGAATCAATGGGAATAGGTTTTAGAACCAATTTAGGTCAAAGACAAATCTGCCCATATTTGAGCTTCAAGGGACTTTTTATACCGTTAGCTTTTAATAAGGCTGGTATTTTATTTTAAAATATTTACTCAAAACAAGTGGCTTAAAACTGCAGTAATACACAGATGCATGGAAATTTTAAAAAATGTTTTATGTACAAAAAATATTTCTACGAGCATTTACAACAATCAGTCTAAGAACCACTTTCATCCCCTATATGAAAATTTATTAAAAGTCTCTTTGCAGCCGGATCATGTCCCTTCAGCTGCTCCATTGTGCATCTGGTGGTGGGGCGTATTTCACCCGAGCTTGGGACATTAGCTTCTGTCTGAGCTGTCTGACCTCTGCCATTAAGTCCCGCTCTCTAGATTCCAGGTTTTGTCGTCCTCTGTCTAAGGAAACTTTAAAAGAAAGACAAGAATTAGAGCTAGCATTAGAAGGGGATTACAAGTTCAAAGTACGATATCTTTTCTGGATCACTGGAAAATGTAACTCCAGCTGAGTTCCTTTGAAGCTTTAAGATCTGTATGGTTTCCCACATCAATGTTTAAAGTTCTTTAAGGATATGGAAAATGAGTATCTCTTATGCTTCATCTTGCCTTTCCTTCAAGGGAATCAGAGGGGCACACAGTGACACCCCCCCCCACCCTTTATCCTTACAGCCGCAGAGTAAGTTAAGCAAAGATACAATGACTGGCCTGCAATCAGCGACCTTCACGGTCAAGCAAATTTGAACGCGGATCTCTTTAAAAAAAGTTCAGTGTTCACTACACCATGCTGCCTATACATTCTAGGGTCCGATTTTCAAAGGACAAAGATTGCAATCGTTTTGCTAGCTCAAAAAACACAATCTTGCTGGATCACCCCCGATTGCAGAAAAGAGCAAAGCAAATGGTGCCTGGCCACTCGCTCAGGTGCCCTGAAGAAGCCAAGTGGAAAACTTAAAGAGGACCCTTGGTTTATACTAACGGGGTAACGAGGAGTTCACAGCTGATGAGTCATTTAAACAGACGTTGCCAGGCTGCGATGGAGTCTTACAGGGCGTTTGACGGCCTTGCTCGGTCCGGGAGGTTCTCAAGTCACGCAGCCTCTCTGCAGAAAATAGACCAGATTATTGTTTAAGCTGCAAGTAAGGTTAGGTACATGCTTTTCCAAAACACGCATTATAATGCAAGGACACCCAATATTCACACTCTGAACCAGTGAAGAAAATCATGTAGCTTTGAGATGTATAAATCACAGAGTTTATCAAGGGGTGGATCCTACTCACTAACACTGGAAGATGTTGGCAGAGACTGATCTTTTCCGCCCTCCCTTCTCATCCTTTCCCAGCAGCTCTTTGAGACACACAAAGGTCAGGTCAGACATAGGAGGGCTGATATGGACAAAAAGCCATGCAATATGGAGGCTACAGTGAAGCGGGGGGGGGGGGGGGAACTGTAAAGATCCACCTTCTCCTCGTAGTGTGTAGGGTCTAATCCAAAGCCTGCTTTTCTTTTAAAAGTACTCAATCAGGGTTCAAATCATCACTATGAAATAGTGACAACATATGGTACGATATAATGCAAAAGGTGCTCTCTGTGGAGATCGGAAACAGTGGCAGGAATTAAGAGGCCCCCAAACTGCAAGGAGCCTGAACAGTGGTCTGAAATGGTAGATGCACCATTTCAGTTCGTTCCTACTCCAGCAGATCTTTTGAACAGTCTTCATGAGGCATCACAGTAGCCTAGCCTTGAGGCTTACACAGCCATACAGTTAGAAAGGGGCAATCCAACTCTTTGTGATAAAACAATTAGGGTTGTAAAGAGAAAATTTCTTAATTCCTCTTTACCCAATTTCTCCCTGAAATCCAACCATCTTTTTCTTTTCCTCTTTTTTAGGAGTCTGTTTGGATCAACAAGAAATCTGAAGCGAGGAAGGGCAGGAAGGGGTGGTGTGCAAAATTTCGGATTGTCACTCTTTTAATGCTCAGAGACAGGCAATGCCTTCCCAAACCTTCCTACCCTCC
Source organism: Eublepharis macularius (assembly GCF_028583425.1). Classification (NCBI taxonomy): domain Eukaryota; kingdom Metazoa; phylum Chordata; class Lepidosauria; order Squamata; family Eublepharidae; genus Eublepharis; species Eublepharis macularius. The sequence goes on along the minus strand of NC_072796.1, from coordinate 125,408,303 downwards.
TGCTAGAGCAACACCCTGTGCTGTGTGTTGCTCTAGCAGTGTGTTGCTCTAGCAGGAGGGCAGAAAGGTTTGGGAAGGCATTTGTAATATAACACAACTGCAAGGGCTGCAATTACAAAAAAAGTGTGTTGATTCCTCTACAAAGAGAAATGAAAGAAAAATCCCTCTCTTAAAAGAGAAAAAAGGGAGTAAGAGGAAAGAATTGTTGTATCTAACAAAATGAATTTAAAAAAAGGGAATTCCTCTCCCCATAACAACTCCAGAAGCAACTACACTCCACATGCAGGGCCTACTGACCAAGCTAAGCAAGTGTGGCCCTGGTGCAGGTAATGGAGGGATGGATAAAAGGAAGCGCACTGCATACAGAACGCAGTCATGCGTCTGGGTTTGAATCCTTGCTGAGTGATCAAGTTTGGTGTAGCCCACCCTGCAAATTTAAGAAGGGGATAATACACTCTCAAACCACCCTAAGCAACTTGGAGGGAGGGCAAGATGGAAACTTTAGAAGCCAAAAGGCAGCATGTTGGGATGAGACTGGGGGCTTATACCAACTTCCTTCAGCTTCACCAACATCGTAACAGCTTAGTTTGGTCTGTAGTGCCTGAATCCTTCCCTTCCTCTCTGGCTTTCAGAACAGCAGGTGCCTGTTTTATTCTCAAGACCAACCTGTGAAGTGGGTGGCAATGAAACTCCCCTCAACCCAGTGAATTTCAAAACTCGTCAGGGATTTGAACCCAGTCTCCCACGACCAAGACCAAGTCTGCATCTGCTACACCCCACACTGGCTTGCAACCAGTGGTGCAATCCAGCAGGCTGTCGTAGCTAGAGTGTTGGACTCAGGCCTGGAAGATCCAGGTTCAAATCCCCACTCTGCCGAGGCAGCCTGCTGGGTGACCTTGGGCTAGTCACACACTCTCAGCCTAAGTTATCTCGCAGGGTTGTTGTGAGGATTAACTAGAGGAGAGGAGAACTATGTAAGCCGCTTTAAATCCCCACTGGGGAGAATGACGGGATATAAATGCAGCAAAATAAAAATAAATAAACCCGCTGTCAAGCTCAGCAGCGACTCACCAAAATAACCGTCATCATCCTGGAGCTTTGCAGACAGCTCCACAGCATCGTTCATTTCGCGCTCCAGAAGCCACTTCCGGTTGGCATCCAAAGCTGCGGTAATGGCCTGCTCTGCCGCCACCTGTTCTCTCTTTTCCAGGACTTCTTCCCACTATACAGGAGAGAGAAACAGCAGACTGGATCTATTAGCAGCAGCAACGAAAGGGGTGGGATAAGGATTCTACAGCTGGGGCCGCCTGAAAGTGATTTTTCAGTGATACAGCATGACGGCTGAAAGGGAGCGAGAAGGTAAGACACGGTAGTCAACCACAACCCCATTCGACTCTTCCTATCTTGTTTATCCTTCCTCGGTCACTGGTATCCCAAGAAAAGAAAACTTGGGAAGGCCCCTAATTAAACAGGATTATGGTTAGCAGGGTAGATGTGGAGCTGAAGAGTACTCGTTGACGATGGGCCCATCAGTGGCTATATCACTGCCGAGCCTTCCACTGGTCTCCCTCTACAAGGGGCATGGAGAGATCACTCACGCTGGCTGCCCTGAAAGGGGTACAGTATTTTATCTGTTGCTGTTTTTATGATTGATTTTGAGTTGTATTTTAATCAACGTCGTACCTCGCCCTGAGCCTGCTTGCGGGGAGGGCGGGTTAAAAATAAAATAAAAAAATATACAGGATTATAGAGTTAGCGAAAAGAGAAGGCGGTGGAGTTGAAAAGAAGAGCACTCGTTGACGATGGGCCCATCAGTGGCTACTATAGCCACAGTGACTCACAGGAACCACATCCAGAGGCAATGTGAATATTAGTGCTAGGAGGTAATACTGTGGGAAGGCCTCGGCCTCTGCGCCCGGTTTGTTGGCCTTCCAGAGCAAGGGGCAGGCTGCTGTGTGAAACGGGATGCTGGACTCAATGGTCCGCTGATCCAGGAGGGCTTTGATGTTCTTATGGCTTTGGCTACTTCTCCATCATTGAAGGACTGAGGGCTTGACAGACCTTTTGCTAGCAACATCAGTTGTGTTAGGTCAGCCATAATCCTGTATAGTAGGTCAGTTTATATGTGAATGTACTGTGCTCAGATAACAACAACAACAACAATATTCGATTAATATAACTGCCATTCAGGACAACTTAATGGCCTCTCAGAGCGGTTTACAAAGTGTGTTGTTATTATCCCAACAATCACCCTGTAAGGCGAGTGAGGCTGAGAGAGCTCTGAGAGAGCTGTGACTGACCCAAGGTCACCCAGCTGGCTTCTAGTGGAAGAGTGGGGAATCAAACCCAGTTGTCCAAATTAGAGTCCTGCTGCTCTTAACTACTACACCAAACTAGCTCTAAGCAGACTTTTTGCTCCTTAGAAGCAGACCAGACCTGAATAGCACATGAACACAACACAGAATTAGGGTGAAACCTTTGTGGAAGGTGGGGGGGGGCAGAAAAAACAAGATGGCGGATCTTGAGAATTTCTCAGCTCTCTCAGACTTCCCAGGAATCCTTGGAGGAAGCTGTAACAGGTACAGAACTGATGTCCATGGGTAGCCTGAGATCCGCTCCAGGCTCGAGCGCTCCCTGACCCTCTGGCCTTGGGCAACCTCTTCAAGCTCTTACTTTTTTAGCCTCCTCTTCCCTCAGTGTATCGAGCAGCTCTGACTCCGTCACTTTGTTGCCATGAAGGTGCTTGGCCAGCTCTTGGTAGCACGCTTCACGATCCAGATCCTCACATCGCTGTTTGCGAAGGACTTGAGCTCGCCAGTCGGCATCAATGAGTTCTTGGTCAGTCTTGGCCAGATGCTCTTCAGCCAGCTAAACGAGACACAGCCCAAATAAGTGAAACAAACATGGTCTTGGGAGACAGAGGCTTTGTAAATAGCCACATACCTGGTTGCAGGAGGCAGGAAGGAGTACCCTCACAGTGATCAAGCAAAGCAGGTTTACAAAAATTGGTTCTCATTCCTGCTTCTAATTAGGCCACAAAAGACCTAACTTGTTTGTTTGGGCACATGGGCTAATAACCTGCGTGGGATTATTTACGGGGCTAAAATACAAAGCTGGGGGAACCTTGTTCCATTGAACTCTCCAGTTGCCAAAGCCTCTTGCAACACACAAGTCCCTACAGGAAGTCAGACACCTGCAGGTGAGATGTATATGATACCCAGCTGTGACGGGGAGGAGGCTGTCCAGCCCTCGAAGATGAAACAGCCAATTGTGCCTGAGCCTATCTGAATGCTGCTCTAACATCCAATCCCCTTTCAGAGAGCAGGACGAATTGTGGGGGGAGTGCAGCAACTCAAGAGTTTCTGGTCTGCCTCAGCAAGAGAGCAGGCCGAGAGGGGGTAGCTCTGCCAAAGAAGTGGACAGAGAGACCCTTTTTAGGCCTGTCTCTGGTGATAAGCGGACATTGTAATAGGTTAGTCTGACTTTTGGGGGAAAGGGGCAGACTGGTGTGGTTGCAACCCCCTCTGTGCAAGAGGGTCTTAACTTAGTGTTCAGGCTGTAGACGCCTGTCAGAAACCACCAGATTATGGGGAAAGGCCCTGACTGATAAAAGGCTGAACAACCATCATTTACTGATGGTTGAAGTCTTGAAGCCTGCAGTCTCATATGTTAAAGGAAGCTTAAATTCTATCCTGAAGCTGTAAACTAGTGAATAAGTGGCTCAGTCAGGCTATTTCTTGTCTGTTTGGAAGCCTGTGTTGGATGAAGGGGCCTTTTAAATGTCTGAAATACAAATAAACTATCTTTATTGTACGTTTAAATTCTAGCCTCAAGTGATCTTAGTGTCCTACTATCACCCAACAAAACTTACCTCACAGCAGTGAACCATTTTACACACACTAGCACAGGGGTCCCCAACATGGTGCCCAGGGGCACCATGGTACTTGCCAACTCCTTTACTTTTTAGAGAGTGGGTGAGGCCAGGTGGGCCTATTACCTAACATGGCTTCTAATTGGCCACTGGAGATCTAATGGGCTGTGCAGATTAAAAGGCATCCTGTTAAACAGAGCTTCTGCCTGAAATATTGTAGAGTCACTATGACAGTTATGCATAAGTTTGCTCTCTGATGTCCTGTGGCAGAATTCCAAAAGTGCATACAGGCTCAAAAAGCTTGGGGACCCCCGCACTAACACATTTTTTTTTAACTGAGGGAAAAAATTGTGGGAAAGCTTGTATTTAAACAAGCCTGATCCCCTAAAATCTTCGGAGGCTGTGTATCCACTCAGTTTCTGTCACATCAGCCCACAGCTGTGAGGTAGAGCTGACGGAGGGACGCACGATGACTGATGAAGCCAGGTTTAAATAACCTCCTCTGAGCCTTCATTACTGCTCTGTCCCAGGAGAAAAGGAATATTCTCCTGCAACTACCTACAGAGGTTTCCTTCCAACCCCTGCCATTACAAAAAGGAGCTTTAAGGGATTTCAGTGCAAGATGAAGCATAAAGAAGCAACTTTTAATCTGTTGCAAGAGATGGCCATTCCTCAAGCTCAAATTCTTGCCCTTACAGTGCGAGCTCTACGCTCCCCGTCCTGCTCTGCCTCAATCAGCCTCTGCAGGAGCTGGTCCTCGAGCTCCGCCTTCCTCCGGCTGGCGTTCAGCTCCCCTTTTACTTCCTGTGTTGCCATTTCCTGCTCTTTGACAAGTTTCTGTGGAGAGATAAAAGACAGTTAGGACACCGCTCCCGAGAGCAGCAAGTACACAATACTGGTGCTTTAGCATTTATATAGTGCTTTGAACACCAAAAGCAATTCACAGACGTTATTGTGTGGTAATGTTTTAACAGGCCTGTAAAGCGGGCTGGTATCATGACCCCCATGTTGCCGGGGAGGGGCTAAGTGTGGCTTGTGTAATGCTATATAGTGAGTTTGGGGACAGAGCTGAGATTCGAACCTGGTGCTCTCCTGAATTCTAACTCCTTTTCTTATCTATTACGCCACACCGACTCTTGGAAGGTGCTGGCATAACCTGTTCAGCACAGCCCTGTTACATGCAGCACTCCAAATTGACTAGCTGACTAGTGTCCATTCTTTACTTGCTTTCAATAGCTCACTTGCCATCTGATTTTTCTACCCTTCAATGTTGCACACGGCTTCAGAGTGCAGCCAGGCTTTTCTGGGGCAGCACATTTTCTTGACTTCATGCCAGCCTGTGTCGTTGCGCATCTTACCTGTTAAGTATAATTTTATCCTGCTCTCCCTCCATGGAGTAAAGGGCTCCACCCCCTCATGGCTCCACCCCCTCAAAACAACAGTCTCCTCAAGACTACTATTTGAAGACGGTGAGGCTGAAAGAGATTGACTGGCCCAATGAGCTTCAAGAAATTTGCATTGGGTTTCCCCAGATCTTAATCCTTTCGCTCTTTAACTACTACATCTCTTCCTGGTTTCCCCCGACCCCACCTCATATTTTATGGAAGTCTCTGGCACAAGAACCAGTATGGGGTAGTTCTGGTTAAGAGATCTGATGAGGATCTTGGTTTGAACCCCTGATCTGCCACGGAAACTCACCAGTCACACTCTCTCAGCCTCACCATGAGGATAAAAATGGAGGAGAGACGATGTAAGCTACTTTGGGGTCCCCACTGTGGGAAAAAGTGAAATACCAATCAAGTAAATAAACATCACTTCCCAAGAATGGACGAAACTCCCCTTTTTCTTTTTGTCTAGTTTAATAACAAAAAAGTAGCATTTGTGCAACCCTTTCAGTGCTGACAGTATTTCCAACAACAGCCTGGCGAGAGAGACTTGTAGTAATGTGAGCAAAATGAGCCAGGGAGAAGCCATATTGCCAGCAAGCAATTCGAAATCTAAGAGATCGTAAATTTGGGGTCCATTTTGAACACTCTTTCCTGCAGCTGTTATAAATCCTCCTTCTTTCTAGATTATGTTTACCAGTATTAACCTCTCAGTTAGTTAGCTGAGATAGGAGAGGGCGGTTGAGAGAAAATGCCCCAAGTCACATAGTGCAGCTGTGGCTGAAAGGCAACTTGACCCAGGAACCTCCTGGATTTTGGCTATGTTTTGTCCTCTCTGACCTAGTGTTCTTCCCCTGCACTGCCTCCCTGAGTGGAAAGGATGTGGCCCAGATTCACTGTAAAGGTACATCAGACTGACACTAATTCAGGGCAAGGCACGGCCCAAACAAAGCCCATGAATCCTACTATATAAAAGGCTAACCGTGTTCCAGACAACTCACTTCCTACCCTGGTGTGCCTTCAGAGGGCACTGCTGCAGTGGGAAACCCAGGCCGGGATCAGGAGTGGAGCAGGTGGCAATGCCCCCCCCCTCCACCTTCACACAGTTGGGATCAGGAGTGGAGCAGGTGGCAATGCCCGCCTCCCTCCCCTTTCTAGAGCCCGTTGTTTTTCCCCCCACAATGGGCTTTATTGCTAGTATCTTATATTTTGCATAAGAGTTAAGGCCATAGCTCATTAGCAATGCTCCTACTTTGTATGTAGAAGGCTCCAGAGCCAATCCCAGACAGCTCCAATTAAAAGGATCAGGTGGTAGGTAATCTGAAAGATCTCTACCTGAGACCCTGGAGAGCCGCTGGCAATCTGAACAAACAGTACTGACCTGGACAGAACGACACCCTGAGTAGGAGGCGGCTTCATGCGTTACCATGCAACATATACACGCACCTGCTCAAAAAGCCGTCTCTGAGCTTCAAGCTCCATCTGCCGCACTTCCACGTCTCGAACGGTGGCAGCTGTCTCTCGATCTCTCATGGTTGCCTAGAACAGACATGCGCAGAAATGCCAAAGGAGTGAAACGGTTTGTCCCTTTTTGCCAGCGTCTCCTTTTCTACTAGATAATTCGAACTAGGAAATCACAGAGCAGGATAGAGGGCATCCTATTTAAAGGCTGGACCTTCCCAGCCCTCCCCACATAATCAAGACCAGTGAAACCTCTTAAGCTTGGGAGACTGAAGTCGAACTAGCCAGGGGCTGGAGCCTCCCTCAGCTGCTTGGCCACACACACAGCTGCCTTATATTAAATCAGACTCTTGGTCCATCAAGGTCAATATCATCTACTCAGACTTGCAGCAGGTCTCGGGATGAAGTCCTTCCCATCATCTGCTGCCTAGTCTTTTTACTTGGAGATGCCAGGGATTGAACCTGGGACCTTCCTCATGCAAAAGAGAGGCTCTTCTACTGAGCCACAGCCCCTTCCCTAAGGCCCTGGAGAATCCAGCTCCCCTAGACCCAAGAAGGCACTCCCCATCCTTTGGAAAATAAGAAGCTGCTGGAGAAGACCCCCTAGGAGTCCTTTCACTGGCCGATTCCTAGCACCTCCAGCACAAAGGAGCTCAAGGCAGGACGTGCTGGGAAAAAACTTCCTTTGCCTGAGACCCTGGGGAGCCCCTGCCAGTAAGGGTAAAGAATACTGAACTCGATGGACCAATGGCCTACGATGATATAAGACAGGCTTCATGCATTCAAGTTTCCTGAAGGGAGAAACCCTTGTTGTTTCTGCAGATCACTTTTGACTTGGATGACGCCGCAGAAAGTGAAAGACAGAGAGATAACATAAGAGATAACGTAAGAGATAAGGAAAGGCCACCTTCAAATTCTTGGAAACGTCACCCAGACCACTCCCCCCCTTTCTAAGTTTCAATACCGTTTGCAGAATCTACTCATTCAACCTGCAGACTTCATTAAGGTGAGCAGACGGAACATCGAATTGCATCAAGCCTACACGCGCATTGCTATGTTTTCACCGGGTTGCCTCTCAAGTGGTTACCTTCCTCGCAATCTCGTCGTCGAGCCTGTTCAGCTCCATTTCCCGCTGGTCTTGCTGGTATTTCAGAAAGCGCCTTCTTGCGGCTTCCAGTAACTGCAGCTCCTTTACTTTCAGCTCTCTCTTGACAGCAGCCAGCCTTCAAAAGCACCCCCACAACCCAACAGTTAGTAAAAGGACGCGACACTTTTTCTGAAACAGTGAGATTTCTTGGGATCTAGTGTATCTATCCTCAGCACTGCCCCCATGAACCTCCCCTGCCCCCACAACAAGAGGAAACTCCCTTTGGGAAACAATGATAACAACCACTGAGGGCTAAACTACAAGTGACAGCGGCCACAGGTCCATCTGGTGGCCACCAATGCTATTCTGAAAGGAGTTGTAGTTCTTTGAAAATTGCTGATCCAGATCACAAGCAGTGCGCCCAAGGAGCATTTGTCCCCTCCTCCTGTGCTTTTTCAGGTGCCAAATCAGCAAAGGGAGGGCTATTTTGGCACCTGAAATGGTGTGTGTGGGGGGGGGGAAGGGGGAGGGGGAAGAACTGAAGCAGCCACGCACATGATCTGAACTAGGGCTTTTAGCATGGACCCATGGCTGCTGTCACTTGCAGTTTGGCCCTGAGCTGGGCTGCACATGCAACTGAATCATTTGACAACCTCTACTGAACCGGACTACAAGCACTGCATCTAAAACATGGCAGGAAAAGGCTACTTCAGCGCTATCTTTCTATGAACAGAGAGGAGTCCCCCCATTTTCCAATGGGTGAGCATTCAATGCCCCTTGAATGTTTTATTTATTTATATGCTGCCTCTCTCCCCAGTGGGGACCCAAAGCAGCTTAATATCATTTTCCTCTCCTCCATTTTTTCCTCACAACACCCCTGTGAGGTAGGCTAGGCTAGAGTGTGTGACTGGCCCCAGGTCACCCAGCAAGCTTCCATGGTCGAGTGGGGGTAGAAATTGGGTCTCCCAGATCCTAGCCAAATCACTACACTATGGTGGCCCTCCATGTGGCAAAAGGAAAAAAGGGTGGAAGAGGCTTTTCTCTTCATGACACCACTCTGCCCAGAGAAGCTGCCCCCACTAAACCTCTCTGTGCAGTAGAATAGCAGGATTTGAGTCCAGTGGCAGAAGGGAGCTCTGACTTTTGAAAGCTTACAGCCTGAAAATCTTGTTGGTCTCTAAGGCGCCACTGGACTCAAATCCTGCTGTGCCAGTTGCATCTGTGTGGGGAGATGCTGGCTGTGGTATAGAACAACAAAAAAACACACGTCCCCCCACAGAGACCATGAATCTTTGCAGCGGTGGTGTAGTGGTTAGAGCATCAGACTAGAACCAGGGAGGTTCAGGCTCAAATTCCCACTCAGCCAGGAAGCTCTCTGGGCGTCCTTGGGCCTGTCACACACTCTCCAAGCTTTACTTTCCTTCACAGCATAGTTGCTAGGATTAGAGAAAGAAGAACCACAAAAGCTGCTATGAGTTCCCTGGAGGAAGGGTAGGATAAAGATGTGCCGTACTGCAGGTGGCTGCTTGAGCTGTAGGGCCTACCTTCAGAAGACAGGGTAGGCCCGACAAGGCAAACTCCTGCAAGTCCAGCTACAAAAGAGCACCCTTTTCATTTATTGCCTCAGCAACTTGCAGTGCCCTTTGTTCCGCTGCAGAACAGAGCAATACCTTTGCCTTTGCGCCGCCAGTTTCTCCTCTTCCTTCAGCAGAATCTTCCTCCTCTGCTCCTCGGCCTCCCTGAGCAGCTCTTGCTTCCGATACCACGTTTCGTCGTCCACCCTCCTCTGGGCTGCTTCAGCTTCCATCTCATGGACCAGTTGCCTGCATGAAGAGAATCACGTCGTACTTTCCCACCTGAAGCAGCTCTTCAGGCAAGCCTGTTATGTTCTCAGTAAAAGCATGACTTGCTAGCGTAAAACTTGGGACAAACATGTTTAACTGAGGTGCAGAACACTCATCGTGCTAGTTACGCCTGCCCCGAGTGCAAGGAGGTATGGTTCTATACATCACAATAACAGCGGCTGTCAAGGAAGGGTGACAGAACTGTAACAGGAGAATGAATCTCTGCACTGTCCCCCCACTTTATTATTCAGTCTGCTTTAAAAGCTATACATCTGCTGGAGACTGTCATGTGTGGCCATAGTGCCAACAGAAACTTTTGTTTCACACTTTAGCCTGGTTTATAGAAGAAGTCTAAAGAAACATCCTCAGTTCACTAAATGAGGAACAAAATCAGAACATCATTGTGCCTTTCTGTTCCTTTTCTCTGGCCCAGGACAGCCACAGCCACATTCAGACATCACAACAAACATGTCTTTTCATGGTGGGTGTGAATGCAGCCAATTGTTTCCATATACCTAATGGTGAATCGCAGAACCAGACAACCACATGGGCTTGCTCCCCCTTTGTTGCACCCAAATCCCTTCCCCTCCGTTTTGAGACTGTGACCATAATGCGCGTTCATATGTTTCCCTTCTGCTTGAAGCATGATCAAAAACATCCTTGTTTGGAAACCCTTCAGCCAAACTCCAATTTGTTGTGATCACCAGGTGAAGCTTTCTGGATGAAGTACTTGCCTGTCCTCACCAATCTTCCAATGCTATATTTCAACCGAGTATTTATTTATTTCTACTCCTTTCTCTGAGTATTTATTTCTGAATATTTATTTCTACCCCTTTGTCTGACATCTGTGGCGAATTATAATCCTTGGAAGGACAGCCTCTCCCCATGTGAACCTGGACAGAACTTAACAGCCTCACAAAATGGCTGGCTCTCTTAAAAGAGAGGAAATCGGTGACATTTTCTGTGGGGCTCCATCCTTGTGGAATGGATTGCCCATTGAAGTACGGGTGCCTCTTCCCTTATGCCAATTCACAAAGCAATGTATGGCAGTACCGTTTAGGCTGACTTTTTCGTTAGTGGGCTTTAATGCCATTACTTGGCTTTAACGCCTTGGTGTGTCAGGATTCTGATCAGATTTAATTTGCTGTTTTCTTGTAAACTGCTTTGAATAACAAAGGAAAAGTGGCATAAAATATAAATTACTAACTCTTTTACATATTGTCTACGGTATTTCTTAGAAAGATCACATCTGTCCTCTAACTCTGCTACCGCACTACATTTCAGTTCAATGTGGGGCTAACCTGAAAAGGGACAGGGAAATCGGAACCGTGGTTCTGTTTTAGGAACTAAGACTAGATCATCCTCAAGCCCAAATCACTGTGGAATACCGGTTCTTCCTTTATCCCCCACCTCAACTGCATCTCATTGATTCATTTTAACTAGACACTAGAGAGAAGTCCCCTCCCTGGTTTCCAGCAATACCTCTCTCTAAGGTACTCGATTTCATCCTGCCTGATTCGCTCACGCTCTTGAGACTGGTAATCCACGATGAACTTGGGGTATTTATTAAATATTGGGTACTGCCCTTTAGTCAGGGGGACAAAGTCGTCTAGCAATCGCTGGGGATGGATGTCTGCAGGGGTACACTCCATGAGATGGTAGGCCTCCTTCATCACGGCGCTGATATCCAAGTTGTTCCGGTGATGGAAGAAATACTGCAACAAAGATAATTCTGCTTAGCATGTATGCACAGAGACAACACTTTGTTCTGAAGAATTCCAAATGAAAGAATAGTAAGAATAGTAACCGCAACGGGTTTGCTAGCGAGGATTCCCGTTTCCGATATTCCCTTCCTCCTGGCAGTTACCAAACTGTGGAAATAACATGCAATTCATTAGCAATTCAACAATAAAAGTATAAAAATGCATTTGTGTCTGAAAAGATACTTACAGAGATAAATCATGGTAAGTCACGTATCAATTTCCACGCACAGTGGTGGTTCGCTCAATGGCGTGTGCTCAGCACAACTATTAGTACTTTTGCATTTTGTATTGTATTTATTGTATGATGCTGCTAGCTGCTTCATGTACTGTGCCTTCCACAAATTGACTGTTGCCAACTATATAACCATTTAGAGTTTGTTTTGAATTGTTATTGATTCTATGACATAAAAGACTTGTGTTATTTTGGTATACTGTATCTTTAAATCGGGATAGTAAGTAGGCCACAGTTTATTCTTGGTTTTAGATATTGCTTTGCTAAGGGCAACATTTCTCTTACATGGGGTCAGTTTTATTTATCCTATTTGTACTCCTGTCTTCTTTCAAAGATGCCATGGTAGGGCATGTTAGCTTAGCCTATTTTGTTGGGAGATAGGAGTAGGGAGGGAGTGGGGGAGACAGACTGACTGAGAAACCATATTTCATTTTTTCAGAGGACAGAGCAGTGAGAACATCTCCACCCCCATAAACATTTGCACAATGCAAAAGGAAGATCATTCAGAGTAGAAAGAGGTTTTGTTATTTAACAGTTCCCCCACATTTCTAGAAGACACAAGAAGAAGCTTGGCTGGAAGAGAAATATACACATTTCACTCTCCCACAGGCCTCCAAACAACCACATACCCACATCTGAACTTGGGTACTTATCATGGCACCCAGCCAAGAAACTCTGGGAACTGTGGTTCTGTGAAGGCACAGGGGTTGAAACAAAGGTATTTCAGCATTTGCACAAAAGCATCAATGAACATGGACTCCTTGGGAGAACCAGGACAGATACGGTCAGGTCCAAACCAGTTTCCACGCTGGTTTAAGTTTGTAGAGTAGCTGAGTCCAAAATGTTGCAAGGCACTGTGGCTCTGGAAAACTCCTTGCTCAGATGGAACAGCAACTCTGCTGACTACCATCTCATCTAATTCATCCAAGAAATCATTCGTGACATACCAGAAAGAGACACACTGCTCCAAACAGCAAAAATACAGCTTTCATTACTTTGATATTAGAAGTCAGCAGGATATTTGCAAGCCATACCTGCCCTTCAAACGTGTAAGGCTTTGGGCTTAAATCAGGAAAGGCCCAGGGGCAGACTGTGTGCTCGCTCTGGTTCACAACAGCCATTTTATCCTGTGCCATACCAAATATTCACGAAAGCACTGTCTTCGTGAAAAGCTTCAAATAATAAAAAAAGAACATTTAAAGTTGCATCTGTCTTTTGGGTTTTGTATTTAATGCCTTAGCTGCACACAAGCTGGAATGCCTCAGAACTGTGGAGACGTTATGGCCAAAGGACCTTGATGTTGTTATAGAGTGTGACTACCTAAGATGGGACTGGGTTGTGCCACTAAAAATATCACATAATTCTGGCTCCCACAGGGTAGAAAAGAGCAGGCCGTGAGAAAGTAGAACCTGGCTATTTTAAACAGTGAAATGTTTACCTCAAAATCTTCTCTCTGATTACAGTGAAGCAAAGGAGCTCTGGAACAGATCACATAAGCGGCAACAAGCACCAGAAGATATGACGGATGGTTGGAGAAGACATTGTCAAACATTTTCAGCCATTCTTCCCTTGTCAGTACCTCAGAAAACATGGTTTCTAGAAGTGGCCAAGCGTATACCTGAAGCAGCGAAGACAAGCCAGCGATGACAAGCTTGAATGGAAAACTCAGCTATATTTTAAAAATGTGCAAGTTTCCTCACAAAACAACCCCTCTAGCTCCCTTGGTAGCTGGATGAGCTTGGCACACTGCAGAGTCTACTTCATCTGGTATTAGCCCTCCTATGTCTCACAGACAGAAAGCTCGGTCCTTTGAGGGTCAGAGCATACACTTTATCACCTAATTCCTGTTCAGAGGTGAAATATATTTTCACCTGCCACTGCCAGACGCAATAGCATTTTCCCCTGAAGCAATCCTTCCTCAGGGAAGGCCAACTAGGATTATAGACTACATCCAACCACATAGAAAATATGGCCAATTTGTTGTGGCAAAATGCACAAGAGCCTTCTGGCACCTTAAAGACTAGCAAGAATTTTATGGCATGCACACAATTCAACTTGTTTGTTTATCTCTGAGAGACCATTGGTGGGTTTAGCTGCTTCAGACTTGGGCCAGGATCCCACATGAAGGAGAACACAATAGGAATGAGGCAGTTGCAGGGAACTGCTCACCTCAGACTGCGAGCGATGAATTCCAGAGCTGAATGTTCCATCACATGGAAATCTCCAAACAAATAGAAAACGAACACAGCAAAGACGGAAGTTCCACCCACCTTGCTTTTCTTACTGTATTCATTTTATAATTGCAAGGAGTTTTTGATCGTAGGGGTGCATTCCAAAAAGTCGCCCCCTGCCCCACCTACAATCTGAAGCTGAGCAGTCCATGCTACCACCTCACTCTCCTGCACATGTAAAGCAGGCTTGGATCCCAGAGGGTAGCAGTATCACTGGGCTATTTGTCCACAGGGACAGGAAGGCTTGGGCAATCTGCGAGCCCAGAGGGAACTCTAATTCAGCAAAGGCAAAAGGTTACGCGAAATGTTAGAATGACCAGTGGCTTCCAGTGAGGGGGGAGAAAACTTCCTTTGCCCTGGGAACATTCTTCCTGAGAACATTCCTCAGGCACACAAGAATGGAACAGAAGCAAGCAGCATACAGCCTCCTTCGTAGGAGGATTTTTCACCCTCAGCAGCAGCCAGAGGGTGTCCACAGTCAGGAAGGGAAGGGAATTTCTCAGAGGCATTCTAAAGATGTCCCAAACTGGGACGGAGCTTCAGCTGAACAAAGGGTCCTAACTCCGATTGCTCTGGGGCATTTGTCAACTGCGCCATCTCTTCTCACTGCTGCTCCCCTTTGTAACATTTGTGCTCTACCCAAACCCAAGCTGAAATTTTACCTGTGAGGTTACATTGCAGTTCATCAAATGCTGCAGCAGTTCTTTATCGTGGTGCGCCAAGATGTTTTCCACCATGCTCAGCACGTTGATGGGAGGATTGGGGAAAAACTCAAACCAGTGCTGACACCAGTTCACTGGAAAAGAAACAAAAGAGCTCCTGGAGATATTTCCATTATCTAGCAACTGCACACGATGGCATTTCATCTCCCCACCGCCCCCATTAAAGTCATTCCATGTTTTAAGTTAACAGATTTATTCTGCAACATGCATTTTCTTCACCAGGTAAAGGCTCCAAGAAGTCACAACCGGTTCAGCTCTTCATCATGTAAACACATCGTAAGGAGATGCTGGGAATTGAACCTGGGACCTTCTGCATGCCAAGCAGATGCTCTCCCACTGAGCCACAGTCCGTCCTAACCTCAGAGAGCATTTTTACTGGAGATACCACAGAACTTCTCTACACACAGCATGTAGGGTGATCCTGAGCTGGTCACAGTCTCTCAGCCTAATTTACCACTTTAAAGGGTTATTGTGGGGATAAAACTGGGATAAGAACCACGCATGCCCCCCGAGCTCTTTGGCACCCAAAGCTTCTTGGAGGAGAGGTGGGAGCGAAACAACGGTCAGCTTGTGCAGACTGAATGCTTTTCCTTGAGAAAATCCTGCCTTACCTATGACGGTGACAACCACTTCAAAGCAGATGAGCTGGTTGTTCTGGAAGAGTTTGACAAAAGGGAAGGCCAGCAGAGCGATGTAGGGCACTTCGCCAAAGATGGCAGACCAGTGAGCTAAAGCAGACAATGTCCTGTGCAACAAAGAGAAGCAACGGCTTAGAAAAACATTGTGAGGCAGAGTCAAACTGCAAAAGATGTTCCAGAATCCAAGAGCCTTTTGAAAAAGGCCATTTTCACATGTCTCTCCCTCCCGAAAAATAGTGCAAAACTTACGGAACGCGCCTTCATGGCGCAATTTTCCATCATGACTTTGGTTCGTGGCACATTTTATGACGTCACTGCGCCAAAAAGCAAAGTCATGTTGGGAAATCACACCGCGAAGGTGCGTTGTTCTGTAAGTTCTGCGCTATTTTTCGGGAGGGGGAGAAGACGTGTGGAAACGGCCAAAGTCAAAGTGCCTTTAAAGATAACATTGGCAGGGAGGGCCGAAAAAACAACCAGTGACAAATGTCACCTCCGTTCAGATTTCTGTTTGTATGAAAAATGCGTACGTACTGCCATTCTGCCTCAGGAGGAAGCGGAGGCAGCTTATGACAGGAAACTACATTATCAGTACTGTAGAGGAATAACGTAAAGGAATGCAATGAAACACCAGCTAGCGGACACCAGGGTCTGTCTGGCATGGCATCCCAGCAGGGGCATCTGGGAGTGGGGGAGAGTGGAACACTGGAGTCTGGATGGGTTGCAAGAACTTTGCACCACAAACATGGCCAAAGGAACAGAAGGAGGTGGCAATTCACATGGCGATGGGACAAAGGCAATGAGGCAGTAGAAAGGCGCAGAATATGGCAAGATGGGGGGGGGATGAGGCAATTCAGGCCCCTCCCAAGTTTGGTTTCCTTCCCTGGCTCAAAGACATGTTGGGTCTACATCTTTTACTGATCCCTTCTTCTCCATCTTGGTGAGATTCTCCTTAGAGGCTGCAGTGAGCCTAATGGATATAGTCCTTCTCTAAGCAGACATCACTGAATGATGTTGTGGATGTCAATAACTGGGGTGAGTGGGGCTTTCCCCCTACTTGTCAGAGGAGCTGACAAAGGTGGCAAGTGTTCTCTCCTCAGACTTCTGCTGTTTTGTTTGTCTTGAGGCCTCGGCTCAGTGGCGGAACAACTGCCCTGCATGCAGGAGGTCCTAGGTTCAAGCCCTGATGTTTGCAGTTAAAAGGATCAGGGAGCAGGTGATATGGAAGATCTCTGCCTGACTCTGGAGAGACCTTTCCAGACAGAACAGACCATACTGAGCTTGACAGGCCAATGGTCTGGCTCAGTATAACGCAGGTTTGTGTGTGTTTTACTAGTGTTATTGCCCTGACCTGGATAAGCCAGGAGAGCCTGTTCTTGTCAGACCCCAGAAGCTAAGCAGGGTTGGCCTTGGTTAGAAATTGGATGGGAGACCTCCAACGAAGACCAGGGTTGCAGAGGCAGGCAATGGCAAACCACCTCTGTTAAGTCTCTTGCCATGAAAACCCCACCAGGAGTCGCCATAGGTCAACTCTGAGGGCCGCATTTCATTTCACTAGTGTTATCAGTTCTATATTATTAACATGAGTGGTACTGATTTATACATAAATACGTAAGAGCTCCCTTTGTAAGTAAAATATATCTGGCACATGGGGGAGAAAAGTCAGCCCGTTCTCCTAGGTTCATACTTGCAGGGACTGGTTTTCCCCTTACATTTAAAAACGTGATTCCAACAGTTGGTCCTGAAGGTCTATTACAGCCCTGCCTACCATCACTTCACATCACTGCAGGGCCTTTAAGGGCAAGCATCACAGGGGAACGTGATGCTGGTAGCAAATATTTTGAAGCAAGTTGCATGAGCAGTGCAGGTATTCCCACAGGAATTCTACAGGTGCCCCCTCCTGTGCGCCACTCTCAGAGAAGGGAAGGAGGGAAACCAGACATAATAACAACAACACTGGATTTATATACCACCCTTCAGGACAACTTCACGCCCACTTAGAGCGGTTTACAAAGTGTGCTATTATTATCCTCACGACAATCATCCTGTGAGGTGGGCGGGGCTGAGAGAGCTCTGAGAGAGCTGTGACTGACCCAAGGTCACCCAGCTGGCTTCAAGCAGAGGAGTGGGGATCAAACCCAGTTCTCCAAATTAGAGACCTGCTGCTCTGAACCACTACCCCAAACTGGCTCTCAGTTCTTACTGCAAAGGTCATGAAGCTTACTGGGTGACCTCACAACATTTGCTGTCTTTTGGCCTCAACTACCTGACAGGGTTATTTTCAGGGTAAAGTATGCGAGCGGAGAACATTGTATGCCACCCTGGAGGTAAAAATGGTAAGAAGAGAAGAGGCAGGAGAAAGACTGAGAGACGGTCTAGCCTGCGCTGACTCTTTGCGTATGGAAAAAAATCCGCTTGCCTCCTAGCAGATCACATCCGGGCCTGAACTGTGACAGAGAGAATGGAATACTAAAGGTTGCCTCAATTTAAACCTCAGACGATTACCACAAGCTGTCCGTAATATGATTAGTACAGGCAACTGTCAGGTGAGAAACTGAAATTCACAGAAGCACCTCCTGCCATGACAACCACAGCATTACTGTTGTAAAATAAAAACAGGAGCCCAGCCACACTTTAGAGACTGACAGATTTTAATCCAGCGCAAGCTTCTGGGGAACAAACGCTGTTAGCCTCCAAGGTTCCACTGGACTCTTGTTTTATTTTGTTCCGACAGACTATTGGGGCTGCCCGTCTGGAATTACCGTTGTAAGACTCTCAAGAGCTTCCGGCTTTTAATAGGATATTCATTCTGAAGGTGCACAAATGCTGAATGGGTCCCTTTATCCAACAGGCTGCTGAAGGCCAAGTGGTTTTCCGGGAGCTGGAGTAAAGACCGCCAAATAAACATCCTGCAATCACGAGACAGATTTAAAGAGTCGGATCCGTTTTGCTTGATCAGGCAGGAAACGACAGATTAAGGGTGCGGCACGCACCTGTACTTGGCCGGATACTCCCCGAAACCCTTCAGCAGGGACTGCAGACGTTTCTTGTTCAGTCCATCAGGCAACTCATTCTAAAAACAGGACCAACAAAGTAGTTCCCCTACACGGAGGATAACAACACCCTGTTGCAGCTTTGCTTGCCTCTTTTCTTCTGCCTCTCCCCAATATATTGAATTTTCCAGCCACATAAACAGTTTTGACACTTGTTATGATCCCTCCTCTTTTCTATTCTCCACAGTGGTCCCTTCAGTATTCTAATATTCCTTTTAAATGTCATTTACTGCCTTCCAACCCTAATTGCTTCTGTTCCCCATATGGCTGCTCTGCTGGGCAGAGTTCCAGTGTCTGAGGCAAGTATGGAGAGCAATGAGCCCTGCTTACTGGTTGACAGGGCAGCGACACTCCCAGACAGGGCCACTTCCATCTCCCTGCCAGAGGCGGACTTCAAATTGCCAGATGTAAAGATGGCTGCCGTCCATTAAACACTCCTCACAAACAAGCCTATATCAGCTGACTTATTGAGTCACAGACAGCACGAGAAATGTGTTAGCTGTGGGGGTGGAGGAACAGAATTGGGGAAGGGTCAGAATTGCTCTCTAAACATCTTGACCTGAGGGAACTAATCCTTTTAGCCTCAATTCCCACTTCATGAGGTGGAAGGTCAGCGGTTTTTCTGATTGAGGAGGGAATCAAAACCTTCCATCTTTGAAAGGGAACAGCATCGTATTGAATTACAAGAGGGCTTTGTGTTTTTCAAAGATGAATTCCAGGTAGTGAAAAGACTACTTTTTTTTTATTACTGTGTCCACTTGAGACCTTGTCATTGAGTCCAAGGCTAATTCCGCACATGCTGGATAATGCATTTTCAATGCACTTTATCAATTGTTTGAGGTGGATTATTTGTTCCGCACACAAAAAAATCTGTTCCAAATGATTTATAAAGAGGATTGGAAGTGCATTATCCAACGTGTGTGGAATCACTCCAAGGGAAGCATTCAGAGAGTGACAGACATGGTGAGCATGCAGCTTCCAGGAGTGCTGGAATAGAGAACATTCCACCATGTTGATTAATAGATGGCGGATGTCTTTCATCTGGATCTTCAGACACAAAATCTTGGGCCAGCCCCATCACACACGCTCTTACCTCTTTATTCTCAAGTGACACATTCGGCTGCAGTCTAAACATTTTAGCATGGACTTTGTCCCCCTTTGATTTCCAAGGCCTCTCTGGCCTTCCAGACGTCACTCTCATGGTCAGTTTGGTTGTACCTTTGGAAGATTCCTCGATCACTTTAAACAAAGGTGGAGGAGGCTGAAAAAACAAAGATTTTAAACTGTCCAGTTACAGCTTTTAAAAAGAATGACAGGGTAAAGCCTTGGTGCCTCAAACCTCGGATCAAATCTGTTCATTTTCTCTGATGTCTAAACAGAACCCAGAGTGTGTGAGAATCATACAGAGCTGAATATTCTAAGTGGAATGCGGCTGAGTAGATTCAGCGAGAATTCCCTGAGAATTTCATGCAAATCTGTGATGGTTTGCATATCCTGTGGAACTGACCTTATTCAATTCTTGAGTCAAAGCCTGGATGCTATATATGTTAAGGCTACCATTCTCCATGACTGCTGCAATGTATCTTCCATTGGGGCTGATGACAGCCGTGCTGATTCCCTCTTCATGGCTGCCAACATCGAAGACAAGCTTACATGTCCGTATGTTGATAAATCTCATGATGCTATCTTGACTCAGCACTCCAAGAACCTACAGTACACAAGAAAGCATTGCAAAGCCTGTTTGGTGTGAAATGGACACAAGTTTCATTGAGAAAGAGATTTAGCATTCTTGAGCTGCAGTCCTCAAATGTATGTCATATTGGAGTTGTGGTTGCGAGAAATCATGCTTGCGACTGGGCCGTGCATTTTAGAAATCTTATAGATCCATCCTAAGCAGAGGTCCACCCTTTTAAGCCAGTTTATTTCAATGGACTTATAAGGGTGTAACTCTACTGAAGATTGCACTATTACCCTATTACAGGGAAACACGTCATCGTTGAGCTGCCAAAAAGAGAGAGGAAGTCATATGACTACAGAATGATGTGCTAGGAAGAGGGGCAGCAGCTTTACGGACTTTGCTAGCATCAAGGCTAGGAATGTGGGCAGCACAGTGAGAGAGTTGCCAGCACTAGATGCAAGCCAACACTAAGAGATGTACCCAATAAAAAAATCCAAGGGTCAGAGCCATGGAGGAATGACCTCCACGAAGGGACCCTGCTTGGCTATACTGCTGCACCAACTGTGCTCTCCATGCAGCAGCAGGTCCTTCCAAAAGGCAGCAGAAAGATCTACAGTGGCTAGTGACCCAAGCAAGTAGGCTGTGCGACCCAACTACGAGCTCCGCCCCATACGCTCAAGGCCACTGATCGAGTATATTTTGTTCGAACGCTTTATTTGGCTTGATGGGTTCATGGAATGCTGTAGGTCATCCCTAAGAGCTCATTTGGTGTTGAAAGGCGGGACAGAAATTTAAACAAAGAGTATTGCCCAAACCACAAACGCATCAGAGAGCCTTAGGCAAGCTGCTTCCTTTCACCCCCTTACCTGTAATATAGCTAATACTGACCTACCTTAAAGGGCTGTTAAAGGATTGTCGAGGTAATATGTGTGGGATGCTTTGAATGTTCTAAGATGCCATGTAAATGTTGTTATTATTAAATTTAGTATTTGCTGACATTTAGGACGGATTAAATAGAGGAAATAAGTATTAGACGCTATCCTGTTGGTCATAACCACATTAACCGATTCCATAGAGTTGTTCCCAAACAATGTGGGATAACTGTTAGCTCATCCCAAGACTAAAATTCACTAAAGTGATCAACGGCTCCCCAGGACTGTCCCCGCTACATTGCTACATGAATCCATTGTTCTGCTCTGCACTGTTGCATCAAATGCACAAGTGCCCCCCCAATGCAGAGCCGCAGGACAAATACCCAGTCCCAGAGTATGCTGTCCGTTGCATCTCTGAATGAATCACTGCTCTAGCCTTGCCTCTATTTAAGTTGCATCCAGAACAGCAACTCACACAGAAACACCAAGGATAACTCTTGCATGCTTTTTCAAGTGTAAGGGCGAAGAGTGGCTGCAATTCAAATTCAGAAGAAAGCATACCTCTGCTACTGAAGTGTGGGGAACCTAGAGCTATTCCTTGGCGTCAAAGTCCACCACTGACCTGATTAGAACCACCGTCAAAACTGTCTGCGAGGAATTCGATGTGGCGAACCGATCGCACTTTTGTGGGCATCTGGATTATCCTTAACAGCTGCCTGGATTCCAAACACCACAAGTGAACGTGATTTGATTTGCCGCCAGCTGCCAGGACGCGACCATCTCTACAGTCCGGAAACAATACACACCATGAATTAATCTGATTGACTCAATTTCGAGTTTACATGCTAAGCTGTTGGCCTGAAGGATAAACTAGGAGGCAGGTGGGACCTCTAGCCCAGTCCTGAAAAACTGAAGGCCTAACGAGATTTTGCATTTCCTGATGTGCCGTACCTCCCCTCCCCTGGCCCAGCATTCACCCTGTGGGGTCCCATTGGATTGTGTCCTGTGAATTAAGTTCCCACCCAGGAAATTCCAAGTGTGTGCAGGCCTAATTCAGATTGGGACCATAAGGACAGAGGGTTTAAAGCCTGCACCAACTGCACCATCTTCCTGACCTGCAATGGCTCCAGCGGGGTAACTTACACAGCCCAACAAACTGCCTGTGCGCTGACAGGTTATGCATCAAGGTTTCCCATCTTCTTGTACACAGGGCTGATTTTCCACCCAGCCTGAGGTGAGCTCCTAATGCACTGGTCAGTGCCGCTGGAGTCAATTAGGCCTACCATTGCCACCACATAACCACCGGGTGAATTTGAAGAGAGCGCCTGAGGCACTAGCAGCAATGCTGAGGCTTGGCTTGCTCCCAGTGTTTCAGGCTGAGTACAACCCTAGCCCCCTTGCCTCTCACTGCCATTTTGTTTACTAGCACACCAACATCCCAGCACAGAGACTGCGGTGGAGGGGAGGGTGCAGTTTGGTACTCAGGTCGAAAAGGTTCCCTACCCCTAGTTTAGAAGCGCATGACAAAGCCAGAGAGAACTGTAACGCAGTAATCACAATAAAAAGCATTCAGCAAGGCCGGTGAGGATTTTTGCCCACTTGAAGACCTCAACGTACCGTGTAGCAGCAAAAACTTTGTAACGCAAGGACGAGCCTTCTATCGGAGACGGCAACTGATACTTGCAGTGAAGAGTATCGAATTCCCAGGCAAAGACCGAGTTATCTTTAAAGCAGCTAATAATGGTGTTACTTAGTGGAAGAAAGAACACCTGAAAGCACAGGAAAGAATACCTTAAAGTGGTATTTTAAAACAAGGCCTTTTCTCTAGCTTAGCAAGAGCTTTATTTCAGCTCCTCAAATAGAGCGTATCTCTAACCTTTGACATTTCTATGACCTGAAAGGATTCTGTGAGCACCAGGCTGCTAGGCCGCCTGCTGGCAGTCATGGCTGCCTGCTCTGAGTGGAAGGAGAAGAAAAAGCAACATTGGCTACACCCTATGTCACTTCCGGGGAAAACTCAGAAGTGACGTTAGGTAGTTCTAAAAATAGATGGAAACTCTATGGTTTTACTCCATGTTTCTACCTCCAACCCTCCTGCCAGTTGCCAGGCTAGGCTAGGCCTGGCAACCCACGTGAGTATCACGTTAAGCTATTGTTAGGATGGGCCCAAAGGCCATTAAGCTAGAACCTGAGGCTGAGACCGATCTTGTGAGTCACCATCGAGTTACAGCCAGGAGAGGGATCTAGAGGAAAACCAACCAGTTTAGAACAGAGGTCACAATAATAGGCCAGAGCAGGTCCTGCTTAACCAGTTTAGAATAATAGGCCAGAGCAGGTCCTGCTTAAATCTTCTAAGTCAGGGTGTGGCCGTTTCTGGAGACAGACTGGCCTCAACCGAGTCTGACACTAATGGCACGAACAGGAGAAAGAGTTCCTGTAGGACCAACCTTCTGGATGCCCACAGATTGGCGAACATTCAGCTTTCTTTTGCGCTGAAAGGTGTCAAGATCCCACAGCTGGGCCGTATCTGCAGACGTCGTGACAGCGTATCGGCCAGAACCATGGACAGAGATTGAGGACACTGAAGAGTCATGGCCCCTCATCCAGCTAACAAGTTCTTTGGTATCTGTAGCAAGAACAAAAAACATCATCCTGAGAAGCTTTCGTCGTTCTAGGCTGTGTTCTGATGTCCGACTGACATTGTTACATAACAAGGTGCACAAACCCAGTTCAGGCTGGGCTTGCACATGCACCCCAGCTCCTCCCTTTTTGCATGCAACACAATGAATACTTACTCTGAATTTAATACTAACTCTGGTTACCTTTGTGGTATTAATGCAGGTATGCATCTTAGACTCCCCAAATAGGATTATTAACTGAATCTTGGTTTAAGACCCGGTCAGTCTTCTTAATTTATAGCCCGCCTTTCTCGCTGAGACTCAAGACGAATTACAGAATAAAAACAATGTCCTCATACAACATAAGACATCCAATGGACAATGCAACGGGATGGAATCGGAAGACAATGCAAACAAACTGCCTAAGAAAAGATATACTATAAACAATGCGCTAAGTGGAATGACAAAGGCGGAAGACAATTCAGGAAAAGCAAGATGATGCAGACAATAATCGTTGCAATAGACTACAGTCCTTTCCCATTATAAAGCTGCCCACCGGGACTGTTCCGTTTTACTCCAGTTCTATAATTCCTGTTATACATTCTGCAGAATGACAGAAGTGTGGGAACCTCCCTGATTTCCTCAGGCAGGCCACTCCTCTCTACTACAGAGAATGCATATAAATGAGCAATTGCTGATTTTACCCATTTGCAGGGTAGCCCCTTCAGAAAGCTTTGATCAGCTGGGAGAAGCTGCCACAGCGGAGCATAGCAGGGGAGGCAGTTCTGCAGCTGTGTAGGCCAAAAGACCTCTAAGAATGTCGTATGTAATAAGCAGGACCTTGAACTGAACTCGGTGGTTGACTGGTAGCCAATGGACTGACAGCAGAATGGGACGTTACCAGTCTGCACCATTCCGTACCAGCTGGAGTTTCCACGTTGATTTGACTACCTCCAGCCACACGCCTGAATTCATACATCATAGGGAATCAAAGCCAGCCTTAAAACAACAATTGTTTCATCGTGCACTGTGATTAAACTGGACATCTAAATGAGCCCCAGTGTTATCATCCGAGAACAGATGAGGCATGGCATGAACAGCTGCTGTTTTTCCAAATATATAATAATATTAACCATGGCAACTAGTGCGAAGGAAATGGTGCCAAACCCTTGTTCAGACAAAAACCTGCTAATGATCATTCCCGAGCAGGCCCAATAAGTGTTTTAAGAGTGCCTGAAGCTGGAGCACTGCTGAAGTTAAGTGGAAATGAATTAGCTTAGATCATAAAGAGGAATTAAGATACAAGAATAATAGTAGGTTTTAAAAATGAAAGATTGCTTAGGCCCCCACACTTTAAAGCCATGGAATTACACCTCTGTCGGGAACCCCGGGA
Organism: Eublepharis macularius; assembly: GCF_028583425.1. Classification (NCBI taxonomy): domain Eukaryota; kingdom Metazoa; phylum Chordata; class Lepidosauria; order Squamata; family Eublepharidae; genus Eublepharis; species Eublepharis macularius. Next base: position 125,383,458 of record NC_072796.1, on the reverse strand, counting down.
AACGACAATGGTGCTGTGCAACCAGCCAGAACCAGGGGTCCGCCCATTGTCATTTCCTGGGGTTCCCTACAGCAGTATAGAGGTATAAGCATACAATCTGTTCCATACTTATTCATTTCTTTCCAATAAATTATTGAAGGAATTTACTACATCTGTTTTCCTTCAACACTTGGTGGGTTTATTGTCTTCAGATCCAAAAGAATCACTGCCCACTGGCAACATGATGGACCTAACTGTTGTTTATTATTGTATCTTTCTCAGTGAATGCCCTAGCTGTTGAATATATTGTATTTCACTTGCACTGTGTAATCCACCTTGGGTCTCAGCGAGAAAGGGAGGCAATAAATAAATAAATAAAAATAATAATTCACATATTTTTCATTTATCACATATCATGCTTTGTTTCATCAGCCTCATGGAAGGCTGGTTATGTGGCACTGACCTATGTTCAAGCCGATGATTGCTATGGAGGATGCAATCTGACAACCAAGAGCTGGTCTGGTGTAGTGGTTAGAGTGCTGGACTAGGATCTTGGAGACCCAGGTTTGAATCCCCACTCTGCAATGGAAATTTGCTGGGTGACTTTGGGTCAGTCACACACTCTTAGCCTAACCTATCTGACAGGGTTGTTGTGAAGATAAAATAGAGAAGAGAATAATGTATACCCCTTTGGATCCCCATTGGGGAGAAAGGCAGACTATAAATGAAATGAAAATTAAAAGGTATGACAATACAGCCTTCTATCAGGAGCACCAGTTTCATAAACAGTATCCGTTACCTGTATCAAAACACTTCACGGAATAGTCAGCCAAAGCGACAAGAAATTCTGTTTTCCTGCGAAGATTGAAAGCCAGAGCAGTGCATGCTTGCGTTGTGCGCTGAACCAGTTTAAATCTGTTTGTATAAATAAAAAACGATGCTGTTCAAGTGCTAGAAAAAGTAATTCGCAAAACACTTGCAGAGACTGTTGACAAGACGCATGCTGATATATTAATCGCTCTATCAGATACTCATGGAATGACAATCCTACAAAATGTGGAACAGTATCATATACCTAAATGGCTCAGAAGATTTCTCAAACATTCAAGATAATGCAAGCAAGCATGAACAGAGAGTTGTATTTAGCATAGCATTATATGAAATACAGTACTATGAAGACGTAGCACAGCACGCGAGTGAAGACCTAAGTAGGATCTTACCAAGACAAGGGAAACGGCGGTCTGCTGATTAGAAGACAAGTGGGCCACAACATTTAAAAATAAATAGCAGTATCAGGAAAGTTCACCCATCTGACACCAACTGTATATCTGGGCACCTGCTCTTAATATATTTTAAGTAAGACCAACTGAAGATAAATAAGCCTCACTCACCGGTTGCCCACGAGATCAAAAACATAGACATTTCCTTGATGGTCTCCAGCAAGTAACGAGTCTCCAGAACTGTCAAAGGCTGCGTGTAAAAACCGAATTGTCTTGGAATGATAGCCCGTGGTACTGTGAATAATATTTGCGATGACTCTGAGAAGAGTACAACAGGAAGTTAATAGCTGGATCCTATGCAAAATTAAGCGCTCCCAAGATAACTAAAACCAAATGGGCTTTGGACTTCAGCCCCCCCCCCCCATTTTCCTTGTACAATCTCACCTTTTAGATTTTTTATGCAAGCAAAACTCTTGGACAAAAATCTGTCTCAGCCAGATCCTTCCAAATTTTCTTATGCTATTGCAAAACATCTACTTAGAAGGGAGTGAGATCTATGGAGACTATAAATACACACCATGTGCAAAATCTTCTGATAAAATGTAAATTTTTTAAAAGAGAAAAATAAAATTAAAAAGGTAGCTAAGAAGCACTGTGATAAAAAAACCAAAGAGTTCTAAGATGTACAAGAAAAGAAAATCGAGCGGATGAATTTAGGCTAGTTATCACAAGAAAACCAAAAGCAAACAAAACTGTAGCTTGTACTCAACCTTCTTTTTAACAGTGCAAACCTAAACAGAATTACACTCCTCTAAGCTAACTGACTTCAGCTTGGCTTAGAACTCTTTTTAGGATTATATTGTAAAATATAATTTGGTTTTCCTTCATGAACCGCAACAGTAACAGGCCGATAAACAGACTCCCTCTGACTCTTCTTTAGTGTGTATGTTTCCCAGGGAGTACAATATGCCCTGGACCGTTTGGGGGGAAAGGGCTAGTTAGGGGGTTTTACCCTATAGGGAGAAAGAGGAATCCACAGGTTTCAGAGCAGTAGTCACCCCTCATTTATGTCTTGCCACTGATTACCTTCCAACCTTACTCAGACCAAGATCTGCTTAGCCTAACCTTTCATTTCCAGCAAAAGCCAATCAGATGCTTTGGGAGGCAATTTGTTCCCTGGTACTTTGAAATATATGGCGAGGTTCCCTTTAAACACAGTTGCGGAGCCCCTGCTTTGCAAGTAGAAAGTCACAGGTACCTCTTCAACATCTCCATTTAAAAGGGTCAAGTAGCATGAAAGATCTTTATCTGAAACCTTTGAAAACTGGTACACATCAGAGCAGATGATACTGATCTTGACAGAACAGGGACCCAATTTAATACAAGGCAAGTCCATCAGTAGGGTTGCCAACCTCCAGGTGGTGGCTGGAGATGTCCTAGAATTACAACTGATTTCCAGGCCAAAAAGATCAATTGGAGAGTGGACTCTATGACATTATACCTGGCTGAGGTCCCTCTCTCCCCCACCAACCCTGCCCTCTCCAGACTGCACTCCCTAAATCTCCAGGAATTTCCCAAGATGGAGCTGGCAACCTTGAGTTCATGAGTTCATAGTCCATGAGTTCATAGTCCTTGACAGAACGATCACCACAAATTTGCCAACTCCTTTTTTGTTAAAGTCCACTTATGCAGAGTTTACCTGCTTATAGCACACCTGGAATACAAGGTACACTGCCTTTGCACATGGAAGCACTGCCTTTTAAAAAAAGAAACCATCTATCCAGAGTTTGCCAGTTTACAGCAAACCCGGAATATAAAGTACACTGCTCTTGCACATAGAAGCTCTACTTGAAAAGAAACGGGCCTCAGCCAGACAGAAAAGGCATCTTATTCCCAGCCCGACCCCCTGTATGGTTACCCCTGCTGCGCTGCTGGGTAAGGCTTGCGGTGCCAGATCTTGCCCTCCTCCTTGTTGCCCAGATCGGTGCTTTGCATCCTGGCCGAGAAGTCAGCTCTTGCCCTCCAAAAGGTTCCAAACGGACCGCCCCGCCCCAACCGCCGCTTTCTCCCACACAGCCGGCCCACTTTTGGAAGGCACCAATGCACAGGGGGAAACTGAAGGCAGACGCCTGCCTTCCAACGCGAGGGTAGGGCAGGCTCCCCTCCTGCAACCTGTTCAGTCCAGCCTAGTGCCTGCTGGGAGATGTAGTCATTTTCTAGAGAGAACAGGCTGGCTTTGGCAGTGGGAAGGGCATGCTGGTGCGCGCTGAGATGAGAATTTATTTGGGTTTTGAAGATGCAATGGCAAGACCCGCTTTTCCTGCCAGCTTTCATGCGCTTTTTAGCAAGCGGAAAATTCAACAGGCGTGATTTGCATGGAGGGTACAAAGATGGGGGGAAAGCGGTACCTGATGAATTTATGGCACGCAAGGCATAAGGCACCTTGATGGTGGTTAATATGTTTTTAAGATGGCATGGGCCTGATTATTTGCAACAACCATTAAAGCAGCGATTGATGTTATGAATGGATCTATTCCATTTTCCTAAATAAATAGGTAGTATTGTCGAAGGCTTTCACGGCCGGAGAACGATGGTTGTTGTGGGTTTTCCGGGCTGTATTGCCGTGGTCTTGGCATTGTAGTTCCTGACGTTTCGCCAGCAGCTGTGGCTGGCATCTTCAGAGGTGTAGCACCAAAAGATAGTGCCAGGACACTGAGAGATCTCTGTCTTTTGGTGCTACACCTCTGAAGATGCCAGCCACAGCTGCTGGCGAAATGTCAGGAACTACAATGCCAAGACCACGGCAATACAGCCCGGAAAACCCACAACAACCAAATAGGTAGTAGTTCAAAAGTGTAGAGTAGTCCAGAGTAGTTCAAAAGTGGAATCAGCTGCCTAGGGAGGTGGTGAGCTCCCCCTCACTGACAGTTTTCAAAAAGAGGCTGGATGAATATTTGTCAGAGATGCTTTAGGCTGATCCTGCTCTGGGCAGGGGGTAGGACTAGATGGCCTGTATGGCTGCTGCCAACTCTATGATTCTGAATAACATTTGAGCACCAGAGAGGCTCAAATTCCTCACGGGACCGTAAACTGATCGAAGGACCTTGCTGCGCCCACTGTCTCTTGGCTTCCCTAAGCCAGTTCGTAAGGTGGTTGAGAATGAAATGGCGTGTTTGATGAAACAACGGGCACTCTCCTGAATTTCTTAAGAGGCTGGGTGAAATAAAAATCTGATAAAATAAGTCAGAAGCACAATGTGCTTCAAGGTCTCTGCTTTTCCAGCTAGCATCACTTCCATCTTCTCTGGGTTCAATTTCTTTCTTTTTGTTTGTTTTCAGCCATTTGACAAGATCTGCCAGGTTTGGATAGAGAGTACAGATTAGTATAATCTGCATATTTATTTTTATTTATTTATTTGATTTGATTTATACCCTGCCCTCCCCACAGATGGGCTCAGGGCGGCTAACAACATTAAAAAAATACATTAAAAGTCACAAAACCATAAAATCAATAATAATTTTTTTAAAGGCATTAAAATAATCCAGGAGCAGGCTATTTAAACAAATATTGGGAGTCCCTATATGGGCATATTAATGGTCCGTATATGGGCATATTGATCCATAACTACAGGTGAGTTCTCCTAAAGACTTTCTCTTGATAGTCCACCTTTCTCACTGAGACTCAAGGCGGATTACACAATGCGAGTCAGTACAGTCAATTTCAAGACATTTCAGTAAACAACTAATGGGGTATATAAATGCAAATGTGCAAAGATTTAAAATCTGCAGAAATCCAATACAAAGTTGAAGAAATGGCCAAATGGAGCATAAGCAATTTTAAGACTGACATATTAAACAACATAGAAACTCCCCAGGAAGAAAATCTGCATACAAATGTTTAAAATTACTAAATAAATGTACAGAGTATTATGTCCTAACTATTCATTTTAAAAAATCTATTTTATTTTTAGGTGTTTGTGAGAGTTTTTAAAAAGATGATAAATAATCTGTTTTGGGTTCCTCCTGGGGAGGAAAGTGGGGTATAAATATCTACATTAATAAATAGATTAGGGAGCTGCTTTGCGGCCGTGAGTCGTACAATGTCGACAGCAAAAGCCACTCAGGTACGCCGGCCCCTTTAAGGAACGGAAGGCCTTCCGCCTTCTCTTTTATTCGTTGCTTAGCAACTGGAGCGGAAGTAGCTGCAGTCGCTGCCGAATTCGGAGAGGCCACGTCGGAGAAAGGCGGGCTCCGCCCACCGTCCCTCCTCCCCGGCGTCGTTGTAGTGACGGTTCCGGCAGGCGCGTGAGGCGCAAGGCCTCCACTTCAAGGCCCGACGCCCCGTCGAGCTGCGCTTGTGAGGGGCAAGATGTCGGACATCGGGGACTGGATCGGGGGCATCCCGCTCATCACGCGCTACTGGTTCTTCCTCACCGTCGGCTTCACCATCCTCGGCAAGATCGGCTTGGTCAACCCCTATTATCTCGTCCTCTTGTCCGATCCCTTCTTCAAACAGTTCCAGGTAGGAGAGTCGGGACTACACCTCCCGACATGCTCAGCGCGCCCCGTTCTGTATAACAGCACAGAGGGCTGCGATTTGCAGGCTGGGAGTTGTAGTCGCGTATAGGGGACTTTGTGGCATGCTGGGAGCCGTAGTTGATTGGGTGTTCCCATTGGCTGCAGGTGATCTTGGAGGGTCAATTTGGCTATGAATGGGTGGGAAGTGGCTTGAGTCGTTAAGAGAAATTCTCTTAATTCTGCTTTGCCCCATTTCTTCCTGAAATCCAACCATCCTGCTTGTTTCCTCTTTTTAGAAATTTGGTGTAGATTTCTAATCAATTCCTTTTTGATCAAAGATAAATTTAAAGAGAGGAGGAGCAGGAAGGGATGCTCTGCAGAATTTTAGGATTTCATTCTGCAAATGCTGAGAGGCAGGCAGTACTTCCCAAGCCTTCCTGTCTTCCTGCTAGAGCACTCCCCTGGGTGTATAACATAAAACAACTGGGCTGAAGCTACATAAGGGCACCTTGATGTCTCTTTGAAGCGAATGAAAGAAATCTTGCTCTTAAAGAGAAAAATGAGGATGGAAGGAATCAGTGGCTATATCTGAAAAAAATGATTTACAGAAAAAGAAATCCCCCACCGTATAACAATCCTAGAAGTGGCAGAGCTTTAAATCAGAACTTGAAATCACGTGTTATTTTTTTGTTGAAGGGGACTGAATTTACCCTTTTCAAGCAAGCAGTTGCAGTTCCAAAAAGGAATGGGGAGTATGGCCACAGCTCATGGTAGAACACCGGCTTTGCGTGCCGCAGGGCCTAGGGTCCTGATAGTTCAGCTTTAAAGCTTCAGGTGTTCATATGGTTCACAGGATAGAGGCTGTAGAGACCGTGGAAGATGCATTGCAAGCAGAATCAGCCATTGGTGTTTCCATTTAAAAGGGTTGGGAGAGAGTAGGTGAGGTGAAGGACCTCAACCTGAGATCCTAGAATGCCTCTGCCTTTTAAGGGCTCTCTGAAATTAGCTTGGTGTCAGGGACATTTAACTGTCAGTTTTAATTTTGCAGTTGTATGGTTGCCATTTTTGCTCTTTTTTCCAAGGATGCTCAAAATGCCCAGAAGGCATTTTCTCACACCACTTTTTTCCTCCTGTAAAATTTTTAGAGTCCATACTACATGTGCTTTCCTTCTGTTGTTTAGTTTTAAGGGGTGGAAAATCTCCAAGGCATATTTTTAGTCCCCCCGCCCCTAAATATAAATAATATAAGGCAAGTACATGCTATGTTGTCTTTAATTTTTTCTAGGGGACAAGAGGGAAAATCTTGCAGTCCATGATGTTCTCAAATCTTTGTTTCCCTGGTTTCAGAGGGTGAGAGGTGGTGTGGATGGTATCAAGTTGTTTTCCTTCTGGTTGTCTTGGCATTCTTGGATGGAGAAGCAAAACTTTCAACAAAATTTACCTCTTTTCCAGAAGTTTCCTGGGGCACCTGTTTCTTTGGGTTAGATCCAACCAGCTTTTTCAACTCAGCCCTGCCCAGACCTTCAAGTTACCACAGCCCCTGTCCCATGTGACTTCGATCCATGCAGGTTGCACAATCACCAGTATGGCATTTTTTAGTAGTCAGTGTGACCATTCCTTTTTCAGCCATTGAAAAGCTGGTTGAGTCCAATCCACTATTCCTAGTTAGTTCTCTATCAGATTAGTGATTCAAATATCTCTTCCATCATGTGAGAGGAGACGTATAAATAAGAATTTTAGCTTTGGCTGCACAGGGCAAATCAAAACCAACTGAGTTAGTTCATAACTTGATTTTTTTTAAAAGTGTAGATTATGTATTTGAGATTTTATCTCCCCCTCCCATTTCCAAATCAGTAGCGCATGCATATATAAACATAGTTAGCAATAAATTGCAATTTTGAAAGTGCCAAGCTTGCTTGACATTGTATTTGCAATCCTTTATTGTTCTTAACTTTAAAAATCAGTTTATCTTTTGAAATGGGAAGTTTTCCACCTCACATCTCTGGTTATTACCATATTACCATATCTTTGGCATAGTGGTGATCCAGCTGGACTTGATAGTCAGCTTTTATTTACTATTAGTTAGCTGCAAGGTTTAATTCTGCCACAATATTACATGTAATAATGTTTTCAGTTTAGTTGGCACGTATATGAAGATAATAAAAGTAAATCAGTTCTTTAAACCAAGGACTTTAACTTGGTATCGGAACATAATAGTTTTCTTTTAAGTTGTAAATTGATACAAGCTCAGATGCTGTATACACAATGTATATATTTTCTGGTGAAGGAAATCTCCCCCCTCCAATTATTTGTTTAATTAATTTATTAGATTTTTATACTGCTGCTCCCTCAAATGAGGCCGAAAGCAGTTTACAACAATTGAAACAATTAAATACAATTAAACAAATTAAAATGGCAATAATATCATATGTTTAAATTTAAAACATAACACTGTAATTAGGTGGTCCCAGAAATACAGCCATTAGCAAAAACAGTGACCAGGGGGCAAAGATTCCATATTAATCATGTCTGGTCAAAGGCCTGCTGAAATAGATAAGAAGAAATCTGGGCTGATTCCAATTTCTTCATCTTTGGCATTTTGATTATAGCCCAAAATATGTGCTGTTTATTTATGTTTATACCCAACTTTCTCCCCAAAGTGGTTTACAACATTCTCCTCTCCTCCATTTTATCTTCACAACAACCATGTAAGATAGGTTAGGCTGAGAGTGTGTGACTAGCCCAAAGTCAGCCTGTGAGCTTCCACAGCAGAGTGGGGGATTTGAACCTGGGTCTCCCAGATCTTAGTCTGTTAGCTCAGAGCGTTTGAGCTTATTATAAATGCCTTTTTTTTGTTAAAGGGCCACTGCAGTGTTTAAATTCCTGCCCCAAAGAACTTTTGCAGGAACCAAGAGGGAAAAGCTTCCTCAGTAAAACTGCACCAAACACAATAAAGGAAGCAAGCCAAAAAGTATATTGCCCTATACACAGTATTACAATAATTTTACAACAAGGAATACACCAAAGGAGAGCAGTTTAGTATATCAATATTAGGAGCAAGAAAGGTCCATCAAAGTTCTTCAAGTATTCAACAGGTAAGTAGTTTTAATGATCACGTCGCTGTCAGTTCATATTATTTCATCCCGAAATCCGTAGAAGCCGTTTGAAAACAATGAAGAACGCTGAGTGGCAACGAGCTTACCGGTCCAATCCTATTTGGCTCGTTTCAAGACGAATCCTTCATCAGGCCACCAACCTACAATTTATCGTTAAAAGTCCATCATAGACTGTCTCACACTATCCAATAACAGAACTGATATTCAAAGGCACTCATTTATACTCACTATTTCCATTCCAACATGGTCTTAAGACGTGAAAGAAAACATCCAAGTACAGAAGCAGTATAAAGTGCATTCAAAGGTAACAGGGAGGTCATATCTAAGTTAATAAATACTCTAATCAAGAGAGGATCCCATCCCCCTCCCCACAAATCATTCATCACATCATTTCATTGGGTTCTGGTCCTGAAAAGACCACCAACTATATGGAATCTATTTCCTAAAAAATCAAATTCAGGATGGTCTCCTCATAATTGTTATTGCACATATTCCCCAAAATACACTAATCAAAGAGCCCCACCACTCTGCGTATTTTTCAAAAGCCAATGACACAAGTCAAATCTCGATTCCGAGATAAGGGAGCTACAAAAACTCCCTCAATTGACCAATCTATTCATATCCTACAATAGGCGAGAGGAGTGGGGATGAGAAGGTAGGGGAGGGAAAAAAGGGGGGGAGGGAGAACGGGGAAGGGGGTAGAGTAAGAGAAATCAATAATAAGGAGAAGGAAAGTTCTGAATGGGGGATGGTACCAGCTGTCACTGGAGACCCGTCCTTTCCTATTTGAATCATCCCGGGGATCACAAAAAGGCTGAGTAGTCTACCTCGGTGTTTAAGCCCTGTGGAGCCATGGTGTTTAATCTAAAAATCCATCTGGTCTCTGCCTGTAAAAGGCGACGTTTATTCACTCCAGGTTTGGATAATACCTCCAGTATGGAGAACTTAAAGGTTTTATCCCTGCCATGCGTCCGCCACAAGTGCTGGTGAAGTGTTGTCATTTCGCTGTAATTTTTAACCCGTGACACGTGTTCCTGAATTCGCTGACGGATCGGCCGGGTGGTACAACCTACATATAGGAGGGGACAGTCGCATTGAAGGAGGTATACTACATTATCAGTATTGCAGGTAGAAAACCCTTTAGACTTCACCGGTTGGATGGGCGATGGATAATTGATATCTTTAAGATCGCAGGACAGGACGCACACACTACAGTGCCCGCAGGGGAAATGCCCCCGTGGTAAAGAGTTCTCTTTAGGAGGTGTTTTAAGATCGGATTGAACTAACATATCCTTTAGATTCCTGGTGCGGCGAAACCCTATCCTCGGTAAATTTTCACATCCCGGGATTTGTAAAAGGATGTGCCAATTCTTCCTAATGATATTAGCAATTGGGCCAGACAGAGGAGAATAATCAATAGCCCAAGAGATACCCGTAGTTGCAGGATCCTTCTGTCTATACGTGAGTAATTGGGGTCGGGTTAGTTCATCGGTCTTTTTCAAGGCACGGGAGATCACCCAATCAGGATATCCCCATGCTCTAAATGCCTTCCCCATCCTATCTGCCTCTTTACAATAATCAAAGTGGAATGACGCATTCCTCTTAATGCGCATAAACTGTCCCACTGGGATGTTTTTCTTTAAGACGGGGCGGTGATGAGAAGTGTACTGTAAGTAAGCCGACCTGTCAGTCGGCTTCCGGAATGGTTTAACCCCTAAAGAGGTAGCTGACCGCTTAAAGACAACTACGTCCAAAAAAGGCACGCTCTCCAAACTACCATGGGATGTGAACCGTATGTTAGAATCTATGCTGTTAAGCCAATTCACAAACCCTTCAGCCATCGATGCATCCCTAATTATGCAGAAAACATCATCAATGAATCTTCTTATGCAAACTAATTGTTTGAAAAAAGGGTTATTCTCCGCATTATATACATATTTTTCCTCCAATGCGGCCATGAAGAGGATCGCAATACTGGGGGCCGCAGGGCATCCCATTGCAACCCCCTTTACCTGATAGAAAAATTGGGATTCAAATCTGAAATAATTTTTCGCCATAATAAGATCCACAAGATCCAAAAGAAAAGCAGTGGGGGGGGGGGGCTTTCAATGATCTTTTTTCCAAAAAGTGCTCAATAACCGCTCTAGCTTCACTGTGAGGGATTGAGGTGTACAGTGACTGCATATCAAGGGTAAGCAAATAAGCCCCCGCAGGGATCTCCATATCCTCCACTAGTCTAATGAAATCCGTGGTGTCCTTAATAAACGATCTGACCTCCAACACAAAGGGCTGCAAGATATTATCCAAATAAATAGCCAATGGTTCCAAGATGGAACTACATGCGGAAACGATTGGGCGGCCCGGGGGGGGTCGGTCAGGTTTATGAATTTTAGGTAAGCAGTAAAATACAGGAACCCGAGGATCCTGATTGTACAGGGCATGATGTAAGGGAAGACCGATCAGGTTGTCCGCGAGTGCGTTATCTATAACAATCTTGATAACACGCTGAATTTCTGAGGTAGGGTCGTGATCAATAGGACGATAATAATTACGATCCCCCAATTGCCTTAATACTTCCTGTCGGTAGTCCTCGCGATTCATGAGTACAATACCCCCTCCTTTATCTGCCGGTTTGATGACCACGTTGTCATCCTTCTGTAAAGACTGTAAAGCTATTCTTTCTAATCTGGTCAAATTTTGCCATTTATTTCTAGGCTGGCCCTCCAATAATTCCACCTCTTTGAGTACCAGCTTTTCAAAGGTCTCCAGCTGGATGTCTGAGACCGAGGGCATAAAGGTAGATTTACTCCTCAAACCAGGGACCACGGGAGGCACACTGGTGTTTCCAAAAAACTTTTTTAATTTTAGTTGACGAAATAGCTTATACAAGTCTACACGAGTATTAAGGGCATTGTACTTGGGGGAGGGGACGAAGCCTAATCCTTTATTCAAAACCTGTAGTTCAGTAGTTGAAAGCTGCTGATTAGACAAATTAAAGACTATGTCCGATATCTCCCCCTGCGTGTGGGGCGACCCCTGGCCAAAAAAGAGCGTCTCGGGGGTTGATTAGGTATAGTGCGATTCCTTAGAGTTCGCCCCCCCTCATCACCAGAAAGGTCAGTATCCGACGGATCTGTGGTATCAAAATCATGGCCATTCAAGGTAGAAGGAGCCCAAGTGACTCTTTTCTTGGAGGTCTGATCTTTCCAGTTATAAATGTTCCCACTCGAATAATCATGTCTATCTCTGCTTAATTTTTTTAATTTCAATTCCTTAAGTTTAGTTTCACATTCCTTAATTAATCTGTTAATGTCATTAGATCTAGTTTTGAATTCCTCCTCCGAGTATTTAGATTGTAATTCCTTCTCCACATTCTCTATCTCCAACCCTACTTCATCCTTCTCCTGAGCTATTCGTTCAATTAGAAGCAATATCAAGTCAAAAGAACATTTGTTTAGTATCTGAGCCCATTTCTTTTTAAATAACTCGTCATTTTTATACATCCCTGGGGGCTTATTTTTGCAAAGAGGACTGACAAGTTTTCCATGAACAAGGAGTTCAGTGGCACCTTAAAGATGACCACTTTTTTTGTTCCAAGTCTTCATAGTCCACTTTTTTAGATAACAGTTTCTTGAGATTTAGGGGATGAGGAAGAGAGAGCTTAGTGGCGGGGCACACGGTTTGCAGGCAGAAGGTTCCCAAGGTCAGGTGCTGCTGTCAGCTCTATAGAAAAAGATCTCTGGTCAGTAGTAATCTGTAGGTAAGATGTCACAAATCCGCAGGCCTACAAGAACAGACAGCACTAGGCTGGCTGCATCAATGATCTGACTCAGCATGAGGCAGCCTCATATGTTCTAAGCCACAATCCTGTCCACAGTTACTTGGGAACAGGGGTTTTTTTCTGGGGAAAGAGGTGGTGGAACTCAGTGGGTTGCCCTCGGAGAAAATGGTCACATGGCTGGTGGCCCCGCCCCCTGATCTCCAGACAGAGGGGAGTTTAGATTGCTCTCCGCGCCGCTGAGCAGCACAGAGGGCAATCTAAACTCCTCTCTGTCAGGAGATCAGGGGGGCGGGGCCACCAGTCATGTGACCATTTTCAAGAGGTTCCGGAATGCTGTTCCACCGCGTTCCAGCTGAAAAAAAGCCCTGCTTGGGAATAAACCCTCTTAAACCCAGTAGGACCTGCTTCTGACTAAATATGCATATGATCAGACCAGACCAAGAGATGCGAAGGCCTGGAAAAGTTTGAGGATTTGGGGAAACTTTGGGGAGCACAGAAAAAAATTCATGGGAGTTTTTTTTTCTTTTGAAATCAGTGTAATCATTTTAAAGACAAGGTTGGCTTGCATAAATTAACACACCCCTCTAGATTTTGCTTGAAGACCCCAGGCAAGGACAGCCTGTCACCCTCTAGGTAATTAGTTCATATCTTGAACCACTTCTCACCATTAGGAAGTTTCTCCTAAAGTTTCGCCCAAATGTACTCATCTATATTTTGAGCCCATTAGATCTAGTCTTGCTCTCTGGAGCAGCAGAGAACAAATCTTTGCCCTCTTCCATGCAGCAGTGCTTTAGGTATTTGAACAGGTGATGAGGCCTCCCTTTGGACTTTCCAGGCTAAACCAACCTGGTTCTTTCAACCATTTCTTGCAGGGTTTATTTTCCAGACACTTCCTCCCCCTACCCCACCGTTTTGTTACTGTCCTCTGACCCTGATACTGCAAATTTGTGAGTCAGGTCTGGGTCTGGCTGTTGCCTGGATGTGAGACCTCCTGAGAACCTAATATGTCTCACCTTGAGTTCCATCATAGAAGCAAGGTGGGATAAAATATAATGAATTGACTTGTCAGTTCATCAAGTATGAACTTTATTTAGAAAAATACATATTTTAGTCAGCAGGTTGAAAAGTCATATTCACTACTATAATGAATCGGGTAATTGTTGATAATAGGCGTGCTAACAGTGCTCCGGCTGAGGATTTATCATGCTGTCTGGACCCTCAGACTTTTTTCAGTAATGTGTCTCCTCCCTCAGAGGTGTATGGAGTCCCGCGTTCCTAGCTTTCCATAATCTGTTGGGTTTGGTGCTGTGCAAATGATGAAAGTATCGTTCTTTGCACCTGATACGGTTAATAATGTCTTGCTGGGCAATAACGGTGCCAGACGTTCACCTCTGGTGCCACTTAAGCTAGCTGCTTGGGAAATAAAATGAAGTTAATTAATAATTTTGTTTGTTTTGTTTGAACAGTTCTGGAGGCCAATAAGCGCAATGTTGTTTTATCCTGTCAATCCAATGACTGGGTTTCATTATCTGGTGAATTTATATTTTTTGTATCAGTATTCATCACGGCTGGAAACAGGTAACTTACCATTTAACGTTTGTATGTGTATGCGGATTGTGTCGTCCACTGTATTTAATTAGATGGCTTACATTTGGCTTGCTTTTTGAGCCCTCGATGCCTGTCTGTCCTGTATGGAAGAGCACAGAGTCAAGTCTGCATTCCAACATCTGAAATGGAACTATATGTGAGGGTGGATTCGTACTTTTGATACTGAAACTCTCTTAATTCTAAAGCTCGCTGAATTCACCTTTTTGTTTAAATGAGAGGACTGCAGAACCCAGAGGAGATTGTGGAGGGAATCTTGGGTGGATTTCCCCTAGGCTGGAGGCTTCCTGGGTAATGTATGTCAAGCCAGAGGGAAAGATGAAGGAAGAGAGGTGGAACTGAGACGTGGTTGAAAATGGTGGGATACATGTAGGGAACCGCTCTGTGTCTATTTCCGGCTGGCTCGTTATTGCCAGTCACTTTACAGATGCCTGTTTAGTGGCCAAAGTGCACAAGCCCTGTGTAAGCCTAGGGTTGTACGGCTGAGGGCTACCTGCAGGGAACTTTTCTTTTTTGGCTACTCATTTACAACTGCTAATTGACACATGACTTGCCTTTAGTTCTGTGAGAGAAGGCAGCCGAAGGTCACAAGCTGGCCCTGAGGCCCTGTACATCTGTTCCTCAGGTGGGTAAATAGCTGTTTACCCATGGAGAGTGAGAAGTGCCTCCAGGAAACCTTTATTTATTCCCAGTTTACCTCATTCACCTCTCCTCTTTTTTATCTTCACAACAACCCAGTGAGGAAAGTTAGGCTGAGAATGTGATGGGTTCAAGGTTACCCAGCAACTGGCCGTGGCGGAGTGGGGATTCGAACCTGGGTCTCCCATATCCTACTGTGACCCTTTAACCACTACACTGCGATGGCTGTAGGCAGGGAAGTCTAATAAAAGTTGACCTTTTGTCTTACAGACTGCAAATGACTGACATTAGTGTGTGAGAGAAGAGGTGAACTGTTAACATTTGTGAAGTGATTTGCTTAGTTTCTGTTTCCCACTGCAGTAGCTTTTTCCTAGAGAAAAATGTAAGAGGAGGAGGGCCCTCATTTTAGAAATGGACTTGGACATGGCTAGGCAGTGGGGCTGGTCAAGTATGGGACATGCTTAAGTTGCCTCAGCCATTACTCAGTTTCCCCTCAGAATTAAGGATGCTGCTGTCGTGTGTGGAGAATCAGGCTTTTCCTCGTTCTCTATGGATGTCTGTAGAGAGAGTGCCTCATGGCTGGGTTCTCTCAGGTTACACAGTGTTGCACCAGCGTCTGTTTGCTCAGCAGGAAGGCTGAAATCTGTTTATTTTTTTTCCTTTGAGAATTAATGGGACACAACTGGGGTGAAGTGGTTAGAGTGTTGGATTTGGAGGGCCTGTGTTCAAATCTCTGCTCGCCACATTCAGAGGCAGTAAACCTCTGAATATGAGGGGAGGTCCCTGGCTTCTGTGGCCTGTTTGTTTGGCTCTCCAGGGTAACTGGTTACTACGTGAGACAGGATGCTGGACTAGATGGACCAATGCTGTGATCCAACAGACCTTTTCTTATGAAACGCAGTAAAGGACTTCGGGCCAGTTGTTCTTTTTGGGCATAGCCTGTCTTGCAGGGTCGTTGTGATGATGGATGGGAGGAAAGGAGAATGATATGTACTGCCCTGAGACGCATGGATAACAGATGGGGTAAAAATTCAATAAATAAAATACAGGCTTGAATCTGCCCAAACCTATGAGTGGAACTTCCTTTAATGAGCTAAGCAGTGGGCCTTCTCTATACAACTTGTATAGAGACTAAGCGGTGGGCCTTCTCTATACAACTTGTATAGAGACTAAGCGGTGGGCCTTCTCTATACAACTTGTATAGAGACTAAGCGGTGGGCCTTCTCTATACAACTTGTATAGAGACTAAGCAGTGGGCCTTCTCTATACAACTTGTGCTGCTTTTCTTTTCCTTCCTTCCTTCCTTCCTTCCTTCCTTCCTTCCTTCCTTCCTTCCTTCCTTCCTTCCTTCCTTCCTTCCTTCCTTCCTTCCTTCCTCTTGGTACTTTGAAGCTAGACACTGGGTAGGGTGTGTTTAGTACTAGTAGTAGTATTGGTAATACTAGTTCTTGCTCAGAATTGTCAGTTGTTGGGTCTGCTAACTGAGATCCATGCTGTGCCTTTTTCAGTCCCCGTAGGGGTGTCTGTGTGTGTGTGTGTGTGTGTGTGTGTGTAATCTGTACCAGGGGCAGGGAGGTAAAACAGGGTTCCAGGTACAAATTGGTGCCTCTGAGGAAAATCAGTAGGGTCAGATTTCTTGGCCAGAAAATACACTGAGTAACTTGAAGCGTGTTCCAGGCTGAAGCCCTGCAGATCTTGCCTGAAGCCATTTAAGAGTCGACATGCCCGGCTCCGGCTAGAAGGCCAGCGCACTTTGTGGCTTGCCAAGTGGAATGCAGACCAGGTGCAGAATTGAGGATCTAGTTGAATCCACAACATAGCTCTAAGCTTTGTTCCACCTTGTACCACACAGCTTGAAGGTACCTACTGTAATACGGCAATGGAATCTGAAAAATATTTATATTTATGAACGGATGCTACATTATTTTTGGGTTGCCAGCTCTGCAAATAAATTGGGAATATGAGTTCCTCCCTGCCGAAGGAAAAGGAGTAAACAATTGCATTATGACCTGTGGTCTGGGCTAGTCCATAGAGACGTACAAAGATTAAGCCGCAATTTGGTAACACCAAGAGGAATAGATTTCTTTGTCTTGGCAGTGGATAACCACTTTGATGAGGGAGAAATGGAAACTAAGCTACGTGTGTTACTAGACTATGAATGACATCTTCTGCCTCTTGTGGCGTGGTTCTGTTGAAGTGCCAGCAACCTCGTGATATAGTTGTACCATATGGATGATGGATCTGCTCCGCATTTCTCTGCCATCCATTTTAAAAAATCCTCCTTATTGCTTATTGACTTGTTAGGAAATAAGCATTGCTTAAGATCTGTCAGGTCAGGTTTCAATGCCAGGGGAAGTATTTATCAGGCAGGCTTCCTAAGGAGTGGCTCTGGGAGCAGCTTGCCTTCACCTAAAACATGAGCATTCTTGAATCCATTATGTGTCACAGGAGTACAAGTGAGTACAAAACCAGCCCAGACCGATAGAAACATTTACTGGTCTCCTCATTGCCTTGAAACTATAGCATAGATGATGCCAGTTGCGTAACTGGAAGAGGCTGGTACTTTTTGCAAGAATGTGTTTGTGTATTGTACAATTCATATGACACACCTTAAGGGTGATTTAACCTCTAGTATGGTGACAAATATTTGTTTATTAGTATAATATGTATAAATTTGGCCTGTTGCTCACATAGATCTGCTTCTTAATTGATGGATCAGTTAGTAAAATAAATTTTGCAGTGCACTGGCTTTTTTACTGTAATTGAAGCATCTTTTTGACGTACTGAAGGAAATGGGGAAACTTTGTAACTTTTTCCCCATGTTTATTTTTTAACCTGAGCGTTAACATTGCATTGACACGTTGGAGTCGAAATAAGCAAGCAACCCACCAAAGTTTTTCCTTGCTGATCTAGCCAACCAAAACTGCCTCACCTCCTCCTATGTCGGCTTAGTTAGCAGCCAGCCCAAACTCTGTGGGCCTTACCCCTTGGGAAACGTGCAGAGAATTGCTTCATTGGTTGATCGGCTGATTACACCAGTTAAGTCTTGCAGTCCTAATAACTGGATAGGTGTATTAGCTATATTTTTAAACTACTGATCGTGGCATGGATGCTACTTCCAGGCAGATGTTTGGCTCTTATGCTGTTGTTTCTTCTGTCTTTTGGCAGAGGAATAACACCTAATCCCAAACTGGTGTCTGTGCTGAATAAACAGATTCTTATCTCAAATTATGGGACAATATAGTTAAGAATCTGTTGAATTAATCCAAATTCTCAAGCGCTCCTTTTTTTGGAGTGGGGGTAGTGGTTTGTTCCTGCAGGTTACAAACAAAATCTTGTTCTTTCCTTTGAACAAAGGCTGCTGTTGTTGTGTCCCTCATAATCATAGCCTGTAAAAGCCACCCAGTGCCTCTTGGGGGAACGTAGCGTGAACTGAAACCTGAGCACTTGTTTTGCTCACATCTTTCTTTCTTTGCAGGGTTGTTCGATGGACGGCCAGCCGACTACCTGTTCTTGCTTCTTTTTAACTGGATCTGCATAGCTGTATCCTTCTGTTTGCCACCAGGGGTTTTAGCCTGTTGTGAGTTCAGCGAGCAGCGGCCACAGAAGTGTTAGAATGTACCTGTTAACCAGGCCGTAAAGGTGCCAGAGCTGGCCTCGGACGGACCTAGGGTGTGTGGGACATGGGCATGTTCTCTCCATCCGGGAACCTCTGTCAGTTAAGGTCTTTACCTATGGAGTAAGAGGTGCCCAGATGGGGGGACCTTAGTTAATGATACCCAGTTTATATTGTGGCTCAGTCATGAATTCAGTGAGCATAGTTGGGCAAGTCACTGTTGCTTGCCGCCATCCTGTCCTTTTCCATTCCATGTTGATAATACTGGCCTACCTGATAGGAAGGGGACGAGTTGAAAGGCTTAAAAGGGAGCAGGTGGGTTTCCTTTCCACCAGCTGTGGTCTGCACGCTCCCTTCCCTGTGCCTGACATTGGGCGAGGGGAGCGATGCTCTGTGTGTCCCTTCCTCCCTGTTAAGCCTTACCTTGCCGCACTATATAGTTTTTCATATCCCAATTCTAATACCAGAAACCGATCATCTTGCAGGCTGTGTAAAAGCTGCGTAAGAGCTCAGCTAAAAGATCTGAGATGCTACCCTGCCTTACAGCTGTGCAGGTCTCGTTGTTTTTAAAGCTGTTTGGTTTTTTTCCTTAGTCACATCTTAAAAGATTGCTTCGTTGACCGTAGGCCTTAGGGTAAGTAAGGGCCTCTCTGTTCCTCAAAATGATCTGGCTTACGACTGGTCATTATTTACATTTCTTTTTGTACTCTGGTGCAGATACCAAGATACAAAATAGGTGTGCAGCCTGCCAAGTAAGAAGGGTGTGTGCCGGCATTTGTTTCTGTCCTTGCTCAAAGGCATGTGGTGGTATGGAAGAGATTGGTCTTTGCTTGTAAATGTTTGTAATAGAAAAATACTATGTAAAAATAATTCTGTGCCATTCCTGCTTGACATATAATGGTGGTGGAGAGTGCCCTCAAGTCATAGCTGGCTTATGGTGACCTCTGGTGGGGGTTTCGTGGCAAGAGACTAACAGAGGTGGTTTGCCATTGCCCGCCTCTGCAACCCTGGCCTTCGCTGCAGGTCTCCCATCCAATTAATAACCAAGGCTGGCCTTGTTTTGAGTCTGAGATCTGACGAGCTCAGGATCACCTGGGCTATCCAAATCAGGGCCTGCTTGACCTAAGTCGGATGTATTTTGTTGTTTTGGGGAGAGGCTGTGGCTCAGTGGTGAAGCGTCTGCTTTGCATGCAGAAGGTCCTGAGTTCAGTCCCCGGCATCTCCAGTTAAAAGGATCAGGCAGTAGGTGATGGGAAAGTCCTGTACCTGAGAGCCTGGGAGAACATCTGCCAGTCTGAGAAGACAGGACTGAACTTGATGGACCAATGAGTGGCCTGATTCGGTATAAGGCAACTTCATGTTTTATTTGGGTGGAGGTGCTTGAGCACAAAATAGCTTGAAAAATGCCCTAAGAGAATACATCTCTTGTTAGTCATGGGAGTAAAATAATTAGGTTTATCAGTGTTTGGACAGGAGTGTGCCCAAGTGCTAATGGCCCAGGCTCTTGGACCAGAAGGCAGATGTTTCCAGCTGTTCCCTTTTCGTAATCCTGTAGGCTTCCCTGGGCTTGTAAATCTTCCTCCTCACCTCTAGTCTCTCCTGCAGCTGCCGTCTTGATCTCCCCACCTGGTTCTTTTATAGAGGGTGATGTTGAACGCACCAGCTGCCTTCTCCCAAGTCAGACCAGCATTATCTGCTCTTTAACTGGCAACATATCTCCAGGGTCTCAGGTCAAGGACTTTGCATCATCTGCGACCTGATTCTTTTAACGGAAGATGCCGGGGACTGAATCTGGGTCCTTCTGCCTGCTGAGCAGATGTTCTTCCACTGAACCGTGACTCTATCCCTGTTTTCCTTGTGGCTGCTTCAACATGTGATTTCCTGCCCAAAATCTTGCCTGGGAGTTTTGTAGTAATACCCACAAGGTTATGTCCATGAACGTGCCTTGGTAGCTGCATCATTCATCAGTTGCATTTGTCGTTACTGTAATCTAAACATTTGGACTCCACTTTTCCCTATGGCTCAAGGAAATTTACAATACAGAATTAAAAACATGCCAGTAACAATAAAACCCCAATTTACCCCCAACCTAATGAAGTGCCTGCAACTTAACACTCTATTAAAATCTTTAGTGAATAATAGTCTCGCAGTACCCCCTCCTTTCCCACCCCAGCACCCCACGATTTTTCAGTCGCAATCAGTTTCTTGCATTAGAGCCAAATTGGAAGAAGTGCAGTTAATCTTGATATTTTAGATGCAAGCGAATCTCTTGGCTGAGACACCAGAGGCAGATGCATGTTGAAGAAGTCAAAGGCGCATTTTTAAAAGCCTGGCGTTGATGCTTCTGTCAAAAACACCCTTCCCTTTTTTACAGAAACATGTCTCTGTCTTCAGTTAAAGGTCACGTTGGACATAACTCGACAAATGATTTATTTAGATTTTTTGTTTTGCAGTAGATGTAGTTCCTTGGGCGTTCAAACTGAGAGTTCTGAATAAGCAGGCCCAAAAAAATCTGGAATGCCTTTGTTTGTTCCCTGAATTTCAGTTCAGTTGTCCGCTGTGGGTGGCATTATCAGATTTGAAGAAAATGCTCTTTTTAATTGGTCACTGATCCTGAGAGCTGTGCTTGTGTGGAAGTTAGTCTCAAGCAGTGGGACTTAATTCTGGAATTCACATGGTCAAGAATGGAGTTTTCTCTTGGCACTTGGCCTACATAGCTGGTGGCTCACCATGCCCAAGGCAGCCCCTTCAGTCATACATTGTGGCTTGATCGTATCCTTTTTTTGTCATCCCAGGCTAGCACCAAGCCCCTGATGGGCTGCCCTGATGTGCCTGGGGAGCTGTTTTTAGTTTGCAAGGCTTCCGGTGGTACAGGCCTGCTTCACAAACTAAAGCTGGAGAGAGTCCTTTCTGTATGCAAGAAAACAGCACGTGGGGCTTCCCTATCTTCTTATCAGTTGTGGCATCTTCTGCAGTTGCTTCAGTCTTCTGTTCTCGCTGTAAGAAACTCGTTTCTCTTGCAGGTTCTGATGGTTGCCGGGGTCATGTCCGTGATTTACATTTGGGCCCAGGTGAACAAAGACGTCACTGTATCATTTTTGTTCGGGACACAGTTTAAGGTAAGGCTGAGTGGCTCCTTGAGTCTTTTGCCCAACCCCAACAGTATTCACCTTCCTGCTGAGGAAAGACTGTATTCCCCCATGTCCGGTACGCCCATCCAGATCACTGAGGAAATCCAAGTTTTGGATCGTCTCTCTTGCTGCCAGGAAAGATGCTTCATTTCAGGTCTCTAGGGAGAGTAGAACTGGAGCATGCCTTGTGGAAGCAGGGGCATGACTGAAGCTGCTAGGAGCGAGAGCTAGCTAAACCTTTATTTTTCATAGCATGTTAAGAAGCTCCAGGATTTATTATTTTAAATAGTTGCACCCCACTTTTTCCCAGTGGCGATCCAAAATGGCTTATGACATTGTTCTCTATTTTATCCTCACAACAACCCTGTGAGGTAGGTTAGGTTGAGAGAGAGTGATGGCCCAAGGTTATCCAGTAAGCTTCCATGTCAGAGTGAGGATTGAACATGAGTCTACCGTATCCTAGTCTGACACGCTAATCATTACACTGCACTGGCTCTCTAAGCATTAGACATTAAGGAGTAGCCATTAAGTCCTGCATAACTTCTTGACTGAACCCCCTGAGACCACCAGCCATCTCACCCCAAATCATTGTGCCTTCGAGTTTTGGGGTGTTAATTCAGTTGTGGGTTATGGTATTTCACGAATGGTTGACATGTAGAACTCACTGCTGCAAGATATGATGATGGCCACTTGGCGATCACATTTTGAACTAATATTTTTTTTATTTATTGTTGTTTATTGCTTTTCCGGCCGAAGCCATAAGCCATACAAACACCAACAAAATATGAACTGTACACTTGAACAGACCCAATTCACACAGACAATTCATACAGCCTTTAAGTTGTTCTTGAACAAGGAAATTTACAAGGACAATTCAGGGAAAGTAGGTTTTGCACACTTGATCCCGCAGGATACCTATAAGAGTAGCCGAACTAATTTAATTAACCAGAAACTAAAAATTCTGGATATTGATATAACATCTTTACAGTCAAATGAGGCCCTAAGAGTTATAAAATTAAAACTAAAGGATCTCGATTACAGCAGTACTCTCCAGAGAGCCAGACGTACATGTTCGGGCTTATCCCTGGGACTTTTACCCCCAGAGGCTATTCCATCTTATTGCTATTCTTTAAAGATTCCAGCTCAACGCAGAGCCTTCACATTGGCTAGACTTAACTCCTTCCCCTCTAAAGTGCTTTCTGGTCGTTTCTCTGGACTCCCTTATTCTGAACGAGTTTGTGACTGTGGACAAGGAAAGTTAGAGACCTTGGATCATATAATAGTTTTTTGCCCTAAGTGGAGTAAGGAAAGAGAGAGATTTATTATTCCTATTATGTTAAAAGAAAAGCTTCCCTTCCTTCCTTGGGCAATCTCAGTGCTACTGTCTGATAACTTTCCTGACAATCAAACCTCTGCTATAGTGGCTTCCTTTTTAGCCACGGTGATAAAGAAACAAAATCTTCATGAGCTTAGATAGTTTAAAGTGATAATGACGAGTTATGTCTGTGATTTTGAACTAATTGTTAAGAGGATGGGCGAATTGCTGGCCTTTAATTCCATGGTAGCTGAATGGGATCTTCCCTTCAAGGGGAGAATGCCTCTGACGGTTTGATGCTGGGGAGCAATTAGCAGTGACGGCTGTTTTCTGCAGCTCCCGCTTCTGGGCTTTCTTGTGATACCTGCCTGGCCGTTTTTGGGAATGGGATGCTGGAAGGGATGGCCCATTGGTCTGATCCAGCGCTGCTGCTTTTATGATGCTCTCGGAGGAAATAATTTATCACTGCAGTGGTTGAACCCACTGTGTAATGGTGAAAGAGGCACAGGGATAAGGGAAGGTTTGCACGTGCAAGAAGAGAACTGGGGATGAGTCCTTGGGTGGGGCCAAAGGCACCTAACTGGGGTTTTGTGGTAGGGTTTTAAATATATTTGTTAAGAAGTCTCTGGCATTTTATAGTCCAGCAGGGAGATTCTTCCAGAGTATTGATCTGGATTCCAGAAATCTTTTCCGCTGAAAGTGCCACTTCTGCTTCCATTTGAGGAACTGATGTGCAGGATCCAACCCAATGCTAATTGCACGGGACCTTCTGGATACAACCGGGTTTTTTTAAAGTCTTTAATATTTTGGGAAGATCATTCTGTGCTGTCAAAACATATTAACTGAGTTTCAGATAGGGCATGCTTTTCAAAGGATTCTGGGAGCGATGATCAATTTATCCGGCCCTAAATGTTCTTCTGATATCTTTCTCTAGGCGTTTTATTTACCGTGGGTTATCCTGTTATTCAACTTGATCGTCTCAGGCGCGTAAGTGTTGACAAAATACTCTTCTCAGGGGAATCTGAGGCCTAGAGCCTTGCTCCCCATATACACAGTTATTTTTCTGTTGGGGGTGGGGGTAGTGCTCAGGGGCTGAGTGCGATCTCCTGGCTCGAGGCACTTTTCAGCTCAAAGACCCTGGTCCTGTGTGAGTGGAAGTGACCGGCAGTAGAGGAATATCCTCTGTAGCAGAAAAACACCCTCTCAATGGAAAAGGGCTTTGCAGAAAGGCTTATGTAAGACTCGGGCTTGGATCCTATCTGCTGCCTCCCCCTTTTATAGTGGCTAAGTGGTTGGGCTGTGACTCAGCACTCTGCTGGTTCAAATTTCACCAGTGTTCTGAGCGCAGCAGGTGGCCTTGGATAAGCCCAGCTCCCCAGCTGTATTGTGGGGGAAGTAGTAATAGTGACACTGACTTCGTTCACTGCTCTGACTGGGGCACTAATCTGTCTACAAGAGTGGTATATAAGCACAGTTGTTGTTGTCATTAAATTCACAATCCAGTTCACTCCATATGAGTAGGATCCAAATACCCTTTCCGTTCAGTCTCATCCAGTTCGCCTTCCTTACTACAGCTCCCATCCCACACAGCTTTTCTCCATGCAGGTCCGGTGATCTCCAGCATAGCCTTGAGCATTTCCCAACATTCTCTTCTCAACAGCAGAAAAGCTGCTTGGATCCAACCCATACCCTGCAGAACGTTCAGAACATTGGGATTATCAGGAGAAGTGTGATTGCATGGCACGTCTTGAGTGTGGCGTGCAGGTTGAGGGGAGGGAAGGTAGGGTGGTGTAGCCTGGTCACGTCAGACCTCGATAGCCAAGGAGGGTCAGTTCTTGGATGGGAGGCCACCGAGGAATCTTCTGCAGAGGAAGGCAATGGCAAAACACCTCTGCTTCTTGCTTGCATTGAAACCACTTGCTGGCATCTCCATAAATCTGTTGCAACTTGATGGCACATTCTTATGTACAAATGCATGCTGAGGTGGTATTCTTTGCTTGGACTTTTCACCAACCCATCATGCAGGCCTTCATGGCCTTTGTCCCTTGGGGGGCTGCCTTCGTGGAAACAGCTCCCTTGGGGACCCAGTGGCCATAGCAGGCTGCAAGGAGAATATGTGGGCACAGGAGCCAAGAGAGCTGAACCTGTTGCTCCTCTGGTTACCTTGATTTGATTTGATTTATTCAGCTTTCCCTGCGAACGAGCTCAGAATGGATAACAATATATTAAAAGGTCCATTAAAATCATAAAATAACATACAGTTCAATCATAACGAGCCAAGGGAAGCCCTGCGTAGAGCAAGTTACAGTAGTCTAATCTGAAAGTGACTGTTGCTTGGATCACTGTTTTTAGGTTTTTGGATCACTGAGGCAGGCAAACCATGTACTCAAAGCTCAGTTCGAGTACATGTGCTGGGTTTCTAATATTTGTGGCAGTGGGGCGTTTGGGTGTTTGCGGGGTGGCTTTCTGCCAGTGTTCAAGGGCTGTTCCATTGGTAGAGTCTTAGACTGCCCATGTCAGTCCTGTGAGATCAACTATCTGTATTGGCAATTAAGGTGGCATGTAAGGCAGAGTTGTTTATCCAAGCAGATTCTTGTAAAAGAAGTTCATTGGCTTAGACATCAGCCTTTCCAATTGTTTGCTTAGTATCTTTAAAACAAAGCCTGATTGATGATCTTACCCACTTAATAGCTCAGAAGTCTCACATCTCCTAAATAGTAAAGAATCCAGTAGCACCTTTAAGACTAACCAACTTTATTGTAGCATAAGCTTTCGAGAGCCACAGCTCTCTTCGTCAGATGCATGTATGCATCTGACAAAGAGAGCTGTGGCTCTTGAAAGCTTATGCTACAATAAAATTGGTTAGTCTTAAAGGTGTTACTGGTCTCTTTACTACTTGCAACTACAGACCAACACAGCTAACTCCTCTGATCTACACCTCCTAAAGATGATGAAATTTTGCTAAGCCTTCTAAGAAGGTCATTTCACGACTGAGTGAACTGCAGGGAGCGCCAGTAGCTACACACCTTTTGCTGTTCTTAGGTTTTCATTCCTCGGGCCATTCTGTCTGGATGTTATGGGTTGATGTTAACATTTTTTTCGCAGTCAGTTCCTTCAGCTGGGAGGGGAAGTGAATAACTGCCAGCATCTAGGATATGTGAGACTGTGATCTTTCAGAATGGCGTGTGTATTTCACAGCTCTGAAATGTGACATATAGATGAGTTTGAGTATGAGATACTTGAAGATCCTTTTTTGTTGTGGTAGTGAGTCCTGGGATTCAAAGATGTGCGAAATGGCACTTGCCTTTGGAAACCCAAGCTGTTCAACCAATATGGAACCCTTGAAGGGCTTGGCTCCGTGACTTCCTAGTAGAGCCGTACATATTTGCAGTTCTTGGACACCTTCATAGCAGCCGCAGAAAATGCTTCTGAAGTGTTCAAAGCTGTAACATCTTGTTCTGTTTTTGCTCCAGTTTCATCGAAGAGCTGATAGGCAATCTGGTTGGCCATCTGTACTTTTTCTTAATGTACAAATATCCATTAGACTTGGGAGGAAGAAGTTTCTTGTCAACGCCTCAGATTCTGTAAGTTGATTTTCTTTTTAAAATGTCTCGTAACTTTGAAATATCTGTAGCGTATCCCAGTTAATAAGTTGCAGATGTTTGACAGCAGCAAGAGAGTGGGGTGGGGAAACATGAATTTTCCAGGTGATTGGGTCAACTGCAGCGTTAAGAGGTGACATACGGTTTTTAATTGAAACTTTAATTGGAATGGGAAGAGAGAAAAGAGACGGCTGTCAACTGAAACTGAAATAGAGCGTACATTTCCTGAGACTAGTCAAATGGACGCACTAGCAGTATTGGTAGAAGAATTAATACCAAAGGCTTTTAGTAATGCTTAGTATGTATTGAGTGTTCAAAGCTCTCCTGTTTCAGTAATTCATACAACAGCCCTGTAAAGTAAAGTAGGTGAGTGCCTACTTTTGTAGTGCTAGTTTGTGGTGGGGGGGAAGTGTGCTTGAGGTTGAAGTAAATAAAGCCAATAAATAAAGCTGAAGATTGAGGTGAGGCGGGTAAAAGAAAGGTTGGTTGTTTGAGTGGGAAGGCGAGAAAGAGGGATAGGGGAGAGGGTTTGGGGGTTGCCGAGAGAGGGGAGAAATGGTGTGGGGAAGGGGATATTGGCAAAGTTGTAAGGCTGGAAAGTTGTATTAATTTTGCACTGTTGCGGTTAAAAGTCTGGGATCTTGGCAGCCCACCCCAAATTGGCAGTCTCAGGAAGGCGAAGCCTTTATTCTTCACCCTCTGCTGAACATAATGTAGACTTCGAGTCTTCCTCTATTGCCCTTTTCCTAGTTTGAACTGTTATCCAGCTTTCCGATACGGTCTGGACCGTGGGACTTGAAGTGGTTTACAAAAGTATTAAGGCTAAAAATCACACTTGACATCTTGCTTGAAATGTTACTTTAAATCAAGCTTTTAACTGTGGAAATATGAATTGAATGTACAAACGTCTAGGCAAATACCAAATTTGCATTATCTTGTCAGTTGCCAGAGCCAGTTTGGTGTAGTGGATAAGAACGGCAGGACTCTAATCTGGAGAGCCAGGTTTGATTCGCCACTCCTCCACTTGAAGCCAGCTGGGTGACCTTGGGCGAGTCACAGCTCTCTGGAGCTCTCTCAGCCCCACCCACCTCACAGGGTGTTTTGTTGTGGGGATAATAATGACGTACTTTGTAAACCGCTCTGAGTGGGCATTAAGTGATCCTGAAGGGCGGAATATAAATCGAATGTTGTTGTTGTTGTTGTTGTTATTTTAAAGGTCTTACATGTTTACTGAATGTTATCAGCTTTGATTGAACAACTGTTTCCATTGGCTCACAGGTACCGCTGGCTTCCCAATAGGAGAGGAGGAGTATCAGGATTTGGCGTTCCACCCACCAGCTGGCGCAGACCAGCGGAGGAACACCCGGGTGGTGGAAGGCACAACTGGGGACGGGGCTTTCGACTTGGTGATCAGTGAAGAAAAAAACCTCTTCTCTGCTGCTTTGGTTCCCCCCTCTTTGATGAACATCTTCAACCACACACGGGAAGGACTAGTACTGCAGATCGTCCATAAGGGCCTGGTGTGCTCTAGTGCTGTGGAGTCTGACCTATAAAGGATTTTGTTGTTGTTGTTTCTGGTGGGAAATGACATAATTAAACAGACAAGGTAGATTTGATTCAGCTCAGTGCTGCCATTAAAAACAACCCCCCTAAACATTTTAATATTTCCTAGCACAGTGTCCTTTCTCTTACCTGTCTTTTGAGGCAGTAGTTGTCTTTCAGGCCTCTTTTCTGGTCAGGCAAGAGGTCAACAGAGTCCTGTCAGAATCCACCATTTGGCCCCAAACTCTTTTGGTTTAACCGATCAAAGATATTCACTCGAGTTCTCAAAGAAATCTTTTTCCAGGTTGTTGTTAGCCTTTATTTGCCAGGAATAGGTCAGTAAAAGCTTCTTCTGTGAGGTATCTAATGCTAATTCACCAGTCTTTGCTTTGTTTTTGGTTGGGAAGCTTTGCCAACTTGATCCGCTGAAGCAACGGGTGAGGCAAACAGTGGGAGGCTCATTTTCCTTTTGAAAGTGGCCACCTCTAAGTGCTTCTGCCACAATACTTGCTGTATGCTTAACTGGAGTCAGTCCCATTAAACCGGTTGAGACCTCTGCGTAAATAATAACGTATAGAATTGGACCAGTGATCCCAGTGACAGTGTACCCATCAGTGTGCTTCCTGGTGGCTGCTTGCTTGCTTCTTTGGGATAAAAAAATGTATCTTGAATGGAAAAAAGGGGGATTTTGGGGCTCCCTCTCAGCTGACTGATTAGCTGAGTGGTTCACAGCCAGGCGCCCTTGGCTTGGTCATAGATACGTCTCTGGGCTTGTCAGTCTTTCCCTGTGGCTACACTGGGAGCAGACTCTGCTTTGGGGGAAGTGATACTGTTTGGTATCAGTTTCTAAGGAAAGAGCGAAGAGGTGATCTTGGCTTTTCTGCCGCCTCTTTAGGGCAAGAGGTGCTTCCAAAGTGTCCAGGAGAAAGGGATGCCCCTACATGATGTAAATGTAGGGAAGGCCTATTCAGACATTTTGCTTGGAATCTCCCACCCACTAAGTGATTAGTCTTGTCCCCGTGACAGATGCTGTTTGGTGTCCTCCACCTTTTTTCGAAATTCCAAAAGGGAATGGTTGCAGCCTCCTTTATTGGTCAAAACAGCTCCAACACTATGGTAACCGTTTTGCCTGTAAAAATCAAATAGGAGACAGAATTATCATTTTCAGGATTTATGAATAGTCAAAACAGATTGTAAGTAGCTCGTAGTACAGCTTTCACTTAAAAATCAAGGAACTGTTAATGAAACCAGGTTATAGGGCTTGAGACAGATGCGTCTCCCCACCCAATAATTGACATTCTGAAATTTTCGACACCACAGAATTTGAAATGGTAACCTTTAATGCAAGTTTTATTTAATTTCGTTAGAAGATATGGGTATTGTATCACTAGTATATGTGGAGCTTTTGATCATTTTACAATATGGGGCAGTGATGGAGATCTTCAGGAAGTACACTGTAAGGATTCATTTCTCTTGCTTTGGGTCTCTTCTGTCCTTCAAAAAAAATGTAACTGATGGAACCATTAATCAGTGTCACCTGTCAAACCGAAGAAGCATTACAGCAGTTCTGGTCAGTCTTGGTCTCTCTCTCATCTCCATCCCCCCATGAAACCACGGTATGTGTCTATTTTTCCACCTGTGAAATGGGCTTATATCTGGCTGAGCTAATAGGCATTTTCACTCCATAGCACTGCAGAAATGGAAAATGCTATACTTAAAAAATATGAACTCTTGGCTTAACTACTACTGAGATTTTACAAGCTCTTCAAAACTTTTTGAGTTAGAGCCAGCCAGTTTTTCAACTGCTGAAAAGAAATAGAGAATCCCCTTTGACCATGGAAAATGGTATGGAAAATGGTCATGGGAACTGCATGGACCGCAGCCATATGTGACAGGGGCTGTGGGTAAGAGGAGGGTAGGTAGGATTGGGGCAGGATAGTGTTAAAAAGCAGGCTAGATCCGACACTATATTAGCTGCTTGACCTGGGAAGCCGTGACGCACTCGATGCGTTCCTGCTCGCCTAAGACTAGATCTGACAACATATGTTTGTGTTAATTCCAACTCCATTGTGATGGTTTCTGTTTATTGAGGGAATATGGAAGTCTTGTCATGCTGTCTTTGCAGAAAGATACGGATTAAGAAATCATTTAGCACTTTACTGCTCCTGGTAACAGACCTTTCAGTGGCTCTTGCCTTGGTTTTTATTTATCTTTTTAAGAAGATGGCAAGAGTCCCCAAGGCTCAGATTGTACTATACCTCTTGCTGCCAGTTCTGGTTTGTAGAATTTGGGAAGCCCTGTTCCAACTGTAGATAGTTGCTGAATAATGTCACTGATGACCTAGTATCTGAAGAAGGGGAGAGAACTATGCACGTATCTCGTGCTTTGCCTGCTTTTGTTTCTTCTTGGCAGCTCCCAAAGAGACAAGCCGCTTTTTAAATTGAACTGCAGCTTTAGCTCTTTTGCACCCAAACCAGAAAGCAAAGGTCTGGCTGTGCATGGGTATATTTCTCCCCTCATCCTTGGAATCCAATTCAGCAAGCGTATACTGTGAATGTTAAATTATCCAAATCTCAACACTTGTAATGTCTTGAGTTCTGCTTACTGTGCATTATCTTATCCCTGGATCGGGAGGGATCGTCAGCCGTTCTGTACAAAGTAGAATTTCTCACCAGGAGCTTCCCTATGAAGTTCAAAATGCTGGTTTATAGATTCACGAAAGGTATGTGGCATAACCTTCCTCGTATCGTAGCATTACGGAACGTAAGCAAGGGATTGCAGGTCTGAATTACACCCCCATGTAGAAAACAAGCAGCTTTGGGAGGAGGCAAGGCCAGAACCATTCTTTCTACCGCACTAACTTTCCACAGGCAGAGAATTTTTGTAATGGGGGAGGAGATGATTAACACCCTCCCCAGCATTCTGGAAAAGATATTCTTGTATTTCCCCCCAAATGTATAGCTTGCCTGTAATGTAAGGGATCTGTGGTGTATCTTCAACCTTTCTAGTCCCTGCAGTGGATTTGGTCAGCTGCTTCAAGAGACATAGTGATGATGCTGGTCTTTATGATGGGCAAGAACCATTGGCTTAGATCTTACACTGTTCTTTTACCTGTGCAGCGCTGTCCTCCTTTGCAGAGTATGGTGCTGGATCATTTCTGCTCAATGGATGCAAAATCCTGGAGCTGCCTGTTCAGAAAGTGCATAGCGGGGTTGGGGAGGAGGCGATGTATTGTGTAATGGAGCAAGCGCTGCAAAAATGGAGGAAAGATACAGGATCCAAGCCACTGCATGGCCAACCTGGCCAAATAAACCCGCACAAGGAGTGACTTGGTTGAAACGCTGGAGTGGTCAAAGGGAACAGTGGCATCTCCTTGTCCCTAAGGTACTTCTGACCCCTCTATTTGTGGTGCAGGAGTTTGCAGTGTCGGTGTTGAAATAATACTCTTAAAGTCAAACGTTTGGGAAGAGCATGGGACACAATCCTCATGGGACTGTACCCTTAAAGCAATTCCCCCCTGAGCATGTTGAGCAGGTTTTGTTGTGTTCAGGACTGTTCCTTGTGCCTTTCTCAAAGCTGGACGTGGCTCTTTGGAGGTGTGTGTCCCCCATCTCTTTGCTTATGGAAAGCGCATGTGTTGACAAGAGAGCTTCAAGCCTTCTCGCCAATAGACAAGCTTTCAGAATTCACTATAACACTCGGCACTGCTTTTCACTGGTTTACCTGAAGCACTTTTTGGCTCTCTTCAAGCTGACACAATGGCCGGTTGTGGTGGAAGATCAGTACTGGAAGGTCAGTACTTCTGTTCTTTTGTACGGAGAACTTCTCTCTTTCACTCTCTTTTTTTTGTAACCAAATGGGGGGGCTTTTTTGTTGGCAAAATTTTTAAATTAAAAGTTGTGAAACTCTATGCTGGTCTGGGAGTGCTAAATTGTGTTTCATTCTCTCACAAGCCCTTGACATATGGTGCAACCTTGAGAGAGCTTCTACCCCCACCCCCCCTTTTCCTAAGTGTTAAAGCAAATACTTCTGTTTGCTGGTTACTGCTACTGTAATTTGTAGGGCGGTGAATTAACTAGGAACATACACTCTTCCATCCATTCTCCCAGCAAACCTCATAGGGTTAGTATAAGGCAGATGAGTTATTACCTTGCTATTTTAGATAAAGGGACAAATTGAAATAATGGCCACCAAAGGCCACCCACTAGCACTTTAGATGCTGCTCCACAGGCAGACATACTTCTGTTTACCTTTCTGATGATACTTTCCCCCCAAACCACTGTTCCAGATCTGTATCTGTTGTATCATTAAAAGTATGAAATGGGAAGTCTTTATAAGCACTTGTGCTGAGGCACTGTGTAGATAGGAGGAGCGTAATGTTTAGAAGCTTATCATGTATGGAGCTTTAATTGTGTGTAGAATACTATTGTGAGCTGTGTATGTAATAAGGAGCATTTAACTCCTATACCCTGCTTGTTCCTTCGGCAAAAAGCTTTCCTATAGTCACGCTCCTGTGCATAATATATAATAACTGAAATCCTGCAACTTAGCCTGGCTTCCCAGTTCCTGATTAAAGTGCTCTACTCTGTTTGGATCCAGCACAGAGGGTGCAGGACATCTTTTAGACCTCCACAGTATAGTGCAGAAGAACAGCTTGGCTGATGTGGTTTGTAGTGGTGGTGGAGAGTGCCCTCAAGTCATAGGTGATTTATGGTGACCCCTGGTGGGGTTTTCATGGCAAGAGACTGATGGAGGTGGTTTGCCGTTGCCTGCCTCTGCAACCCTGGTCTTCATTGGAGGAATCCCATCCAATTACTAACCAAGGGCAGCTCTGCTTAGCTTCTGAGATGTAACAAGATGTGGCTCTCCTAGGCTATCCAGGTCAGTATAATTTTGCTTCCCCCCTCCACAGTATGTGTGGCCTAAAAGAAATAACCTTTGGTAAAAGTTGCATGGTGGAAATTCTTGATCTCCTGGAACAGTGAGGCTGATAGCTCTTTGCAACTTTTGATGTATTTGCTGTGCCGAGCTCAGGCTCAACTGGCTTATCCAGGTTAGGGCTTGTGGTTCATAAATCAAGGGGGAAACTCTGACTTGCTATCCAGGTAAATGCTTCAGCTCCAAATCTGGTATTCCTTTACTTGCTGGCTGCCATAGGTACAAAGTAAATATTTATTATAGATATACATGGTTTATATAAAGGAGAGGGTTGGATACAGTGGTTCTTACTTTCTAAAGGAAGGCAATTCTGCCAGTAGATGGAGGAGGGATTTTTTTTCTTGATTTCTGGTCTCCAACACAGGCTCCCCCTCCATGAGTTTTTCCTGAGGGTTCCCTGTCCCTGTGAAGTAGCATTTTAAGTGGGATGCTACAGGGGGTGGAATAGTTCTATCAGCAAAACTCTGCTGATAGACTTTGGATCCTATTTTTATTAAATAACTTTCATTCTGAAAAACGTACATACAAATGCATAGAACAGAATTTAGAATGTTTAAGAATTCCGCAATCAAATATAATCTTGCAGTTGGAGGGGGGAAAAATCACCCATAATTTAACCCTCCATTCTCTTCCTACAACAGTAGCTGTGCCCAGAAAAACTTATATTGAAGGGTTCTAGAGGGGTGGCTTGGGGCACTTCGAGGCTGGTAGAGGGTTCTGAATGGCTAATGGGAAAATGATGGCGCTTTCCAACGCAAGCTGCCTGTGTATGATGATGGTAAAGGTGTTCTCATCTTCAAAGAGTCAACCAATGATTAAAAGACATGTTGGATGAAAAATCAACAGGACAATTAAAAGTGATCAAATAAAAGAGGAGAGACAATTACAACTTTGATGGACAAAAGTCAGTGTGGAAACAAGGGAATGTGGGTAACGGTTGTGAGCGTAAGTCTGTGGCACCAAAGCTGGCTTACAGGCACCATCCGAAGACTATTTAGGATTGGAGGACCTAATAAAGTCCTTGCTGATGCCTTAAGAGGTCCTCCAACCTTTCAAAGCCTTTAGAAAAACACCAGGGGTGTTATTTTAAATACATTAACAGTAGCAAACTTCACTTTAAGAACGTAAGACGAGCCCCACTGGATCAGACTGGAGAGCCAACAGGGCATAGAAGCCAGCCAATGCCTTCCCCAATGTGGTCTCCTGGCACTGGTATTCAGGGATTTACTGCCTCTGAAAGTGGCATGGTGGCTAGTAGTCACTTTGGCTTGTAGCCACTGATAGACCTATCCGGAGAGCCAGTTTGGTGTAGTAGTTAAGAGCATGGGACTCTAATCTGGAGAGCCGGTTTTGATTCCCCACTCCTCCGCCTGAAGCCATCTGGGTGACCTTGGGTCAGTCACAGCTTCTCAGAGCTCTCTCAGCCCCACCCACCTCACAGGGTGTTTGTTGTGGGGATAATAGTAACATACTTTGTAAACTGCTCCGAGTGGGCATTTTGTCCTGAAGGGCGGCACATAAATCGAATGTCATTATTATTATCCTTCATGAATGTCTCTTTTTTAACCTGTGGCCAAAAAAGGTTCTATCTACTGTACCCTGTGAATAATTTTATAAATATCACATTCCCTCTCCATGGTTGCCCTGTTCGAAACTGAAAAGCCCCCGACTCTTCAGCTCCCCTCCCTCCATTGATCACCTTGGCTGCCTTTTCCTGTACTTTTTCCAGGCCTGCAATGTCCTCCTTTCAGATTCAGTGACCTGAGTGGCACAGAGCAGAGGTCCCCGACCTTTTAAAACTTGTGGGCATCCTTTGAATTCTGACCCAAGATGGCGGGTACAACTACAAAATGGCTGCCACAGGAGGCAGAGCCAAGCACAAAATGGCAGGGTGCGAGGCCATGAATAACCCTTAATAATTAGATACTCTTCAACACTGGATAGAGAGGCTCAGTTTAACAGGATGGTTTTTAAAAAGAACATATTAAAAAATGGTTTCTTGTGTACACATCTAACCTTCAGTCATGCAGTGAAGATCCTTGTGCCGTGGTGACAGCTGTTGCAGAAACAAGTCTTTTAAAAATCTGCACAACAATCAAACCCCTGCTGGCCCTGCCCGCTTTCTAAAAACACTTGGTGGGCACCAGGAAAGGCATTAGTGGGCACTGTGGTGTCCATGGGCGCCACAGTTGGGACACCTGGCGCACAGTATTCCAAACAATGCTGCACTATAGATCTGTACAGGTGCTTTATAACATTAGCTGTTTTATTGTCAATCTTTTTAAAAACAATTTCCGGTATAGTTTTTTACTTTTTCATTGCTGCGGCACATGGGGTTGACATTTTCATTGAGCTGTTCACTATGACCCCAAGGTCTCTTTCCCTCTCAGTCTCTCCACATGAGACATCTGATACCTGAAGAATATGTCGGGAGATGCAATGTTAGCTGGGAAGGGTACTTTAAAAAGAACCGGCGGCAGGGCAAAGGCTTTGCTATACACTGGAGCTGTTTGAAGGGGCTGTGAAATGCCAGCAGGGAAACTTCAGCCCATTATAACTTCTCCAGGTTCAAGCCTGGCTCTAGAAGGCAGCTCCCACCCATTTCCATTCCTCACTGCCCTCTGGTTGTGATCCCAGTTTTAGACTGGAGAGTTGAAATGGACAGAGCCTTTGGGGGGCGGGGTGAAGAGGAAATCAACAAACCCTCTGAGGTTCTTTTTAAAGTACATTTCCCAGCTAACATTGCATCTCCTTACACTTACAAACACATGCAAAGGCATCTTGTGTAGAGACTCAGTCTCAGCAAGTTCAGACCCCCATTAGTGCGCACATGCAAAGGCATCTTGTGTAGAGACTCAGTCTCAGCAAGTTCAGACCCCCATTAGTGCGTACCTACAGTTGGAACTTTGTTTCATTGCGCATCACTTACCTACACTGAACACTTGGCCACATTGTTGTCCACTCACCCAATTTGTGGAGATCCTCCTGTAGCTCTTCAGTCAGTCTTTTTTCCCCATCCTGAATAATATTGTGTCATCTGCAAACTTGGCCATTACGCTATTCACCCCCAATTCCAGATAATTTATGAACTGGTCCCAATACTGACTCTTGTAGGACCCCACTGCTTACTTCCCTCCATTGTGAAAACTATCCATTCCTACTCTCTTCCTTTTGTTTTGCTAATTTTTAATCTATGAAAGGACCTGGCCTCTTATCCCTTGACTGCTAAGCTTGCTTAGTCTTTGGTGAGGAACCTAGTCAAAAGCCTTTTGAAAGTCCAAGTATATAGTGTTTACTAGGTCACTATTACCTACATGTTTGTTCACTTTCTCAAAGAACTGTGAATGGTTGGTTAGGCAGAACTTCTCTTTACAGAAGCCATGCTGAGATTACGTGGTTGGGCTGCAAATCAGCACTCTGCTGGTTTGAATCTCACTACTGCTGTGATCTCAACAGGTGGCCTTGGGGCAGCCACTCCTCTCAGCCCCAGCTCCCCCGTTGTATTATGGGGATAATGATAACACTGACTTTGTTCACTGCTGAGTGGGGCACTAATCTGTCTAGAAGAGCGGTATATAAGCACAGTTGTTATTTTCCCTTAGCAAGCTTTGTTTCTCCATGTGCCTAATAATTCTATATTTGATTATAGTTTCTGCTAATTTGCCTGGGACATACATTAGGCTAACTGGCCTGTCATTTCCTGGATATGTTTCTTTTGTGCATATATTTCTTCCAATTGCCCCTTAATATTGCTAACATTTGGTACCAATCAGCAGCAGTAATATGTTACATGAAATGAAATGGTTCCTATGCTCAATACAAGTATTAACATTTTTTTAAAAACAAAATATTGACAAGAGGAAAGGCTTACTGAAACCACCAAGCCATTGTTTTATTGAATTACAACAACTAAGCAATGTTAGAAAAGTTTTTTATTCAAATGCCCTATCCTTGTGCAGCGTATATTGGGAACCACAGACCTGCCTTTCAAAACCACAGCAGGTCACCTGTTAACTTTTATACACAACCATTTGCTCTCCACCTTTCAACAAGGGGGAGGGGGGGTGGAAAGTGCAAGTGCACTTGAAGATTTAGAAACAAGCTAAAAAATGAGGGGGGCAAGTCCAAACAACTTTTCCTGTTGCACGCTGCCATATCTAAGGCTGAAAGGCTGGCAAAAAAAAGACATGTCCCCCAACTTTGCCCCAACTAAGAATTATGACCAAGTTTTGTTATAAAGATGCTTAGGCCCTCTGCTGTAAAATCCTTTTGTTCCGAGATTGTCTTATGTGTAGGGTTTTTTTTCAAGGTGCTTGGAACAAGTAAAGGTGTACAACTGACATTTCCAGAGTTCCACAGTCCAGATGTTTTGGCAAAGGGTGAAATACAGGATGCAACAGGAGATTGGCTTCCCATCATGACAACTTTTTTTATTTTTTGCATGCATGTGGATGAACACATCTAGACGGGTGTTGAGAAAGTCAAACAAGGCCCCCGGGCACTCCAGGATGGATTGTTGATATCCATTGTGAATGTTGAGATTGGATAAACTTTTGAGAATGCTGAGATTGAGCAAACTCTCCTTACAGTTAGAAACCCGTTCTCTGAAACTAATGCAGCAGGACAGAAGGGTTCCCTGATCGTTTCCAAAGCGGGTAACAGTGGTTACTCGTTCTTAAGACAACAGATGAGCCACACTTGACCTTGAGACAGCAATGATCCGCATCAATTTAGCTTATCACGCACTAGCTGGGAAAGGCAGCAAAAATGTTTCCCAGTGGGTTAGGACATTATTATGATAATTTCCCAGTGCACGTACAACAGAAGGCAAGCAAGTAGGACGAAACATATATACAAGGGCCCTTTTTGGAAAAGCCCACTGCAGGACTTTGGCACC
The DNA here is from genome assembly GCF_028583425.1 of Eublepharis macularius. Classification (NCBI taxonomy): domain Eukaryota; kingdom Metazoa; phylum Chordata; class Lepidosauria; order Squamata; family Eublepharidae; genus Eublepharis; species Eublepharis macularius. The sequence continues at coordinate 125,345,560 of NC_072796.1, read as the reverse complement.
ATCGAATCTGTGGCTACTCCACAGAGGAGGGTCTCCTCTTCACTGGGACTATGCCAGCATGGTTTGAGTCTGGAGTAAAAACTCATCAGATATCGTATTTCCGAAAACAAAAGATTTGTTCCAGGCTCAGTAATGGTGGACTCCCAAGGTCGTCACCAAGTTAATGAGTAGACCTAACCAGTAGAACAATTGATATGCCTAAGAAAAAGAAAAAGGCATGGAATGTTATTATATGAGTGCAAGAATCCATATTCACACCTACCCCAAAGCACATTTTTTCATGCACCTACATAAGAAGACCTGTGCTGGATCAAACCAGTGGTTCACCCAGTCCAGCATCCTGTCTCGCATAATGGCCAACCAGTTACTCTGGAGGGAACAGAGGCCAAGACTTCCTCTTGGTATTTCCTGCTGGCACTGGTATTCAGAGGTATATTGCTACGGAATGTGGAGGTTCTTTTTAGTCACCATGGCTAGTAGCCACTGATTCTTATCCTCCATGAGCATGCACAAGTTTTTCTTTCGTTTTCTTTTTTTAAAATAACTCAAATTCTGAATTTTTAAACATGGGACTACATGTTAGAAAGAAGAGTTGTAAGTCCAATGCTCATTTTTTAACATGCAGAATGTTTTCTTGGGTGGGAAAGCATCCCAACAGCTATCCTCTGCCCTCCCCAAGGATTTTTCTCCTATACTGGGTACCCTTGTGGATGCCTCTCAGTTCTTTCGGGGACAAGAAATAGTATCAATAACTCCACTGGGTTCTTTCTGGAGTTGGGCTTTGTGCTTTCAGTAGCCAAGCATGGCTTTTAAGAACTGCACAGTCCTATTGCACCTGCCTTTCCCAGTCTTAAAACACAAGAAACTGCTTTATACCCAATCAGACCCTTGTTCCGTCAAGGTCAGTATTGGCTACTCAGACTGGCAGTGGCTCTTTGGGGTCTCAGGTAGAACTCTTTCATGTTACCTACTACCTGACCCTTTTAACTGGAGGTGATGTACTCAACACGGAGCAAGCAAATTAGCTCAATACCCAGAATACTTCTGTGCCCCTTTGTGTTCTCATTATCTGACGCACTCTAGATGCGGATAACTGTTACTTTATAAACAGTAAAAAGAAACATGAGAATCACAACGCAAATTTATTTACATTTAAATTTATAAATATAGCCTTTAAAGCACAGTTAATGCATGCACACACGCACACACACCAGTTTACAAACAATAAAATATACCAAACCTGTAAAAGAAAATTCAGGGTTGCGCTTCCACCCGAAGTAAACCCCGCTGATCTTAAATCTATACTGGATTTTGGCCCAAATGCGTAAGTAGAAAATCTTAAGCACACCGGGGTGGTATGTTTTCCCACTAGAGGGCATAGGTGTTAGGAGTCTTGAAAAACATCCGGATGCTATGATGGCCCTGGATTTGTTGGGCAAACTGCTGATTCAGAGATTTTTTGGCCCGGTACTTTTCAATATTTTTATCAATGATCTGGTTGAAGGAGTGGAAGGGCTGCTCATTAAATTTGCTGATGATACCAAATTGGGAGGAGTAGCAAACACCCAAGAAGATAGAATTAAAATTCAACAAGACCTGAATACTCTGGAGAAGTGGGCAGCTGTGAATAGGATGCAATACAACAAAGACAAGTGCTCAGTATTACATCTGGCCCACAAAAATGGGAAGCACAAATACTGGATGGGGGATACACTTCTGGGCAGTAGTATATGTGAAAGGGATCTTGGGGTAAGAGTGGACTGTAAACTAAATATGAGCAGTCAGTGTGATGCGGTGACAAAAAAGGCTAATTCAATCTTGGGTTGTATCAAAGGGGCCATAGCATCGAAATCGCAGGAGGTCATAGCCCCTCTCTATACTGCCTTGGTCAGGCCACACCTGGAGTATTGTGTGCAGTTCTGGAGGCCTCACTTCAAAAAGGATGTGGCCAAAATCGAGAGGGTGCAGAGGAGAGTGACGAAAATGATCAGGGGTCTGGAGACTGAGCCCTACGAGGAAAGGCTGAGGGCCTTGGGAATGTTTAGTTTGGAGAAGAGGAGGTTGAGGGGGGACATGATTGCTCTCTTTAAATATTTGAAAGGCTGTCATTTGGAGGAGGACAAGGAGCTGTTCCAGTTGGCAGCAGAGGGTAGGACCCGAAGCAACGTGCTTAAATTACATGCACAAAGGTACCGGCTGGATATTAGGAAAAACTTTTTCACGGTCAGAGTAGTTCAAAAGTGGAATTAGCTGCCTAGGGAGGTGGTGAGCTCCCCCTCACTGGCAGTTTTCAAGAAGAGGCTGGATGAATACTTGTCAGAGATGCTTTAGGCTGATCCTGCACTGGGCAGGGTGTTGGACTAGATGGTCTGTATGGCCCCTTCCAACTCTATGATTCTATGATTTTCAGCCTCAGTTTTCCCTGTGTAAAAGGAAAACCAACTTCACAGGATGGCTATGAGGACAAGTGATGGTTAAACTCTTTCCTCATTACAATTATTCCATAAAAGAGCTTAAAGCAACACTACGCCGTCGGTGGAATATTTCTTTCTTAAACAATGTCTAGCCAAATTTGTCAAAAGGAAAGAAAACTGGCAAATTCTTTACTGAGCGAAGTCGCCTGAACAAGAGCGTTCTGTTCAAAATGCGCTCGTGAGCAACAAGAACGGGAACTGTGAACAAGGCAGTAACAAAGAAAGTTATGTGTGGGTGGGGGAGAAGGCAACGGGCAAACTTAGGTAAAAAACACAAGCATCTTTACCTGTCTAGGTGTGAGAGATATCACCAGATATACTTTCGGAATCATACTCTACTTTGATTTCAGGCACTATTTGGGTCAAACTATTCATACTGTCTGAAGAGGGATTGTCGTCTTCTATGGTCACCTCCACCCAACTTGTGTTCCCGCCTTCCTGGGTATCATCGTTGCCCTGGCTACTTCGACTGCTGCATTCCGATCTCTCCATTCCTTCCCTGTTTAGCTTCCCCACCTTCAGAAATTCCTTGTTAGGCTGCTGAACAACATCATTACCGATCTTTGTAATCACGATGGGAATTGGCCCTTTGGGGTCTTTATATCCGTCAATTCCATACTGTTGCTGGCATTGGTCCAGCCACTTTAACGTCCCGGTTCTCAGCAAGCTCCTGTTCTCCTTAAACCAGCGCACTATTTCAGTTCTAGTGAGCCCCGTCTGAGCTGCCAACTCATCGTACTCTTGTGGTGAGGGCCACTGAGTTCTTGCAAACGTGCTTTTTAGTAAGTGGACCTGCTCTTGGCTATTGGTGGCAAAGGCTGGAGGACACCTAGACGAAGATGCTGGTGCCTGGGAGGTATTCATCTGCTCCGTCTGACTTACTGCACCGTTGGAAGCTCCTTGACTGTGACTCTTTATGCTTGATCCCATTGAGTCCAAGACTGCTTGTTCCATATTATCTCTGAGCTTCCTCCGCTCGGCAAACCAGTAATCCACCTCTCTTCTAGTCATCTTGGCTTCTGTCCTAAGTCTTTCCAGCTCGCTCTGGGTTGGAAAAGAACTCTTCAGGAAGCTTTCTTCAAGGATCCCCAGTTGCTCTTGGCTTTTTTCTTTGAACTTCTGGGTCATGAAGTCTATGGGGGGGTCATAACTATGCCCTTGCCGTGCAGCCGCGAGAGCAAGCTGGTCCTTGGCTATGGATTCACTCGTGATGTGAACAATTCCTCTTTGACTTCGGTACCGATGGTCACTGAACCACTTCTTGATCTCACTTCTGGAGAGACCCGTGACTTCTATAAGCCTGTATATTTCCGTGTTGTCGGGAAACTGGCTGACTATAAAACTTGCTTTCAGAGCTGCTATTTGTTCCTTGGTCTTCTTGCGGTCGTTTGGTGAGGCCAGTGGCATAGCAGGAGATGGCACTGTAGGTGTAACGGTAGGGGGAGCAGGAGCCGAAGGGGGAGCAGGAGCCGAAGCAGTAGGAGTCATCTGTTTCGGTGAGGTTTCTGCTGGGATGACATGGGGACGTTTCGCTTCTGGGGCAGCCGACTGGTTCGGCGCACACCGTTTCTGCCCTTGATTGGCAGTGACAGCAAGTGTAATTGGCGCAACACTGGATCCGTTGGACACTTGTGTCAAAACCAGGCCAGTCTGACTGAGTATCTGGCAAGGCACAGCTGTTTGGATAAGCGGCTGCGGCATTTTCGTGGGGGTGACGTGAGCTGGCAGAACAGCAATGGTCTGAGGGGCTGTGGGTTGGATGGTGCCATTGAACATCTTCTTCCTCGCCTCTTCCACCTCTTCAGGTGACCAGCTGATGCCATGCTTCAAGCGCTGAGTCGCGAACCAAATTCGGATTTGCTCCTCTGGGTGTTTGGATGCTGCGGTCAGCCATGACAACTCTGCCTGTGTAGGGTAGGGAAATTTGTTGAAGGAACCAATCATGGTTGTGTTAGTGTCCAGTGCAGAATTGTATTTGGTACTATTCAGCGGTACGGGGACTTTGGGAACCAGGTTGATATTTGGTGGGAGTTGCACCGAGGGCATCACGTGAGCTAGTACATCTTGGAGGAGCTCCGCTCTATTAATACAGGCGATAGGCTCACTGGTTTCAGTAACAAGACTGCGGAACCCGTCCAAGTGGTTGTCTATGGAAGCTTTCTTGGCCTCCCCTTTAGACTTTCCAGTGTTCGCATTTGGACTAGTTTTATTTGCCATGCTTGCCCCAAGGGGAACTACCTCGTACTCAGGGACTTCAGCAACAACTGGGTTGTTTGATCCTTCAATGGACTGCTCTAAGACAGTCTGATTATTGAGCTTGATTAACTTTAGCTTAAAGTTGTTCTCTCCAGCGTGGAGTTTTGTGTTATGGTCGGATAAAGAATCATACTTTTTGGTAGTAAAGTTACACTCTGCACATACATAGAGAGGGTTGAGGATCACGTTGGGGTGTTGGCTGTCTATGTGCTCTGTGAATTCATTCAAGTTCTGTGTGGAGTAGGGGCAGTACTTACATTCGTAACCGCCTAAAGGTTTCCTTGCAGGATTGGCCGGGGATGATTTCCCCTCAATCACTTCGCAGTCATTCTCACAGTTCTCCTTAAGGGCAGACCAACCATTTCCTGAGTCCCGCTCTGGAACACCAGCTGCCTTTCCTGCTATTGGGTCCTTGGGACCTTCCTGGTCCATGGCCTCAGTTGATCGCACCATACACGGAACCGTTGATTTCCTCTTACTAGCCATGGTAGCCCTGCAATCGGCAGCAGTGATTTCTTCTTTCCTTGAACAAGCTCCAAAGTGGCTCTTAGATGGTTTTTCGTTTTCCCGAGGTCGCCTTGGATATATCCTAAAGAATTCTAGCACCAGCCCTGGCCGTCAAGCTGTGGTCACCCAGCAAACTGGGCTGTGTCATGCCTGCAACACAAAACACAAGTCGTTACAATATATTCACACAACACTTTCCCAGCAGCAGTGTTATCTTCAGTAGTAATGTACTTTACTGTCGTACCTCCTTCACACTACTACGGCATATGGATGGGAAGGTGGGCAGGGAATCCTTTCTATGCACTGATGGGATTGGAATGGGGGTGCATTATGGGGCCCAAAAAAATGACATTTCGACCCTGGTTTATGGCTGAGCCTTTTCTCTACTACATGCCTCTGATAGCAACTAATCTCCCTTTTACTTGGTAGAGTTAGCCTTTACCTCTCATTTCTAGAACCAATTTTCCCTGTCCAGCAATTCTCAAACTGTAGCAACCTGGTGAGCTCCATTTTGTTTTAAAGTTTGTTTGCAAACTCCCAAGCCCCCCTCCTCTCCCTCATGGGTGCTCAAGAATGTAGGGCTGCCAGCTGTCACTGGCACCCTGACAGGAGAATTTGGGGGGCGGGGATAAGCTCTTCAGCAACATGCAACATCACTTCCTGCACAAAACCAGAAGTGACATCATCGCGTCAGCACAGTACTCCAGGATTCATCCCCATCATGAAGTTTTGGGTAAATCCTATAACACTGCACTGATGGGATGATATCACTTCTGGTTTCACACTGGAAATGACATCACATGTAGGTGTGTCCCTGAAGATCTCTCCTTTCCCCCTCACTGGACTGTTGAGCAGTGGTAGGCAATGTGGGGCCAGGCTGGAAGGTCTTTTCTATAGTAGAACCCCTGGCCCCAGCTACCACCATGTGTTGGACAACCTCCTGTCAAGATACAGAAAAGGCTGTACATGCCCCATGGAGACTTCCTCCTCTAGTGAGAGGCTACTCTTTAGCTACATTTTAAATTAAAGTTTAAGTACAATATTAGTATTGCCTGTACATGGCCCAGAAAGCCAGGAGCTAAGAAGGTGGTTGATGGGCCACCACTCAGAAGGCCCTGACCCAAGTTCTATTCAATCTTCCCCTTCAATTGGAAGGAACACAGAAAGCAAGAAAATTCCTTATTGGTTAATAAATTCTAGCCTGAGGCCAGCTGAACAGGGCTGGAGAAAAGAGGCCTAGAAAAGCTTTCAAAGCTGCTGATGGAAATAGAAAAAGATTGATGTTACACAAAACCTGAATGTTTGGTATTTCATTAAAAAATGCCATTGGTGATTATTGTCTATGGCTGCACAGTGGTCTTCTATCTCTGTGGTGAAACTGAAAAATAAAGAAAATGAGTTTAGTAGCTGAAGTAGCTATGGGCCAAACCAGACGTGATGGTCCGGGTCTGACCCACGAATGCTGCTAACCTTTTAAAAGTCTAATGCTGTTGGTTTAAAAATACTGTGGGACAAGGTGCTTGTCCCCCCCCACCCTTTCAAGTGCCAAAACAGACTGACCGCCCGCCCCCCCATGGCTGCTTTGACCCTTGAAAGGGCATGGGGTGGTGGGGGGAGAAGAGCACAACGTCCTCCCATGCTGTGCACCCACGGTATTTTTTAATTGCTAGTGTTAGGCTGTCAGCAGCGTCCCCAGGTCAGAGCCAAGGATGTCATCGTGTCTAGTTTGGCCCTAGGACAACCACATTGGAATTTTACCTCCTTGGTATCACTCAACCAGTTTAGAGTTCCTTGGACTAAACTACTGCAGCACACATTTTTGGCTACCCTTTTGAGGGAATCTGGAAGCTAGGTGATTGTGGTTAGCAGTGGCTCTGTGAGCTGCTGCCCTTTGAAAGAGGGGAGCTCATTCTGCTTCTACTGAGGCCAAGAGTCCTTGTTGCCATTCCTAGAAAAAGGAGGGGGGCTTTGTTTCCACATCAGCTGGCTCAATGTGAAAGGAGCTCACCCCTTTGTGGACCTCTGGACTATTCTCATGGACCCAGAGAAAAATCACTCATCTATCCTGTGGCTGTTTTGCTTGCATTATTTCCATGTCCCAAATAAAATATGCCACATAGTTATACAAAAATGATCCCAGAGAGCCTCAGGACTGTGTATAAATGTCCTTAATGTCAGTCTCTCTCTCTCTCTGGAGATTTCCTGGAATTACAGAAGTTCTCCAGACTATAGAGACCAGTTCTTCTGGAGACAATGGCTGCTTTGGTGAGTGGACTGTATATCATGATATTCTGCTGAGGTCCCTCCCCTCCTGAAACCCCCCCTTCTCCAGGCTCCACCCCCCCCCCCCAAATCTTCAGGCATTCCCCAACCTGGCGTTGGCAACCCTACTCACAGGGCTATTGTATAGGATGTGGATTATAAGATAATAAGGTCTTTGAATACTTGAAATCACTATAAAATGCAAAATATTATTATTGCACAAATCAGGGTCTTTCCTATCTTAAGACTTTGTGCGGAATGTCTTGGGTCCACTGGAAGATTTCTGTATACACTGGGGTCCTTGCACAAGCAGAAGTGTGTGTGTGAGGGGGAAACTTCTCACTAACCCCTTACACTAAATTAAACATAGCATATTCCAAACCACATTTCTGCTTGTGCAAGATATTGGCTGAATCCACACTTACCGGCATAGCGCTAAACAGTCGGAATGATAGCGTCTTCCTGGCGCGTTTTATGACGTCATCGTGCCACAATGCCGCTCTCATGGCGCGATGATGTCATAAAACACGCCAGGAAGATGCTATTATTCCGACTGTTCAGCGCTATGCCGGTAAGTGTGGATTCAGCCATTGTCTAAGAGCTATGTTTTAATAGCTGGAGCTTGTTTCATTGTTGATGTTTAGAAGTTTGTCCCATTCGGCAGACCGTACTCTATTGGTGGGCAGACTAGATCCCTTGATACTGAAAAGGGCAGAGTAGGAGAGGGAAAGAAAGATGGAGGAAAGGACTTCCGGTTTGGGATTCATGGAGGTCTAACGCAGCTCCATTTGCGGAGCTGACCGGATTGCCGTTTTAACCGGCCGGAGGGGTGAAAATAACCCGCGGCCGACTGCTCTCAGGCGGGGAGCAGGCAAAGAACGCTCAAGACCCTAGGGTGAGCTAGATCTCGGACGAGGGGGGGCTCTACACAAGGAGTCTCCCCCCCGATCCTTGCGGTCCCACCTTGCGACGGGTCGGCTATAATCTCTGCGGCAATTTTGGGGCCAATTCGGCTGGCATAAGACCTACATACCCAAGCTTCGATCGGGGAGGGAAGTCGAGAGGAGAATTTAAGATCGAAACAGCGATTACAACCCGAGAAAGTTGAAGAGAAGGTAAAGATCGCTATCTCTTGAAACGGGACAGATTGACAAAAACAGAGAGGAAAGAAAGTAGATTTTTAAACTGCAACAGACTAGTGAAAAGGAGGTGAAGACTCGGCAGGAGTTGTATTTTAAAAGAGACTAAGTTTAAAGAAGTTATTACAAAAATCGGACTATTGTTTTGAATACCTGTGGTTTTGGAGCTGTGGGAAAAAGACACCATCGCGAGACTTGCTGTGGGAAGACGGGAGACAGGAAGTGCGTAACAACAATAGAGTGGCTGGAGGGAAGCGGCCCTTGCCAAGGGACAGGAAGTGGGGAATCGCCATTTTTGAAAGTGGAAGGGTCGTGGCTTCAGCGGAAGAGGAAGTAGGCCATCTTGGATTATAATAACATAGAGAAACCATAGAGAAAAGACGCCCGACATTTTGGATATAAAAAATTAATTTTGGCAAAGATTGGGACATTTGAAAAAAAGGAAAACGTTTAATTATACGCCACGGAGCTGAGGAAGAGAGCAGATTCGTGGGAGCGAGCTAAAGCAAGCCCCACGATGTCGAAAAAAGAGTGGCAATCGGCAATAGAAAATTTGGACAAAAAACTTATAGACATGATGAAAGAACTTAAGGACACGAAATTGGAGCTTATTAAAGAGGTCAAAGAAGTTACACAGACAGTAAAGTCGGAGCTGTCAGAAGTGAAAAAAGGCGTGGAAACGATTAGCAGTGAATTACAAGGAACGAAACAGAGAGTCAAAACAGTAGAAGACGCGATGGAGAATTTAATAGAAACGCAACAAACAGAGATGAGATTGGTAAAGGGGAGGATGTCAGTTGCAGAAACTAAACACATGGAGAAGCAGCTTCGTTTTCGTGGTCTGCCAGAAGTTGAAGGGAAGTCAGCGCAAGAACAGATGACTGAGGTGTTGGCTGAATACCTGGGGAAGGAGGAGGAGGAAATTGTGGCTATCCTAGATGTGGCGTATCGTGTGAACTCGAGAATTGCAACCCAGAGGAAACTACCAAGGGATGTGATCGTGCAGTTTACAACTAGAAATATGAAAGAGAGGATTGTGACAAAACAATTTCAAGATCCATTGGAGATTGATGGCAAGACGATTATCATAATGAAGGAATTGCCCAGATCAGTGTTACTGGACAGGAAAAAATATAGAGTGTTAATTCAGACATTGAAGGACATGAACATTAGGTACAGATGGGAGTTACCGGAAGGAGTGTCCTTTGAGTTTGGAGGGGCAAAAAAGCGTATCAGATCTGAGCGGGAGATGGAGAGATTTATTAAGGACAATGAAAAAGACTTACCAACAAAACCATGAATATGGAGTGTAAAGTATTATCTTGGAATGTAAATGGACTAAACTCACCGAATAAGAGAAAAAATATTTTTCATTGGCTACTAAAACAAAAATGTGATATTGTTTGTTTGCAGGAGACCCATATTAGAAAACAGGATGTAAAATATTTAAAATCTGGAAAATTGGGCAAAGAATTTGTAGCGGCTTCCAACAAGAAAAAAAGAGGAGTGGTGTTGTATATAAAAGAGGAGCTGCAGCCAAAATTTGTTATGAGAGATGTGGAAGCTAGATTTGTAGCAGTGGAATGTAATTGGAACTTAAAGAGAGTGTTGGTAGTCGGACTTTATGCACCTAACGGTGCAAAGGAAAGCTTCTTTGAGGACTTAAGGAAGCACTTAGACGATCTTGTATATGACCAGATAATTCTTGCTGGAGATTTCAATGGAGTGACAGATTTGGAACTAGACAAAAAGACTACAAAAGCACAAAAGAAAAGAGGACTATTGCCAAAGCTTTTTTTTGAGTTGATTCAACAAGAGACTCTCGAAGACGTATGGAGGAGAGAATATCTTAAAACCAGACAGTTTACTTTTTATTCTGCAAGGCATCTTACATTATCAAGAATTGATATGATCTGGGCCTCAAAGGACTTAGCGTTATGGACTAAGGAGGTAGAAATAATGCCGATGGTAGGCTCAGATCACAACCCAATTATGTGGAAATTTGGAAAAAGGAGAAAAAGGAAAGCCTGGAGAATAAATGAGGACTTGTTACAGGAAAGTGAGAATATGGGAACATTGAGAAGAGAGACTAAGTTTTTTATACAATACAACGTGAATAAAGAAGTACCAACCAGTAAAGTTTGGGACGCGTATAAGGCGGTTGTAAGGGGCATACTAATGGACTTAAATGGTAGAGCAAGGAAAAAGAAAGAGGAGAAAAGACAAGAGATTGAGGAGAAAATAAAGGCCAAAGAAGTACAGTTAAAAAAGAGACCAGGGAAAAAGAAAATACATCAGGAAATCAAAATTCTTCAAGAACAGTTAACAGCAATGAGTAATAAAGAATTGGAGTGGAACCTTAAAAGACTGAATCAAAAAGCTTTTGAGGGTGCTAATAAACCTGGGAAATATTTGGCATGGCAATTAAAGAAGAAAAGGGAAAAGAAAATAATAAATAAAATTTGTGAAGAAAACAAAACGTATTTGGAGCAGACGTTGATTTTTTATATGACTGCAGCAGCTAGACTTTTGTATGCGCAGAAATGGAAAGTACAAGAAGTGCCAACTATTGAAGATTGGATCTACAAATTGCTGTATATGGCTGAAATGGACAAGATGACAAGAAAACTGAGAGATCTGGACTCAGGGCAGTTTAACACAGACTGGGAGAAGCTGAAACAATATCTGGAGAAGAAATGGGAGGTGGGAGGAAAACTGTGGCAGTTTGAGAACTACTGAAGTATAATAAAAGTATAAAAGAGAGGGGTGACTTTACCGGGGGAGGAAGAGAAATGTGAATTTATAAGCAGTTAGATTAATTGATTGAGATATATATAGATATGTATAGGTTAACTGATAGAACATTGATAGAGAATAATTAATGATAAGGTTTAAACATGAGGATTGAGTAAATAACAATATTTTCTTTCTTTGATAAGATTTATATGCACCAAACTGAATGTACAGAAGAGTCAAACTGATTGATTATGCGAGGAGTTATATAGAATTACCATAAAAAGTTGAAATGAGTAATATATAGAGAACAAATCAAATTGTTTGATTTAAATGTGGGAAATTTTTATGGTTTATGATATATAGGTTTATATAGAAATATTCAAAACTGGAAAATGGGATAAATTGTTTATCTAAAGACGTATAGTTTGGGTGTATAATAAGTAAAGGAGTTAAAGATGTACTGCTTAATATAATGGAGAATGTATATCTGTTTTAGACAGAGGAATTTAATAGAAGTAAGGGAAAAGGGACAGAGGGTGGGAAAGCTGTTGGAAGTCAACAAAAGGGGGGGGAAAGGGAGGGGGTTAGAAACGAAAAATTAGGGGAAAATTGACTGTAATGTAAAAACAAAAATGTTCTAACCCAATAAAAAATTTTTCAAAAAAAAAAAAAAAAGAAAGATGGAGGAAAAAGTAGAGAAGAGGCTGTAACAGAGTTGCCAGGCTGCAGCTGGCAACCTCTGGGAAAAGTCAGGTGGTGAACCTCAGCAGATTTTGACTTGTGAATTATTCTTAATATGTACAAAACCTGCAGACGGCAGGTGCCGTTTTCAAGCGCTTCCCCTTTGCTTTCACATAGAAGGGAAATGCCTTTTCTGAGATGGTGTCTGTTGTGACAGATGTGGGCATCGCCTAGAGAATAAAGTATATCTTTTTCTTCAAAAATATTGCTAGCCTTTCTAAGCAGATTTAGTAAATCAACAAAATGCCACCCTAATGTGAAAACAGTCTAAGAGCTGGTTATGTTACAAACCTTATTACTGTGAATCAAATACAGTTTTATTGTAGCTTAAGCTTTTGTGGGTATTAAAAAAAAAAGTAAAGGTTAGTCTGTGCAAGCACTGAGGCATCACGACGTTTTCTTGGCAGACTTTTTTCTTTTGTTACGGGGTGGTTTGCCATTGCCTTCCCCAGTCATCTATACTTTACCTCCAAGAAACTGGGTACTCGTTTTACCAACCTCGGAAGGCTGAGTCCACCTTGAGCCAGCTACCTGAACCTGGCTTCTGCCAGGATCGAACTCAGGTTGTGAGCAGAGCTTGGGCTGTAGTACTGCAGCTTACCACTCTGCACCACGGGGCATTAGCATCTCACAAAGTAGGTTGTGCTCCACAAAAGCTTATGCACAATAATTCGGCTAGTCTTTAGAGTGTCACAAGTCTCTTTAGGAAGATCTACATAACACTGAACATTACACTGTCATAATCATTCACCTCTTAGATTTTTCTATCCAGCCAGGGAAATCTGAGAGAAAGGTTATGCTGTAGTACCATATTCAACAATATGTGGAGCTAGCCTCTTTTATTGCAAATGCAACAGATCAGCTCAGTTTTCCTGTGAAATAATTTACAGATACTTGCATGCAAGAACAAAACCATCGTGAATCAAAACTATAAATGCTTGTTTTTTTAGCATCTGGCCTGTCACTTCCCAATAGCTCCATTTATAATGCTCTTCCTCCAATTTATTTCAGTTCATTTATACCCTGCCTTTCTCCCCAGTGGGAATTTGCAGTAGCTTACATCATTTTCCTCTCCTCCATTTTATACTCACAACAGCCCTGTGAGGTGGCTACACTGAGAGTGTATGACTGGCCAAAGATCAGCCAGCAAGCTTCCATAGCAGAATGGGGATTCGAAACTGAATCTCCCAGACCTTAGTCCGATACTCTTAACTACTACACCACACCGGCTCTTCAGAAAAGCTCACTTAGTTTTTCCCCAATGTGGAATGAAGGGAATATTTCAAGATTTTCTCTACCTAGCAACCCCAAAGTCATCTACTGTTCTGAAGTAACTTGCAGTTCATGAGCAAAGAGGATAGTATGAGGATGTTTTAGGGTGGCTTCCTTTCAGGTACTCTCAGAGAGACTGGAACTGCTGGGTAAGAAAAAGGGCCTTTAAGAAAACTTCCTGCCTCCTGAGAAAAACTGCATTGTGTGATGCCTGCATGTTGTCTGTAGTAACCAGGCTTGGAAATTTAATTGCTCAAAAATCTGCACTAAAGCAGTTTTGGATTCATTAACTGTGCATATTAAAACAGCCACATATCAGTAGTTCCCTGGAGAGGCCCAGAGAACTTGAAATAATCACGCCATCTACAGCAATCTCTTGTGCTGAGGGAGTTGTTCATGCACTGCTGCAGTTCGTTGTCCCTCCTCCAGGGCATTAGCCAATTTTCTCCATAAAGTTCTTGTTGAAATAGATAATTTTTTTTTTTTAGAAAATTTTTATTGGTGAGTATACTTTTCAAATTCAAAACATACATTCCCTCAATATCTAATTAACCCTATCCCCCACCCTTTTCCTCCCCCCTCTCTATCGACTTCCAACAGCTTTCCAACCCTTACCCCCTCTTATTACTTGATAATTCCCTTAGTCTAAGCACATTCTAATTTTTTTCCAGGTATTCTATCATATATATCAAATATCCTATCAATATAGCATGCTTCTATCAATTATACTATCAAATATTCTATCAGTATAATATACATCTATCAATTATACTATCGATATAGTATAGATCTTATACCCCTCAATATAGCAGACCAGTATAATATAATATAATATAATATAATATAATATAATATAATATAATATAATATAATATAATATAATATAATATAATATAAAACAAAAGTCTTAGTTTAAACATATTCTATTTCTTTTAAACATATATTCTATCAAATATACTATTGTCATTATAATATGTATTAACACCACTACTGTGCACCCTGCCACCAATGTGGCACCGCACACAGCACCATACTGCACATTCATTATATAATATACAATCTGATCTACCAACATAATAGTATATATAGTATGCCCCATCAGTATATTTGTTTAACTATTCCCTTATTCATATACTCTGAGAAAGGTATTACTTATCGTAACCTCCCTATCTTATTCTTTAAAAAATCAGTTCTAAATTTCACCCCTCTTCTGCTATGTTATAATCCAAGCTTAGATTAAAATAGATATAAATTCTTAATGGTAAAGCCACTTCTCTCTTCTGTTTAAAATGTCTTGTTTCAAAAGTTCTCAAACTGCCACAGTTCTCCTTTCACATCCCATTTTTTTTCCCAAAAATTGTTTCAGTTTCGCCCAGTCCGCCAAATACTGTCCCGGATCCAGGTCTTTAAGTTTTCTTGTCATTTTATCCATCTCTGCCATGTACAGCAATTTGTAAATCCAGAACTCTACAGTAGGTACTTCTTGCACTTTCCATTTCTGCGCATACAGTAATCTTGCTGCAGCTGTCATATAAAATAACAATGTTCTATTTTGCACTGGAACATTCTCCATTCCCAAGTTTAGTAGCAGCAGTTCTGGGTTCTTATTTATTTGGGTTTGCAACACCTCATTAATTACTTCTATTATATCTCCCCAGTACTGCTTCGCTACTTCACAAGTCCACCACATATAGTATAATGATCCTTCGTGCTTTTTGCATTTCCAGCACTTATCTGACATTTTAGCATTCCCCAGCGCAATTTTCTTCAGTGTTAGGTACCATCTGTATATCATCTTGTATACATTTTCTTTAATATTCGTACACGTTGTAATCTTAATTGTATTCTTCCACAAGTGCTCCCATGCCTCTGTTGCTATTTCTTTATGAAAATAGATAAAATTTTGTGCACAATGAGTGTCTCAGAGTTCATTTACAAAACTAGAGCCATTGTGGTGTAGTGGTTAGAGTGTCGTACTAGGATCTGGGAGACCCAGGTTTGAATCCCACTCTGCCATGGCAGCTTGCTGAGTGAACATGGGCCAGTCACACATTCTCTAATCTACTTTACAGGGTTGCTGTGAGGATAAAATAGAGAAGAGGATGATGTAAACCAATCTGGATCCCCTTTGGGAAGAAAGTAGGGGTATAAATCATCAATATATCTAATTCTCAATGTGGCCCCTTTTGAGAATATTTAAATCTGAAGATTGGGACTATGGACAGACAAGAAAGATCTTTCTTCAAACCTAAGAAAAGCCCATGGGGGTGGGGTTTAAAACTTTGTTGGAGGTCTCATCCAATTACTAACTAAGGCTGACCCTGCTTAATTTCTGAGATCTGACGAGATCAGGCTCTCCTAGGCATATATTTAAGGCTGGACAATTTGTAAGTACCACTTGCTGGTCAAGTAAATATTGGCTCGTACTGCTGGGCCTCTAGCTATGCAACGTAGGGTTCCCATCCCCCCGCTCGGGGTGGGGGATCTCCCGATCCCACCCTCCCTCCCCTGCGCCCGCTTACCTGGCCGGCGGGGGGGGGGGGGGTGGCGCGCTCCTTGGGGCGCCCCCTCCCCGGGTGGCGCGGAACGCGCCCCTGGGTGCGGGGCGCGCTCCCGCACCGCGAGAGCAGGCGTTGGCAGAGAGAAAGCAGGTGGCAGTTGCAAGAGCATACCGCTCTCATTGCTGCCGCTGCCGCCCGCTTTCTCGCCAAGGCCACTGCCAGTGCTCTGCAGCCGGCGCCAGCAGGGTCGAGGGGTGCGGCGGCGGCAGCAAGAAAGTGAGCTGCGGTGGCCATGGCCTGCTCTCGTTGTCGCCGCCGCCACACCCCTTGTCCCTGCCAGCACGGGCAACACAGGGGCAGAGGCGGCGAGAGAGCGAGCTGCGGTGGCCACAGCCTGCTCCCTCTCTCGCCGCCGCTGCGCCCCTTGTCTCTGCCGGCACAGGCAGCACAGGGGCAGCAGCGGCCACTGCCCGTGCAAGAGCTCTCTTGTCGCCGCTGCTGCCCGTGTGCTGCCTGTGCCAGCAGGGACAAGGGGCGCGGTGGCGGCGAGAGAGACAAAGAGCGCTGCCCGTGCTCTCTGCCCTTCCTCCCTGCATGATGTCAAAAGTGACGTCATCACGCACACTGGGAGCGCGCGCGCACGCACGCACACGGGCACAACAAGAACAGCCCCCAATGAGGTAGGAGCCAGCGTCCCAGTCTCCCGCTGGGAGACTTGAGGGACCTGGCAACCCTAATGCAACGGCATATGGGGGCAAAGCCCAAACAAGAATGCAGCAGTGCCATGACCTCCCCCAGTTCTGCCCATGGTCTTCAGTGGCTGCCATTCAGTTATAATGCTCAGCCAATCCTTCTTGGCCCTAAGCAGCTCAGATGTGGCCGGCCAGGCTCTGAAGGGAGAAACTTTGAAGAAGAGTCGATGCTGGCTGTTGAGGGTTTTCCGGGCTGTATTGCCGTGGTCTTGGCATTGTAGTTCCTGACGTTTCGCCAGCAGCTGTGGCTGGCATCTTCAGAGGTGTAGCACCAAAAGACAGAGATCTCTCAGTGTCATAGTGTGGAAAAGATGTTGGCAGGTCATTTGTATCTACTCAGGAGGGGTGGGGTTGAGCTGAGTCATCCTGTAAGAGTTTCCCAGGGTGTGGAATGCTAATGGCGGGAGGCTTCACTGTATTCTGAGGAGGTTCTTTTGCATATGGATTGGTGCTTGATATGCTAATTTTCTCTGCAGGGCTATTGTCGGGGATAGAATGTTTTGTTAGCCTGGTGTTTTTCAGAACTGGAAACCATGCTCTGTTCATTCTTAAGGTTTCTTCTTTCCTGTTGAAGTTTTGCTTATGCTTGTGAATTTCAATGGCTTCCCTGTGCAGTCTGACAAAGTAGTTGGAAGTGTTGTCCAGTATTTTGGTGTCCTGAAATACGATACTGTGCCCTGTTTGAGTTAAGCTATGTTCAGCCACTGCTGATTTTTCAGGTTGTCCAAGTCTGCAGTGTCTTTCATGTTCTTTTATTCTTGTCTGGATGCTACGCTTTGTGGTCCCGATGTAAACTTGTCCACAGCTGCAGGGTATACGGTATACTCCTGCAGAGGTGAGGGGGTCTCTACTGTCTTTTGCTGATCGTAGCATCTGTTGTATTTTTCGGGTGGGTCTGAATCGGGTGGGTGGAGGTTATGCTTTTTCATAAGCTTTCCCATCTGATCAGTAATTCCTTTGATATATGGCAAAAACACTTTTCCTGTAGGAGACTGTTTTTCCTTGGTTGTTTGATTCATCCTGGGTTTGATTGCTCTTCGGATTTCATTTCTGGAGTAGCCATTTGCCTGAAGTGCGTGGTTTAGATGATTAATTTCCTCATTGAGAAAGTGCGGCTCACATATCCGTCTTGCACGATCCACTAATGTTTTCATTATGCCTTTTTTCTGTCGGGGATGGTGATTGGAGTTTTTGTGTAAGTACCGATCAGTGTGAGTCGGTTTCCTGTAGACCCTGTGACCTAACTGAAAGTTTGCTTTGCGGATGACCAAGGTATCCAGGAATGGGAGTTTTCCCTCGATTTCTTTCTCCATTGTGAATTGTATGTTCAGGTGGATGTTGTTGAGATGATTCAAAAACTCCATCAATTCTTCCTCCCCATGGCCAAATGATAAATGTATCATCCACAAACCATTTTATAAAAAGAATCCCTTGAACAATTCCACGGCACCACGAACATTTCCATTTATGCCTGCTTATTTTAACTGGCCCTCGGGTCAATAACCTGTTAAAATGAGCAGGAGTCTTGTGATGTAGACCAACACGGCTCTCTGGTAGGAGGGGATGGGAAAAAATTTCCCAGCCTGAACTCTGGAGAATCGCTGCAAATCAGTGTAGGAATACAGAGCTAGATAGATTGATAGTCTCCTGGTGCAGAACAGGCATTAAGCCACTGGAGAAAGTCCCAGTGAGCCGATGAACTGTGGATCCGCCTCCCCATCAAGGCCACCTCTATCCCCGAGTGAGGGATGGGTGCAACTAGGGTTGCCAGCTCCATGTTGGGAAATTCCTGGAGATCTGTGGGGTGAAACTTGGAGAAAGTGGGGTTTGGGGAGGGAAAGGACTTTGGCATGGTATAATGCCATAGAGTCCACCCCCCCCCCAAAGTAGCCATTTTCTCCAGGTGAACTGATCTCTATGGCCTGGAGACCAGTTGTAATTCCGGGAGATCTCCAGCCACTACTTGGAGGCTGGCAACCCTAGGTGCAACCCACCACCTCCAGAAGCAGTCATCCCTTGACCAGCACTGGGTGTGGAAAGAGGAGTCTGGCTTCACCTTCTATGGGAAAGGAGGCACCCACACAGAGAAGGACATGCCCAGTCTGGCCTCATTCCATATGGCAAAGGACATGCTCAGCCTTGTCCCTCTCACAGAAGGATGCACCCAGCTCAGCCTTACCCACTTGGTGAAGGATGTGCCCAGTCTGGCCTTGTCCCACACAGCAAAGGATGTGCCCAGCCAACAGTTGTGTGGGGCTGGCTTGGCAGGCATTTTCTTCTTCCTTCCCTCCTGCTGGGGCAGGCAGAGGCCATTTTTTGCTTCCAGTCCACCCACAGAATAAGGAAACTTCTTCATCATGAGAATTTTGTGAACCTTTCCTCTAACCCTTAAGATGACGATGGCTCTTCAACACAACATGGCAATCATATCTTGCCCGAATGCCATTAGCAAATGGGCTTGGGTGGCACTAAAAACATTTCTCTCCATCTTGTGTGTTTGTTCTAGCTGACCTCCTGCTTGCAAGAATCAGAGTTAGATAAAGAGGTCACACATTCTCAGCTGCCTCTAAAAGTGCATTTCAAAGCCACTCAAACACAGGTCACCTACTCCTGTCAATGGAAATAAAACTAGCGTTTTTGACCTCCTCACGCCTGACCTCCTCGCACGACATCTATCCTAGCTGGCACAGACAACCTGATGCTCAGACTGTTAAGGTGTCAAGCTCTGAGGGACTTCCACTGACATCTGGGGCAAATGCATATCAAGGGCTCCACATAGGATGCCCTGAAGCTAAAGGTCAGTTCTCAAACCTCGTGCTCAATGAAGGACACATATGCCAAAGGAATCACACCTTATGGCTCAGGAGTGGCTGCCACATCGAATCTGAGCGCTCTTTGCCAGGGAGGTCAGCCAAGAGCAGAGCTGTGTTGCTTGCAGCTTTTGAAAGGAAGCTTCTTGTCAAGACATCACATCTCAAGGGTGGCAGATTTAAGCTCCATAATGTCTACCGATAAAGCTGTTAACCGATTCTGCCATGGGGGAGCTCCCTCCTCCTCCTGGCCCGTGTTCAAAGCTTGCCAGAACAAGAAGCTTGGAAACAGACCAGTCCATTAGCAACAGCCACCAAAGCGTTGCCTGCTTTTAATCAGCTACAAAAGAAAAGAAACAGGGGGAAACAAACTCTGTGTGACTGAAGGAAATGAGACTTTCTTTGGAAGGGCATTAGCACCGAGTAGCGGCTGACATTTGGACCACCACATTTCAAGTAAACTGAGAGCCGATTAACATGCTATTATGATTTCTTCCTATGCCATGCCAATACATTTTACAGAAACCATATGGATGGAGCTAATAGGATGCTTACTTACCACCTGTACAAAGCTGCTTTATGCCAAGTTAGATCATTGGCCTATCAAGGTTCGTTTTGTCTAATCTAACAAGAAACAGCTCTGCCACAACCTGAGGTTCAGGTCTTTCATATCACTTACTACCTGATCTCTTTAGCTAGAAAGACCACAAGGACTGAAACTGGGACCTTCTATTGAGCACATGGTCTGCCACTGAATCACAGCCCCGCTCACCTTCCCTTATAGGATTTATTCCCAGTGTTTCCTCCATTGCATAAGCAGCCAGTAGACAACTCCCTCCCCATCTGGACGGACATGTCTTCATATTGTTTTATCTTTTTTTATAAATAAGATTTTATTTAACAACAACAACAACATTCGATTTATATACCGTCCTTCAGGACAACTTAATGCCCACTCAGAACTTTTGGGTTTACAAAGTATGTTATCATTATCTCCCTAACAAACACCCTGTGAGGTGGGTGGGGCAGAGAGAGCTCCTAGTAGCTGTGACTGACCCAAGGTCACTCAGCTGGCTTCAAGCGGAGGAGTGGGGAATCAAACCCGGCTCTCCAGATTAGAGTCCCGCACTCTTAACCACTACACCAAAGATAAGATGTGAAAATAAGAAGTGCTAATAAAAGATTATACAGATACTAGATTGGAAATTGTGTTGAGACTAATATAATCTTGTATAAACCATACATATAGAATGGTTTTAAGAGTTAAACAAGCAATACATTTAAACTTACACTGATCTAATAAACAAAAAATAGTCTAAATTTATTATACCTAAGCATAGATACATCATAATTCTCCTTCTCTCTCCTTGGTTAGTTTTAGTTATGCAAGCTTCTATATCAGTCAATTTCTGCCTAAGTAAAAAGGTCCTTCCGTTCCCCCCAAAGTTCGGCTATCGGTCTGTTATGTGAATAGGCAATCAATTTAGCCACCGATGCCTAT
Organism: Eublepharis macularius; assembly: GCF_028583425.1. Lineage (NCBI taxonomy): Eukaryota > Metazoa > Chordata > Lepidosauria > Squamata > Eublepharidae > Eublepharis > Eublepharis macularius. The sequence goes on along the minus strand of NC_072796.1, from coordinate 125,324,609 downwards.
TCATAAATCTTCCGTTTTATCTTTTTGTTCTCATTTCTATATTTGTAAGAAACAGCCTCTGCTAAACTCCTGGGGTTGGATCACGAGAATCTTGTTTCTCTAACAGTGACATCTTCCTCCTGTGTAAGGAAAGGCTGTTAGTGGAGCAGATCTCTGGGATCTAGCCCGTACACTCAACTGCACAAAAACTTGGTTCCTTCTGCAGTAAATACATCCTTCTGCACACTCCAGATGGCTTCAGCGACGTGGTTTGTGCATTTGGTGGGTATTAGAGCAGCGTGGGAAGAATCTTCTTAAAGATGGCTTTTTAAAAGAAAGCTGACACACTCATGGAGGTTGTGTCATTATAATGAAATGGAACCTCCCTATCCAGAGACAGTATAACCTCTTCAGCCAGGTGCTGAAGACAAAGGGAAGGCTGTTTGCCCGTGGCAAGTTCACAGACCAAGCAAGAAGGCATCTGGCTAGCCAGTGATGGATATGGAATGTTGGAAAACATTCTGTATCGCTCAGTACTCTGATTTTTAAGAAGGCGAAAGACACTGGCCTAGGAGCCACAGAGAAACAGCTCTCATGCCATTAGAAATGAACCCCAGTTCTTTCCCCTATTATGCTTGCAGTTTAAATCAGCTTTTCCAACAGACTGTCTGCTGGTGTTTTGTCTTGTTCCCTCTGATTTATAAGAGAACTGTGAATCTGAGCAAAATTAGAAGTGGATAAATGCTTTGCTCATTCCTTAGCTATTAGACTCCCTGTACTTTTCATCAGTTGCACCGACACCAGCTTGTAGGAGTCTATAAAACTGCCAGCTTTTTCTCAGTACAAGACTTATCTAACTGTAATCTCAGGTCTGTCGTGTACACGACTATGGACTTGTTTGTTTGTTTGTTTGTTTGTTTGTGTGGGAGTATGTGCGTGTTTCCATTTACGAAAAATATCACCTCTGAAGACAGTGCAAGCATTTAATTTGAAAACAATTTTCAAATATTGAACAGGATCCAGTCAAAGCTAAATGCTTTCAGTCCTCACTGCAAAAGACTGAAAACAAATGCTGGGTACAAACAAGGCAGTGGGGTCATGGATCTATCGTACAGCACATGAGGAGGGGTCATGGCTCTATCGTACAGCACATACTTTGAATGTAAAAGGTTTCAAGTTCAGTGTCAGATGGTTGTTGTGGATTTTCCGGGCTGTATAGCCGTGGTCTTGGCATTGTAGTTCCTGACATTTTGCCAGCAGCTGTGGCTGGCATCTTCAGAGGTGTAGCACCAAAAGACAGAGATCTCTCAGTGTCACAGTGTGGAAAAGATGTTGGCAGGTAATTTATATCTTCTCAGGAAGGTGGGTTTGGGCTGAGTCATCCTGTAAGAGTTTCCCAGGGTGTGGAATACTAATGGAGGGAGGCTTCACTGTATCCTGAGGAGGTTCTTTTGCATATGGATTGGTGCTTGATAGGCTAATCAGAGATTAGCACAAGTTAAAAAATTCTCTGGTCTGTGCTGAGAAGGTCTTCTGCTTGGGACCACGGAAAGTTCTTGACAGTCAACTAGACAATATTGGTCTAGATCAGAAATATGGCAATACCTGGAACACATGCCGAACAATGTCAATGATCATTGTGTTTGGCACAGAGGTGGGGTTACTGCCCCTGCGCTGGCAACCCCCGGGAGCTTAGGGTGGTGGGATGTGGGGAGAGGGACACAACAACATAACTTCTGGGTGATTACCTGGAAGTGGCATCACGGCCATCCCACATTGCTCTAGGAGTTCCCCAATCTCTAAAGTAAAGACCATAAAGACTGGGGAAATTCCTAGAGGAATGCAACAGCCAGAAGTGACATTACTGCATCTTGTGATGTCATCCCCCATTTTCTCCTGCTGTGAAAACAAGTGAAACTGAGATGAGCTGGCGTGAGTGAGAAAGCCCACACACAAGTCTGGTTTTCCTCATAAGCCTCCGAGGTGTTGGTAGCGTCGAGGTGGTGGCTTGGGAGAAGGCAGTGAGCACAGTCTATGCCTGGCCTTGCCTCTCGGGCCTATGCAGCCACCAGCCAAATTTGAGGCAAGGTGCCTCAGTAACTGGCAGGGCCTCTGGGGCTGGGCATGTTCGCAGTGTGTTTGGCCAAGTACACTCTTTGTCTCCTCATCCACATTTAGCTTGCAGGCACACCAACATCTTCACGAGAAGGCACCTCTCCTCCTGAACAGTCAGAAGAAAAAGTCAGATGGATCATTTAAGTCAATATAAGACAGCTTTGTGTGTGCACTTTTCACTCCCCAAACCGGCAATTATTTCTGTGTAGGAAAATTCTCAAGTGTGAAGCAGCTGCAGGGGCATTTTCCCAGCAGGCATTGCACTGCAATCGTCTTTACAATTTCCCATGTCTCTGACATGATGACACATGTCCTATTCGGGAGAAGCAGAAATCCAGCAGGTGAAGCTTTACCCACTGTATCAATGTGTAGCCCTGTTTATAAATTACAGCGAATGCACGTCATATGTTACGGGGAATGCAAGTACAATCCATGTACAGTGTACACTTGCTTTTTTTTTGTACATGCACTGAGTAATTCTCATGTTACATTCCATACATGGGCAGCGGAACATGTGATTTAAATGCCGCATTTATCCAGGTACCGGTGCCCAGTTTCACTGGCAAAGTGAACGCTTGTTGGCTCTTTTGCGCAAACAGATGTACACACATATATGCAGCATGTACCCACGTTCCTTACACAGTTGTGAAGGGCACAACAGCTCTGCCAGAAAAACAAACTACAACTAGCAAGCCAAAAATGTGCAACTCGGCCTCCCTGGGCCTGGCTGTTGGTTCTGTTGACGCTCGGCCAGCGATCGGAAACCAAGACAATTGGCTAGTCATTTGAATGATTTTAATGCCAGTTCATGTAGGAGGGTGGATATTAGCTATTATCATTGGTGTTCTGCAAAACAGTCAAGGGAGGAAAAAAAGACGTAGACCAGTGAGTCATTTGGAATCGGTATATATGATTCACTTGGACTGGGAGACCAGAATGTAGGCCACACACAGTGTAAAGCATTTCCCTTCTCCCAATACTCCTACCCCTCTCCTTTCAAAGTTTTATTGCCAACACAATGAGCCAGAGATTAGAGTGTTTAATTGTTGGGGGGGGGGTGAGGTGGGGGGCACTATTATTTGACCAGTAAGGTTAAGTCTCAAAGCTAGAAATCAAATTTTGTAGGAAACAAAAGTGTCTTGTTTGGACGGAAACCGATTCATACAGTCACAATAGGGCTGCCAGCATATCAAATTAAACTTTATAACCTTGAAAACACTGAAATCTTTGGTAATAATTATCACATAGTAATTGTTGCCTGCTTTAATAACATTTAAACAACAAACGTAGCCTTGAAGATACATTGTATATGTCCACAGAGGGATTATCATGATCTAACATTACAGATTGTTTTACATTAAAAATGTCATGCGACACATCTTGAGTGAGTAAAACCTTCTCTTAAAAATGACTTGACTCATTCCAAAAGAGAAAATATTTCACAGGAACGTTTTTCAAATGCACCCTCAAATTTCCCAATTTTTAAATTGCAAATATTGAAAGAAAACCCTTGAAAAATAACAAGAAACAAATGTGTCTCTCATTTTTTTGGATCCCCTCCTCAAGCCATCATATCTCTATACAAGTCTCCTTAGATGGTTTTGCTACAACAGAACAAATGGCTACCCCTCTGGAATATGTTGCTGAATTTCTATTATTACTGCTAAAAACCACTAGAAATTCAACCCAGATACTGATCTAAGCCTCTACTGCGGGTGGTAAACCTCTGTGCGGGCTGTATCACTTTCTATTGCAAGTGAGGGATCAACTAACTGAATACTCCTCCATTTTTATTATTGTTGTTAAACGTTATCCCAGTCCACCAGATGTTTGGTCTGGAATTTTTGGTCCCTCACCAACGTGGATTTTATCCAAGAATCTAGGAGTCAGTGAGGTATCTCCTTAGTATGTGGCATGTTCCAAGTAGCGTGGCTGTTTGCAACTATCCAATTGTTATCCTGTCTATGACGGTATCACCTAGACATTTACAGTGCAATCCTATGGCGAGCTACTCCAGTCTAAGCCCATTGAAGTCAATGAGCTTAGACTGGAGTAACTCTCCATAGGACTGCACTGTTAGTTATTCCTTTTGGAATCGCACCTAGTACTCCTATCACCACTGGAATAACTGTTGTATGTTTCTCCCAGAGATGCTAAACTTCAAATCTTAGGTCTTGATATTGTGTTATCTTTTCAATCTCTGACCGTCACCTGGAATCGCCACATTGATCAATTTGACCTTCTAACTTTCCACCACCATAATATCTGGAGTCTTATATTCTAACTCCTTTTGTTTGGATTTTGAAATCCCGCAAGTTCTTAACTTTCTCTTTTTTAACAACTTCCAAGTTCTGAGGGAGGAATTGGTATGACTTTATATATATGAGTAATGGCAGTTTTTAAAAACAAGTAAAGCACCGAGAAGGTCACATAGGTGACTTAAAGGAAATCACAAGAATTGCGAAGGGGAGGAGAGGAAATTTTTCTTCCAGGCTCAAGGAATGAAAAGGGGTTTCAGAAGAAGAATATTGCTGTCCATCTCCCCCCAACCTTGGTGGATATAAAAGAGAAATGTAAGCAAAGGGTTCTAATAATAGCTTCTGTGACCACCATTTCCGAGGGGTACGGCCCAGCACCAGTGAAGTGGAAAATGGCAAGTCCTGTGGAGAGCTGGATGAAGAGAAGCCATCTTTTTAGCCTAGCCGTGTGCTTTTGCTGCCAACTCCGAGCAACTCAAAAGGGTTGCCCTCTGAAGATATGCAGCACCGGGTCAAGAGTTTTCAGAGAAATGTCAGCTCAGAATCAGTGGCTTATAACTGAGGCTTGCTGGGAAGAAGGGAAATGAAGAGATGAAAGGATCCTGAATCCCTATGCAGTGTGACGACAAGATCTTTTCAAAAAGAGGAGCACAAAGAAATTCTTTTTTTAAAAAAAATACAGAGAGAAGAAAAAAGACATGTCCCTTGTGCCATTTTAAGGATGAATTAGACTGTTATTCCTAGTGTATATTCTTTCATCATCGCTCTAGTATAACTTCTGACCAGGTGATACTGTCCCATTTTTTAATAGAAGTATGCCTGTCCTCACTGGGGACTTCAGACAGAGTCAGACAGCTTCATCCCTTCAGGCTCATCAATCTTCAAAATTTGAAAAGGTGGGGCCACGGCCCCCCAATTCAAGATAAGAAACAAAATACGCCTGTGACTCATCCTCTCCAATGTCTTGGCTGTTACCGCAGTCCCCTCTCTGAGTTCTCAATCCTTCTGTTCTGCTTGCTTAGTAATTTGTTATGTAACTGGTAAATATTTCAAAAGCTTAATTTTGTTTCCCCTGGACTGACCCCCCTCCCCGTGAGGTGTGATTCAATAATGTGGGGTGACTTGAGAATGACTGTGGACTAGGGGAGCCCAACCTAGGGGATGGGGAGTGGGGGGGGGCATGCAGGGCAGGACTTACCTCCTTTCATCAAATCAGCCCTGCACAAGGGACTTCCCTTCCTTGTTGTTACCAGTGCGACAAGGATGCGCTCCGGAGCATGTTCCTGCACGTTCCGGAGCTTCTGGGCCCATTCCCCGAGCTCCCCCACCTTGCCAGCAGGAATGGAGGCTGGGAGCAGGGGATTCCCTGCTCCCACCACGGGCTCATAACCCTACTGTGGACCTATAAGGCTGCTGTTAATAAAATCTCAAGTTCTCACCCTTCAGATAGACTGCTCCTGCACAGATGCTTTAAAAAAGCCTGCCAGCTGCTGCTTTCCAATCACCAAATAGCTGACTAGAAGCACACTTCTAATTTCTCCTTCCTTATCAAGAGTCTTTGATGGCGAAAGATTTTTACTGTGTTAAACTGCAAGTACAGATGCTAGGACAATGGCATTCCTGCCTGGTCATCTGCCCTTGCTAAGCCTCAAAGAAATATATCTGGACTTTTTAGATGCCGTCTTGAGAATGTATCTATTTATTCCATATGGAAAAGAAAAAAAATCAAATAATGTAGTGATAAATGTAATATGGGGGTGAGTGAGAATTGCCTAGAGAGTACCTAAAGAGGTATTAAATGTCCTTTCTATGCAAGAAGCCTTGGGATAGCTACCAAGCACGTGTAACTTTTTCTCTATTTTATAGGATTTTTGTTCCACTTTTTACTCAGTCTCCAAAGCAGCTTCAAAGATTCACAAAATGTAACATTCCATGTGAACAACAACAACAGATTTCAATTAAAAATGTAAAACCTTAAAACAAATGGACCAGTGAAAAGGAGCAGTGAGTGGGGAGAGAGAACAGACCGAAAGACAGAATTTTAAAAAGCCTGGAAATAATGGATTGGACCTTGAGGAAAATTTCCATTAACAGAAGGGTAGGCTCCCCCTCCAGGTATCTGACACCCCCCCAATGCTTTTCCAGGGCGTCCCCAGTATCCCAGGAGCAGCATTTCAGGAAGGGGAACTGGAGAGGAACTCCCAGCCCACTTGTATCAGAGATTTACCAAAGGATCCAACCTTACACATACTCCCCCCCCAACTTTTCGAAATAGAAATAATTGGCGGGAGGGAAGTAGAAAAGGCAAATATGAGTTGACCCAGGTGCATGATGGATGTCATACCTGCTCCTACCCCTCCATGTCTGGAATTGAACAGCCTAGTCTAGGGATGTCAGCCTCCAGGTGGTAACTGGAGATCTCCCAGAATTACACTGGATCTCCAGGCAACAGAGACCAGTTCCCTTGGAGAAAATGGCTGCTCTGAAGGGTGAACTCTATGGCATTATTCCCGACCGAGGCCCCTCCCCTCCCCAAACCCCACCCTCTCCAGGCTCACCCCCCAAATCTCCAGGAATTTCCCAACCAGGACCTGGCAACCCTAGCCTAGTCAGAGTTGCCAACCTGGAAATCCTTTGGAATTGCAGCTGGTCTCCAGACTATGGAGTTCCGTTCTCCTGGAGAAAATGGCTGCTTTGGAGGGTGTTCTATGGCATTCTCCTGCACTGAGGTCCCTTCCCTTCCCAGGCTCCACCTCGAAGCGTTCAAAAATTTCCCAACCTAAAGTTGGCAACCCTAGACTTAGCAAAGCAGTGAAATGGCTAACTGCTATTGAGAACTGTCTCTTTACTTAAATTTTACACATTACACCCTGAACAGCCAAGACCTTTTGACTCTGCAGTTCACTTCTTCCCCTAACCTCATGCCTAGGGAAGGTCCACTGCGTTGCACCGTAAGAAGTGGGCTCCAGTCCACAAAAAGTGTATGCTAGAATAAAATCTTGTTCGTCCAACTAGACTCCTACTTATCATTGCTGTAACAGACTAACACAAGTATCCTGCTGGACTTTAAAAAAATGTATTTGCTAAATTTAGTAGTTACTATCTCTACTGCTTTGGTTGGTATCAGGTTACCTCCTCTGGTTACTATTATTTACGTGGATCAATATATTTAGTCTCGGTGTCCTTTTTATTTGCTTTGTTTTGGGATGTAGCAGGATAAAACCTACACTAAATAAAACAGATTATGGATGGATCAGGTGATGTCAGGCAAGATATGGGAGATCCTGGTCTTGAATCCCCACTCTGCCATGGAAACTTATCAGATGATCATGGATCAGGCACTCTCTCTCTCAGACTAACCCACCTCACAGGGTTGTTGTGCGGATAAAATGGAGGAGAGAAAAACAATGTGAGCAGCTTCAGATCTCCACTGGGGTGAAAGGTGGGGTACAAATAAAGTCAATAAATATATAACTAAACAAGCCTTTAGAAACAAAGATCCAATGTGTTTTTTAAAGAAAAAGAAGATGCAGAAGCATCCTTGGGGAATAGGATTCTGGTGTGACCCAGCAAGTCTTGAATTCTTACGATCCAATATCCTTCTAGTTTAGGATGCCAGCGGACCCTGATTTTAAGGATTACCCCTTCTTACGAAAGCATTATGGTCTCATACAACATAATAGATGCCCTTTGTTTCACCACTTCAACACAGCCCAGTAATATAACGAGAGCCCCTAATTTCGGACACAACTCCAAAGCACCTCTTAGCTTTGAAATATCGATCCATTGACCTTCTCGAGTAGCTATGTCAGGACAGTGCGCCAGGAGACACTTTCACCCTCTCAACAAAGAAAGTGAAGCTACAGTTTTGATGAAGGAGGCAAAGAGTTGTGGCACCAAGCAGCCATTTAAATGGGAGGACAACCGGCATATCCACATTTCCCCATCATTACTGCAAGAAAACTTATCTTCTTCAAAATAACTGCTTTCTGCAGCTACCCAAATCACAAAAGCTTGACAGGCAATTTTCAAGGGTGCCTTGGAAAGTCAAGCAATTTCAGGTCTCACGGCGTGCTTCTGCAGCGGTTATGCCGTAAGATATCATCTCCATCTTGGAAGCCATATGGTGTTCACTACAGGAAACCCGAACCATGCAGAAAGGAAGAAAATGGGATTTGGGTGTCGAGAGAGCCACTGAGAACCATGCCATTTAATAACGGGTGCTTTCCAAGCAAAACAGATCAAATAACGAAAAACAATTTAGAAACAACAGAAAGTTTCAACCCAAATTAGAAACACTAAATGTTGAGCTGAACACTCGGCTGACCCCCAATCTTTGGCTCTGGTGGTCTGATTAGCCGATTGTGAACATTTCATTGAAACACAGAGGCTATAATGTAAAATAGTGAGGATAATGTGTCATCATTACTTGAGGAGAGTTGTCATTACTGAGGGGAATTATTCCTTTTCATCCAACTGTAAAACCATGAAATAATAAAGCTGGGCGCGGTGGCACGCGCCTGTAATCCCAGCCTGAACACGGGAGGCTGAGGCCGGCGGATCGCTTGAGGTCGGGAGTTCGGAACCGCAGTTGTGTAACGTCATGAAATAATAAAATCTTCAAGCAACAAGCATGGGGGAGGTGACCCTTAAAAATCGGCTCCTCTCACAGCAATAGGCAACGAGGCAGAAAGAAACTAGGCTGCCCGTCAGAACAGGTGACGTGAAAAGTGGCTGATAAATACTGACAGCAAAGTATCTCTGCTTTTGGCTGAAACGCCACAAAACTCACCCTCTAGCCATTCCTGGAAGGTCAGCGGTGCACTGAACCTTGCTAGTGGAACTCGGTCATTCTGGGGTCTTACAAAATAACCCCTGCCAAGATAATCCACGTAAAAATGCAGGAGGGTCTGCTTGAATAGGCAACGAAAGGCACAGAGGCGGAATACATTTTTCCTTTCCCCCCTTCTCCTCCCCCCTTCTGCCTACCCGGTTTTGCTCAGTAAAGTCGACTATACATATTCACAGAAGACAGGAATTCCAAGAACCAATTAAGGTAGGAGTTTCAGAGTAGAGTTACCAATCTCCAGGTGCTGTCTAGAGATCTCCCAGAATTACAACTCCTCTCCAGGTGACAGTGATTATTTTATTTCTAGTCCACTTTTCTCACTGAGATCCAAGGCAGATTACATACTGCAACTGAATACAATATAATCAATAGCTAATCAATATCTAGTACATTCACAGAGCAAAAATACAATACGATCAACAGTGAGGACCATCCGTTCCCCGGGAGAAAATGGCTGCCTTGGAAGGTGGTCTCTATGGCATTATACCCAGCTCCCCAAACCCACCCTTTCCCAGGCTCCATCCCCCAAATTTCCAGGAATCTCCCTTCCCAGAGTTGGTAGCCATGACCCCTCATCTTTCTAAAAAAAGCAGCACTTACGGTGGCTCACTGTTTCCAAACAGTGGCTAGCCAGAACTTCCAGAAAGCCTACAAAAAGAGGATTAAAGCAACAGCTCCCCACCTTGCCCTTGCACAAGTAATCAGAGATTTTTAGGGCACAGCAAATAACTAGTTTACATCAAAGTTGCAAAGAGCTATCTTTGCAACTCCTGTTCCAGGAGATCAAGAATTTCCACCATGCAACCTTTACCAAAGGTTATTTCTTTTAGGCCACACATACTGTGGAGGGGGGACAAGCAAAAATGTACTGACCTGGATAGCCCAGGAGAGCCAGATCTTGTCAGATCTCAGAAGCTAAGCAGGGCTGCCCTTGGCTAGTAATTGGATGGGATTCCTCCAATGAAGACCAGGGTCGCAGAGGCAGGCAATGGGAAACCACCTCTGTTAGTCTCTTGCCATGAAAAAATCCATTAGGGGTCGCCATAAGTCCGCTATGACTCGAGGGCAGGATTTCATTTATTTAGTTGTTTTTTAGACTTATTTGCAACAACAGCAGAACTAGGAATAGATTGAACGGTGAAAACTACACAGACTTAACATGTGCAGGGTGGGGGGAACACAACATTCTGCTTTGCAGAAAGTGTAAAGTTCTGGCCCTGAGTTTCGGTCTCTCAGTGTTGTTGTCAGACTACATCAGGGATTGGAGATCTATGGTCAGACTGGAAGGGACTGTGGCTCAGTTGCAAAGCAGTTGCTTTGCATCCAGAAGGTCCCTAGTTCAATCCCTGGCCTCTCCAGAGGATTAGATCAGGTGGATCAGGCTGCTACTTGAGACCCTAGAGATAGGGTGCCAACAAACCTCCTGGCAAACCTCAAAGTTACCCAATGGCACCTGAAAGGTTAGTAGCAAAAGATGGTGAATTGAGGGGAGCACACCAGCATCATGCCAGCACACAATGTTTTCACTGGAAGTGATGTCATGGGATGCTCTTAAGATTTGTAAAAACTCTATGGTTTTACCACTCTCAGACCCCCAAATGCTCCTGGCTGTGGCCTGGCAACCCTCCCCAGATAGCTGCTACCAGTCATAATAGCCAATACTGACCTTGATAGACAATAACTTCACTCAATATATGGCAACTTCATGCGCTCATGTGTTTATCCCTTGGCATGCAATTTAGCCTAAAAAAATGATACTAGAAAGGGGTGATATTGATCAGAGCTAGGTGGCGGTAAAGGCGGGTGGTGGTGGTGGTAACTCTTTGCCACACAGTGTGCCCTAAACTGCTTTTAACCCTTGCAGAGAAAACGAGACAACCAGCTGGAGACTGGGGAGGTGGGGGGGGCAGCCATTAAAGATGGCATGATGCCACTACCAAGAAAACCCGGAAGTGATGTCACACTTCTCTAGGAAATTCTATGATAAAGCCTTTTTTAAAAAATCGAGAAATGGGTATGGGGAATCCCCCACCTATGCTGGAAAGCTGGCAACCCTAGGGTGCCCATACTGTGTGGGTAGACCTAGATCAGATTCCATGCTTCAGACAAAACTGTTGGTGCAGAATAAGAACAGGGAACGTCTCAGCCCCGATGCAAGGAGCAACAGAAAACATCAACAATGGGATCAATCTACTTTGTTGATTATGTTAGAAGCGAGATTGAAATTTTCAATCGATAGTAAATGTGCTCTAGGATGGTATTTTTTCCTGAAATATTTAGCATATATACAAAGCTTGGGGAAAAAAGACGAATAAATGGGTAAGCACATGTAGGACAAGTCAATATTTGCTTAAGAGAATTAATGCATTAAGAATTTCCTCCATCTCCACCTGAAGTTCTGTCACTAGCTGTTTACTTTGGCCTTTGAAACAAGTAAAATATGTTTTACTCCCTTTATTCACACCCTGGAAGAGTTCATCAACCATTTCAACAATTTGGTCCCTGAAAGGTATTAAAAAACATTGCAGAGAAAAACAGTATCCACATTTTGTTAAAAAAACAAAACAAAAACAAACAGGCCATATAAAATTACTTGGAAACCACATTATAAACAGGGCCCAAGCATTATTTTTTGGGCTCTGCACGAATTTGTAAAATAGTGCCCCCCTGCATAACACCACAATTCCTGATACATACAATCTTGTGAACCATGACAAAATTTTGTTTTAGTTATGAAATCACTGTTACATATCCTACATTTCTGGAAAATGCCTGCTTTTGCAATTTTCATTTCATAATATTTATTTTGTTGATTTATGTTATTTATATTCTGCCTTTCTCACTGAGACTCAAAGTCACGTAGTGTAAGTTAATATGATCTACGGCTGGCACATTCAATAAACAATGCAAGATGGTACTGGAAAGCAGGCCCTGACCTGGATAGTCCAGGTGAGCCTGATCTTATCAGATCTCAGAAGCTAAACAGGGTTGGCCTTGGTTAGTGATTGGATGGGACACCTCCAAGAAAGACCAGGGTTGCAGAGGCAGGCAATGGCAAACCACCTTCATTAGTCTCTTGCCATGAAAACCCCACCAGGGGTCGCCATAGGTCAGCTATGACTTGATGGCACTTGCCACCAAACTGGATAGCAGAACATTTGAAAACAAGCATAAATCTGACATAGAGCTAAATCAATGCTGAAACAAAGCATAAACAAGCAGAAATCTGATATGGAATGAATACTAAAACAATAATTTAACAATTAAACAATGTTAAACGATGTAATGAACAATTAACAATGTTAAACAATGCAAAAATTACCTAGAGGAACATACTTACAGCAACACACAGTACCCAGTAGCATAGTCTACAGTTCTTATCCCTTTACCAATTACCTGTGGAAAAAAGCCCTCTTTAATACTTTGGTTTTGCAGAGTTTGCAGAAAGCCAGGAGAGTGGGACCCTTCCTAACTTCATCAAGGCAGGCCTTTTCATAAAGTGGGGACCACCACAGAGAATGTGCATATACTGGCACTTGTTGATTTTGTCCATTTGCAGGGTGGGCACATACAGAAGGCTCTTTTCAGATGAGTGATAATAGCACCCAACATGAGAGTCCTACAAGTTTGCGAACAACTGACTCCTGTCAATGTATTGTAAAAAATAAAATACAAATGGACCACTGTGGCTGCAAATATTAGGCCAATTAACTTAAAGCTTTATTTTTCTGGCCTTTTTCATCGCAAACTGATGAACTAGCCCCCACCCCAAGTTAATTTCTCTTGCAAGTTCACAGTTAACAAACAAGACAACTAAATAGCTTAACCCTTTTTGTCTCGAGATCACAAGTGCCCGCCAGTTTGCCCTGCTTGCCCACTGGTTGCTGGCGACCAGTGGGAGGTTTCAGGCCACTCAGCAATTGTCTGCCACCAGCAGGCACTCCAGGAACATTCACGGCATGCCCGCTCCCAGCAAATGCGACGTCACTTCCAAAAGTTACGTCATCACACTGGCTGTGGGAGCACTCCCGCGTGTCACCTGGGTCCGATTCTCAAAGAACCGGCCCCTGCTGGTAAGTATTGAGCCCCCCCTCCCCCAGGAGGGTCTTGCCCCATTGTAAAACACCTGCAGTTTTTGATGAGCACTAGCTTGCTAGAATTTATTTCAGTTTCTTCCAGTCACTTGCTATGTGCATACTTCATTGAAAATAAGTTGCCACAGACTCAGTCTCTATATTGAAATAATTTTCATCTGCTACTCTAATTACTGTTTTGTGAGCTGATTGGAGAAAGTTCTTGTCTGAGCTGAAAAACTGGAGGACAGATTACTGTCCTTTTAGCTTCTTTTTGTTCCCTTTCTCTTACCTCCTCATGTTTATGGCTGTCTGATTTGTATTTATAGCTATCACCAGCCATGGCAGCAGGAACTGTGTGTGTGTGACTGTGAGTGAATTAGATATTTACTCACATATATTTTGGCCCATCTGCCACCACTCACCTGCTTGCCCAGGGCCAGCGGGTGGGAAATGCAGGGGAATAGGCCACATGGGTGCCCTCCTGCGAGTGACTGCAACCTTCCTCTGTTATTCTGTTCTATTGATTTGGGACCACAGCCCAGAATCCTCCTGGCTGTAGGAATCAGGTGACTGCAGAGAGCCAATCCTGTGCAACTGTGTGCTATAAAGTTGTGCCAAATCAGCTGCATTCTCTCCATTTGGGCAAACTGTTGCTGAGGGAGGCACCAAGAGTATCCCTCCACTCTGCCCGATTATCTGATGCCTACATATCTTTTTCAGCTACTTGTTAGCCCCTAGTCCTGGGGAAAACATGGCTAGACTTTCCCATCTTGTCCAGAAACTGATCAACGGATCCCAGGTTCCCCGCTCCCACTCACTTGGCCAGCAGGGGGCGGGAAATAGACCTCCTGGGCGTGCTCCTAAGAGTGATGTTGTGCCACCCTGGGAGCACTCCCAGCCCCTGCGTGATGACATCACTTCCAGGAAGTGACGTCATTGCATGAACACACACACACACCCAGGAGCATGCACATCCTCCCTCCCTCCCTCTGGGAAGGGAGGGGACCTGGCTACCCTAAATTTGACCACATATGGATCAAGACACAGCTAGTATTCTCACCTCTACTACTGAGTGGGATGGATCTAACCATCCTCCAAAGAGCCTTCCTCCAACTGAACTGGCTTTTTCCAATGGAAGAGCCACTGAAGTTGAAGGAAGTCTCCTTAGACAAGGAGGAAGGCTTTAAACTTCAGCCAAAAGGAAAAGTGGGGATATAAATATTTCAATAAAAAAAATAAAAGATACAATAAAATAATAAATAAAAATAAATAAAAGTGAAGCAGTAGGATAAGGTTAGGATCAACTCGAGTGACTGCATAAGAACATTGGAAGAACCCTGCTGGATCACACCAGTAGTCCATTTAGTCTAGCATCACTCACATTCACACAGTGGCCTACCAGTTGCTATGGAGGCCAAGGCCTTCCCCTGAAGTTGCCTCCTGGCACTGGTATTCAGAGGTTCACTGTCTCTGAATGCGGCGATTCCCTTTCGTCACTGTGGCCAGTAGCCACTGATACATCTCTCCTCCATGACTCTCAATGACTACAAATGCCGCACAGACATTTCTCGGAGGGAGAAACAAACTCTGACAGACCTCCCCCATCCAAATTGTCTTTAAAGGTCCTAATAAAATATGAAAACATATAAATTATTCAAACTCCATGAAACCAGTGCCAGGAGGTAACATCTGGGGAAGGTCAGTTTGGTGTACTGGTTAAGAGCGGGGGATTTTAATCTGGAGAGCCGGGTTTGATTCCCCACTCCTCCACTTGAAGCCAGCTGGGTGACCTGGGCTAGTCAGCCCCACCCACCTCACAGGGTGATTATAGTTGTGGGGATAATAATAACATACTTTGCAAACCGCTCTGAGTGGGCATTAAGTTGTCCTGAATAATTTGAATATGCTTAGAATAAGGGATACAATATATATAAGATTTAGAAGAATATAGTTAAAAATAATTTAAACGATAAGATGGGTTAAGTGTTGGAAAGCTGTTGGAAGTCAATAAGGAGGGGGGAAAGGGTGGGGGTTGTTATAATTTAGGTAATATGGGGAATTTATGTAAAATTTATGTATTCACCAATAATAATGTTTTTAAAAAAACAAAGTTGTCCTGAAGGACGGTATATAAATTGGTTATTATCATCATCATCATCATCATCATCATCATCATCATCATCATCATCATCATCTATGGCTATAACAACAGGTTGGCCACTGTGTGAGACGGGATGCTGGAACCGATGGACCACCGGTCTGACCCAAGAGGGCTCTTCTAATGTTATTATGTTCTGAAATACAGAATGATTCACAAAAATACAAGTGCAAAGCCCCACAACCTTTTGATGTTCTGTGTCACCCTGCTGAAGATTTGTTTTATACAATTCCCCATCTGCCAAGAAAAGTTCATTTCTCTTTCCCCACCCCACCCTCCTTCCAACTACACATAGATCCAAGCTTCTGCGCAAGCTGTGGGAAAGGAAATTATCCAACTCAACCCATGGAAAACGAACAAATAAAATCTGGATAAAACTTTGACTAACAGAAAGCGAAGGAAAGAAGTTTCAACAGTCCTTCATCAACGCGATCACAACCGCCTGCATATTAACACGATAAGGAAGTGACTGTGGAGTCCTAACAATGAATTCACATTTGCATTTGCTATCTGCCTTGGGAACAGACGTACATTTTCACACAACTAATGAATTACAGTGATTTGTCAGGGGAGCTGACAGTTCGATGCCAAAAAACTTGGCACAAGAGACCCTTTTTCACTGCTAACTCTTTGCACTAACGATCTAGTTCTTCGCCTTGCCAAAGGCATGGTTTCCATGAAATATTAACACAGCTATTTGTTAAAATAACATTACTATAGCAACAGGGGAAAGCTAAAGTATGCCAGGTGCAATGGCTGCCATTAAACTGTTGCGAAACATTACTGGATTGCCCCCTTTCCCTACAAAACGTTGCAGCAACTAAGCAGCACTAGGAATCATGTTTCATTAAAAAAAAAATAGACAAGTTTCAAGGTAGGCGACCCCTGACATGATGTCCAGGCAACAAACGAAGTAGCAGTGGTAGGCTTCCCATTTACCCACCGAGGGTAGGGGAAACTCCCACCCTTATTCCAGCAAGCAGCAGGAGGGAAATGTGGGGGTTGAAACAGCCTCCCACTATGTCACGATGCCTTGTCTGTGTACAGCCATGCCACGGTTGTCTGTTTGTTGTATTGCATGTGCCACAATATGCTGAAGCTATACTGCCTTATTACTAACTTGATGTGTACTCTCTCTGATCATTCATAACCATATTGCAGATGTTACTTGCTTGGGACCCAGAACGGGCCTCCCCGGTTATCTTAAGAGAAATATGCGCGTCTCGGCTAACTGTGACCTTGGTGTGTCTAGATGCCAGCTTTCACTACTCTTCCCAGATTCTGGGAATACTTTATTGTATACCGGGTGCATAGTCATAACTAAATAGATTCTCATAGAACTCGTGTAGGTTTGCACGCCAAAACCTTAACTGGAATTTGGAGCGTGGGAAAATCAACTATAACAGAGACTGCTTGATTTGAATTGTCACTTCTGTCAAACTCTGTGATGGAGTATAGACCTGAGCTGCATAGATTCTAATAAAGCTACTTCTGCTGAAACCAACGTGTTCACTGTGGATGGGCTTGAGGGTCTACCTGCCGGGGACTGACACATGATGTCATCTCTGGTTGAGTAACTGGAAGTGAGGTTACCATGTTGCAGGATGCTATAGAATTCCCTGAAACCATGGCTTTTCCCATACAGCCCCAGGACATGAAATCCAGTTTGGTGTAATGGTTAAGAGTGGCAGGACTCTAATCTGGAAAACCGGGTTTGATTCCCCCCTCCTCCACTTGAAACCAGCTAGGTGACCTTGGGTCAATCGCAGCTCTCTCAGAGCTCTCTCCGCCCCACCCACCTCACAGGGTGATAGTTGTGAGGATAATAATAACAACACACTTTGTAAACTACTCTGAGCGAGGCATTAAGTTGTCCTGAAGGGCAGTATATAAATTGAATGTTATTATGATGTTATTATGATGACATCACTTCCAGTTATGTGGCCAAAAATGTTGTGACAACACCATGGATGCCAAACCGGTGAGTCTCCATCCCCACTCAGTCTCTTGAGGTCTGGCAGTGAGGGAGAAGGCAACAGACATCGTGTATGCCTGTCATCATCTCCGAGACCTGCAGAGCTACCAGCTGAATGCAAGGTGAATTCCTGAGATGCTGGCAGTGCCACTGGGGCGTGGCTTCCTCCAAATGTAATCCTAATCTCTGCCGCTCGCCATACACCAACTTCTTCATAGGAAGACAGGTTGACGTTGCATTCTTTTGGCACTCGGGACCAAAAAAGCTCACCTATACCAAATCAGCATAGAATGTAGGACACTTGGATGACCTACAATTTGAACATTTGTTTCTAAACATTTGGGGCATCTAGGCATGTTTTCCAGACCACTTTCAAGGTGTTTTGTTAAGCGGTTTCCTATTTCAGGAAGACGTTCTAATCAACCAATTGAAGTTTTATGAAAGGGAACATGCGTTTAGGTCTACCACTAAAGATCACTGCCTGCACCTTTTATGAATTCGAGGGCTCTCTAGTTTGCTGTTTTGATGCACCTGAAAATTATGCGCTGCTCTTTCAATCCACCTCAGCCCCATGGCTGTGGAGCATGGGAGTGCTCCCATGCTCCACAGCAGCTGGATTCGGGCTGAATCGAGCCCCATTTGGCCCCATGCAGTGTGGGAGCGCTCACAGGGCAAGCACATGACCCACGCAATGACATCACTTCCTGGAAGTTCCTGGAAGTGACATCATTGTGTGGGCTGGGAGTGTGCACGCGCTCAGGGAAACCTAAGAGATAGATGCCAGGCTTCCGACCTCCTATCTGGGTATTTGAGGGACCTGGCAACCCTACCTCAAGGCCAAAGCTAGGTTTCGCTGTGGAAGCTGCACATGGGATTCTTGTGCTCTCTTCCCCCCTCACATGCTCAGGTCACCTCTGTATTTCCAGTTCTGGTTTTGAGGCAAGCTAAGGCCACATTCAGATGTCACAACAAACAGGATTGTTTGTGACAGGCATTTATTTACTTTCTTCAATTCTACTCCACCTTTTTCCCCAGTGGGCACCCAAAGTATCTTACAACAGTCTGCCAGTCTCCAGTTTATCCTCACAACAACCCTGAAAGTTAAGTTAGGCTTGTAGTGTGCGACTGGCCCAATATCACCCGTTAAGCTTTCACGGCAATGTCGGAATTTGAATCTAGGTCTCCCAGATCTTATCCAACACTCTAACCACTGCACAACGCTGACTCTCACAAGAACACAGTTTGCTCTGGTGTTCACCAGCTCTCCGAAGTCTCGAGCAAAAGTCCTTTCCAACCCAAGAAATATTTTTTTTTCAAAAGTAACGATGTTAAGAGTTTAGTCCCTGCAGCAAGCAAAGCACATACTCTAACACTGAGCTATGGCCCTTACCCATAGCGTATGCTGGTCCCGAGTTCCTGGTGACCATTTCGGGATTGTGGAAACACCCACTTTTCAGAGATGGTTGTCAGAAGGTCTGGATGACATAACAACAAATCACGGCATTATTGACAAGTTGCTAGACAAACGTACAAAAGAGTATGGCCAGGTCTGAAAATTAGATCTGCGTATCACATTGTGACTGCATATCACAGTGTGAAATCCATTCCATTCCACTTTGTTTTGGTTTCTCTGCCCTGGATACAGAGAAAACAGAACCCTCCACACACACCCATCTAGCCCATCCCCAAAGTTAGTTAGCAAGTTGCCCAACAGTTTCTAGGCTGGCTGAAAAATATTGGCATAAAGGTGGTTAAAGCTTCTCGGTAAAGGCCAAGGCAACCAATGTGAATGTACAAGGTTGCCATTAACACAAGAAATCGCTTGCCTTTCTCTGCCTGCATAATTGTGCGTGTATCTCTGTTGCCCATTGGAATGACTGCTGTTCTGCCTCCACAGACCTCTATCTCTCATTTGCTTATGTGTATTTACACCTACAGTGTTAAATGAGAAACAATCTGGAGCGCAGCCGGCAAGACTGCGGCTGGTGACCTGATTTTAGCTGAAAGCCATAATCAAACAGCTCTTAATGATGGCATGAAAAAGCTTCCCGGGACTTTGCTCTAAATTGGGTTGTTATTCGCTGCGTTGTCAATGGTCTCAGGAACATAAACAATTTTTTAAAAAAAGCTCAGCCCTTTTAGCTGTAGGAGGGAACATGAGGTGCCACCCTAGAAAACGGGCAAGATCTGATCAACAGCTGCTCATATGCATACATTCTCTGTTGTGACTTCCACTTCGGTGGAATGGCTGCCTGAGGACGTCAAGAAAGATCCCATCAGCAGAATGTATGGAACAGACATATTCGGGACTCGGGAGGGCCTTTTTATCAAGGGGAAAGGGTTGTAGTTAACATCCATGAAACTGTAGGTAGTTTTCATTGCTTTGTTCATTGGGTGCACCACGCAGTTAAACTGTTTCTCTAATTTTGTCATCCAGTTTTGTTTTATTTGTCCTGTGTATTATACTACAGTATAGTACGTAGTATTTCTTTAGTACGCTACTCTAACTTCTTTCAGGCGGGTAGCAGTGTTGGTCTACAGTAGAAGAGCAAGATTGGAATCCAGTAGCACCTTAAAGACCAATAAGATTTCCAGAGCATAAGCTTTTGAGAATCAAAGCTCCCTTCTTCAGTTATCTCAAGGTTGTGTTGCCAGCTCTGGCTTGTGAAATTCCTGGAGATTTTGGGTCTCAGGTAGCGCTCTCTCATATTGTGATTTGCATTTATGTTTTTTTGCTTTTAAATTTGTATTTATTGTTGTTATTGTTAGCTGCCCTGAGCCCATTTGTGGGAAGCGTGGAATATAAAACGAATAGAATGAATGAATGAATGAATGAATGAATGAATATCACTGCCTGCCTGTTTCTTTTCACTGGAGATGCTGAGGACTGAACCTGGGACTTCCTTCATGGAAAGCCGAGGTTTTTCCACTGAACCACAGTCCTTCCCCTCATTTTCTTTACTTGTAGTTCCCTTTTCTCTCTGAGACTCAAGATGGATTACACAGTGGAAGATCTGTGGGTTCTATTGCGGCTGCCAGACGCATTGCAATGTGAGGCTGTTTGCATTAAACCGAGGCCCTTCTGCATCTCAACTTAAGAGCATCCAGCCTCCAGTCCCAAAAGGGCTTTTTCCTCCCAGAATAAGTGTTGCATCCATCTGGGGCCACACCCGTACTTCACCCGTAGTGAAGGAGAAACTCTGAAGATCCCATATAAATGCTCCAAAGCATGTGAGTTTTTGCCTGCCTGGGACTCCCTCTGTCTTGTGGGTGGCAGAATATCCACCATGTGATGTGTCTCAGTCTCCTCCTCCTCCTCTTATTATTATTACTACTTTTGGGGTTATTTGCTGCCCAAGATACCTGCATGGACTTAACCTGCATGGATTTAACCCCTTTGGCCTCTTGCCTCACCTTTCAACTGGAGTTAATTATACATGCTTTGATTGCTAAGGGACCTTTCTGATGATGGGTATTACAATGAATGCTTGATATTTTTCTGACACTTAAGTTTGCTAATTGCCCGAGTCACGCTGCCATGACAATGTATGAACTGGACACTTGTCTTCAGACCAACTTGTACTGCTCCCAGTGACTGTCTTTTCTAAGTAATTCAGTTGTCAGTATGTTAGGCTATGACTGGGGGGAGACAGGTTCAAATTTCCAATTTCCACTATGCTGCTGAAGTTCCCCGGGACACCTGCGGCCTGTTACTCCTCCTCAGCCTACCCTACCTCCCTAGGCTATGAGGATAAAATGTATGCTATGATGAATTCTTCAAGGAAAAGCAGAATAAAAATGCAGTATTTCCCCCCATCCCACTGCTTTGAAGAATAGAGATGTATCATACAAACACTTTATAACTTGCCCCCTTCATTTTATTCCTCCCGGCTCAGTATTATTAGAAGCTGCTGAGATACCCCCTTTTCTTGGTGTGTGCATTTTTTTTAAAGGATCAGATCTATTGTGTTAAAAAGAGAGCAGGCAGCTCTCCAGGACAAAATGATTTTTCAGACACCTTTATCTGGGTCAGAGTTTCTAATGAGTCAGCTGGAAGTAGCTGTTTTATAATCTTTGACCATTTATCTAGAGAATTAAGACTGAATTCTCATTGAGGTGTTGAACCTCCTGTATCCAGTCTATATCACCAAACGGCAGGTGAGGGTTCACATGGGGTAATATTCTACAAAAACTTCCCAGCACAGAGAAAACTAGCCCAGCAGGAAAAGGGATTGGCTAGAAGCCGTAACCTAGTTTTCTAGGTCTAGGAAGGTTGCTCTGTGAGGTCTGAATGGTGCGGCTCAGACACATTTACCACCTCCCTGAGAACTAACTAGTAAGTTTCAAGTCCAAAGAAGGGTGAAATCTGATTACAGATCTTCCTGTCATTTTTAATGTTTTAAAAAATTGTATCCACTCTTTAACAAATACAGGGCTTGGACTCCACTAGAATGACTTATGCTGCTCTCCCAGGTCCCCCGTCAGCAGCCAGAAAACAAGGCTTCTTCTACAAACACAAGACATCTCCATCGACCTGGTTCATTTAGTCCAGTTACAAAGGGAGAGAGCAGGGCTTTTTTCTGGGAAAAGAGGTGGTGGAACTCAGTGGGTTGCCCTCAGAGGAAATGTCACATGGCTGGTGGCCCCGCCCCCTGATCTCCAGACAGAGGGGAGTTTAGATTGCCCTCCGCACCACTCGGCGGCGCGGAGGGCAATCTAACCTTCCCTCTGTCAGGAGATCAGGGGGCGGGGCCACCAGCCATGTGACCATTTTCAAGAGGTTCCGGAACTCCGTTCCACCACGTTCCCACTGAAAAAAAGCCCTGGGAGAGAGTGAAAGTGGAGAAAGATACAATGAGCCCAATGAACATCTACAAAACAAAAATTAAGAGTGTAATGAAAATGGCACAAACAGATAAAGTCGCATTATATCTAATACCTCGCTATTCATACAATATGAAAACATGCATCCAATAATATAGGCAACGGCATCCATGAACCTCTATAAGAAGGCCAAACCTAGGAGTACTGGAACAATAATGGAATGGAATGTGTGCTAGCAAGTCATTTCAATAAACAATTTTCCTCATATCCAAAACAGGTTCATCACTTTTTGCCTGACTCATTATTACCAACCCATGAGGTGAAAAAACAGAAAATACATGACTGTGTGTATACAATTTCACATCTCCTCTCAAAAATTCAAGGTCTGACTTTATTTTCTCCACTTTCACGGTTTCTCCCTTTGTACCTGAGTACTTCTTTTGATGGTATATTGAAACGGTATCCTTTCCCCCCCTTTCCCTCATTTAGCCCAGTGCCGTCTTTGCTGACTATCAGTTACTAAGTCTTCTCACTGTCAGAGGCAATCCTAAATGGAATTGCATCCTTTCCATTGAAGTCAATGGGCTTAGAAGAGCATAACTCTTAGGACTGCCTGGTAAGACTCTTAAACAGAGACATCGAGGATCAAACCAGAGATTTCCCATGTCCACTGTGCGCTCTACCACTGAACTACAGCCCCTGACAGCTATTCTTTGCTTACTGCCAGTGTTGCTGGTCACTTCTCCTAACCATTTCTATACTCCACAAGTTCTCAGATCTTGCTCAGGTCACTAGTAGTTGAAGGCAGTAGAAACAGGGGTTTCGGAAAGGCAAAGCAGTCTAATTAACTCACTCTGGAAAAACAAAGAATGAATGAATTTGCGCTCAAGTGCTTTCCCAACCTACAGCTCCTTTACCTTCAGGAGATATGCTTGCATATTTTTGCCCAGAGGTAGAGCATCAAGAGACTTCAAATGCCGTCTAGGAATCTAATTAAGAATTGCATTTCCCATGAAAAACAGAATTGCTATTTAGGGAGGAGTTTCTGGCATAGGGAAAGAGAAGCATGTGCATAGGGGCTGTGTAAGCCATGGATCAGCAACTAGAGACTCCTGGGACCAAAACTACCCTCCTTGGAGAATAATAACTGCTCTCAATGACAGTTATCCACCTAAAGGCAAGGTGTGATGCTGAGACGGCGGCAACAGCAAGAGGGATTGCTGACAGGCCACTCTTTTAAATGAAAATGCAGGGATTTAAACTGGGACATTTCTGCATGCAAACTATGTATTCTATCGTCAGTCCATTTATTTTTTATTTATTTATATCATATTTGTATTCTGTCCTCCTCGCAAGCGGGCTCAGGGTGGATAACAACCTTAAAATCATTTTAAAATGTTCTGTATTAAAACATTAAAACATCATATAAAAATAGCAGCACTCTTTGCCTGGTGGCAGCAATACAACTATTAACTAACAATACAGCAGTACAACTAGATATAGCAGCACAGTAACAGCAGCTGAAAAACAAACAGTGGTGGGCAGCTTTCACAGGGAGGTGGGTAGATGTTGCATCCTCCGGCCAGCGGTGGCCCAACCTCAGCCATAAGCCTGGCGGAACAACTCTTACAGGCCCGGTGGAAAGATAGTAAATCCTGCTGGGCCCTGGTCTCAGTAGACAGAGTGTTCCACCAGGTAGGAGCCAGGATTGAGAAAGCCCTGGCTTTAGTCGAGGCAAGGCGAGCCTCCTTGGGGCCTGGGACTGACAACAATTGTTTTTCTCCTGATCAGAGGGTCCTCCGGGGAATATATGGGGAGAGACGATCCTTCAAGTACGCTGGCCCCAGTCCGCACAAGGCCTTATAGGTCAATACCAGAACCTTAAACCTGATCCGGTACTCCACTGGCAACCAATGCAGCTCACGCAGTATTGGTGTAATATGCGCCCTATTTGGTGCTTTCATTTAGTCCGCTACTGTCCAGGATGTCACCCATGTCTGCAGATGTGGCTCAGTGCTACAGCACATGCCTCGCATGCAGAAAGTTCTAAGTTCAGTCCTCAGTGGAGGAGAAAAGTGCTCTCAAGTCATAGCTGACTTATGGCGACCCCTGGTGGGGTTTTCATGGCAAGAGACTAACAGAGATGGTTTGCCCTTGCCTGGCTCTGCAACCCTGGTCTTCGTTGGAGGCCTCCCATCCAATTACTAATCAAGGCCAACCCTACTTAGCTTCTGAGATCTGATGAGATCAGGCTCACCTGCGCTATCCAGGTCAGGGCTAGTCCTCAGTATCTCTAGTTAAAAGACCTCAGGTAGGAGATTTTGGGAAAGCCTTTTCCTCCCTGAGATCCCAGAGAGCTTCTGCCAGCCAGAACAGAATATATTGAGTTGAGCAGTGGTATGATTTGGACAGAAATTGCACAAGTTCACATGGGAAGGGGCCACAAGTCAGTGGTCAAGCATAAGCTTTGGATGCAGAAGGTCCTAGGTGCATTTCTTGGTATCTCCAGTAAAGGAATCTCAGGGAGGAAGAGAAAGCCTTTCTCTGAAAAAGACTGGGGACTTACTGCTGGGAGAGCCCGGGGTCTGACTTGTTATAAAGAAACTTCGTATGTGCATATATTCACCTTGAGAGGGACCCATCAACCAACGCTGCATTCCAAAATGGTCTTCTTGGATACTAGGATATGCCAGACATCCTATCCTTGGAAGAGGATACTTGGAACTAATACTCAAGCATCCATTCCTTTTTGTTTTACTGCAAAATTCATGTATGGGCTCTGGAAGTATTTGCTCACCAAAGAGAAACATTTGGCTATTTTCATACATACGCACCAAAAATCTTGCCCATTCAAGACAAGTTCAGTCAGAATGTAGCTTAATACAGATCTAATAGTCTGGCAAGACATTTAAGCGTTTAGCAGCGCACCAAAATATCAACAATTGTACTTGCTTGCTCATGCCTATATAAGCTTTTTTAGAGCCGGGGGGGGGGGGGGAAGAAAGCTTTTGTACAGCTTTCTTACCTATCGAGAGTTCCTACTAACTCTAGGTGAGCAGACAAATCAACCAGAGTTTAGGGTTGCCATCTCTGGACTGGAGATTTTGAGGGGTGGAGTCTCGAAACAGTGGGCTTTAGGAAGGGGAGGGGCCTCAGCAGGATATAAAACAACAGAGTCCGTCCTCCAAAGCAGCCATTTTCTACAGGGGAACTGATTTCTGTGGTCTGGAGATCAGTTGACCTAAATCAGGGTAGATAAAAATGAGTTTTTTAAAAAAATTAAAAAGCTGATTTTTTAAAATTTAAATCGGATTTTTTAAATAAAACGTTTTTTGAGGAAAAATCTATCTAAAGATAGTTTTCCTTTTAAGATACATTATAGTCCAAAAGTTGTCATCACGAAATAAAGATTAGTTTTTAATTACGTAGCATGAGGCTGTGTGTTCATGCAATGTTTAATTTTTTTGGTAAACGAATTCCATTAATCCATTCACAATGTCATGCTCTTCCAGAGGTTTCTGTAAGATTATTGGGTAGTTTTTCTGTCTAGAAGATATTATCACAGAGGCTTGGTTTTACAGTTCTCAAAACTGTGAATTTGTGTCTGCAGTGATCACACGTCTCTTCTTCACAGCAAAAAGGTTATAAAATAAACATACACAGTTGAAAAAAAGACCTCAATCCCATTGTTCCTTTGCAAACCTTTGTACACAGAACCAACCCCTTACCTCTTAAGTGCTGTTTCAAAAAATGTAATAAATAGAAGATTGTTGGGAGTAGAATAGATCTGCTCAGGAAGCTAAGAACAGAACCACAAGTGACAAAAGGCACAGATTGGACACTTGTCAGCTTCCCTCAAGTTTTGATGGGAAATGTAGGCATCCTGGTCTCGCAGCTTGGCTCTCCGACTGCTGTCCAATGGACTTTTCAACTATCACTTGTCCAACATTCCGCCAAGCTGCCTACATTTCCCATCAAAACTTGAGGGAAACTGGCAAGTGTCCAATCTGTGCCTTTTGTCACTTGTGGTTCTGCTCTAAGTGTGAGGAGTCTTTATGTAGAAAACCATGATTTAAATCTAGTCTTACTGACTAGTGATTTAAATTGATTTGATTTAAATCAAATCCACCTCGACCTAAATTATATTTTACCTTATTTTGACGTTGGGTGGCAATTGATTTCTTGGAATTTTTTGATCCTTTGTTGTTGTTGTTGCTGCAAGAGAAGCCTTCTGAAAAACAAGGCCAGATAGAGAAACACGGAACAGACAACAGGCAATGCAAGAACAACTAAGTAGGCAGAATGCACCCTCTGCCCCCAGCAAACCAGGCAGGAGCTGTTTACCAGGTCTGCAAGTCTATCTGTCTCTCAAGCAGTAACAGGACACCATAGCCCTTAATAACATCCAACACCTCTGCTGCCCAGTGATCGCTTGAAGGACTTAATATGTGTACTGTCCAAGCCCATGCACGCACATTTCCTCAAAAGCAAGTGCCACTGCTTTCAAAGACATTTACTTTCAAGCAAGCGTGTCCAGTACACACTTCCTTGGCAGTCAGTCCCATTAAACCTGACCAAGGCCCATTCCACATGGTGCACTTTAAGCCGGCGCTTCAGAGTATCCATGCCTATGAGCGCTGAATAGGCTTGGGCTCCTGGCATTCCGCACTACACAATCTCAAGGAGGTTTGGTGTTTACCTTTTTATTTCAGACAAGTTGAGATGTGTCTGTTTAAAGCTGCCTTTTGTGGGGGCTGGAGCTGACGTCACTTTTTAAAAAAAAATTTCAGCGCATGCATTGTAATCAGGGCTTTTTTTCAGGGGGAATGCAGGGGAAACGGAGTTCCGGAACCTCTTGAAAATGGTCACATGGCTGGTGGCCCCGCCCCCTGATCTCCAGACAGAGGGGAGTTTAGATTGCCCTCCACACCGCTGAGCGCGGAGGGCACCAGCCATCACCAGATCAGGGGTGGGGCCACCAGCCATGTGACCATTTTCTCCGAGGGCAACCCACTGAGTTCCACCACCTCTTTTCCCAGAAAAAAAACCCTGATCGTAATGTTGCAATCCAGTGTGTTCACTACTCCCCTCTTTCTCTCTGTCCCTGTATTAGCTGATTGGGCAATGCCGGGCCCACCATTTTTTTTTTTTAAAAATTCTGGAGAGGTGATTGGTGGTGGAAACCTACAAAATACTTTTCACGCTTGTTCCACTAGCCTCTAGCAGATTGCTCTGGTGTGGTTTGAATTGTTTGCTTGGTGCAAAACAGTGCCTCTCTGCCAGAGCAAAATGTTCAAATGCCCCCCAAAAAACGGTGCTCTCATTGGCCTCCTCACATCACATGACTATGTTCTGGGATGGATAAGGCGGATTTTTGAGACGAGTACCCCACTCCCATTTCCAAATCACTGTGAACATGAGGCCCAGTTGAAAATAAAAGAAACTAAAAAGTAAACTCGAGAAGTGATCAATGAGGAATGTGGATTGCCCTAAATTGACTGTGCCCAAATGTACTTCTGGAGTACAAATGTGCCCAAATGTACTTCTGGAGTAAACATAGGGTTGCCAGCTCCAAGCTTAGAAATTCCTGGAGATCTGGGGGGAGGGGGGGTGAACCCTGGAAAAAGTGGGGTTTGGGGAGGGAAAGGACCTTGGCATGGCATAATTCCATAGAGTCCACCCCGAAAAGTAGCCATTTTCTCCAGGTGAACTGATCTCTGTGGCCTGGAGACCAGTTGTAATTCCGGGAGATCTCCAGCCGCTACCTGGAGGCTGGCAACCCTAAGTAAACAGTTCCAAGAGACTGGCTTGATTAGCAATAACAACAACAACATTCAATTTATATACCGCCCTTCAGGACAATTTAACACCCACTCAGAGCAGTTTACAAAGTCTGTTATTATCCTCAGAACAAAACTCCCATACTTCTTTCATTTTTAAAAAAGGATTTTTATCGAAAACGCTTTTGATGGAAGTAAAAGTTACACTGACAAAGTCACACAGATACATGGTTGCCGGGACTATGATGTTAACCACTAGTAGGAGGCACACATGAGGGAGATAGCAGACATCCCTGGTTCAGACGATGACCAGGGCTGGCTTGGTTTGCCAGATAATTTAATATAGAGTTACCAGCCATGGCAACTGGTATATGTGGGGGGCTGTGGTGGGAACATGGGCGGTGCGATGTCGGGACAAGGGTAGCTTTAGAAATCACCGGAATCTTTATGGTTTTACCTGAAAGTGACATAGCAATATTGGTGATGTTATTATTTTTTTTAAAATGATCCTACCGCTGCTCCATCCAGTTCCTGGGCATCCGTTATTAAGACTGCAGGTCCAGGCTATATGTTTGAAGGTTCTCTCATGTACGTGGCCATTTATAAACAAAACACTTTTTAAAAAAACTTAAAAATTAAATTACATCTGCTCTTGAGGATAGAAGAATAGAATAGCAAACAAAAAGCCACTATAACTGCCCTCACCTCCTTAGCACCCCAATCACAACACATCTAGATTTCATAAACGTTAAAAGTTCCTGTTCTGGCAACTGGGGAAAGAGATGACAAATGAATGAAGAACAGCAATAAAAGAACACAATTGAAAACATTCCTTAAAATGGAGACCAAAGTAGTGAGAAAAAGAAGCGTATAAGGGACAAGCCTAGCCTTCTTGCTGTTATCCTATTTTCTGTGTACAGGGATTTATTTTTCTGAATACAGAGGAACAATTAATTTTGCTCACTCTTCCCACAACATACAACTAACTTCAAGAAACCAATGCCACAAGAGGTGGGGTTTAAACTCTGGTACATGAATTTGGTGGGGATGTGCCAAAAAGGGCTGTTTTGTCATAAAATAAAAACCTGATTTCGCCAAATTCACCAGGTCATGTATGGCATAGTCCCAGGCTATCAATATTGTTTCCTATTATCTGCACTTTTATATAACCTTTCTTATATTCATTCATTCATTCATTCATTCATTCATTCATTCATTCATTCATTCATTCATGTTATTTGTAGCCTGCCTTTCTCACGAGACTCAAGGTGCATTATATAGTGTGAGATTATTACGATCAGTATCAAGGACATTTCCATACAGTGTTAAGGAAATTTCCATAGACAATGCCATAGTATACAAAGACACAGCATTAGCAAGGATCCAATACAAAGTTGAAGAATTGCTGAAACCGAACATAATCAAGAGCAAGGTCAAAGAAACTGGTGCAGGTTTGATTTTCAAAACGGAATATTCGAATCAAACCGGACAGCTTTTGAAATTTGGTCTCACCTCTCACCTGTTTTATTTATTTATTTATTTTTGTCATTTATAATCCGCCTTTCTCACTAGGACTCAAGGTGGATCACATAGTGCAAGATTAGTACAATCAGTATCAAGGAGATTTCCATAGAGTATCAAGGATGTTTCCATATAGTGTCAAGGACATTTCCATTAACAATGCCATAGGGTAAATAAATATAAGTTTACAAAGACATAGCATTAGCAAGGATCCAATACAGAGTTGAAGAAATGCTGGAACAGAAGGTAATCAGTTCTAGGACTGACATTAGAAAATATGAAGCACAGGTAGTATATAGGAGTACAAATTTAAAGCAACAGATAATATGTAAGGCAACACAGTGGTGAAAGCTATGGTCCCTAGCTCATTGGTGAAGCATCTGAGACCCCCTCCCTACAATACCTCCCTCCTATCTGAGTAAAAAATCCTTTTGAATAATTTTTGACACCTCCTGACAAATTCCCAATGATGTAGAGAACGGGGTGTTACAGATGGGGATACGGAAGTTCTGATGGGATCCAACATCAGAAAGCAGGCGCATTCACTGCCCCCACAAGCGCTAATTAAATCCCACAATCCTTGAAAACACGTGGCAAGTGTGATCCTTCATACCCTACATATCACTGCTTCCAGGCAGTGTTAATTTCCGTCAACACGGACCCAATTAAATGTTGTTAGATAAGAAGCTCTGTGCGGAACTTCTCTGTTTTTTTACCAGAGTGATCTTTCTGATTGTCTGTCTGGGTATCAAAATTAGCTAAACTATTGACTAAAGTTCCTGATGAAATATTTCTCTAACATTTGTATTAGTGGTTTGCAAGCTTCCTCCTTTGACAGAAACCTTTTCACATCGATCTGGACTACAGGTGCTTGCTGTAGGGAATTACAGTAAATTTACGCACAACGCTGGCCAGTATTGTTGGGTCTCAATGATAATCACTAACAGGATACACTATGTAATACTAGCAAAATAAGCAACCCACTGTGAAAGCAGGCTAATTAGGTTTAAACAAACTGTTTTATACAATATCTCCTACACAAGCATACAATCATAACAATTTAAAGACACATTGACAAAATATTTGCAATTAAATATAAAGTGTTCTATATCCAATATTTATATTTATTTATTTATTTAAAATAAAATAATAGCCATGCACAAAGAATAAAGTCCACAATGATTTAAAGTAGAAAAATTGCAGATTCCAATTTCAACATTAAATTGCCTTCAGTCTTGAACTTCTGTTGTTATAAAAGTGCCTTCAGTTTTGAACTATTGTTTAGAACTTCTGTTCTGTTTTCTGTTCTGCTAACGGGAAGGCCCGGGTTACTCCTTGTTTCAACTGTAAGCTTTTATCAAAACCACAATTCCATTTAGGACAAATAGCTTACTAAAAGGCACAACAATATCAACTGAAATTCAAATACACTTAGCCATTAATACTATTTTTCATAGGGTCTCATCTTAAGCAGCCCTGTAGTTTCTGAAGGTGGAACTTCATGCGATGCTATACACAGAGCTGCTGCCAAAAATGGAAGCCCAGTGTCAAATTCTCCCCAATATTTAGAAAGACTTGCCGGAGTCATGGCTCTACTTTACCTTATCTGTCAATTATGTGGAGGAAGAGGCAAGGAGATGTGTGACGTGATGTTACGGCAAGTATGTGTGTTCCTAAACACAGGTGGGAAAGTGGAAGAGCTTGACACAGAGATACAGTTTTTAGTGGCATCCTTGTATTCAACTCCACACCCACTTCCATCCATAGACCTAGCTCTCTCAAACAGAAGATGAGGAGATAAACTTGTTAGGGGATTATATCACTCCAGATTGTAGTAGAGTTGCCACGTCCCCTTTCCCTCCTATTGGGAGGGGAGGGACCTGGCACTCACATGCGCACGCTCCCAGAGTAGAGCAATAACGTCACTTCCAGGAAGTTACATCATCATGCAGGGCTTGGGAGCTCTCCTGCGCTTTGCAGCAGGCCAATTTGGGCCCCTTAAGAATCACACAAGGAGAGGCTGCAATGTGAGGAGGAAGAATCAAATGAAGTTTCCTCCACGTCTCTTATTTAACAACAGACTCATGTCAGGAGAAGCTTCACTAGCAGAAGAACTGTTGTACTCAGTAAGTCAAATCCAATTATATTCCTTTCTGGTCCAAACATGTATAAACGTTTAACTGGCACTCCAAGACTCTAAGAACTGTCAATCTAAGTTGCTCCAGGAACTCCAAGCTCAATGATAAATGCAGGTGAAATGCGTTTTTTCCCTGGATGTTTTGGACTTCTGTATCCTTAGAGAGACAGTTTTTGGCCATGTGTGCATCAGCGTTCACAGTTCCCACTCCGTCCTTGCATTAAATGTCAAAGCCTACGTAACTTACTAATTGCTCCGGTTCAGGATATCTCTGTATAAGCCAGAGGCAAAAATTCACACTCTGGCTGACCAGGAAACGACCATACATCCCATCCAAGTAAGCCTGACTCAGTTAGCTATAGACACTTTTATGAACATCTGCAAACAGATTCCTGTTTCTCAGTTTACATTCAGATAACGTGCTTCAAGAGAAAAGATTACTGATTGAGATGCATCCCCAAAGCAAGTACATTGTTCAAAAAGTCTTCTTAATTATGTTTTTACTAAAAAATGGTACACTTGTCTATCAAGGCATTTCCTCATTTTTTTAATAAACTACAATGAGAAGAAAGACCAGGTGACGGTTGGATTAGGTGGATCCATTCTGATAATCTTGGCATTGTTCTTGGGGTAAGAAACCTTTGATGACACAAGAGGTTCTGCAGAGAGACTTTCTTTTGCCGGGGAAAGTTCACTGTGCCGGAGGAAAGTGGCGCCAGTGGTTCTGACCCATCATATTTCATTCCAACAAAAATGGCCAACTACTCATCAACGAGGATTTCAACAAGCAAATATACCTGACCCCCACTCCTCCCACATTATTTAGGCTCGTTGCCATATTTTTGGGGTCCAAACTGAAAATCACTGTTCCCTGTTACATGGTGCATTAACTTGATTCACAAGTTCAAAACAAAAGCCAAGCATCCCATTCTGACCATCCCTATGAAATAATTTATTTGACAAACCAGGTTGATACAATACGAGACCTACAGATAATTTGTTTCCAGTTGGACACAACGAGGTTTTTTAATTCAATCTTATCTAATTCCCCTCCTTACTATGGTCTCGATCCCACGTGGCCTTTGTACATGCAAATCCCATGATCCCTAGCATAGCCTTTTTTGGGGATCAAAGAGAACTCCTCTTCTTTTTCACCACCAGAAAAACTGGTTGGATCCAACCCTTATTCTTTGCATCTTTTGTTGACATGGTTGCTTCAAGAATTCACAGACATATGAAAATTCTTATCTTTTGCCTAAATCGTCATCCATAATTAACCAGCCAGTTATTTTGACTTACACTGCAGCTTTACATATGAAAAAGTGGCCAAGACGAGGCTGGAAAAAGATCCAAGATTTTGTGGGGTGAGGACCAACATTTGACAGAGAACAATAAAATAATGCTGAGCTCAAACAGCATCTTCTTAAAAACTAAAGTTATTTTATTGTTTTAAGAGGCAGTGTTGTATAGTAGTTAAAAAGAGCTGGGCTAGAATCTGGGAGACCCAAGTACGAATTCTCACTCTGCCACCGAATCTCATTTGGTGACCTTGGATTCCTCTCTGGTAAGGATAAAATAGAGGAGAGAGGAACTATGTTAGGAGCTGCTTAGGGTTCCCACCAGGGAGAAAAACAGAGTATAAATGTCTTGACAAATAAATAAATAGTGTTGACTTGGGCTATGGAAAGATGGGTTTAAATCGTTGCACAGGTATGGAGCTCGCTGAACAATAATGGAGCAGTTGTTGTCTCTCTCTCAGCCTAACCTACTTCATAGGCAGATCATGAGGATAAATCAGAAAAGTGAAGAAACATTCATGTGACCTGCAGCTTTATGGAAGAAGGGCAGGATAAAAGAATAAGACATAGATACACTCAGATTATACATCTCTTGAATCCATGGTTTAATTAAATTATCTATAGTTAGGAAGATTGTACAAACATGGGCCACTCCACCAATACGGTTAAGTAGGGTACAGCAAACCAGGATCTGATACCATGGTTTGAAACTGGTAGTTAGTCTTAACCATGATTTCACTTGATGTACCAATGTAGACAACCTGGCTTAATCATAGTTTTGTTCCCTGGAACTGCCTGTGTCACAATGCAAGCCAGGATATCAGCAGGGGAGCAGCAAATGAGATGAAACCATCATTTGTCTAAGCAAACCAGGGCTTGAGTGATCATTTCCAAGTCTTTTG
This sequence comes from Eublepharis macularius, assembly GCF_028583425.1. Taxonomy (NCBI): domain Eukaryota; kingdom Metazoa; phylum Chordata; class Lepidosauria; order Squamata; family Eublepharidae; genus Eublepharis; species Eublepharis macularius. The sequence continues at coordinate 125,290,737 of NC_072796.1, read as the reverse complement.
CTAGTCTCTGACCATAATGAATGAATGACTGATTGACTTATTGATTGGTTTGCAAGTCAAATCCTGATTTCACAAGCTAACCATGTATGATGGGGGACGGGACCTCTCACAAGCCTTTCACACCCTTTGCCACCTAGGTAAGTAAAGTTTTGATCACCACACTCCACCGGTCTAACCTCCACTATCACAGGTATAGACCCCTGACTCAAATCCTCACAGGGTTCCCTCTCTCCTCTCCCAGAGGCTCCACTAGACAGGCAGCCCATTCCCTGTATTTGCTCCCCTCACCCAGCTACAGCCCAGAGCTATTGGGGAAAAGGGGAACTCAGAAGTTACCTTCCCTCAATATATGCTGCCACCATTTAATGCACATGACCTCTGTGTGTGTGACTGTTATTTCCCTCTCAGCTAACAACTTCAGGCCAGCTAGGGTTAAACCAAACAAAAATAAACTTTATTTATAAGAAGAAATATAGGAGAGAATGGATTTTAAACAAAAACAGATACAGAGGTTAGTAGAAAAGAGCAAGAGTCTAGTAGCACTTATAAGACTAACAAATTTGTGGTAAGATATGAGCTTTTATGAGTCACAGCTCATTTCTTCAGCTATGACTAATGAAAGCTTTGGATAGCCTTATAGGTCCTACAAATTTGGTTAGCCTTATAGGTCCTACTGGACTCTTGCTCTTTTCTACTGCTACAGACAGACTAACACGGCTATTCATCTTGATCATAGTGGGGTTAAAAAGGTTTCAAAATAAAGCAACTGATTAACAGCCAGCTAACTTTCTGCTGCCTCTCTGAGCAGCTTCTCAAACCCTTCTTCTCTCAGTCTCCCCAAAGTCCTCTTCCCCCCCCTCCAACAGACTCTAACTCTAATAGGCCCAGCATTCCACCTACTTCCATTGGCTGTCTCTCAGGAGAGGCGCTGGACCCAGTCCTGTCCATCACACCATAGTTAAAAGAATAGTTTGGCTTAAGGAAAACTTCACAACTACCCTCCAAATTTTAAACATTTAGATCCATCAACTACCACGCCAAAATGTTTTCCTCCCAGGCCAGTTTTTAAAACACCCCAGTCCTACAACTGTTAAGACACAGGTGTGCCGATGCAGAGATCTCTGCTTTTTAAAAAAAGTTTCTTCATCAGTGATTTCACTGGAGGTGCAGCACCTCTACAATTTTTTGCAAATCCACATTAACACTTTGCAATAAAAGGAAGCAGGATCCATTCACGTGCAAGATCTATGCCTGTATGCGCATGTGCATGCACATATTGCAATATAAACAGAAGTCTGAACCAGGCAAATGGCTGCAACCTGCCCTCCCTTTGATGTCAGTGGAACTACCTTAACGAGAACAGCTTGAACTGCATAGATTTAGACTACTTTTAGAACTCAACAATGGATTTTTCCCCACTTCCTAACGATAAACAGCTTTCCAGCATCCCACACATGGCAATCGAGTTATATGTTGAGTGGAACACATTGGTCCTATTGAATTTCAGCTTAACAACCTTGCAAAACTAGGAATCAATTATGATAAACTTTTACTAAGTTTCTAATGAAGTCATGATTTGATTAAAAACAACCCTGGCCCAAAGTGCTTCAAGAAACTTTCTTCTTCACACCAAATCATAAAGCATGTAATTGGCAGTAAGTGTTATAAACATTCCCTATTAAGCCCATAGCAAAAACGCTAGTTGGCATGGCCCAAACCTTTCCTTTAAAACAAGAGAGCTAGACTTTCTCCATCCTTGAAATGTGGCACAGCTTAAATTCGTGATGGACCTTGATACAAAGAATCAAAACTATCCACAGTTTAAAGCTTCAATCCTTTGCCCATTTGCTTGGGAGCAAATTATGAACTGCAGACAGATGTCACCCACTCTGTTTAGGATAGGCACGAATGCAGCTCGTGCATTCTCTCCCATGCTCCCAAAACGGAGATAAAACCAAGATGTCAAACCCTGGTTTGCGGGGGAGATAACACATTCCAACTTGCTCAAGTACCTGCATTCAGATCTCATAGTTAATTGGAGATTGATTCAAAGCATGTACAGAAAGGCCCAGGTTCAACCCTCGACATCTCGTTAAAAGGATCTAGGTAACAGGTGATGTGAAATACCTCTTCCAGAGACCCTGGAGAGCAGCTGCCAGTCAGAGTAGACAAGAATGACCTTGATAGACTAACGTTCTGATTCAGAATATGGCAGCTTCACAAGTGTTCCACGTAAGATGAGAAGTAGGAGGGAATGTGTGTGTGAGAAAACATGTACTCAAGGCCACCAAAGACAGAGAGGTTTTGTTGAGATGTCAGAACATGGTTTTACTGAATTCAGTGGGCCTTATTCCTGAACAAACATGCACAGAGGAACCAGAAAGGGCCGGATGCTGCAGAGGCAGCTGCCGACCACGTTCCAGAAGTGCCAGAGATCACCCTGCAAGCGCCTGCAAGGGAGATCTCACTACCGGCCTCTGAGATAGCCACCAGGCCTCCACCAGGGACACAAACCAGGGCCCACAAGCCCCTTAGGACCCGCCCCCACTTCACAAGAGCAGCCATGGTGGAAGAACCATGCCGAGGTAGAGCCAAGGAGGCAAAGCGTCAGATTGGCTACACGCAATCTCATCATGAATCCAGAAAAGTACTCTGAGAGTAATACTTCCTCACAGGATCCTGGCCAGAGCACAGCAGGGTAGCTAAACCCAATTGCCTCCCAGCTTACTAAAGATGACTGGATGGCTTGCCTTGTTGGAGCAACTTGCACTAGGTGCAAATCCTGCGCTCCAGCACCAAGCCTCTAGCCAACACTCACAAGTCTCACTAACCAGGCCTGAGGTCTGTCTTCAAGGGAAACTTGACCAATCTTGCCCACGGAGCGCCGAATGCTCTCAGTACTGAATTTATTTGTTATCTTACTTGTACAGAACAAAAGCATTTATACTTTTGAGTGTCATAAATGTGACTAAAGTAGGAAAGAGTCCAGTAGCACCTTTAAGCATAACCAACTTTATCATGGCATAAGATTTTGAGACCCACAGCTCTCTTCGTCCGATGCATGTATACTTTCATATGCTAAGTATTTTCTCAATGATGTATTTTTTTGGTTGTTATGGTAGTAAAATAAGTTTGTTGGTAAGAACTTAAACATGCATCTTCTATTTTTCCTTCTTATTTTTTCTGGTTTTTCTGTGAACAAAAATGGGGGGTGGGTCCCCATAACTTTATGGGGCCAGTTTGGTGTAGTGGTTAAGAGCAGTGGAACTCTAATCTGAAGAACCAGGTTTGATTCCCCACTCTGCCACTTGAAGCCAGCTGGGTGACCTTGGGTCAGTCGCAGCTCTTCCAGAGCTCTCTCAGCCTCACCCACCTCACATGGTGATTGTTGTGAGGATAATAACAACACACTTTGTAAATTGCTTTGAGTGAGCATTTTCCTGAAGGGCAGTATATAAATCAAATGTTGTTGTTATAATTTCTGGATCTAGTGCATATCTACTGGGGGCAGGTGATGCTTTAAAGTTCAGTAAGTCTCAGCATAGCCTGTAACTAGATGGAACGCTGATAACCATTTAAGCTGCTTTTAGAGAGCAAAATAAGAATTACCAAAATAACTAAAGCCTGGATCCAACAACCATACTTTAAGCCAATTTTAGCTATCCTTGGATAGCTAAAGTTGGCTTAAGTTAGGGTTGTTAGCTATGGGATTCTGAATGGGTTACGGAATTCCTCAAACACCTCCCACTTTTTGTAGTGGCCGTGGGTTGCACTTGAGGTAGCCCTCCAGTTTGATCTCTTCCAGCAATGCAGCTGCAGTTTCTCCTCCCCTTTACTACAGCAAGCAAGATCTTAACAACAATTGCACTTATATACCACTCTTCTACATAGATTAGTGTCCCACTCAGAGCAGTGAGCCAAGTCAGTGTTATTATTATGCCCACAATACAGCTGGGGAACTGGGGCTGAGGAGCGGCTTACCCAAGGCCATCTGCTAAGCTCAGGGCAGTCATGGGATTCGAACCAGCAGAGTGCTGAGTAGCAACCCAATCGCTTAACCACTATGCTACGGCAGCATCTTGCCCCCCCCCCAAAGCAAGCTGGAGCAGATGACAGCAAGAGAAGACATACATGCATCCTCTTTCGTGACTGATGGCTAGTCAGATGGGAAGGTTCCTTAGCTTTGTCTTAGGTGGTTCACAGATCTCACTTCTTCCATTCTAATTATTAGTGTACCATTCTTATATACCTGAAGCTGACATACTGAATCAGACCATTAGTCCATCAAGGTCAGTCTTGTCTACTCAAGACAGGCAGTTGTTCTCCAGGGTCTCAGTTAGAGGTCTTTCACATCACTTACTGCCTGGCCCTTTTAATTGGAGATGCTGAGGATTGAACTTGGGACCTTCTATGCAAAGTGGAGGCCTTTCACTGATCCACAGCTTCTCTTCGTTGTATTTAAATTCTAGAGGTAGACAACAGCAACAAATAAGCGTACCATATTAAAAATTGTAAGAAAGGTTCTGTATTTGAGTCTGTTCAATACAGAGCAGGACCACTGGCCCCTCTAATTCTGTAGCACATTCTCTAATAAGCAACAACTCTTTCAAAATCTCAAGTAGAGAAAGCTCTTTTCCAGCCCTGCTTCCTGAGATTCATGGACTTAACCTATATGCACGCAAAGTATGTTGCTCTAATCATTGGATCTGCTGGCCCTTCCAAGCCCCACAAATCATGTAAATCACTACTGCAGGCCTGCACAAGCATAGCCTATCAGGGTTTCAGTAAATCCCCTGGGATCACTGATTGTCCAGAACTGTAAAAAAGGGGGTGATCTAGCATCCAATTGTCTACATTTTTGTGTTGTATTGGTCTGCTCTACTGAACACTAAATCCAGCCGCAGATCCAGAGGAGTTAGCCGTGTTAGTCTGTAGTTAAAAAATAGTAAAGAGTCCAGTAGCACCTTTAAGACTAACCAACTTTATTGTAGCATAAGCTTTCGAGAACTACAGCTCTCTTTGTCAGATGCAAGGATGCATCTGACGAAGACAGCTGAGGTTCTCAAAAGCTTATGCTACAATAAAGTTGGTTAGTCTTAAAGGTGCTACTGGACTCTTTACTAAATCCAGCCAATGATACTTCCACTGGACAAAGTGTGCTTAAGAAAGGCCAATTTGAGAAACTTGCTACCAACTCTTGTTTAGCTGGAAACAAAAAATCCCATACAACTCAAAAAACACGTTTTTGAAGCATTCATCATATTTTGTCCAAATGTTTGTCATTAAGTTTCCCTGTAGCTCATTCATCATCTATTTTTCTGGCTGTTTACAAACCCACATCCTTCTCTGTTGCTTGACTCGAGTGTTAGATCTGCCAAAAACTGCTTAAGAAACCTCAAGCAGGAAAAGAAACGTGGAATGTGCCTTTAAAAAAACCCAGCTGTACAGCAGCCCGAAATTCCCACACCAAGCAAACAAAAGGCAGCCAGGAAACAGTGGAGGGCAGGGACCCTCACATGGCTTTGAAGTCAATCAATCAGGTGGAACTCCTCAGCAAATCACAACTTCACTTCCTTGAAAATCAAATGTTTTTTTTCCTCCCCCCCAATAAGAGTGGGGAATATGTTTCGCTTTCCCTCTCCCCAGGAAAGGCAAATAAAAAACATACAGTCTATGAAAATAAAGCCACGAATCGCCCAAAGAAAGCCCGTTCAGAAGGGTTCACACGGAAGCCTCTCCAAGGGGAATTGCGTGACCCGAAAAGGCACACTCCGAATTTCGGATCGTGGAGGTTTTTAAGGAACAAACCAACAAGTGAAAAACAACAACGGGTAGGAGGAAGCGGGGCATTTTTTTTTTACGCACTAGCCGTGGGCAAAGAAGACTTCTAAAGAGGATATTTACAAAAAAAAAGGCAAAGACAAAAGAAAGATGCGCAAAGGGGGGATGGGGAGAGGAACGATTGCCCATGTTGGAAGGGGGGTGGGTTTGGAATGAGGAGGGGGTAGAAGGGAGATTTCCTTTTTTTTGTTTGGAAACCTCTGCCCATCTCAGCCCGGACCTAGAGACACGCGATCCTCTCCTTCGTGCCGAAATGCAACGTCTGCTTCTCTGCTGCTTCCATCTGCAATTCCTGGGGGGGCTCCGAGCCAGCGATCTCCGGTGCCTGCCTGCTCGCCACAGTCAGGGCACAGGGGGTGGGGGCGGGGAACGCCAGCCCAAATCGGTGCCAACTCCCAGCTGGAGCGGACGGGTTACGTTTTGGGGGGGGGGGAGGCTGCTGAATTTGCGCCGGTTCCAAGAGGCGCCCGATGAGGACTGTGGGGCGAACAGCCCCCCCCCCGGCGATGCAGCTCTGGTGGGGGGGGGGGGGAAGCCCGACATGGTGCTTCTTTTTCCAAGGCTGCCTTTCCAAGATCGCCTTCCCTACTCGCCTCTCTCTACGTAACGCCCTCTCGCAAGCGGACGCCATATTTTGTATCGCTGATGTCGACACAGGGAAACGTAGACATGTTTTATTTTGGGGAGGGGGGGTGCGCCGTCGTCTTCTCCTCTTTGGGCTCCCCCCGGCACGCACCCCTCGGCCCCCTCTTTTTAAAGAAACTTAGAAGGGTGCGTTGCAAAAAGATGCCTTGCCAAAAAAACACCCCCCCCATATTTTTTTAAACCCACCCGATCTCTCTTGCTCGACCACCTTCCTTGCCTCCCCAACCCCCTTCACCTCCCCTCGTCCCCCCGCCGAAGCGCTCCTCGCAAAACCGAGGCAAGAAAAGTTGCGTCGCCCGCAGCTGCCCGGTTCAGGGCGCAAAGCTCAAGCCCAGAAAAGTCCAGTGTGGCAGATCCACTGGCGAGCCTCGCTTCCTCCTTCCGATCAAGAGTGCTGTTCCCGTTTTTTAAAAAAATAATTCTCTTTTTTCCCCCCTCCATAAGGGCGGGTGAGTGGAGGGAAGGCGAAGGAGGGAGGGAAGGAGGGCGAAGTTTTTTTCCTACCTGCGACCCGAGCTTTGGAACGCCGAGAGACGAACTTTCCCCCGAATGGAACTCGCGGCGCGCGTTCTAGAACGTCGAGACTCTCGCCCAAACAATCCCCCCCCCAAAAAAAACAGGGGCGATTTTTTTTTTTTTAAAAAAAAATTAAAAGTCTCTCCGATCGGCGGCGGCGATCTACGCCAAAACCCACATGATCTCTGACGTCAGCTTGCGTATTTGCATACGATACAACCCGCGGCTGCTTCGCCCAGGGACCCTGGAGTCGGTAGAAAGTTTGCCGCGGCGAGCCAACTCTCGGCTCCGTCGGCGTCGCTCCCCGTGCCTCCCGCAAACTCCAGCGATTCTTTTCGAATACGCACACGTATGTCTTTACTTTTTATTTAGTAACTAATTTAGGGTGCAAGTCCTCGCGTGCTTACCTGGGAGGAAGCGCCACTGAACCTAGTGGGACTACTAAGGATGCGCGCAGAGTAAATCTTCTTTTTCCGCCCTCTGTCTACACGTGGATTGACCCCCCTCCCCCCAAATCTGTGCCACGTTTTAGCCTGACTTTGATGTACAGATCTTGCAATAAAGTGGAAGTTTGACTCCAGGAGGAGAAGAATCGCAGATACTAATATTGCTCATCCAACCTTTATGATGATGAGCACGCCGTGTGGCAGTCCGTCTCACCAGCGAATATTCTCAAGGCTGCCATCCTAAAAACACTTTCCTCGGGGTAAGCCCCATTGAATAACGCGGGACTTACTGCTGAGTAGATCTGCTTAGAATCGCTCCCTAAAACTCGGTTAACAAAACTTGTGGTAGGGTATGAGCTTTCGCGAGACACAGCTCCCTTCTTCAGTATCTGAAGAAGTGCGCTGTTGCTCACGAAAGCTCATACCCTGCCACATTCTGTTAAGTTTTATTGGTGCTGCTGGACTCTTGCTCTTTTCTGCTGCTTCAGACAGACTCACACGGCTACCCATCTTGATTAAACTCGCTTGTTTAGGAGAGAAATTCCTCATAGGAGTTACAACGCGGTCCCCTGCAGCGTTACTGGTAAACCTACGGAAATAGGTGAGCTTAGACTGGAGGAACTCCGCGGAGGGTAAAGACAGAGAGGATTAAGTTGCAATCCCATACACAATTACTTGGAAGTAAGTTCAGTTGAACTCGGTAGGGCTTCTCCTACCCTCGGTAGCTCCACTGAAAACGATGGGGCTCACTCCTAAATAAAAGAAGCATCGGAAAATAAAGGAAATGTTGGATGGCGTCCGTTTCTGTGATCAGTTCTAGTTTAAAATATTCCGCTTGGACCAAGAAAGTTTATTTCTCCGATCCCCCTCTCCTCCCTCCATGGCGACATCCAGAGCGACATCCTGAAAATCCAGAGTTCAATAGAAGTTTGCTGCTTCCTGAATGCTGTTGGTCCGTACCTTCTAAAGGCATTACATAGGCGTAAACGCTTTTGTTATGCGTTCAGCCTTCCCCCCCCCCACCCCATTCCATAGAAATATAGTCACAAATTACAAAGGTCTGAATGAAACCATGACAGATCCCTCCCCCGCCCAACACGCTGTGACCTCAATTGGAAATCCCATTCATTGTCCCAGCCACTGTCGCTTTGTTCCAAAGAAACTCCACCCCAAGAGCTGGATTCGATCTCAGTGCTTGAAATGATTTGGGGCGGGTCAGTTTCCTCTGCGGGTCACTTTGTAGTCACGTGTTTTGACCCTCCGATGGATGACGTTCTCTTGGCAAGCGCCCCCCCCCCCTTTCCTATTGTACTTCGAAGAATTCTACTTTAAAATATCCTGCTTGGACCAAGACAGTTGATAAGTTTCCGAAACGGGCAGAGTCCCTCCCAATCTAGAAAGATCCAACCCGAACTTCCCACCCTCCGTGGGACGCGGTGAACGCCGTCTAGACTGGCCTGGGGGTAGGTCGGCGGTTGGGTGAGAAATGATGCCGTGCAGCGAGGACCAGATTCAGAAGTGGTCGGATTGCTTCGCGGGTGGGTTTTCAGGCGTGCGCGGCTGACCTTTACCCTGAATCCCGCTGACCTGGCACTAGGGTTGCCAACCTCCAGGAGGGACCTGGAGATCTCCCGGAATTGCAACTGCTCTCCAGATGACAGGGATCAGTTCCCTGAAGGGAAATGAATGCTTTGGAGGGTGGACTACCTGGTATTTTATTCCACTGTGATCCCTCCCCAAACCCCTCCCTCAAGCTCTACCCCCAAATCTCCAGGAATTTCCCAACCCAGAGGTGGCAACCAGAAGTAATTGCAGTGAATAATGATCCCCCTACTCAGGCTGAAAGGGGACAGACAGAAGGAGATGCCAAGGGGTGCCTGAGCAGATCTGATGCAATCTTCCATATATTTTGGCATGTGGGGGAAAAAAAGTAAAGTTCACAATGTCACTGCAGAGTTCCACAAACTGTTGCGAGCACCCACGTGGAGCTGCCAGACGCCTGGTGAGTATATTGTGATCGCAAGAAAGAGCAACGTGCTCCCAGCCTGGGCGACGCTGCTCGCTTGTGTGGGGCTGATTCTCTTGTGTGCCTGCTTCTCCTTTGCCAGGAGGGAGAAGGAAAGACATGACGCTGTGGGCTTACCAACAGCCTGGAGAAAATGGGTGCTGGCCCTTTAATAGAGGCTGTTATTTGCCTGATGATGTCACTTACCTTCCTGCCTTGAGGAGCTTCTGCTCCCCATTTCCACATATTAAGCCTCTATTAAAGGGACAGGGCATCCCGCCCCCGCCCCCCGCCACCCTTTTCCACTTTGCTGGCAGTCCTAGGCATTAGCTTGCCTTGGGTGGGAGCCGGGGAAGGGGCTGAGAATACCGATCATGTTCACAGAATGATTTCCTGCCTCGGTGTTTGCAATGATAAATCCTGATCTAAGCAACTTAATAGGAATGTGTGAGTCTACTTTAGTCAACTTGTTGACTGACATATTACATTAAATTTTTTTTTTTTGCAAAAACACTTTGCAATCCACCCTGTACAACGATCTTGTGAGCAAATAAGAAACTTCTGGGAGAATATAATCAAAACAATAGCAGCCATCACAGGGTACGTGGTACCTCAAACACTAGAGGTTATATTGTTGAGTCTTTGGTCAGATCCTTCCATACCAAGAACTAGAATTAATTTTATCTCAACCCTACTATCAATAACCAAATTAGTTATTACTTCCAAATGGAAACAAAAAAAATTGCCCACAGTCACAAATTGGAAAGATAGACTATGAGACTATTCCATAATGGAAAAGCTGGCGGATCAAATAACCCAAATGGAACAACAAAAACATAACTCCCATTTCTTGGAGCAATGGCTTCCAGTTTTGGAATATCTAACTAATAATGAATCCACAAACCAAACATCCCCAAGAATGGAATACTGTCAAAGACTGGCATCACTTTGATTTTTTTCTTAGATTACTGTATCGTTGTACATCTGTAAATAGTTTGTAAGTATTGTATACTACTTCATCGACGTTGCTGTATTAAAGTTAAGGAGACAAGAATTACATATTCAAACGTTTTAAATCTCTTTAATGTTTATTTGTTTATTAATTGTTAATGACTGTAAAATTGAAAAATTATTGAATAAAATATAAATAAAAAAAAACACCTTGTGAGATGGGCTATTTTCTCCCTCCTGGGGTCCCTGTGGCACTAAACAGCTGCATGCCAGGCAGAAATCCAATTCGTGCAGTTTAGAGATGCAGTGGCGTTTCAGCCTGCCATGCGGCTGTTAAAGAAACAGATCAGAAGCGAGTCCTGTGCAAGCTGCAGATGAACGTTCCATGTGCGATGTGATATGATATGTAATGCTGGTGTGTTGTAGTGGTCACAGTAAGATCTAGGAGTCTCTGGTTCTAATCCCCACTTCGCTCTGCAGGTTCACTAGGTGAACAAGGATAAGCTTATAAACTTAACTTTGAACAATTGCATCTTATAAGTTAAAATGGAGCATTGGTGAGCTAGTTGACTACCTTGTTTGCACAATCCAGCAGAGAAACCACTGGATTTCAGTTTAGGAGGCACATTCACTGTATAGTCCTGAGCGAGCCAGCCTTTCTTAAGTTTTCCATCTGTAAAATGGGGGAAAAGAAAATAGCCTGTCTCATAAGGTTGTTGTACAAGATGGGTCGCAAACTGCTTTGCTAGTTTTACAATATAATATTAATAATATCAGTGGATTAGCACTGATCAGAATAAATGTTTCCTGTGAGTAAACATGGTTAAGTTCTCGCTATAATGCAGTCACACTTTTAATCTGTGATGAATGAACTCGGTGATTATTATGCTGAGCTCTAAATCTCCATTCTCCAATAACGCTTTAATTGTATTTCAATTGCACTTAGAGTAATGCTTTCACCATTTCAAATTGCTGCTATGGCTTAGTGCCCTTTTGACTTATCACCTCCAGTGAACTGTATTCTTATTTCACACTCGCTTGAGCTTTAAAATTATCCCACTTGCTGGTTTGCATTTGATTTTCTAAATACCAGGCTGCATGTTGTTATGGCCCGTGAGAACACAATAACAATTTAATATCGGATAAAAGGTAATTATAGGGTACTCTTTGGCAGAGGATAATTAATAGCTTACTTGAAAGTCATGGAAGCCCTGGAGTTTGGATTTATATTTCAACAACACATTTCAAATCCCCCCCCCCCCCCCAGTTTGATTTGGGTGTTATGAAACTATGGGATATACCAACATTCTCCTGTTTTTCTTCCTTCTGCAAATTATACAATTGTGTTCAAAAAACTGCAATTTGTCTAGACTGAATTATTTGTCCTCCTCACCATTCCTGAAAAGATTGAATAAGCTGGACTGAAACTGGTGAGATGTAAATACATTCAAAAGTCCTAGATCTATAAGGTTTTCATCTGTAAACAACAGTGTTCCATGTCTTCAACCGTTTCATGTGTCCACGTTCCTTCTCAAGGAAGAGAAGTGGTACGCCCCTTCATGTGTAGGCCAATAAGTTTAGGGTCAGGGTGCAAATCAAATTGGTATTCATGATCTGTAGGTGACGTGAATGGGTGGGAGATCTGTACAAGTTGAAGCAATGACCACGATTAGACAATATTCCTGATTGTTTATGTAACATAAGAGTAGCCATGTTGGATCCAAGCCATAGTCCATCTAGTCCAGCGTTCTTTTTCATGGAGTAACCAACCAGCTGCTCCTAAATCGAGGCATTCCACTTACTCACCATGGCTAATGGCCACTGACGGACGTGTCCTCTGTGAATTTGTCTCATCTCCTTTAACGCCCACTGATCTCATGGATCTCACCACATCCTGCACCAGAGAATTATATGAGCTCAAAGTAAAGTAGTAGTTCCTTCTCAGTGCCATTCTAAGCAAGTCTCCTCAGAATCTTACTGAATGAGACTTAGGCTGATTCCGTACACGTTGGATAATGCACTTTCAATGCACTTTATCAATCATTCAAGGTGGATTTTTTGTTCTGCACACAAAAAGAATCTGTTCCAAATGGTCTATAAAGAGGATTGGAAGTACATTATCCAACATGTGCGGAATCAGCCTTACTCTCAGGAAAGTGTACTTAGGATGGCAGTATCTGTCTATCCTAAGTCTACAGCCCATCGACTTCATGGAGTGCCCATAGCACTGTTCATATGTTGTGGAAACACATGCCAGTAAGAATCAAGGCATGTTTGCTTTACAAATGAAACGGGGGATCAGTACCCGGATAAATGTGGGATTTAAATCACATGGGCAGCTATACGTGTGTTGAATGTAACAAGAGAATTACTTTATGTATAAAGAAAAATCAAGTGTACATTGTACATGCATTGTACATGCATTCATTGTGACTTGTGAACAGATGTGATTCTGCACACGTTGGATAATGCACTTCCAATCCTCTTTATAGATCATTTGGAACGGATTTTTTTGTGTGCAGAACAAAAAATCCAACTCAAACGATTGATAAAGTGCATTGAAAGTGCATTATCCAACATGTGCGGAATCAGCCTATAGGGGAGAAAGCTCTCTTCACCATATGCATAGTTTTATAAACTTTTCTCTAAACTAAAAAGTCCCAGTCTCATTAGCCTTTCCTCATAGGTCTTGTTCTGATATCTCTTTCCTGAGCGTTTGCCGGTGCTACAATATCCTTTTCTGTGATATGGCAACTAGAACTTTATACAGTATTCCAAATGAAGATACATCACAGATCTATACCAGAGCGTTATGATATTGGCCATCTTATTGCCAGTCTTTTATTCCTGATGCACAGAGAGTCGATGTTGCCATTGAACTATCCGCCATGACTTCAAGATCACTTCCAGGAGCAGTCGTTGCCCCATCAGCAGGGCTTTTTTTCTGGGAAAAGAGGTGGTGGAACTCAGTGGGTTGCCAGCACAGGGGGCAACCCTTGGCAGGAGGTGGTGCCCCTGGTACCACATGTGCGTGCGCAAAGTGCACACATGCTCCCAGGGCCAATGACGTCACTTTGGGTCATCTGGAACAAGGGGGGAGTTTTAAAAAGTTTAAATTGCCCTCGGTGAAAATGGTCACATGGCTGGTGGCCCCACCCCCTGATCTCCAGACAGAGGGGAGTTTAGATTGCCCTTCGTGCCACTTGCCGTGGAGGGCAATCTAAACTCCCCTCTGTCTGGAGATCAGGGGGCGGGACCACCGGCCATGTTACCATTTTCAAGACGTTCCCCGCGTTCCAGCTGAAAAAAGCCCTGCCCATCAGCATACATTTAAAGTTAGCATCACTCACATTGAACGTCATTTGCCCACTCAGTTCAGAGAGATCCTTGGAGTGGGGAGGCGGGTCCTCACAACTGGCTCTCGTCCTCACCATCCTATGTAATGTCGTGTCAATTTCAGATCATCAAATCAATTAAATAGTTCTGACTATTGATCTATGCAGACCATCCCCATTAGTTATTTTCCTTCATAGCGAGAGCTGACCATTTGCTCCTCTGCTCTGCTCTTTCTCATCCAGCAGCTTTCTCATTCATGGGAAGACTAGGGTTGCCAGCCTCCAGGTAGTGGCTGGAGATCTCCCAGAATTACAACTGGTCTCCAGGCCACAGAGATCAGTTCACCTGGAGAAAATGGCTACTTTGGGAGGTGGACACTATGGAATTATGCCATGCCAAGGTCCTTTCCCTCCCCAGGTTCTCCAGGTTCCACCCCTTAGATCGCCAGGAATTTCCCAACTTGGAGCTGGCAGCCCTAGAGAAGACCCATCTTTTTACCCTATGATTACCAAAGAACCCCCCTTGGTTGGTGAGATGTGGAGGGGAGCCAGGCAGACTCTTCCTCAGTAGTCCTTATTGCTCCAGACACTTAATAATTCTATCTTCAATAACAGTTTCCACTAATTTACTCAGAACAGACGTTCGGCTAACCCAGACTATAATTTTCTGGATCCTCTTCTTTTAAAAATTGGCACTCTGTTTGCTACCTTCTACTCCAAGGGAGAGGAAGCCAGTTTTAGTGACAAGTTGCATGTTTTTATTAGGAAGTCAGCAATTCAGCATTTGCGTTAATTAAGAATCTTTGATGTGTGCTGTTTGGATTGGGTGACTAGTTAGTTTTTCATTTGCCCATTAGGCCTACACATCCTCTCTCACCTCCTTTATTTCACTCGTTCTTTTGAAAATCTTCCTGAAACTTGCAGCTGCAGAATGGGTACGTGCCCCACATTTTCCACAATGAAAACTGATGCAAAGAATTCATACAGTTCACTGCAATCTCCCTGTCTTCCTTTAGCAACTCTTTCTCCCTTTGTCATCCAAGGGCCCTGATGCCTCCCTGGCCAGTTTCCTGCTTCTGATGTGTTTACATATATTATTGCTTATTTTAATATTCTTCAGTAATCTTACCTCATTTTTCTTTTCACTTAAGTTATCAATGTATATTTTACAAGCAACGGCGCTCCTTCCAGGTAGGGTTGCTGACTCTGAGCTGGGAAATTCCTGGAGATTTGGGGGTGGATCCTGGAGTGGGTGGGGTTTAGGGAGGGGAGGGAGCTCAGCAGGGTATAATGCCATAGAGTCCACCCTCCAAAGTAGCCATTTTCTCCAGGTGAACTGATCTCTGTGGCCTGGAGACAAGTTGTAATTCCAGGAGATCTCCAGCCACTACCTGGAGGCTGGCAACCCTAAGTATAATGCCATAGACTTCACCCTCCAAAGCAGCCATTTTCTCCAGGGGAACTGATCTATGTCACTTGGAGATCAATTCTTGGAGATCTCAAGGCACCACTTGGTGTTCAACTATGGTTGCCAGGTGTCTGGTTCCCCCCTGGACAGTCTGTTTTTTTATCAGACTGTTTGGGGGGAAAGCTGTTAAAATACCGTACATATAAGTGTCTGGTATTTTTGCATGTGGGGGAGGAGTGGTTGGCCTCTGGCCTGCAGAAACTGACGGTAGCACTAGAAGGTCTTCCTGTACCATGTCCTCCCCCCCGCTCTCCTGGGGAAGTGGCCAACAGGCCTGCACCACCTGTGCCACCTCTCCCCTGCTTCCAGCCTGCTCGTCTGACTTCCTGCAAGCCGAGGATACGGCCGGCTGGCCCACTTGCCCGGCTGCCAGTGTGTCAAGGAAGTGACGTCATCATGTTGGAATTGAGTGGAGAGAAACAGTTGAGTCGGTGTTGGGGGCCCTGTCTGTTTTTGTGGGGGAGGCCATCTGGCAACTCTAAAGTCAACATAAATGAAAAGAAATGTGTCCCAAAGATCTTTCAGCCACTAAGGGTGATCAATGGTGTTCAAGCCACAAATTTATAACCCCTGCTGTGTTGTGTTGGGGTGGCAATTATGTACTAAAAGCCAATGTTTGCTTTCTTCAGGGAAGTGTGAGCATTCACACATCCACATATGCATCATGACAAAACGGCTGTAGGAACAGACATCGATGAGAATAGAAGGTTGAGGATTTGAGATGAGAAGAGCAAGGGTCTGAAATGTTTGTATTGAATTTGTGGGTGATGGAGGCTGGGCCGTCTTTTTTAACTACCATTTCAGCTGTGAAATCTGAATTTCATATTTGAAGCATTTCCATAACAACGCTTTGTGAAGTGATAAATGCAGACTAACAATCTCCTTCCAGGCCTGGCAGCCAAAATATGTGAGGAAAAATATGGATTTAATTCCCCCCTCCACCGCAGGATTGCAAAGGGAACAAAGTCACAAAAGCACCTGTGCAAGACACTGAAGTTCGTCTACAGTGCCTTTGTACTTCCCTAACTCGTCTTATCTTTTTGTTTCCTGAAGTCTGCTCCTGGACATATGGTTATGAAGTCCTATATGGGGGTCACTGTTGTGTGTTAATAGAGAAACATGCTTATTTTTTCAGCTTTGCTACTCAGAATCACAAGCCCAGAATTTAAGGGTATGTGATCACATGCACTCCCTTAGGGCAGGAGGTGGGTAGCCTGGCATTCACTTTATTAGATGTTTTTGCACTTGCGTATAGCGCATGCGCACTCCCAGGCTGTGCACTGACAGCACTTCCAGGAAGTGATGTTATTGCGTAGGGCTTTGTGTCACCCCTGGGAGTGCTCCTGCACTCTGCAGTGGGCCAATTTGGACTCCATATGGGCTGAATTGGGCCTCTTTGGGGCCTAAATTGCCCCAAAGAGGCCTAAATTGCAAAGCGCAGGAGCCTAATTTTGCCTCTTTGGGGCCTAAATTGCAAAGTGCAGGAGCTTGCCTGGGCTCCCCTGGCAGCACTCCTGCCCTCTGCTGCAGGCTGAATCAGGCCTCTTCATGGCAGGCCAATTTAGGTCCCAAACGGGGCCAATTTGGCCCGTTTGGGCCCAAATTGGTCCACTTCAGAGAGCAGGTGCACACCCCGCTGCCCGGGAGCGCACCCTGGGAGGCACGTTCCCCTTCCTTTCCCCCTGCCAGTCAGGTAAGCGGTGGTAGAGGGTGAAGAGTGGGAGCAGGGGATCCCCCATCTCCAGTGGGGACTGCCAACCATGAAAATGTTTCTTGTAATGGTCGCTTTCACGCTATCTGTGCAATCTGAAACAAAATGGGACCCTTCGGAGTCCAGTCAGTGGGCTTTTAAGGGGTAACTCTGTTTAGGATTGCACTGGAGTTCAAGCAGGGGTCCCAGATAACAAATTTACTCTGACTTCCTGATAAAATCTAGCAGCTCCCATTTTGTGGGCAGCAGCCCACAAAATATTTAGTTGAAAGTAAGTCCTATTTCTCCACGCAATTTTCTTTTGCTATGTTTACAGCCTGATAGACTACATTCTGTTCTTTTTGTATCCAGTCATGGCATTTTTGAATTAGTAGGTCATTATTAGTTCTTGTTGGAGTGTTAGTAGGTAAGTGAGAGTGCCTTTCTCTTTGTAGCCAAAGCCAGTGCTAATTTATTTCATTTTTGATTGCAATTTCCCAATAGCACTAGAATGATTAATATTGTATTTACTTCATTTGTACCCTACCTTTCTTCCCAGTCAGGACCCTAAACAGCTTATATCATTCTCCGCTCTTCCATTTTAGCCCCACAACCACCCCGAGAAGTACATTAAGCTGAGAGTATGTGATTGGCCCAAGGTCACCTGGGAAGCTTCTGTGGCAGAATGGGGATTCAAACCTGGGTCTCTCGGGTTCGAGTCCAACATTCTAATCGCTACACTTCAGAAGCTAGAATCAGAAAGGTAGAAGGAAAATTTAAAGGGATGATAATCCCAAAAAAACTTCAGTCGCACTTTTAGTGTCCCCATCGTCATCGAGCATAAGAAGTGGATTTTATTTCTTTAAATCACCACAAATTAAATCGGGGGGGGGGGGGAGACAGGAAGACAAAGGGGAAAACAGTGGAATGCAGCACTTTGCCAGTGATGTCATCTGGATTAAGACTGAAAAGAACTAATCCTTGCAATTCCGGACTAAATGGCTAGTGTGGAAGAAGCAACCAAATGTGCTCTTCTTGGCCTCCAGAAGCAGAAGTCGTAGGAGAAAAAAAGCTGAAGTGACAGAAGAGAAATTCTCAGGCTCCGTATGTCTGTATTCCTCTCCTTGCGTGGCTTATCGCGCTCATGTTGACCCTGCAATTCTCCCCAATTTATAAATCGAAGTGCCAGTAACTGCAGAATACAATGCTAAATTCTTATTGGATGAGGGTTGCTTCTGGAAGCGGTGTGCCTGATAGAAGGCTCAAACAGGGCCTGTTCAAGCAATGTGTGCTGGGAGGGGGCACAAGAGGGAGAAAACAACAAGTGATCTTTGGCAAAATGCTCTCTATTTTTATGGGCCATTAAGCATTTTGCAAAGATTAGCTCATTAGAATGATAAAGGAGATGAGTCAGTGCTAAGCTGTATTCCTTATGGTGAAGCCATTTTATTAATAAGTCCCCTAAAGACCCATCATTCATTTTCTATGGAGGGGGGGGGGCAGTATTTTGCAGTCCCTGAGTTCTGGATAAAGTTGCCAACAGTCTGGAGGAAAAAAAGGCTGTCACTTTAACAGAAGCTTAATGGATGGAAATGGAAAGGCCGCTTTCATGGCATGGAGGTAAATAACATCACTGGGTAAACATCATCTTATTAAACTGCGATTAGAGGGACAGTGACACAGAGATCTCTGTCTTTTGGTGCTACGCCTCTGAAGACGCCAGTCACAGCTGCTGGCGAAACGTCAGGAACTACAATGCAAAGACCACGGCTATACAGCCCGGAAAATCCACAACAACCATCATTTTCTTCTAGTGTTCCAGGATGTTGGTTAGAATTTGCAACCAAATTATAATTCAGGCTGAGGAGAGTTTGCCCATGACTACCAATAATGGAACTATTTGCTAACACACAGCAAAGAGTGCTCTCAAGTCATAACTGACTTATGGCAATCCCTGGTGGGGTTTTCATGGCAAGAGGTCTCCCATCCAATTACTAACCAAAGCTGATGCTGCTTAGCTTCTGAGATCTGACAAGATCTGGCTCACCTGGCCTATGCAGGTCAGGTCAGATTAGGGCACCGTTTGCTAACATTCCTCTTTTATTGCAAACTGCTGGAGCGATCAATAGCCACTGGAAATGTGTTGTTTAGTGTTCATCAGGTGAACTTTGGTAGTGCAGAGCTGGTCTAGAAGATCTCTATATTTAGCCTGGGGCTAACAGTTTTGACAATTATCTCATGCTTCTCCATCCTGGCTACCGCTTACCACCTATAGCGAAGTGCAAAGATTCCTTAAATATACTCATTAAAACAAGATATCTTCCGTATTAAATATCAAGCCGTTTTTCCAACAACAAAGGCACAAGTTGAACAACTGGTCTGACAAAAAGCTTTAATGTACATGTAACTTTTCTTTGTATGGGTTCTATGGGGCTTAGGAAGCAACCTTTCACACAATTTTAAGCTAAGAATTTTTTAAGCTCCTCAGCTACCATCTTCTTCCTCCGCTGCCTGGCTTTAGCTCATGACTCCACCCTACTGGGCTCAACCAATTACCTCATAGGTGTTACGTGCACATCCAGTAAAAATGCAACATAAACCAGTTAAAAACTAATGATCAGAGCAGGAATATGCTGAGTATAACTGAACTGGCTAACTGAGATCAATTCCTAGCCAATTAATTTTTTAAAGACAATATGGAGCCTGAACTGTGCAATGGGGAACATCATCATACACAAACCATGAGCCAGTGTTGGTCTCCTGTCCATATAAATCACCAGTCAAGGAAGAAAGCAAATACTTGGTTATAGACAATCCATTGTGTAGGGTTTCCAAACATTGCCTCTGCAAATGCTGGGAGGTTTTGAGGTCTTTACCATGGAGACCGGGGAAATTCCTAGACAGTCACTATGTGGAGGCCATTTTTTTCTTCTGCTTCTTAATTTCTTGGTGGTGGGAAGTTGAGGCTGAGGGCAGGTAATTCCATGTCCCAGGTGGGTAAATGGAAGGCCTGTGGTAGTGGAGAGTGTTGTCAAGTCATAGGTGACTTATGGCAGCTGCCTGGTGGGTTTTCATAGTGTTAGCCCAAAAGGGTCCCACCCACTCCTGGCCCAAATAAGGAGAAGGCAGGCAGAGTAGAAGGAGTACAGAAAGTCTTTATTGCAATAAAGGGAGGACCAGGTTCTTAACACACAGAAGTTACCTCAGGTTCCTCACAGAAAACAAAGCTGCTGCCCCTTTTATACTAAGGACAGTCTATTCCATATATGGTCATTCAAGCTAATTGGCCTACTTCAGTGGTGCAGTATGAAGTTCAAGGCACTTGTGTGTCTAAACGGTTAAACAAGTTAAGTTGATCATGTCCTCTGGCTCTGCCTGTGATCAGTATATTTCTTCAGGAGCACTAGGTCAGACGTGAGGTATGTGCCATCAGTGGCAAGAGACTAAGAGAGGTGGTTTGCCATTGCCTGGTCTGCAACCTGGTCTTCATTGGAGGTCTCCCATCCAATCACTAAACAAGGCTGACCTTGCTTAGCTTCCTAAATCTGATGAGCTCAGGCTTGCCTGGGCTATCCAGGTCAGGGCAAATTGAGGCCCTACCGTGGCTAAAAAGCCCTGTTCCCATACAGTCTCTTCAGAGGTGGAACCTACAAAGGAAACTTGCATTTATGGAGAATGAATGCCATAGCTCAGTGGTTGATCACAGTCTTTTGGAACTGAACTTGGATTGCTTCTCTTTGACCTTCAGTTATATCTCATCCCTCTGCCTGGCTTGATTTGTGGTGCAGAGTACCCTCAAGTCATAGCTGACTTATAGTGACCCCTGGTGGGGTTTTCATGGCAAGAGACTGAGAGAGGTGGTTTGCCATTGCCTGCCTCTGCAACCCTGGTCTTCATTGGAAGTCTCCCATCCAATTACCAACCAAGGTCAACCCTGCTTAGCTATTGAGATCTGATGACATCAAGCTCATCTGGGCTATCCAAGTCAGGGCACCTGACCTGATTATCTGGTCTGTAGTTCCAATTCATTCTCATGTGCCCCTGAGAGGCTCTAATCCCATCATGGAGGACGCTGTTTCTCCTCCCAAGAGCACACTGGCCTGCAATAAACTCTGTTTTAATAATCTCATGCCTTCATCATGCTGAAGGAAAATCATAAGCCACGGCTCTGGAGATCAGCTCATAATGTGCTTGTCAAGTTGCAATGCATCCAAGTGAAATGAGCTGTGCTTCTCACTTCATGCGCTCTTTGAAGCACCTGGGAGAAGCATTATAGCGTATAGACAGCTACGTTTAAACAGAAAGTTGTAATGCAATCACTCATCTTTATATGTGGAGTTATTGCAAGGGTCTTCATTGCTAATGGTTTTTTCATTAATAGCTTGCTCCATTTTTTATTCTGTGTGTTCTCAACATAAAATCAATGGCTCCAGTTATGTCCCTAGCGAGAAGCTTATTTACATCATACTAATCTTTCATTCCCGATCGAAAGGTGTGTCATGTTTGATGGCCATCCGAGGGCATCAGATGTGGAGGATAACATATTATTACTTGTATATTGTGGATAATGTATTATCACTTGTATACTGCCTCCTTCACATAGAAAACTAGATGACAGGCAAATGAATTCTAAGTCTTTTACCAGCTTGTTTTCTATATGCAAGGCATTATTTTGAGTGGAGGATCATTTAGTTGTGGCAAGTAGTATAGCCCAGACACAGGTTTCTGCACAAAGGTACCGGCTGGATATTAGGAAGAACGTTTTCACGGTCAGAGTAGTTCAAAAGTGGAATCAGCTGCCTAGGGAGGTGGTGAGCTCCCCTTCACTGACAGTTTTCAAGAAGAGGCTGGATGAATATTTGTCAGCGATGCTTTAGGCTGATCCTGCACTGGGCAGGGGGTTGGACTAGATGGTCCGTATGGCCCCTTCCAACTCTGTGATTCTATGAAAGCCTTTCCCTCTTCTCTTTGTTTCTTTTGTCTTTCGGCTCATAAGAGTTTTAAAAAGCAGGCAAAAAAAATCTGATAGTGGAAGAAGGGAATAATATTTGTTTATTCAGATTAAAATTCTCTGTGTTTTGCCAAGAAGGCTTCTTCAGGGGAATCTACAACACAATATAATAAAGAGTTATAAGCAAAGACTTCCCATAATTAAAAAATAATTTAATTTAAATTAATTAATTTAATTGATAACATTTATTTAAGTTATATAATATACAAAAGATAAAAATGTATTCAATAGCAAATGTACAGTCATTAACGGTTAAAAAACAACTACTTGAAAGAGCAACTATTTCAAACAGCAAGCGTCCATTCCATTGCTTGGATCGTTTAAAAGGAAGAGAGCAAAAATTTCTCAGTACTCGAGAGATAAAATAATGAGTCTCCATCAAACAAGATCTGGCTCAACATGAAAGAAAGCCTTTTTATTTTCTGTTGAAGCAGAATATACTATACTGTGTTGTAGATTCCCCTGAGGACACCTTCTTGGTGAATTGCTTAGGGAATTTTAATCCATATAAACAAATATTTTTTTCTGTTTGCACTATCAGGTTTTTTTGGCCTGCTTTTTTAATCTCTGTGATTGGTGTGACCATCTTGTTTTTCTTCTTGGTTCATAAGAGTAGCCATGCTGGATCAGGTCTTATAGGTCCACTAGTCCAATCCCTTTCCTAAAGTTAGAGCATCCCCCCATGACGGCTGTTCAGTCCCTACTTGAAGAGAGGCAGAGCCTGTCCCTCAGGCCCCAGGATAACTGATTCCTTTGTCAAATTGCTCGCACCATGTCCCACCAAATTCTACCCTTCTGTAGCTGAAGCCCATTAGATGTATTCTTTTCTTCTGGAGCAGCAGAGAACAAACCATTGCCCTCTTCCATGTAACAAACGCTTCTGGTATTTATAACAACAAAAACAACAACATTCAATTTATATACCGCCCTTCAGGAGAACACTTAACAACAACAGCAACTGTGATTCTCGAAAGCTTATGCTACAATAAAGTTGGTTAGTCTTAAAGGTGCTACTGGACTCTTTTTGATTTTGCTACTACAGACTAACACGGCTAACTCCTCTACGGTAGTGGTTAAGAGAGCCAGTTTGGTGTAGTGGTTAAGAGCAGTGGGACTCTAATCTGGAGAGCCGGGTTTGATTCCCCACTCCTCCATTTGAAGCCAACTGGGTGACCTTGGGCTAGTCACAGCTCTCTAGAGCTCTCTCGGCCCCACCCACCTCACAGGGTGTTTTGTTGAGGGGATAATAATGGCATACTTTGTAAACCACTCTGAGTGGGTATTAAGTCATCCTGAAGGGCGGTATATAAATCTAATGTTGTTGTTCTCTTCGTCAGATGCATCTGATGAAGAGAACTGTGATTCTCAAAAGCTTATGCTACAATAAAGTTGGTTAATCTTAAAGGTGTACTAGACTTTTTTTGATTTAACCACTACTGGCGCTCTTAACCACTACACCAAACTGTCCGACAATCAGGGTCCAAAAAAAGAGGAACTAGTTCCTTGAGTATAACAAGTGTCTACTTCTCAGTACAAATTTCTTCCAGGTCCAAACCCAACCTGATTTCCACTGTCACATTTTTATGCAACTCAATTGGAATGTCAATGAAACCCATGGTTCACCCTTCCTCCATCAAACAACAAACACCCTGTGAGGTGGGTGGGGCTGAGAGAGCTAGAAGCTGTGGCTGACCCAAAGTCACCCAGCTGGCTTCCAGAATCAAACCCGATTCTCCAGATTAGAGTCCCACGCTCTTAACCACTACACCAAACTGGGACGCAATTATGTCCCTTTCCCCAGCTTTCTTTTCTCTTGGCTAAACATATCTGTAATGTTTTCAAGTGTGTGTGTGTGTGTGTATGTGTTTAAATGCTTGGTGTGGCACAGATGAAGTGTGAAAGAGAGGGACGAGTGAGTGATATGATTGGTTGATGACAGAGAGTGGGCGGAGTGAAGGCAGTTTTTAGTTTCTGAGAGAAATAAAAGAGTCAGTCAGGGCAAGAGAGGCGAGCTGTGTGCAGCCTGAGAGGGTCCATGTATTTCTGAAAGAAAGGCAACCTGTGTGGAAGCCTGAACTGTGTGTGACTGTGAGACAATATATTCATTCTATTTGAAGCTGGCAAACTGTGTGTGTGTGCCTGAGAGAGAAAGTCTATGTGTATTTAAGTGAGAGGTTGCTATCTGTAGTAGGCAAACTGTGTGAAGTCTGAGAGATCTGAGTGACTGTGTCTATGAAAAGAAACTTTAAGAACCAACAACACTCTTTGAAACCATCAAGCTTAAGAAATATTATGAAACCGATACACTTATAAAAATAAAAGTTTCCTTTGCTTTTTTATATCCCAGAGTATCTGTCATTCCTATATCCCATTCCTATCCTTAGGGCCACATAGTACCAAGAAGGAGCCTGACGCTTGGGCATGTTACTAAAGGGGAAATTTAAATAAAATATCTTGGAATATAATTCAAGAACCAATCCAGATAAGGCCTGATGATAAGGTGATATCGGCAGCTAAAACTGTGTGGAGAAGCAGGCTGAAAGAAGCTATTGCTATTGCTTCCCCCCACATGTGCGTGCAAAGCACGTGTGCACACCTGGACTGCGTGATGATGACATGCGGCAGGCAGCTGGGACAGCATGTGTATGTCCTCCCAGCCATCCCACACAGTTGCTCTGCACGCCACCCTGGCCGCCTGCTGCACCTGGCCTGCAGCTGCTGACACATGGGGGACGTCGCATCATGACATTTTCTTGGCAGAATTTTTTTTATGGGGTGATTTGCCATTGCCTTCTCCAGTCATCTACATTTTATCCCTAGGAAACTGGGTACTCATTTTACCAACCTCAGAAGGATGGAAAGCTGAGTCAACCTTGAGCTAGCTACCTGAACCTGGCTTCCGCCAGGATCGACCTCAAGTTGTGAGCAGAGCTTGGGCTGCAGTACTGTATCTTACCACTCTGTGCCATCTGCATTTATGATAATCTCATCTGTATCAGCAGCAGGAAAAGAGGAAGACCTAAAACGAGGTGGTTTGACTCAATAAAAGAAGCTACGCCCTCCAGTTTGCAGGATCTGAGCACATCTGTTAATGATAGGACGTTCCTTAAACTGAATGTTGTTATTGTTATTTTTATTATAATTTCCTTGGGCCAGTCCCCTGGCAGATACCACCCCCTCTATCATAACATCAGAGTGTTTTAAAGGTTTTTTAAATTAGCAATTGACTATTGTTATAATGCATATCTAGTTCTCGGAATTCCCAGCTTTAATTTTTAAACAAACAAGTCTTTAGCCCCTTTGCCTTTACATCTCCACATGAAAAGGGGCTAAAGTCTTCCTTTTATTAAAAAAAAATGAAAGCTGGGAATTCAGAGAACTTGATGTTATAATGACATGACAATATAAAACACACCCACAAAAGAGCCTTTCCTAATGTTGAGGGGAGAAAATGGCTGGGGACAGGGTATGAGAAAATGGAGGTTTGGAGGTTTTTCATTCATAGGGTCGCCATAGGTTGGAAACGACTTGACGGCACATGACACACACACACACATCTGTATCAGAAATCCTGCTCACCACACCTGCAACCATCTATACCAGTGCTGAATGCTAAAACATAGGCAAGGGGCAGGGAAAGAAAAGGGACAGAAAAGCAATGTGTCAGTAATTACTCGGTACACACAGGGGATTACCTTTACCTTTAACATTCAGTTTATATACCCCCCTTCAGGACAACTTAATGTCCACTCAGAGTTGTATGGGGTGATTTGCCATTGCCTTCTCCAGTCATCTACATTTTATCCCTAGGAAACTGGGTACTCATTTTACCAAGCTCAGAAGGATGGAAAGCTGAGTCAACCTTGAGCTAGCTACCTGAACCTGGCTTCCGCTAGGATCGACCTCAAGTTGTGAGCAGAGCTTGGGCTGCAGTACTGTATCTTACCACTCTGTGCCATGGGGTTCCTTAAACTGAATGTTGTTATTGTTATTTTTATTATAATTTCCTTGGGCCAGTCCCCTGGCAGATACCACCCCCTCTATCATAACATCAGAGTGTTTTAAAGGTTTTTTAAATTAGCAATTGACTATTGTTATAATGCATATCTAGTTCTCGGAATTCCCAGCTTTAATTTTTAAACAAACAAGTCTTTAGCCCCTTTGCCTTTACATCTCCACAAGAAAAGGAGCTAAAGTCTTCCTTTTATTAAAAAAAATGAAAGCTGGGAATTCAGAGAACTTGATGTTATAATGACATGACAATATAAAACACACCCACAAAAGAGGCTTTCCTAATGTTGAGGGGAGAAAATGGCTGGGGACAGGGTCTGAGAAAATGGCTGCGATGTGGGTGGGAAACTCTGAACTTTCTTACTTTGGAAAAGATCAGAGAAAACCCAGGAGAAAACCCAGGAAAGCCCCTCTTCCCAAAAGTATTGAACTGGGGGCAGATAACTGACCTGGAAACAGCCCAGCCATAGGGTTGCCAACTCTGGGTTGGGAAATTCTTGGAGATTTTGTGGGTGTAGCCTGAGGAAGAACCTCAGAAGGGTATAATTCCACCCTCCAAAGCAGCCATTTTCTCTAGGAGAACTGATCTTGGTAGATAGGAGATCAGTTCTTCAGCTGTAATTCCAGGAGATCTCCAGGTCCCACCTGGAGGCTGGCAACCCATAGCCCAGGTGATGTTATTTATTTCCATGCCATGACACCTTCAGCTGCCCATTTCCATACATTAATCCCTCTGTTAAAGAGACAGGTCATTATTCTCCAGGCAACCTAAGCCCAGCTGGCAAAAGGCCTTTTAAAGCATCTAGGAAGGGAAATTGCAGGACAGAACCAGTAAGAAACCAAATATCATGGAGGAAGGACTGGGCCGGAGACTCCATCATATATGTTTTTATTTCCCGCTTCCCCAAGCTGCTCAAATGTGGTTTTCCCTTCCCATTTTATCCCTGTCCAACACTCTAGCAGCTATACTACACCGTCTCTCACTTCCCTCCTAATGTCTCTTTGGCCCAAATTTAAAGAATCAATATGATGGCATAGAATTTTTTTAAAAATAGATGTGACAATTTTTGGTAAACCAATTTGCAGAACAAAATGGCAAAAAACGACATGGTCACAAATCCCTGAACATACACGCATTGCAAACTGTCGAAGTTTCAGGAGAGCAGCCTCGTTGGTGTGCAGTAGACCAGCAAGATTCAAACCCAGTAGTACCCTAAAGACCAACTAGATTTCCAGGGCATAAGCTTTCCGAGAGCCATGCTCCCTTTTGGTGAAGGTAGTTTGACTTCTGAAAGCTTATACCATGGAAATCTTGATCTTTAAGGCGCTATTGGTCTCAAACATGTCTAATTTTTCATTCCCACTAGAGGGAGCCAAGTTCACATTACAAAAAAAAGCTTTGGAACTATGTGAGCTGCCACCTGCACTCTCCTTGCTTGTTTCTGGAAACTGTTGATTTGTCTCAGGTAAACACGCTACTTTTTGGTCATCCGCATGAACTTGGAGCCATGGTTCGATTTCAAAGTGCTAATGCGCAGGAAGTGTAGAACAAACCTCCACAAAGTAGCATCCTTTTTCAAATGTTAAGTCCCAGCAAGAGATCATATAGCTTCCATATTCTTTTCCCTGCAGAGTGATGACAGGCAGATGTTCAACAGATACTGCCATGGCGAAGCAACTATGGCTTGTTGGATACTTTTGAAATAGCAACAACAGGGGAAACTTCCCCGGCTGATTTTCTGCTTGCTATGCAGCTATGGCAGCTAAGGTTGCCAGCCCCCTTATCTCCAAAGAGAGCCAGTTTGGTGTAGTGGTTAAGAGCGCGGGACTCTAATCTGGAGAGCCGGGTTTGATTCCCCACTCCTCCACTTGAAGCCAGCTGGGTGACCTTGGGCTAGTCACAGCTCTCTGGAGCTCTCTCAGCCTCACCCACCTCACAGGGTGATTGTTGTTGTGGGGATAATAATGACACACTTTGTAAACCACTCTGAGTGGGCATTAAGTTGTCCTGAAGGGCAGTATATAAATCGAACGTTATCATTATTATTATTAAAGTGGGGGATGGGTGGTTGCATTGTAGGCCTGGAGGCCCAATCTGGCTTCCTTTTATGCTTGCACTTAAGGCCCCAGTGACGTCACTTCTAATTGAAAAACGGAAGCGGCATGGTCTCAGCAGCGGCAAAATCGATCCCAGATATAGCACGTAATTAAAAAAAGCAAGACCACCCGCTACTGGATGACACCAGAGTACCACCATTGCTCCATGTTAATTGTGTTGTCGGAACACATCCCACTCTTCCTTAGGATTCGGCAATGGTGGGGAAGATCTGCAAAAGCTTTCAGGGCCTCTTGTCTGCCATGACATGTTTTTGCACTGAGGAACATGAGACAACAAAGAGCCACCCCCCCCCTCCCTGCTGTTTTGAAGACCATCGGCTGAGTAGCCAAACATCAGTCAAGGCTCAAGTGACATGTTAACATTTTCTTCTGTGACCATTTAAAAAAAAGACTTTTTCCTGCTTTTCCAAAGGCAGCTGCTGGAGGAGCTTTTTCAGTGAGGAGACTAAGGTGGAGGAAGAAAGGCTTTTATCCCTTTCCTCCCCTGGCCTTTTCCCGCTTAAAAAAAAGCTGCTCCAAGCCACTTTAACTGCTTCTGGGGAAAATTTATAGACAACCTATCCACTCACCCCATGGGAGTAAGAATGACTTGTTGGTGTTTTCTGTGTTTTTCAGTGGAAAAGCAACAGGAGGTGTGGCACTTGTCAGTATGCTAAGGTTGCCAACTCCAAGCTGGGAAATTCCTGGAGATTTTTTTGGTGGGGGGGGGGAGCCGGGGATGGTGGGGTTTTAGCGCAGTATACTGCCATAGTGTCTATCTGCTGAAGCTGCCAATTTCTCCAGGAGAACTGATCTCTGTTGTCTGGATTGCAGTTGCTTTCTCTTCCCTCTTCATTATTTCCAATTGCAATTCTTTCATTCTCACTCTCTCCTCCTGTCTCCTGATCTTTTCCCTTCACACCCTCTTTGCCCAGTGCAGCAAAGCGATTTGTTACTGGAATATTATATACTGTCTCGTCCCTCAAGGGGAAAAACTCACTTATCTTTGTCTGTTTACAGATAGGCATGGTGGCGTCCTCCTCTTCAGTGCCGCGAGGCCTCTTTAAAGCACCCATCTGTCCTCTATTGATTTCCTTCCTCCCCTGTCTGTCCTCTCTTCTTTCTTATAAAGCGTTTTATTTTTCAGTTCCTCCAATTCTCTTGGTTTATGCTGGCAAGTAGCTCACTATCACAGTTAGTCTGCTACGGAGAGCACTCCCACTCCGTGCTGGCTTCAGTGTAGCTTTGCTAAAATAAAAGTCAGCTAAAGATAATGATTCAAAATACCTCTGAATGCCTCCGGAGAACCACTGTGATACTCAGGAAAACACAGCTACAGTTTAGGAAGGCTGTTTAGGAAAGCTGACGAGTTTATAAAACAAATCTGAGCGAGCGGCACGGAGCTCAGCATTAAGCGTCTGAGCCAGTCGCCATCTTTTTTTTCTATCTGTTGTCTGGAGATCAGTTGTAAATCTGGGAGATCTCCAGGTGGAAACCTGCATGTTGGCAACCATACCCCTTGCTATTCTTCCTCCTTTGAAAAACAGCCCTGCGCAACTACCTTTTTGGGAAAAAAAACTTTAAAAAATGATAAGGAAAGAAAACGTAACGTAATTTGAGCCTGAGCTCTAGAGTGTTGTTAAATTCCAGCTGGGTAGGCAGCTCCAACAGATTCAGTCCATGGTGCAGGAAGGCTTTTTAAAGAAAAATCTATTTTCCTTTCACTCCTTCCCCAGTCTCAAATACCCCCACCCCCAACTGCTATTTGTTGTAATGGGGAAACATATAGGCAAAGTAATGCAACCTGTCTTCCTGCCCCCAGATCAACACATAGCAACTGGGGTATGTGTGTGTGGGGTCATCTGAGGTCAGAAAAATTGCAGGAAATGCTTAAAGCCTCTTCCCATGCTGTAGTCCTGATCCACATCCACCCTCCACGGCTGTCCTTGCAATAAAAAGGCACAGGTGATCTGCTCATAGATCCTCCAGCATCTTGTCAGACTGGATCCTGACACTGGCTAGGGAAAGGAGAACCATGTAAGCTGATTTGGGCCCTCATTGGCTGAAAGGTGGGGTATCAATGAAGTACATCAATTAACTGTCGCTTCTTATGGGGCTTGATCTGATACAGCTGAGCAGATTACAAATACCCCAGATCTCATTTGGAAGTCCAGCGAGGGCTTCAGGCCACCGCTGTCGTCTTCAGCCCATGCTGAGTGAAGCTTTAAGCACCTCTTTCAGAAGGAGTTAGAAACCCTCTAATGGCTTGTTTCCTTGCCAAGAGCGCTCATTTTTATGTTTTCCTTTTTAAGTGTCTCAAGAGCATAGTTTAAACAATGCCATATTAATCTCAGCGAGAGTCTCCACTTCATAGGCGAGAGAGCCAGGAAATTATGTATCAAAGAAAAGCAGCCAAGAGAGTTATTAAGGAAATACCCTAAGCAGGTATGCTGGGGTTCGAGTGGCGGGCAAAGCTCCCCAGGAAAACGGGGGTGGGGGGATCCTGGTGTTTAGCAGCAAGGCAGTCTTCTTACACAACTGGAAGGACCATGTCTCCCCATCCGAACCTTAGTTCTTCTCAGTAGCATCTTCTGGTTGTCCCATCCTTTTGTGTGGTGTGATCTGCTCCTGCCTAGTCATGGACTTCTCAGTGGCTGCCCCATCTTTGTTTGCCAGACCATGTTAGATAGATAACTACAAGGGGAGAACGCCCGGGTGGGTTAACCAACTAGTTCTACAAACTGGGGAAAAGATTTTCCAAACAGTCACAGTACAATTTTTAAAGAATTTTAAATAGTGCAAAAGTGCAAAGTGCAAAGTGCAAAGTGCAAAGTGCAAAGTGCAATTCAATAAGTATAATAAATACAATAAAGAGAATAGTAAAGATCAAGTTCATGTGGTAAGAACTCCAACTGGTGAAGACCAGAGCGCTGTATCAATTTTGTTATCTTTTTCTTTCATCAGCAGATAGAATGACGGAATGACGGAATCTTGCCATCATTTGCCAACTGCGTGATGTGAGAAACCAAGTTCTGGTGACCATCTTTGAAGACTTTGCCTGTGAAGAAGTAAGACCACGAAATGGGAATTGGAAATTTGCAAGCTAAAACCCGTCGGCTGCATGTCTAAAGGATTGTTCAGCTTTAGTTCTTCTACATGATGGTCTTCTATCTGCTGATGAAAAAGATAACAAAATTGATACAGCGCTCTGGTCTTCACCAGTTGGAGTTCTTACCACGTGAACTTGATCTTTACTATTCTCTTTATTGTATTTATTATACTTATTGTAATTGCACTTAATACTTTGCACTTTGCACTATTTAAAATTCTTTAAAATTGTGCTGTGACTGTTTGGAAAATCTTTTCCCCGGTTTGTAGATCTAGTTGGTAGACCATGTTAGATAAGCTCCTACCCTTCTGTTGTTTTTTTTTAAAAAGAAAACTCTGCAAGGTTGAGTTGAAGGTATTTAGTGTTTTGAACCTGTTTTAATGGATTTAGCTGGCTAGCTGCTCAAGGAATTGTGTGTGTTGTTTTGGCTCTGCCTTTGAATTGTTTGATGCTTTTTGGATGATTGTATATATTTTGAAACAATGGGGTTTTAGTGTTTTTGTAAGGCATCTGGGATTTTTAGAGAAAGAGGAGTTAAAAGCTTTTAAATAAATACAGAAATAAGACCAACGGTCTCACAAAGATTTGCTCAGCGGCTGGTATGGATACTTCCCCCCCCCCCTTACGGGCACTTGGATGGAGGCATGTGTTGGCTTGATATACTTACTGAGCATGCAAACCATAGCTGTTAGAAGAGCTGCTAAGCCTATCAGTTTTGCAGGGCAAGTTAGCCAGTTGTTCCATTGATTCACAAGTATGACTACTATTGCAGCCTAAAAGGTGTAATTAATACAAGCTCACTCAGTGCTTTTAAAACTGTGTTACATTGAAGGGCAATTATTCTGGCTCACTTGTTCCTTGCAGATTGTTACTTTTTAGAAAACCTTACAGCCAGTACCCAGAAGGATGCTTGAAAGGCTTCTAAACCGTTTATTGCATTTACGTTCGAAACTACATCCATGCATTGCAGAGAAGAGTGCACACACAACTGGGGAATCATGTGATGTTTTCACTGCAGCCACTTGCCGCTTTTTCAAGTGTAAAGTAACGAGTGGGTTGCCTCTTCTGTTTATAGTTGATATTTCCAGCCTAATTCGGCACTTTCGTCTGTTACTTCTACAGTGTTCTTGGAGATGATGGGATTATGCAGAACTTTGTTGGATCCCTTGATAGAATCAAAAACCTGATGTACCTTATGAATCACCACAGTTTGCACAAACAGCAAGCAGATGTTACAATAATATGCACATGACCACCGCTGAAAACAGCAGCCACGTGTGCAGTTGTTCCCTCCCACTTTGTAAGATGTAGCGCAACTTATCTGGTGCTGTGGTATTATGATTATGATTATTATTTTATTACACTTCTAGACCACCCTTCCCATCAGGCAGGCTCAGGGAGGTGTAACAACATACACTTTTTATATAAAGATTAAAAACAGTAAAAACATTATAAAACATTATAAAACATTAAAACATTATTCCATAGACAATTAAAATTGGCAGATATAAATATTAAAATACAGCATTTTAGACACAGGGCTTGGCTCTTGCATCATGCCCTGCGTCACACTTATGAGCTCCTGCATGGGTGGTGGACAGTCTTCAGTGGTATGGCCGGTGAGAGGACAACCTATCCCCCACCAAATGCCTGGCGGAACATCTCCGTCTTGCAGGCTCGGCGGAAAGATCACAAATCCTGCCGGACCCTAGTTTCCTCAGACAGGGTTGGAGCCAGGACCAAAAAGGCCCTGGCTCTGGTAGAGGCCAGACAGACCTCCCTGGGGCCAGGGACCATCAGCAACTGCTTATTAGCTGATTGAAGCGACCTCCAGGGAACATATGTGCATTTTCTTGGTCCATTGTCAGTGCTGGTTAACGGGGTGGAACAGAAGTGAGGAAACACAAAACGTTGTGCTGTTAGGACATGGGTCGTTTCCAAACGTCCTAACGTGCCACATTCACAGAATGAGGGAGTCTTCTTGGCGCGATGTCTATGTCATCGTGCCACAGAAACAGGATCGTGGCGCTATAATGCCAGAAATTGCGCCAGGAAGACGCCCTTGTTCCATGAGTGTGGTGCGACATTAGGATGTGTGGAAATGACCATGGCTGCAGAACCAAATGGGACTCAGTGCAGAACCAAATGTGGCTCTTTTAAAAAGGAAATTAAATCTTTACATTATCTAGCAGTAGGCAGTATGCTAGAATAACCAGTATGTGAAGGGAAATGGCAGGCAAAGATTGTTGTGGGACTAATGGGCTTCTTAGAGATGCTGTACAGCCAGAGAAATGACTGAGGTGAATAGCTGCCAAGAAAGCAAGTGAAAACTATCTGCAGATTTATACTTGTGCACAAAAACAATCGCGTATCATACTCCTGTGTATATATATTACTTATTGTAAGACCTTGTGTGGGCCACTTCCTGATAAAGGACTCACAACAACCAGTGGAGTGCACTGTAGTCTGTAGTTAGTCTGTAGTTGCAAAATAGTAAAGAGCCCAGTAGCATCTTTAAGACTAACCAACTTTATTGTAGCGTAAGCTTTTGAGAACCACAGCTCTCTTTGTCAGATGCATGGAGGGTATGAAGAAACTCCAGAGAAACTCCAGAGAGGGTCATGTAAATGTAAATAGATGTCCTTTATTGTTAAGGAACATTGTACTATGATAGGGAAGGAAGAAGAGGCATTCTAGCTATCTGTTTAGGCTAGGTTGGAGAGAGAGGCTCATAGAGGCTGGATAAAGAAACCCAGGAATAGGAGTGCCATTGGGCAACCCCCTCCCAGAACCCTCATTCTCACTGGCACTCGATGAACCAGCAGAAGAAAAAGGGAAGAGGGAGGGCAGAACGGCATCCAGCAAAGCCACAACATTATTTCCAGCTGTGTACTGGAAGTGATGTCATTGTGTTGCTGGGCACTCTAGCATTTCTCAGAAAATCTATGGTTTTACCATAGAGGTTTGGGAAATGCTAGAGCATCCTGCAATATGGCGACATCACTTCTGGTTATGCAGCTGGAAATGATGATACTAGGTTGTGGGATGCCTTTCACATGAATCTTCCCACTCCCAGTCTCCTGGGGATTGCTGGTCAAGGACTGGCAACCCTAGGCAGGAAGAGAAGGAAGCAGCCAGGAGGAAATCCCTGAGAGAAACAACAAAGAGACAGCTGCAGAACAACCAAAAGGAAGGATACGGATGAATCTGACCTTTCCACCTTACTAGCTCTACTCTAGAGTACTGGTGTGCTTGGCACAAAGAAACATTGCACAGTCCTTCATTTCCAACGGCTGGTTTCCTGACTCAGTGTACAGAGCCTGATATATTCATACCAGTTTACATCTACTGAAGAATGCATGGAGATTAGAGAGGGGCCAGCAGGTGTGATCCCAGCCCCTCCAGATATTTAGTCCCTGCAGTTTGAAACAACAACAATAACAACAACAACACCGATTTATATACTGCCCTTCAGGACAACTTAATGCCCACTCAGAGTGGTTTACAAAGTATGTCATTATTATCCCCACAACAACAAACACCCTGTGAGGTGGGTGGGGCTGAGAGAGCTCTGAGAAGCTGTGACTGACCCAAGGTCACCCAGCTGGCTTCAAGTGGAGGAGTGGGGAATCAAACCCAGTTCTCCAGATTAGGGTCCCACGCTCTTAAGTTAACCACTACACCAAACTGGCTGAAGGTGTGTGAATTTGCCTACAGATGGTGGCCATTTTTAATGATTGCCACGGCTATGTTTTAATGCTTGATTCTGGCCCGAAAGAACCCTTGTTGAAGCTCTCCAAGTAACCAAGATTCACTACAATTCTTCTGCTTGCTTTTGGTGGTTTTTTGGGGTGTGTGTGTGTGTGTGTGGTGATGGGGAAGCACGCTTGAACCTAACAGTTCTTTAAAAAAATCTTTTCATTGGGGATGGAAACTACATCCTTGGGTTGGGCCTAGAGGGAGTTTAAGGAAGGCACTGTTACATTTTAAGGATGTGTCGACAAGTTCTTGTGGTCATCGTCTTCTCGAGCTATTTCTGACAGCCACTCCTCTTCCTCTCCCGCAACTGATAAGGGATGCCATGAAGTGGCAGGATTAAGCCCTCTTCCAAACAGCTCTCAGTTCCTCCATCCATGAAAAAGAAAACAGCAATCTGTACTGACCTGGCTCTCTAACAACCGAGGAACATGTATACCATGGAAATTGCTTGGAAATCCCCGCAGTTTAAAAGATTGTCCCTGTAGTTATTAAGTAGGTTTCCCTCCCCATCTGAGAATAAAATGTGTTTGACCTGATTTCACATCCTCACACAGCCTTGAACTCTATGGTCACAGGCATGTATATAGTTGTTAGATTCGATACTTCATTTGTAAACAAAAGACAGAATGATTTTCTTCACATGGGAAATGAATGAAATGGGGAAGATGAAGAATTGTGCAGATTCTAAATATAGCAAGCAGGTCTCTGGAGAGAGAGCATATAAATTTACTAAATACATTTTCCAAATAAAAAAGGAGGGGCAACCTAGAAAAAAAGATTTCACTTGGCGGCGTAGTGTGGGCTAGGGCCACCCGGGGCAGGAGGTGGTGCCCCTGGCCCTGTGCATGCTTTGGCCCTACACGATAATGTCCCTTCTGGGAAGTGATGTCATTGCGCAGGGGTGTGCCCCACCCCCTGGGAGTGCTTCCACGGTTCAGGCTGCTCACTGCCCCTTACCACCTTGCTGCAGTTGCCTGTGCCGCCGTTGGGTGCTGAGCTGACAGCAGTGGCGTGGGCGGCTGCAGCAAAGAAGTAAGGGGCAGGGGAGGCAAGCGGCCTGAACCATGAGAGCAGGGAGGGGTGGGAAGACGAGTGGGGAGGTGGGCCACTTGCTGCGCTGCTGGGGCGCCCGGCTTGCTGGCCACCAAGCTGGTGGTGGTAGTGTGGGTGGCTACAGCGTGGCCTGCTGCAGCGAAGTGGGGAGGAGACGAGCGGGGAGGTGTGTGGGGGCGTGGAGCTGGGCTGGGAGCGCTCCTGGGGGGGCATGGACGTGCTGCCCCCTTAAAATTTTGTGTCCGTGATGGCCGCCCCCCTGCCCCCCCACACTCCACCACTGATTCCACCACATGTGGAATTGTGTGTTGAAACTTTGGGCTTTGTTGAAAAAGACCCTGGGAGCTATTTAATATCCTGAATGCTGCACCCCCTCAACACCCCTATTGTCAGTCATTTGACTACCCCAAGGTATGCTGAAATTTGGCTTGGAGTTGTGAATACTTCCCAAATACAATTTGTGTAAGTTTTTTCACATTGTTGTCATAGTTAATGGGTCTGTTTCCTTTGGGGATGGAGAAGGAGAAAAAGTCCTTTGTAACCCATTGCCAGCAGAAGGCCCGCTGCCAGTAAAAGCCCTGTTTTCAGTTTATTGAAGAACAGCATCAGAAAATGAATCATTTGCATATGTAACGAGGTTACAGAGACCCTGAGAAAATCATTTCTGATTTCCGAGAAAGCATTCTTGCTGGAAATATTTCAAATCAATAGGAAAATTGTTTGTGTGAGAGCCGGCTTGCACCGAAACATGTGCGTGTTATGTGCTGTCAAGTCGCTTCTGATTTATGGCAAACCTATGACTTAATGACCCCCCCTCCAAATTCCTATCACTGACAGCCTTGCTCAGGTCTTGCAAACTTAAGGCTGTGGCTTCCTTTATTGAGTCACACCAAAACGTATATAACTGTATAAATGTGAGAAAGAGAAAGCATATTGATAATATAACGCATGAGTAAGCCTGTCAGATGACAGCAATGCCTCATATAGGCCTAGAGTTGCCAGTAATTGGCAGGAGTCAGTGGGGGCATGGGGGGTAACAGTATGAGCATGTTGACATCACTTCTCAGGAAAACCTGGAAGCAACAGCAGTAGCTCTAGGAATTGCCAGAAATTCTATGGTTTCTCATGATTTTTAAAGCTACTACTGTTTCTTCTGGGTTTTCCCCAGAAGTGACATCATGCTTGCAATGCCAATGAGTTTTTAAATTTTCCCATGCCGCTTCAGGAGCTTGGGGCAGGGGATCCCCACCCCAACTGGGGCTTGACAGCCCTATATAGGCCCCACGTGGCCAGCAGGATGTCCCCACTTTTTCAGGAGCTTCCACACTCATTCCGAGCATAACTCTTCGTACAAGCAGCACATCCCAAAGGGAAACTGCAGGGTGGCTGCATGCAGAATGTCTGTGTGGATATTCTACAATCAATTGAGGGAGGGGGTGGAGCCAACCTCCTCCTTCAATGTATCAGGGGATAGCCTGGCACGGGAGGGCATGATTGTTGTCACCTCATTGCTAACGCAATCTGTCATGTTGGTGCCAGAGGGAGGGGCATGAAGTGGAATTGCGGTAAGCAAAGTGGGGGCAGGGCCTAGCGGATGCCACCCCCGAAGGGTTGCCAGCTCCAGTATGGGAAATTCTTGGAGATTTGAGGGGTGGAACCTCAAGAGAGCAGAGTTTGGGGAAGGGAGGGACCTCCTCCGTAGGGCTGCCAGCTCTAAGTTGGGAAATTCCTGCAGATCTGGGGGGGGTGAAACCTGGAGAAAGTGGGGTTTGGGGAGGGAAAGGACCTTGGCATGGCATAATTCCATAGAGTCCACCCCCCCAAAGTAGCCATTTTCTCCAGGTGAACTGATCTCTGTAGCCTGGAGATCAGTTGTACTTCCGGGAGATCTCCAGCCACTACCTGGAGGCTACCAGTAGGAAAAAGAAGAACCTGCCATGGTTACAACAAACTAGTAAGGAAATTCAAAAATTGAAAGAGCACAATAGCACAGTAGTTCTGTTAATTATATTGGTTACAAAAATGCAAATGCTTTCCGTAAATAACCATTGTTTGTTCACATCCTATAAGAAACCGTAACAGTGAAAGTCCAGTCATTTACAATCAATCACATGAACAAACTGGCAAGGGAAGGGAGTCCCAACCTATCAGGGGTCCAATTATGGCATTAGAGAAGTGAGGAATTACCTTGTTCATCTGGCATTGTAGACTGCTGCTGTTTGGGGAGGCTCTTGACAAACCACATCCGAAACAGGAGAGTAGCTGGCATCTCTGTTGAGCTCTTCACAGCGTTGGGACTCTTCCTGGCAGAATTGGGGGTCCCTCCTCGACCACTCTCTCCTGGGAGTTGGAAAGTCATCTGTGCTGGAACCACCTAAGTAAAGGAACAACCAAGAGTGAATTGAAGATTTAAGACAACATTGGATGGATCCACGATCTTTTGGGACTCCCTTTCCTTGCCAGTTTGTTTATGTGATTGTAAATGACTGGACTTTCACTGTTATGGTTTCTTATAGGATGTGAACAAACAATTGTTATTTACGGAAAGCATTAGCATTTTTGTAACTAATATAATTTGTAATTAACAGAATCACTGTGCTGTAGTGCTTTTAAAATTTTTGCATTTCCTTACTAGTTTGTTTTAACCACGGCAGGTTCTTCTTTTTCCTACTGGTTGCCTACTCCATGGCACTCCTCTTTTTTTTGTTACTACCTGGAGGCTGGCAACCCTACTCTTCAGAGCCGAAACAGATGTGACGAGATACCTAGGTTCAACTCATGTTCTCTTACCTCAAGGTTTGTCGGGAAGTGTAGGCGTCCTTGCAGTTTAAAGTTTAGCATTTATAGAGCAGCAGGGAGGGAAGTGCAGGCGTAGGGTGCCTTTCTTCCCGTTCTTGAGGTGCGTTGCGGCATTTTCCCTTCCCCGCTTACACAGAGTATTGCTTCATCTCCCCCCCCCTCACCCGGCTTGCCCCCTGCAGAGTGATGCCTGGCTGCACTGGGAGAGCCGGGAGGAAAGGCACCCAGAGCATCTCCCCCCCTCGCTCACCTGGCCCCTGCCCAAAGCCACATGGCCCAGAGCTGCATAGCCCGGTGTGCTCTGCCTTTACCCCGATCGCATGGATCATTGCTCTACCCACCCCTTGCCCAGCCCCCGCAGAGTGACGGCAAGCTATGCAGCTCCGAGCCGCGTGGCTTCAGGTGAGGACCAGGCGAGTGGGAGGGGGGGGGAGATGCAGCAATGCTCTGGGTGCCTTTCCTCCTGCTCTCCCCGTGCAGCCTGGCGTCACTTTGCGGGGGCTGGGCGAGGGCATCACTGCATCTTCCCCCTCGCTTGCCTGGCCCCCACCTGAAGCCGTGCAGCTCGGAGCTGCATAAACTTTAACCCGCAAGGACGCCTACACTTCCTGACAAACCTTGAGGTAAGAGAACACGAGTTGAACCTAGGTATCTCATCACGTCTGTTTCGGCTCTCAGGGTATAATGCTACAGACTCTACCCTCCAAAGCAGCCATTTCTCCAGGGGAACTGATCTGTATGGCCTGGAGAGCAGTTATAATTCTGGGACACCTCCAGCTACCACCTGGAGGCTGGCAACCCTACACCCCCATGTTCTCTCACCCTGCTTGCTGCTGGTTCCCTGGTTCACTTGTTCTGTTGACCACAGTCCTGGCCTTGATATCAGTGAGGACGTAACTAAGACTCCCTGTCCCTCGTCATGTTCAGTGGGCCCTGTGTGTGTAAAAGTTGAACACCGCTGGTATAGAGGATTCCTTTCCTCACAGCCAAATTTTCTGGTTTTCTTTCCCAAAACCTGAAATCTCAATGAACGTTTGAGGTATTGACTCCTGGAAAGACCCGCTTTTATATTCTGGAGTAGAATGTGTGAGGTGGAGATTTGCAGGAAAGTTCAAAAGCCAACAGTCAGATTTGTTTAATTTTAAGAAGCAAGAAAGCTGCCTGAAATGTCAGGAGGTTGGCTGACGTTTTTAAATACTGGATAATAAATACTGGATAATAGTAAGAAGTACAAGTGCCTTTGATAGCAACCTCACACGCTCTAAACCATGGGGGACTCAGGTTGCCAGCTCTGGGTTGAGAAATTCATGGAGATTTCCTGGAAATTCCTGAGGTGGAGCCTGTGGAGGGGAGGGGCCTCACCCAGGGTATAATGCCATGGTCCACTCTTCAAGGCAGCTGTTTTCTCTAGGGGAGCTGATCTCTGTTACCTGGAGATCAGTTGTAATTCCAGGAAATCTCCAGCCAGCACCTGGAGGCTGGCAACCTTATGGGGACTGCCTCTTTCCCTCCTTAGAAAGTGTTGTTGACTCCTTATACTGTTTCCACATTATAATTGTATCCTGCTCTGGAGTTTCAGCTTGCTTGTGTTCTCCCAACATAGGTCGTTTTACGATGCGCCTTCCTGGCACGATTTCCCGTCATAACTCCGGATATCGTGGGAAATCGCACCAGGAAGGC
Source organism: Eublepharis macularius (assembly GCF_028583425.1). Lineage (NCBI taxonomy): Eukaryota > Metazoa > Chordata > Lepidosauria > Squamata > Eublepharidae > Eublepharis > Eublepharis macularius. The sequence goes on along the minus strand of NC_072796.1, from coordinate 125,250,321 downwards.
TCGTCGTTCTGGGAGTTTTGCGTGATCGGGTAAGCAGTGTGAAAACGGCCACAGTCCTGTAAGAACATAGATGAGAATATGAAATATCTGGCTAAGCCTAAAGTTGGCTTGTCGTATCCTTTCTACCAAACAGTGATTGGAGTGCAAATTAAGTCAAGAAACCGAATGATGTTCGGTTCACATATGGATGAAGCCACTGAGTGGTCCCTTCTTGCGCCTTGAATGAATGACGTTCTGCTAGCAAACTATGTTAATGGGAAACACATCCACGGAACACTCACTTTGACTACAAACGTTGGGCCTCAGGCCAAGCCAAATACTAGATGGGATTTTCTCTGCTTTCTCAGTGTGTTTTTACATTTTAACCCAGAAGGCAAGTCTAGGGGCATAATTCAGCAGGAGGGGGAAGAGTTTAAATGAAATATTATATTTGGCTCTCCTTTAAATGACAGCAAAGTTAAGTGCAGGGGCTACAATGGTGGTTTTCAAATTGTGTTCTGGGAAACCCTGGGAATTCGCAACGGAAAGATCAATCTAAGAAGCTTACCTGAAAGATACGTTGCCTGCTACTATGGATGATTTTGAAATTCTTATTCTTGCCGTTTTGAGACTCGAGAAGCCCAATTTTGGTATTATTTGTCCCCTGTGCGAATTGAAACTGCAGTTTTAAACATTTCATGCCATTTTCTGTTTCTCCCCTTTCCCTTGATAAAATAAGCTTATTTTCCAACAGTGTATGCCAATAAATCAGCATTATGCATGTAAACAATCTGCACTGGATATATAAATACTGTATAAGTTGTGTATTAAAAGTACTTGATGTGGGGATGCAATATAAACAAAGTACAAATGCAACAGGAGAAAATGGACAGCTAAAATTGCTAACAAATACATTAGAAGACATGAAATAGGAATCATAACATTCATCCCGAACTGAGACAGCCCTTCTTTCCCTGAAGCATGCAGTCATTGGCTAATGTTCTTTTAAAAAGTGTATGGTGAGGCCCAGCAGATGTTTCCAGTCTTCTCTACAATATGCATTCAAGAACACTCCCAGAAAAAGGTTGACGGGTCCCCTTATCCTCCTAGTGGGATGGAAGACGGGACCTGACACTCATCTTTGTTGCTGTCTTCATGTGCGCACTGCTGGGGTGGTGCAATGTCACTTCCGGGCTTGATTCAGCCCATCTAGGGCCAAAATCGGCCCACTGCGAAACATGGTGGGGTAGCATGATGGCATCACTTCCGTGAGTGACGTTGTGCTGTGGGAGGCGTGTTTCCCTGCTCCCCTCCCCACCGGCCAGGTGAGTGGTCGTGGAGGTAGAAGGTGGCAGTGGGGATCCCCCCTCCCAGGGAACCTGGGGTCCCTGCCTTGAACCTCTGTAACATGTGCAGTGATTGTCATGAAAGGGTTTCTTAGCAGACTTGAAATTTCAACACTACAGGGCAGGGTTTCTCCGTAGTTCTGGGTTAAGGCCTTTCTTCAGCTTTCATGGGATTAGATTTCCCCCCGTTATTTTTTAAAAACCTGCTTGAATTATACCAGCAGGATTTGAGTTCAGTGGCACCTTAGAGATCAACAAGATTTCCAGATTTTGACTTTTGAGAGTCAAAGCTCCCTTCTTCAGATACAAGCCACTTTCTAAGGTGCCACTGGACTCAAATCCTGTTCTACCACAGACCAGCATAGCTACTCACTTGAATAATACCAGCTCCAACTAGGGTGGCCACCTGTTGCCCGGCAGTCCTCAGGAGCTTTTGTGGATAGGGCAGGCTGAAGTTGTGGTGCACAGCCCTGTGATGTCACTTCCAGTGAGGAACATAGAGATCTGAGAAATTCCTAGGAAGTTGTGGCAACACTGAAGTTTACTTTCCAGGTATGTAGCCAGAGGTGAAGTTGTGGCATCGCTATGCTGCTGCTTTTGTTTTCATTTTGCTCCTTGGGCTCCATCGGAAACTATAGCAGGGGCCCCAGCCACCCTCGCTCTGACACAGGGGCAGCCTAGGCCCCTCTCCCATTAGCTTTCTCAAAAGCTTCATTAGTATTTCAGTGACCAAAAATGTTCATGTAAAATGACATTCTTGAGGGTTTTCTGGGCTGTATTGCCGTGGTCTTGGCATTGTAGTTCCTGACGTTTCGCCAGCAGCTGTGGCTGGCCTCTTCAGAGGTGTAGCACCAAAAGACAGAGATCTCTCAGTGTGACACTGTGACACTGAGAGATCTCTGTCTTTTGGTGCTACACCTCTGAAGAGGCCAGCCACAGCTGCTGGCGAAACGTCAGGAACTACAATGCCAAGACCACGGCAATACAGCCCGGAAAACCCACAACAACCATCGTTCTCTGGCCGTGAAAGCCTTCGACAATACATTGACATTCTTGCCTTGGACTGAAATTCCTACAGCAGCAGCATATATGAATGCTTAAAATAGACGAGTTCCTCTTGGCTAAGTATCAAGTCAGCAGAAGATGCCATACCGACGGAGGTCATATATGTCAAGGAAAGTTCCTCCTGTTTTATTAACAGCAAGAGAAACAAATATCTGCCTTGGGAAGAGCTGAGATGCGCCTTACTTCATCCTCCCCAGCCTGTGAAAACAGATTGAAGCAGTAGAGGGCGCTCTCGCCTCACAAACCGAGTAAGTTTTGACACAGCATTTACCCCCTACAAGGGCTGTTTTTCACAAGTGAGGCTTAATGCTGCTGCACTTTAGGTAAGGCTGCACAGTTACTCGGGAGTAAGAGACATTCATTAAGAATGCCCGAGCATTGGGATGCAGCTGCACAACTGTGAGGTAGGAATAAAGTCCCCAGTTCAAATCCTATCTCAGCTCTGTACTCACCGGCTTAGGCAAGCTGCTATTCTCTGAAACTCCCATTTATAATGTGGGGTGGGGTGTGTGTGGGGGAACAATATTAGCCTACTTTCTAGAATTACTTGAATATAAACACTATGGTTTGGATCCAAAGATTGTTTCCTACTAACTGGGGGGAGGGGGAAGGGGCTGATTTTCTTGAAATCCTCCATCCCACTGCAGACTTCCTTTACGTTGTTTCTGAGGGTTCCCCATTCCCCAGGAACAGAATTTTGGGAATCAGTGAGCTGTAGCATGGCAGGGGCGGGTGGGGGGGGGGGAGAGAGAAGGAAAGTTCCACTCTGTTGGCGGAAGTGCCTTCCCTGAGAGCCAAGCTACAAGTGACCCCTTACACAGGTTGGACACTTGTCAGCTTACCTCAAGTTTTGATAGGAAATGTAGGCGTCCTGGTTTTACAGCTTGGCTCTCCATTACAGCTGCAAGACCAGGATGCCTACAACCTGTGTCAGGCATCACTTGTACGTAGCTTGGCTCTCAGTGGAAACTGACTGTTGGATGCAACCCATGTGCGCATTTTAAAATTGCATTTTGCTTTTCTTCTGTGTAAATGGATCAAGATGGGTAGCCGTGTTAGTCCGTCTGTAGCAGCACAAAAGAGCAACAGTCCAGTAGCACCTATAAGACTAACTTACCCTAGCCCCAAATTTTGTTAGTTTTATAGGTGCTACTGGACTTTTGCTCTTTTCTTCTGTGTACATGGAATGTCAGAGCAACATTGACTAGAAGGCACGTTAAAAATGACTCTAGCATACAAAGACGTAGCAAGCAGAGGCTGGACGGCCATCTGTCAGCAATGCTGATCCTAGCTGTATATACATAGGCAGATTGTGAGACGGAGGGCAGGAAGGGATGAGCCAGTGCTCGGCTCCTGTGGCCCTTTCTTATGTGCCCAGGGCAATGCTGATTGCCACTTTGGGATCTGGAAGGAATTTTCCTCTAGGCCAGATTGGCCAGGGATCCCAGAGGCTTTTTGCCTTCATCTGGGCATTAGGCAGGGGTCACTGGGGGAATGGGGAGGGGGTTGCTGTGAATTTCCTGCAGGGGCTGGACTAGGTGACCTTTGGATGACCCCTTCCAGGTCTCTGTTTCTAATCTTGAGAATCTCTCTCATGTGGGGGTATTAGCATTATTAGTGTATTTCCACAGCAGGTGGAGAATTGAATCCAACCAGCTTGTCTGCTGGTGAAAACAGAAGTAGGGGTCCCCTTTTGCCACCCCGAAAGACTACGCTGGGGACTGGAGGATCCACCTGTCCAAAAGTCACAGGGAATGGAGGCTTCACTGAGGAGGGGAATTGGGTGAGATGAAGTGAAAAGACTGGTTGGATACAACCTGAAGTGTACAAGATTACGGGGGAGAGGTCTGAAAATGGGATATTTTAACATTGAATGAGAGGCACTCACAGTGTAATGTGTGCCTCATGGAGGAAGGGAAGGGCATCATACCTGGGACGAGCCCTCATGCCTCACATTGAATTGGTCTCCCATTAAGTAACATGTGTGGCTCCATTGGAAATACAGTTGCCAACCTCCAGGTGATGGCAGTAGATCTCCCTGAAATACAACTACTGAACTCCAGATGACAGAGATCAGTTCCCTTGGAGAAAATTGTTGCTTTGGAGGAGGGACTCTATGGCTTTATACCCCTCTGAGGTCCCTCCCCTCCCTAAATCCTGCCCTTTCCAGGCTCCACCCCCAAATCTCCAGAAATTTCCCAACCTGGAGCGGGCATCTTTAATTGGAAACCAGGCCTGAAGGTCTGAAAACAGGACAAGCCATGCATACAGCAGCGAGTAAGTGTGGGAATTCCCCTTTCCACATTTAAATAACTCTTTATTCAGGGAGGTACGATTTCTAACCATAGCCACAAATATGTGTGTGCTTATAAACTGCAAGTTGGATTTCTAAGTAGATAACAAGTATGCAGATCTACTGATACTGAACCCAGTAGAAAACCTCCCATTAATTTTGGAACGTTTTGTGGATTCCACCTCACATGAACATAAAAGGGGTGTTGCTGGATCAGAAAAATGGTCCATTTTAGTCCAGCATCCTGTTTCAGACAGAGGCCAGTCAGATTTCACAGCCCAGAAGCAGGGCCCACAAACAAGAGCCCTCCCCATTATCTGACAGTCAGGTCCCATTCAGCTGTCATGGCTGAACAGCCAATGATTGACCTATCCTCCAATGAATCTGTCCAACCCCCTTGCTAACCCATCCGAACCACTAAATCTTGTGGCAGTGAGTTCCACAAATCAACTACTTGTTATGTGAAATTTTTTGGTCTGTCTTGTGAATACTGTTACAATCTAATGTATAATCTAAATGCTCCCCCTGAAAGCCTGTCTTGCACGCCCAGTCTGGAGAGGCCGGGTTTTCTTGATCATATACTTTCCAAAAAAGAACTTATGCACTAGTCTTATTCATCAACCCTTTCCAAAATGGGAGGTGGAGGGGGAAGAAAGCACACGCAGATCATCCTTATGCATGGACAACCTTACGTATGGAGTGCTGCATCACACAGAACTTTAGAAGCGGGGGGTGGGGGACACACCTGTTGCTCCTTCACATGAACGGGTTCATTGCCCTGTAAGCATTTGAAGTGATTCATACTTCTAAGGATAACTGTACATCCAAACATTATACATTAAGCACACACAATAATATCTGTCCCCAGAAGCACACACATCACCTACCCTTTCTGAATCTTGCAGCTGATTCTATTGACCTCTCCAGGTAGGAAATTTGGGCTCTAGGCAGCATCATTGCTAAGTATTCCTAGGCAGCTGCCTTAGGTATCACTTTGTAGGGGGAAGAGCCTCATGGCTATGGGAGATGGTGGCAGAGAGAGGAAACACTTCCTCTTGTAGCAGCTATTAAGCACTGGGATTCGAAGGGTGCCTGCCTCTGAACATGGAGGTTCCCCTTAAGTATTTGTAACAATGGATGGACTGCTCCTCTATGAATTTGTTTAATCCCCTTTTAAAGCCATCTATGCTTGTTGCTGTCATTACATCGTTTACAAAACGGCCAGAAGATTTGGGGGGCAGAGCTTGGGAGGGCAGAGTACGGGGATGATGTGATGTCATATCTAGATAATACTCTAGGCTGCCGCCTTTAATCTCTATGGTCTTTACCATAGAGGAGATTCCTAGAGCGTCAGTATGTGGAGGCCATTTTTTCTGCTGCTCCTCAATTCCTTGGGGGGCAGGAAATTGGGTCTAGCGGCTGGTAATTCTCTGCCCCAGGCAGGTAAGTGAGTGGCCTACATCCGCTGGCAGTGAATTCCAAAACGGAATTACTCTTTGAGTAAAGAAGTACTTCCTTTTGTTTGTCCTGAATCTAGAGTCCATTCAGTTCCTTGTAAAGGAAGTGCTCCGGCTGCTTGATCGTTTGGTTTGCCCCTTTCTGTACATTTCCCCAGTGCTTTTGGAGATACAGCAACCAGACCTGTGCGCAGACCAGGTAGGGAAGCGTCTAGTTTCACCTGTCGAAATGATTCCTGGCAATTTGAAATAAAGTTAACATCTTAATTTACCCCTCCCTCCCCCCTTTAAAAACTCATACACGCTGTCGAATGGCCAGGATAGTCAATGCTGGGATTTTGATCCAGTTTCGTAACATCTGTTCCTGTTTTGGAATGCTCAGACGCAGCTGACCAGCTTGCCAGAAAATATTAGCTATAATCCAAAACACTGGATAAGGCTGAAAAAGAAACGCTCTCTTCACTTTTATTCATTATAAATCTATACAAACTGGGAGAGGGGTTGGCTTGCCAGTAGGGGGTTGTCTTGACCTTCTGCTTTTGGTGTTTATTAGGAGGATGCTTCTGTAAATCTTGTGTCTGTTTTATAAAGAGAGTTAATGCTTTGCAGGAAAACAAAGAGAACAACTGATCCAGGCTGCCTTCACGCTGATACGGAGCTCCTCTTGACAAACAGGGCGGGAGGAGGTTTAACGAGTATCTTGCTCTATCTTTTAGTCAAGAAACTGTTGGCACCTAGGGGGCATTAAAGATCTCCAAAGAGAACTCCCATTTAGCTGAGCTCTCCTGGCCGTCTGAAGTTAAAGCAGGTTTCTCATGTGTTTGTCTCTGGCAGTTTGCAGCATAAAGCAAGAAAATGGCCGTTTCCACACGTCTTTTCCCCCTCCCGAAAAATAGCGCAAAACTTACAGAACGATGTGCCTTCATGGCGCGATTTCCCGACACGACTTTGCTTCGTGGTGCGATGTCAGAAAATGCGCCAGGGAGCAAAGTCATGATGAGACATAGCGCCATGAAGGTTCGTCGTTCCATAAGTTTTGCACTACTTTTCGGGAGGGGGAGATGTGTGGAAACGGCCAATGTCTCTGCTCTGGGACTTTACAATCTAAAGCCAGATCATGGGAAGAGAACAGAGTGTTGAGGGGAGGAATAGAAGTGCAGTCCTAAACAGGTCTACTCATAAGCCTACTGAAGTTTACTTAATGGGGCTTACTTCCAGGGAAGTGTTCTTAGTCTTCTAGTTCTTAGGGAAATGTTCTTAGGCATTGGTTTGGTAGGTTTGCTCAAAGGTAAGAGACTCAAGGGTAATAAGGACTGAAAGTGCGTAAAATGCCATCACCCACATATTGATTTGGTAGGTTTGCCAGCCCCCCACTGGGGGGGCCGCAGATCCCTCACCCCCAGCATCTTCTCCCTGCTACTGCTGACTCGGCAGTGGGGTGTGTGGAGTTCAAACCAGAAGGGATGGGGTCTCAGCAGGGCCAAATATAGTGTTTTCTCTATGTTTCAGGCTGCTTCTGGTTTGAAAGGAAGTGACATCATTGGAAGCCCCGTGGAGTGTACGGGCACACACAAGGAGAACTGGTGCCCCCCCCCGCACACCCCTCCCCCAGTTTCAAGGTGGGGGACCTGGCAACTCTGTGATCTGATAAACCATTTGTCAGTAGAAACCTAAGCAAATGTCAGTCTGAACTTCTGATTATAAGAACACTTTGTATGTGGCTTGGATGGAGAGGGACGGAGGTGCTGCTGTAGCATAGTGGTTAAGTGGCTGGGATGCAAATCAGCATTCTGCTGGTTCGAATCCCACTACTGCCATGAGCTCAGCGGGTGGCCTTGGGAAAGCCACTCCTCTCAGCCCCAGCTCCCCAGCGGCACCGTGGCGATAAGAACAACACTGACTTTGTTCACAGCTCTGAAGAGCAGTATATAAGTGCAGTTATTATTAGTTATTACTATTATTAGGGGTCATGGCTCACAGCCTGCTTTCTATGCAGAAGGTCCCAGGTTGGTACAATCCTTGGCATGTCTTGTTAAAAGGATCTGCAAATAGGAGACACGAGAAACCTCGACCTGACGCTCTGGAGAGCTGCTGCATGGCCTCTGGGAGCAGACAACACTGACCTGGATAGACCAACGGTCTGACTCAGCTTGGTGTACTCATTGGGTTGGATTGAGAATGGATCAGAATGACCAAACGGTGTCAGTTTCTTGGCACATCCTTTTCCTGGCATCCTTGTGTGAGCTTGGAGAACTGAGCCCCGCCCTCCTTTGGCTTTTGTGAAAATCCTCCGTCAAGGCTTCCCTTGGATGTTGCTTGAGTGCACCCACTGCTCTGCAGTCCAGTTTCAGGTCTGAATCCAAAGAGCTGTGCAGGAAGCAAATAGTGGGGCTTCTGGGCAATACGCTCCACCCGGCACTATCCCGTAAGCCATTCAAGAACAGACACTGGCTCAAGTACAGTATAAGGAGTTTCAGACAATAATGAGTCTCCTGTTGCCGTAAAGGCTAAAGGATAACAACAACGACAACACTGGATTTATATACCGCCCTTCAGAACAACTTAATGCCACACTCAGAGCGGTTTACAAAGTGTGTTGTTATTATCCTCACAACAATCACCCTGTGAGGTGGGTGAGGCTGAGAGAGCTCCGAGAGAGCTGTGACTGAGCCAAGGTCACCCAGCTGGCTTCAAGCGGAGGAGTGGGGAATCAAACCCGGCTCTCCAGAGTAGAGTCCTGCTGCTCTTAACCACAACACCAAAATGGCTAATGTTTCAAAGTTGAGCTAATGCATCAAGCTCATGGAAGTGTGTTTGAAAGGGAGTTTTGTCTTGCCCCTTGGTACACATGTAGCCCATCAGTTTACATAAGTTTCCCCATGAGGGCAAGTAGCAGCTCCTTAAGGCCGTTTTACATCAGGAACATGGTGCCAGAGGGAAGGCTTAAGCTGCCTCTCCCTGCATGTCCCTCTTTCAATCTGTATGGATCCCTCCAGTGCATATTACATTGACAGGACCCGGGGCAGCCCCAGAAACAATACTGGGCCAAGCTACAAGTGATGAATGACACAGGTTGGACACTTGTCAGCTTCCCTCAAGTTTTGATGGGAAATGTAGGCATCCTGGTCTCGCAGCTTGGCTCTCTGACTGCTGTCCAATGGACTTTTCAACTGTCACTTGTCCAACATTCCGCCAAGCTGCCTACATTTCCCATCAAAACTTGAGGGAGGCTGACAAGTGTCCAACTTGTGTCATTCATCACTTGTAGTTTGGCCCAATGTGTCATGTAGTCAGGCCACACTAGTGGAGGACTGAACCTGGGTTTCCCATCACTCCCTCTTTTGTACACTCAATGGCTTGGATTTAGCACTGTGTAGGATAGCCCAGGTGAGCCCGATCTCATCAGTTCTTGGAAGCTAAGCAGGGTCAGCCTTGGTTAGTAATTGGATGGGAGACCTCCAAAGAAGATCGAGGTTACAGAGGCAGACAATGGCAAACCACTTCTGTTAGTCTCTTGCCATAATAATGATGATGATGATGATAGTGATAACAACAACAACAACAACATTCGATTAATATACTGCCCTTCAGGACAACTTAACGCCCACTCAGAGTGGTTTACAAAGTATGTCATTATTATCCCCTCAACAATAATCACCCTATGAGGAGGGTGGGGCTGAGAGAGCTCCAAGAAGCTGTGACTGACCCAAGGTCACCCAGCTGGCTTCAAGTGGAGGAGTGGGGAATCAAACCCGGTTTTCCAGATTAGAGTCCCACACTCTTAACCACTACACCAAGCTGGCTGTCACCAGGGGTTGCCATAAGTCAACTATGACTTGATGGCAGTCTCTACTACCACATGAACACACTGAAGGGCTGTGGTTCAGTGGAAGAGCCTCTGCTTGGCAGGCACAAGGTCCAGGTTCAATCTATGGCATCTCCAATTAAAAGGATCAGGTAGCAGGAGATGCCATGGTCTTGTATTTCTGCTTGTGCGAGAGCTCCAGCGCAAGTCGAAATTTGCACTGTATCCAACCCAATATACACTCAGAGCGGAACCACAAGTGACAAAAGGCACAGGCTGGACACTCGTCAGCTTCCCTCAAGTTTTGATGAAAAATGTAGGCAGCTTGGCGGAATGTTGGACAAGTGACAGTTGAAAAGTCCATTGTATGGCAGTCAGAGAGCCAAGCTGCAAGGCCAGGATGCCTACATTTCCCATCAAAACTTGAGGGAAGCTGACAAGTGTCCAACCTGTGCCTTTTGTCACTTGTGGTTCCGCTCTCAGTTAGGTCTCCTTTTTAGGACAAGTGGAGAATTGTGGCCAGGGAATATTGACCGTTCAAGACTGTCCCCACAAAAAGGACATCATCTGAATTTGACAAGTCATTTAGCAAATATTCCAACACATGCTTCATTTGACGGAACCTCTCCTCGAACACCCAACGTGCACTTTTTTTAAAAAAATGCAGGGTTTTGTTGCTTCATTCTTCCCTCTGTTCTAGAAAGCTTTTATTATCTTTTGAAGGCAATGGCAAATAAATCACTGTAGCTGAGAATTTCTGAGACATTTATTCCCAGGTCAGATGTCTCCATTTTATTGAGTAGTTTCCCCGACTGCCTCCTAGTCCTTTAGAAAGATTTAGCTGCTGCACATTCATGTCCAAACACATCACAATCTTTTTTTAAAAATACATCTTTGATTGTAATGTAGAACCTTATGAAAAATATACTGCTGTAGCATATCTGTGTAATGTTATTGCTAAGGTTGATTTTTGAATTTCTCAGCTGTTTTGACCTTCCCCCCAACCCATTTCAGTCTTGATTCTCCTTTGTGTGAATTAAGCCTGTGAGCCATTTTTTCCATCTCTTAAAAGTTCTTTTAATTATCTGCTTCCAGCCTGAAGATTGTTTTATGGTTATCATTTCAAACTGCTACATACTGTTTTATGTAGTTTTTATGCCCTGGCTTGTTTTTATGCTTTTATTGTATGGTTTTGCTTACAGGCTGGCTCAAGTAGGTCTCTGGAAGGGTGGCATATACATTTTTAAAATGAATAAATCTCTGTGCCATTTACTGTTTTGTCACTCAATGTTTTTCCTCTGTACAATGTACACATTTCAAACATAATTTGTGTGACAATAAACCAGCATTATGTGTTAGAAGTGTGTAGAAGAAAGTCTTGCAGGGAGCTCTAGCTAGACAGGACTGTATTTTCTTTCTAATTGGGAGTTTTCTCTCTGTTTGCAGGATGTTAATCTTAGGGTAATCTCCTCCTTCTGAGAACTCTCAAGAACTGTCTCGGCTAGCAAAGCAGTTGGGTTTACCTCTTCTCTTTCCTATTCAGTTTGTTAGTTCTATTCATAAAACATACAACTTTCAAGCTCTACTGGGTCAGGGATTGGAGGTGGGGCCTTGTGCAATCAGGGACTGGTAATGGACCATACAGGAGCTTCACTTCTGACAGCTGCTTAGCCAAGATGAAGGTGGCTCTGTCTCCACAAGTAGAGGAAGGAGGAAAGAAATGCCAAGATGACGACGAAGAAGAGCTGGTTTTATACCTCACACTTCTCTATCCAAAGGAGTATCGTATCAGCTTACAATCGCTTTCCCTTGTTCTCCCCACAACAGACACCCTGTGAGATAGGTGGGGCTGAGAGACCTCTGAGAGAGCTGCGACTGACCCTCGGTCACCCCACTGGCTTCAAGTGGAGGAGTGGGGAATCAAATCCGGTTGTCCAGATTAACAGCAACAACGACATTTGATTTATATACTTCCCTTCAGGACAACTTAACACTGACTCAGAGCGGTTTACAGTGTCATTATTGTCTCCATAAACAGATACCCTGTGAGGTGGGTGGGGCTGAGAGAGCTCTGAAAGAGCTGTGACTGACCCAAGGTCCCCCAAGCTGGCTTCAGGTGGAGGAGTGGGGAATCAAACCCAGCTCTCCATATTAGAGTCCTGCTGCTCTTAACCACTACACCAAACTGAGGTAGTCCTATTCTAGTGACCGCCTCAGAAACTCCGCTGGAGCTAAGCCCAGAGAGAAGCAAGGAGAGTCCCAATCAGGACAATGAAAAAACATCTTCCCCTTGGTTTGTGCCATTATTGGTTCATTTCTTATTAATGGCAAAGCTCCATAACCAGGATTCAGAGGACTCGGATCCAGATAGGGCCCTGCATTACCCAACCTCTGCAATGTGAACTTGGTAGCTCAGTGGACTGGAGCTGCTTCCAAACTTCGGCATGAAAACATGTCCCCAGCTCGGCAGAAGCATCAGCAAGCAACACAGAAATAGGGTTCCCTACACTGCCTCGGCAAATGCTAGATTTGGGTGGAGAGGGTGGAGTTTGGGGAGGATGTGATGTCATGTTTCTGTGATGCTCTAGGTTGCCTCCCCTAGTCTCTATGGTCTATATTGCAGAGATCAGATAAATTTAAATGAATGAAAGGGGGTAAATGAAAGGCCTAGAAAAAGCAAGAATGGCATCCGCACCTTCTTGTTTTTTGCACGAATGGCTGTTGCTGTCCTCAGCCCTTGTTCCTTCTCTTTTCGTTCCGTACACCTGTGCAAAAACCTCAGGTATGATTAACATGACCCCGACTCCCCTCCTTTTGCAGAATTTTCCTTCCCCTACCCAGTTGTGTTGTAGCCAGGGCTCATTTTGAGGGGGAATGCACAGGAACACAGTTCTGGTAGTTCTCCAAAGAGGTCATGTCAGGTGGCCCTGCCCAGCTGATTTTGGCCATTTTGGGCCCGTTTCATCTTGGATTTGGACCAAAATGTCCAGGATTGAGCCTAAAACAGACAGGATTTGTCCCAAAATGGCCAGGATCGGGCCTTTGACGGGTGGTGTATCACTCTCCCACTCAGCAGCGGCCCAATTCTGACCATTTTGGTCCCCTTTTCAGCCATTTTCAGCCCCTTTTTGCCATTTTGGGCCCAATTTCCGGCCTGAATGGCCAGAATTGGATCCAAAACAGCCAGGATAGGTGATGCCAGGGGGTGTGGCATATGCAAATCAGTTATGCTAATGACACACTTCTGGTGATGGCAAGGGGTGTGGCATATGCTAATGAGTTGTGCGAATGAGTTATGCTAATGAGTTCCTGCAGCTCTTTTTCTATGAAATGACCCCTGGTTGTAACACTATATTGGCTCTGCAGGGAAAGTGGAAAAAAATCTTTAAAGGACTAATTGGTGCCTAGCAGGAAGCCACCCCATCCTATTTTGACAGGGAGCTTAGGGGGTCTGACCCCCACCCTGTAATGTCATTGGAGGAAGTATCCACAATAATATTCCCCTATAGCCACTCCAGAGTGTCCCCTTTGAGCCAGAGAAAAACAAATTTATTTTTTCTTTGATTTAAATGGAAATACCGTGTCAGGCTGAAAACAAGTACAACTTCGTGTGAATATTCCCCTTTAATCTGGGAGGCTTCCTGCTTTCCTTGTGGGCAAAAAAAATCTCCATGTGGAAGAAGCCAGTAACATATACGTTTTTACTGTGGTTTCTCTTCAGATCATAGAGATATTTATTTATATTCCATCTTTCTTGCTGAGACTCAAGGCAGATTACAGAATTTAAAACAAAACAATACGATACTAAGGCATACAATAACCAGAGTAATATGATTGGATTACAGAGCAGGAAAACAATGCAATAAACATTACACAACATGACATAAGAAATAAAATAACCGGATGACCGAAATTAGAAAACGATGCAGTAAGATCGTGCCTGCAAAGAAAAGTGCCAACATTTCAGCCCTTGTCCCTTTATAGCTGTGTCTTCTTGAACACCTTTTAATACCTAATCATTTTAATGTGTGATCGAGACAAACACATTTGGACAACCCACACATTATACAGGTTGCCTCACCCAAGAGCTAAGATTGGCTGCCTTTCTCAGTCAAGTGCAAACTTGGCAATAGCAGAAGGGGGGGGGGAGGTTGCTTGCCAAAAGGCCCTCTGTCACACGTTATAAAATCTGCCGACTTCAGTTGTTTTTACGTGATCATCCTAACCCGGATGATAATTAACTTGTCACTATGTCTCCTTAATGATATTTTGACGAGATAATCAAGGACAGTCATGCAGCTAAAGTTCCATTAAAATTGCACATTTATTCCAATCTGAGGTTTTGCTTTAAAAATAGGGGGGCTGGAGGGGGGGGGCTAATTAGCTCCCTAGAAACAGTATGTTGATGTTGGGCACCAGGAGCAAAGCCCACAGTTCTCAGGTTTCGGTCTGATCCTTTTTACCTCCACCGACTTCAGAAAACATTCCCGCCACAGAGAAGAGCGGCTAAATCAGAAACACGTTTGTGTACATTTAAGAACCCACTCAAGCTGGGAGTTCACCAGCCAAGCTCCCTGGGAGAACAGGGCCGGGCCTTTCAGTCATGTGGCTGGTTTCCGCTTGTACCGGTGCTTTGCAAGGAGTTCTGCTTTACAGAAATGTAGCATGTGTTCTTAGAACATATAAACATCGAGTGCCAGATGCAGGATTACTTCATGACTCCTTCCACTTGGGTTTTCCCTAAGGGTTCCTTCAGCCATTTTTTTTTAATGCAAAGGAAACCCCCTCCTAAAAGTTCTCAAAGCAGCAGAAGATGCCAAACAAAACGCCAGAACCTGTCTTAAAAACCAGTAAAATAAGTCAGAGCGTGAATGTTAAAGATACACAGTGTAGTCCTAAATACAGTTACTTGCACTGAAGTCAATGAATTTAAGAAAGGATGATAGTTCCAAACCTTTACGACATTTATGACATTTAAACTAAAAAAAAGGGCAGCTAACAACAGAAGATCATGACATGGCACAACAATGAACCCCTGTATTGGGGCCGCTGCGGAGCACAGAAGTGCTCCTGTGCTCCGCAGAGCCTCAAAATGGGCCCGTTCAGCCACAGATTGGGCCCGTTTTCAGGTGCTGCGGAGCGTAGGAGCGCTGCTGTGCTCTGCAGTGCCCGAAAATGGGCCCGTTCTGCTGTGGATCGGGCCCGTTTTCAGGCACTGCAGAGCACAGGAGCGCACCTGCGCTTTGCAGCGCCTCAAAACAGGCCCAATCTGTGGCTGAATGGGCCCATTTTCAGGTGCTATGGAGCGCAGAAGCGCTCATGTGCTCCACAGCGCCTCAAAAATGGGCCCGTTTCAGCATGGATCAGGCCTGTTTTGAGCCCCTGCGGAGCCTGGATGTGATCCCAGGGGCTGCACGATGACTTCACTTCTGAAGTGACATCATTGCGCCTGTGGGGGTGTGGTTGTGCATGCTTTGCACACACACACCCCCTCTCCCCCAAGGTAAGTGCCAGGCCCCTATCTCCCGCCCAGAGGTTGAGGGGGCCTGGCAACCCTACGTGTTTCTAAAGCAGGAATATTTCTGGTTAAAAAACAATCAGGAATGGATGGTGTCCCTCCATTTGGTAATAATCTGGACTAGCAGTCCCCAAAGTGCCTACTCCTGGTGTTAAAAATATATAGTGCACAGGCCACATATGATCTGATGGAGTTGCATGGTACAGCCAGGGGCTCAACCCCGCCCCCCCCTTGCCAGTTGTTAACTCCTTGCAACTTCTTGGTGCATTCCTCTGGGATGTGGTGAGAAGCTTGAGGGTCAGAGTGCTTAGAACTCTGGGATTCTGCGTCCTGACCCTTCCTGCTCCTCCTGGAAACCTCCTTGCTGCATCCCTCTGGGGTGGATGGGGAGTGGATCACAATCCCAAAAGGCAGCTGGGATGCAAGGGGAAAATATTTTGCATCTGCATGCACACAAAAATGCAACTAATATCTCCACAGGGATACAGAGACTTGCAAACATCAGTGCACGGTAAGAGAGTGCATCCTGGAATGCCCGAGCCAAAAATATACATGAAAATAGCTGTTTCGGGTCATTACCATGATCTTATGGAACACACAAATCAAGGATTCTTAGGCATTACGAACCACCCCCTCCGAAAAATCCTTGTAGTTTTTCGTGTTCAGATGCTTACCATAACTACTAGCAAGTGTTTTGTTTTATTTTGATCCTGTGAATTTCCCAGGTACCTCCCAAATACCATTTAATACCAGTATTTATCCCCTTCCCAAAATCCAAGACCAAAAATTACCATTTTTTTCCATGAACCCATTCCAGGTGCCAGGGCCGGATCTAGGGTTGCCGGCATGCCCAGGGCAACTCATGTCCAGCTTTCCCCCCCTGCACGCACATGCGTGTGCACTCCCAGTGCTGTGTGATGATGTTACTTCCATCATGTCATCACGCAGTGCGCCGCAGACTACCCCCTGCCCCCCCCATCGATTCGGCCCTGCCTAGTGCCTGGGTTGCAGTGGGGAAATTTCCCGGCTATGTGTGTGTTAGAATGCCCCCTCTCCACCCAAAGGACAGCTGAGACCCTCATTCTGACCTTTCCCCCCAAAACAGTCATGTGGGACATAATGGAGCTGGGAGCCACCATGGTCCCCCCCCCCTTCAGCTGTGATCAAGATTCTTTAAGGCCTGCCCGAGCTGTAAACTCCTGATGTACTGAAAGTTTCTCTGACTCAGGGTAGAGTTTTTAAGGTCACTCTTATCTCTGCCATGCTTAAGAGATTGTGAAAAAGAGGTCCTCCTTTAATTGCTTTTGCCATGAGTATGACGGGGAGCTTAAAGTGGGCATTTATTTATATGGATATTTTAAAACCGGACTTTTTCCCTAATGGGGACCCAAATGACTTACAAAACTACAATTTAAATAAAGAAACAAGCAGAAAAAGGCATACATCCCATAAGCTAGAATGTTTCTTTGTGGCAGACCGAGGAACTTGCTAGTCTATCTGTTCTGCTGTTTTCACTCTTCCCGCTACCTGGACCCTTTTGGTGAAATCGACATATTGTTCCAGACAATGTATCTAATGCAAAGTACTTCTACGGCAATGAAAAAACAAATAAAAAGCAAAATCAACAACAGTTTTCATATGTTGCACATTCTTTTGGGCTCCCCTCCCCATACGTTTCTGTTGTTAAAATGAATGAAATTAAGGAGGCTCATAGGCTTTTGGTTTCCATCCCTTTTTAAAACAAACATTGTAGAATACATTGCAATATTTCCGTTTTGAGATTACGAAGATGCAAATGGCTATTATCTGATCTGAACTTGGTTCTGTCAGGCTCTCTGGACTACCTACCAATTAAAGACTAACAGTGCAATCCTGAGGGCCCTTAGGCATTGTAGTTGCAATACCACTAGGGCATGCATGGATGCCCATGTAATTGCAATATCCATAGGGCATTGCATGCAGTGGCAGCCAATGGCAGCCCTGTGAGTGCACAGGGCTGAGTACTCACAGGTGCAGCCAATCACTGGCTGCCAGTGTGCCCACTGAGCCTCAATGCCACTCCCCCCAAAGAGCCAGTGGACTGGAGGAAAAACTCCATGACTGTAGCTCCCCAACAGAGGCACATGGCCTGAAAGCCTCCCTCCCCTGCTTGGAGAGGATACCTCCGTGGCAAACAGGATGCCCACCCTGTTGCTGGTGAGGGCCAGACTGGCAGCAAGAGCTCTGCTCATTCACAAACACCCCTGCTCTGAGCCGTACACCTCCTTTCCCCAGAAAAATAGAAATAGAAGAACTGCAAATAGAAAGGTGAAGAAGAACAGTAAAAAATAGACTGGCAAAGAAGAACAAAAAACAGAAAGACAAAGAAGAATAAGAATAAGAATAGAAAGGCAAACAAGAACAACAGCAAAGGTACAACAACAAAAAATAGAAAGACAAAGAAGAAGAACAACAACAATAGAAAGGCAAACAAGAACAGCAAAAAATAGAAAAGTGGAAAACAACAACAAAAATAGGCAAAGAAGAGGTACAACAACAAAAAATAGAAAGACAAAGAACAACAAGAAAAAATAGATCAAAACCAGACTTGAATCCACAGCCCCAGATACTCAGGACCAACCCCCCCAACCCCAGGACCAGGAGGGTAGTTTTCAAAGAGACATGCCAGCAGGCATTAGACACCCCATGGCAGCAGTGATGTCACCACCAGCTTCATGGGGCCAGCCAGTCATTATCACATAGATAGGCATGGTTCAGTGGAAAGGCGGGGAGGAGGAAACCCCACTAGGGCAGAGGCCATTGTCATCCAATGACACTTACCCATCTAGTGTGGAAAGGCCGGGAAGATTAATTTGCTGCTGCTACATTGGGCTTTGAGCCTGCAAGGGAATGAGTCCCAAGGATGATTGGCCACTTTGTTGAGGGAGTACAATGGGGGAGCTCCCAGCCTCCTCAACCCACAGTTGTGCCCTGTCCACCATCGGGGGGGGGGGCGTGTCCTGTGATGTATGGGGCTGCAAGCATCCCTGCCCCCCCCCATCTGAGGTGGCTCTCCTAAGTACACTTCCCTAGGAGCCTTCCCCATTGCATGACATGGGCCATGGTGCCTGGAGGGCCAAGCTCAGGCCACATCCCCCCAACAAAACTCTGGCCTTGGCTGTGGAAGCCAGCGCCGTGGGGGCAGCCCCTGGCTCTGAGTGAGGGGAAAGGGGGAGATGGATGTGGATACCTGGGCCGAGGCAGCTGGATTCCCAGCTCTTGCTTACCTGTTAGTGCACCCTCATCCCTTCAAGCGAGCCTCCAGAGATGGGGTCTGTCAGGGGTCTGCAGTGAGAGACTTTAGCCAAACATGCTTGACTGTGTTCTCTCCCTGGGCCGTTAGTGCTACGTGCTTGCCCAGTACTGCAAAGGGCCCACTCCTGCCACCCAAGTGCCTCGGGTTTTAAGTCCGCATGGAAGGGAGTTCTGAAACAGAGCCCCATGCTGTGCACCCTATCGAATGACTTCTAGGGCATCCTGCCTGGGGGTATGTAGGGCAAGGGGCTGTGATTTGGGGCTGGGAAGGGGAGTTGGCTGCCACAGGGTCAGGAGGGGATTAGCTGCAGCTGTAGTTGGCATCCTGTGCTCCTCCAGGTCATTTGGGTGGGTCTTTTTCCTTTGCATGGGCACCTACAGGCTACACTGTCTTTTTCCATGGTGTAACTTTCCATCGCTGTTGGAGGGTGTTCCCAGCCTGGAGCAGCTTAGGGACCTGGCTAACTCCTGGCACAGCCCCAACCCACCCACTGTGGCACAGAGGTTTACACTCATAGGCTGTTGGCAGGCAGCAACAGTGGGGCAATGCAAATGCCCAGGACTGGCGAGGAACCACCTGGCATCTGTGCCAGCTTACATTGACACAAGTGGGAGAGAGGTAAGCGTAAGGGCTAGTTGGCTCTCTTGTACTCTCTCCCCACCAGGATCGTACTGTTGGCTGGGTATGTATTTTTCTTTTAACTATTCCACCCCAAACTTCTACCGTCTCATCTTTTGCTCATCCCGCACTGCCCAAAGACATTCGACCCCTTCCCAGGCCCATAGCATGCTCCTTTGCCCCACTGCAAACCTGCTCTCATGACCCCCCCCCCATGGTATGGAATCCATATTCAGGCGCTGCTGACTTGGCAGTCAGAAGTTGAGCTACAATCTGTTTTTCCTAGATATAGCATTTCAATTTCCTGCCAGCAGGTGCAAAAAACCAGACTTGTCCGCACAGTTCCATGTAAACATCTGGCAGGCGAGCAACAGACTGAATCAGTCATAACGGCACACTGTTGCTTTGTCCCCAAGTCAGTGGTGATGTCGATTATTCTAATGTGGCCTCTGTTTCCATGGGCATCAGGTGCTGAGCTCTTGCCCGCTTTTCTGGAGAGCTGATGTTTAAGTAATGCCAGAGCCCCCTCCAGCTGTATTAAAGAGACAGCTGGTAGCTGTCCAGCCAGGGCAATGCATAGGATATTTAAACTTGGTTAGTGAGCCATGCCCATACTAATGTCTGCCTGGCCTTTGTTTTTCTTCTATGCTTTGCCTGTCCAGGCACTCTGTACTTCTCTTTCTTCCACACCTGCCACCTGCCCCCCAAAATCAGGATTAGATCTTAAAATATGAGCTGCAAATGTGGCACAGGTATGGCAAGGGTGATCTTAATTTGCAAAGTAATGTGGGCACTTCCAACAGCATGCGTTCTGCCCAGGTTTAAGCTTCCGGAACCCAGCATGTTAGAAGGTCTTTGCAACATGGCTCAGCACCTTTGCACAGTTGCTGAGGTGAATTGCAATGTGTTTTGCTTTGGTTTCCTTCATTGCTAGTTATCTTGGGCTAATTACCATGCCTTCCGCCAGCAAAACATGCCTCTCCTACTAAAGCAAGGGTATTTACACTGGTGAATGCCTCTACCATAACAGCGACTGTACGTACATACCGCTCTCATAGACAGATTACTGCCCCACTGAACAAAGTCAGTGTTGTTATTATCCCCACAATACAGCTAGGGAGCTGGGGATGAGAGGAGTGGCTTGCCCAAGGCCACCTGCAGAGCTCATGGCAGGAGTGAGATCTGAACCTACGGAGGGCTGATTTGCAACTCAGCCACTTAACCACTATGCTACAGCAAGTTTCTTCATGTCAGCTGGGGCTGAGAAGAGTGGCTTAGCCATGGCAGTAGTAGGATTTGAACCAGCAGAGTGCTGATTTGCAGCTCAACCACTTAACTGCTATGCTACAGCATAGAAGCTCTGAATACACTCTTTGCTTTAGAACCTGATTTGAAACAGGGAAAAGAGCAGAAAGGAAGATGCAGGAAAGGTGATCAGTTCTGTAGTGGAAGAGCTGGCAGGTAGGCATTTCCCTGTTCTTCTACCCCACCAAATATCTCTGTTCATGCATTTAGCAAAGTGAAGAGATAACGCTTTTCTTGAACTGATGGCTACAGGTGGGATGTTTCGTTTGAATGCTTCCCCATCTACTAAGTAAGTAAGTAAGTCCACACAGAAAGCTGACAATCTTCTTTGATAGATGAGTTCATTTATGCAGAAAAGGAATTATCTCCTTCTCTCCCTTGTACAGGCAGGTTTCACACATTACCCCTTCCTCTGTTCTAAGCCTGGAATTCTGCTGCCTGTCCAACAACTGGAATCTGAATCTACCCCCAAAGTGTGATTAGCCCTAGAATGCTCTGCTCAGTGTACGCTTTTCCCTGTCCAGAATTGCCCTTGCCATCTGAGCCCCTGATGATACATCAAATATGTATCTCTCTGCATCTCTCTCCTTTTTGGATTATTTGCTGCCTAGATACTTGGACCTTTGCCTTGGTTTTTGGACCCTGGTATGGTTCAGTAACTATAGCCATCTGACGAAGAGAACGTGATTCTCAAAAGCTTATGCTACAATAAAATTGGTTAGTCTTAAAAGTGCTACTGGACTCTTTTTGATTTTGCTACTACAGACTAACATGGCTAACTCCTCTGGATCTATAGCCATCTTTGCTTCCTCTTCTGCTTTATCTTTCTGCCTCCTTCTTGCATGAAGTAATTTGCATATCATTTGGATGCCTGAAGTGACTGGCTCTTTAGGATCCTTCTACCGTTGGGTGTTCTGACCTGGATAGGCCAGGCAAGCCCGATCTTGTCAGATCTCAGAAACTAAGAGGGGTTGGCCTTGGTTAGTAATTGGATGGGAGACCTCCAACAAAAACTAGGGTTGCAAAGCCAGACAATGGCAAATGACCTCTGTTAGTCTTTTGCCACGACAACCCCAGCTGGGGTCGCCATAAGTCAGCTGTGAGTTGATGGCACCTTCCATCACCACAGTATTAGGAACGAACATAGTACACAGTATTAGGAACGAACAACGAACACGATATTATTTGGATGACTAGAGATCTGCTAATTCTCCAGCCGAAACTTGTCTTAGTTCTTTTATTAAACATTATTTCTGGTTTCATTCTATCTTAACCTCTCCTCCTAAGCTTGTAGCAATGCCTCACCAGTCAGAGATACCTTAGCTCTTTTGTATGCATCACGGTCTAGGTATGAGGATTTTGTTATGCTGGGTGTACAACCTAAGCCAACAGCCGATTTCTCCACGCCTACTACCCCTCTGCATCTCCCACCTAACTCAATCATGCCTGCTATTGTCATTCACTGGCTGTGGAGAAATGCCATTCTGTTTGTGGAGTTAACTTTCTATGGGCTGCAGAGGGAGGGGCCAGTTCTGGAGTAGAATTTGATTGGAGGGAGAGCGAGTCAGTGGGAGTTGGGAATTGACAGTTAGTGGCTGGGAAGTTGAGGGAGGGATGGCTCTGAGGGGAGATGTCGATCTAAGGTAAATCCCAGGTATCAAAGTACCTGGGCCTGCCCTACACAACATTTAATTAGGGCATGAGGGAGCAAGAGTAGGGGTTTCTGTTTTATTATTCATTCCATCCACTGTATATTTGCCTGTGTATAGTTAGAAGTTAAATAAATGATTTTTGAATTTATGAAGGAAGAAAGCTCTTCTGTTCCACATAGTTCCCTAACTGTTTGGGCCCACTAGCAGAGGAGGGAGGTTAGGAGGCTGTCCCGCCTAACCAGGACCCCATACAGGGACAGTGGTGGCAGCAACTACCTGGAGACAGGAAAGGGAGACAGCCCCTTCAGGTGCCTGGCCAGAGGCGAAAAGGGAGGGGTAGGCAGAGCAGGGTCTACCACTGGGAGGAAAGGCCCTGTTTTGCCACACCGGCTATAGTCATTCAGTATCTGAAATCGCTCCACTGTCCAAGATATAAGGACAAATGGACTCACATTCTAAGTGTATCTGAAGAAGTGAGTTATAACTCTTGAAAGCTCATACCCTACCACAAATTTTGTTAAGTCTTATAGGTGCTACTGGACTCTTGCTTTTTTCTACTGCTACAGACAAACTAACACGGCTACCCATCTTGAGCTTTTTTAGAAGGAGAGGTAGTGAATAAAAGTACTTTCCTTCTGCTCAGCTCTTTCAGTGTGGATATGAGATCAGTTGGGAAAGGGGCCATATCCACACAGTTGCATTCACATATTTCTTGACCACATGCGATAGCGATTGTTACCTTCTCACTCTATAAAATAGATTGCTAACATTTATGGCAAAGGATTTTTTTATTACACACCCATTCAATGAAATGTTTTTCAAGCTAATGATAAAATGATACATTCACACAAAGAAATGGGCCTCTACAACTCTCTCTAGCCCAATGCGGATGACTCATTCTTGTGTTCACTCACCAAGTGGGGAGATAGGGTGGGCACAAGCATGTTGGCCCTGCCCTTTGTTGGGATTTTAGCAAGTGTTTCCATTTTAGTCATGAAAGAAACTGTTTGAAAGAAACTTAACTTAATTAGTAAACTTACTTTGCATGTAACCACTTAGGTCTCGAGCAAGGATTCCCGTCATAGAAATGGGATTCTCTAAACATAATGAAGTAGAATTAGGATTCTCTATTGGGCAACCTGTTTATTGGGGTGGTGGTGGCGGCAATTAAGTGAAGATATATGCTGAAGTTTTATGGCTGTTTGTTCTGTTCACTCTCAGTCTTGAGTTTACCTTTTACTAGCAAAGATGTCAGCTAGCAATTTCTGTATCAGGCATCTGACGAAGAGAACTTGATTCTCGAAAGCTTATGCTACAATAAAATTGGTTAGTCTTAAAGGTGCTACTGGACTCTTTTTGATTTTATTTTCTATCAATGTAACCCTATTTTATCCTTTATGTAGTGAAGTAATTTTTACAGAGCTAAACTAGAATGTGTGTATGTTCTTATTAAATCCAATGAGCAATCTCTGCTAAACTCTGCAAATTAAGTATTAATGTCCTACACACACACAGAGCGGTTTACAAAGTATGTTATTATTATCCCCACAACCATCACCTTGTGAGATGGGTGGGGGCTGAGAGAGCTCTGAGAGAGTTGAGACTGACCCAAGTTCACCCAGCTGGCTTCTAGCGGAGGAGTGGGGACCCAAACCTGCCTCTCCAGATTAGAGTCCTGCCACTTTTAACCACTACACCAAACTACAAGATATAAGAGAAACAGTTATATTTCCTCTTCAAAGTGGCTGCATACTATGTGGAATCTGAATGCTTAACTAGACACTCAGCAGTATCCCACCTTGGGCTGAAGGACATTTCTGCAGTATAAATTCCCTTCCTCTTACTCAAGGGGCTCTTCTGTCAGGGGTACAGCCACTTAAATTGGAGGAAGGCTTTGAAGTCTGCCTTGTTGGAGTGGTGGGATACAGGCCGTTATTAGTGATGTGTGGTTACCACATGGCTCCCTACAACCTTTTAGCAAGCAGGTTGCGATGCCCCTGACGTTCCTGTTTCTCTAACTCCACTCTAATTCATTGGCTGCCATTTGCGGGGTGGTGGGGGTGGGGGGTGGTGGAGGAGGAACAGTGAATATCATGTTGTTGAGATGTTGTCAGGAAGATGTGTGGGAGTAATGAGAACCGAGGGTTGTCATGTATCCCCCACAACATCTCATTAGTCTCCAAGATCAATCAATGAGCTTCTTATAAACTGTTCCTCAGCTTGGCAACAGGGGATGACTGTTCCTCCTGACTCCCAGCAGCTCATTTGAAAGGTTGTCTGAAGGGCAACGAAATTGGAATCACAGAAATGAAAAGCCAAATTCATATCGGGCTGGCTTTATAAATCTGGGCCGAATCCACATTACCTCCGCGCGGCGCTAAATGTCCGCGAAACACCCGGAAGTATAGCGTCTTTCAAGCGCGATTTCTGAAATCGCGCTTGAAAGACTCTATACTTCCGGGTGTTTCGCGGACATTTAGCGCAACACCGGGACGCGCGAAGGTAATGTGGATTCGGCCCTGGTCTCTGCTTCCTGCTGTCCCAGAATACCCTATAAATAGAGTATGCACGTTACATATGCCTCTTGTTGCCACGGAAGGAGGGGGGAGCAAACAAATTGAATCGGAGTCAGTTTTACAGTAAGGTTGCCTTCCGTGTTGCTTCTATAGATCAAGGCCTGCAGGTCAAACGGCGGCTTTGTGAATTCACTGTTGCTAAAAGTGGCTCTTAAATGCCTCATTGTTGCTGTTTGAAGTGTGATTGCCCATGTGTGGTTAAAAAAAGAGAGAGAGAAATGCAAAGTAACAGTGGAGATTAGAAGACAAGAAAGAAGCATTTGTATGTTTTCTTGTGTGCAGAATGTTCTCTTCCGAAAACCTTTAACAACTAATCTTTTTAGCTGGGGCAGCAATAGGCAGAACTATAGCCTGGAGTCGGTACCTGAGGGACTTGATGACTAACAGATTTCACAGAGTTCCACCCTACCCCCCCCTGCTTCTTATTCAGAGGGGATATTTAAAGTTTTCAATTTGGTACCAGCTGTTCCTTTGAACAATGCCATACTTATGATTCAGATCATGGGAGTAGTGTTATGAGCAAACCAAACTGATTATTTCCCTCCGTACTCTTACAGAAGGAAACATTAGGTGGGCTTGAAAGATAGGAGAGCCTCAAAAAAGGACTTGTGAATCAGTTTCCTGGTCTAACTGTGGCCACATGTGATTTTTTATTGAAAACACATGTGACTTTGATAAAAGATTGCATTTAAAGAAGGGGCTGGAGCAGAGCTACAGACAACAGGGGACTGTTTTTCATCAACGGTTGAGCTACACACTTGCAAATGTTTCACATTAATGGACATGGGACCCTTTTAAAGCACCCTTCCCTCAGCGACATAGGCTGGTTCAGCCTACAAAACACTTCCAATGTTATAATTTTGCCACGTGGAAAGAGCTTCTGAGTAGAAGAAAGTGAAAATTGTATGCCACTTGTCACATTTTTTGCTCCTCCCAGGGACTCTACATCACATGTCGCTGCCCACCACTGGTCTTTAGAAGGTAGCAGGTCCATAGCATGAATGGAAACTACCTTTTCGTAGCTGGCTACAAAAGTCAAGCTATAGATTGCTCCGGGGTCTGAGACATCTGGAAAATTGGTCTCTTGACTTCTCAAGCTGAATTCAAAGAAAGAGCAGCCATCTGGAGCCTGCTTGGTTGTAGGGATTTGCTAGAGCGGATTACCTGCCTACCACTCCAGTTGTTTTGTTGAACTCCCTTATCCTTCCAAGGTTAATCCATACTTATTTATTTATACCAGCTTTTCTCTTCAGTGGAGAAGCCAAGGGACTTGCAAGATCTTTCTCCTCCCCCTCCATTTTAACTTCACAACAACCCATGAGATAGGTTAGGCTGAGAGAGAGTGAATGCTTGCTCCACGATCTAACAGACTGGAGATTCAAACCTAGTTCTCCAAGATCATAGTCCGAAACTGTACTCACTACACTGTTCTGGCTTTTAGTATGACAGCAGGGATGGTAGGCTTGTTTATGGGAGCCTGTATTCTCCATGTCAAAGTGTTATCAAGGAGGGAGTCATGCGGGCTGCTTGTAGAGTATTCATTCTGCAGTTCCCACCTTCTGACAAGCCTTTTTTGCTAAATAGCTTATGTCTCAGGTCTAGCAAAGTCTGCTTAGCAACTCAGAATTAGTGGAAATCTTAAACTGGCCAATGAACTACATGTTGCCAGACCTGAAGTAACATCACCTTCCTACCCACTCTAGGAATTCCCCCAGTCTCTATGGTAAAGACAATAGAGATTGGGGAAATTTCTAGAGTGTTATGGATAAAGTGACTGGAAGTGAGCTCACATGTCTGTAATATCATTTCCTCCATTTTCTGCTGCTGTGAGAGCAGGCAAGAGGGGGAAGAGCTGGCAAGGATGGGAGGTTATCTGGTTAAGCCTACATGAACAAACTTTGAGCCCAATAGCACCTTAAAAACTGAAATTTTTTTTCCAGGGTATAAACTTCCGTGATTCAAAGCTAACTTTTTCAATGGGGTTGCCAGTTCCCAGGTGGGGGATCTCCTGCCCCCCCTTTTGTTTCCCACCACTGATCCAACAGGGAGAATTTTGGTGATTCCTAGAGAAGCATGACATCATTTCTGCGAAAACCCAGAAACGACATCACACCACTGCCAATGGCTGACTCCTTATGTTCCACCTTCTCAGCCTATTTTGTCAAATATCGGGTAAGCCTACATATTATAGAGGAGCTGTGTTGTGCTGTAAACACCTTTGCTTTAGCAGGCTTAATGCCTTCATAAATTATATCAAATTTGGCTACAGTTCTACTTAGAGTTTTCATAAACAGCACTGGAAATCTGTCAATGTTGGAAGATTGTTGTAACCACAATGAAACTGAAAACTGGCTAGAACAAAACCTGATCTGGAAATTGGATTTCAAAGCATGAGATAGGGAAATCAGGATTAAATAAAACCTTTACAAATCTGCTAAGTCTACGTTAACCTTAACTGACAATAGGTCTTGATTTGATGCCCATTGGCTACTTATCACCCTGAAGCAAAGGGGTCACAGATAAGACTCTAAAACCTTTACTGAAGTCCTCAGTATAGTTGGGGTTGCCAACAGGCCTGGAGAAAAACAGTCTGTCCCTTGAACAAAGGCTTCATGAGATTTTCTTTATCAGGTGATGCTGCTGCTTTCCTCCATGCCATGAAAAGCGTCGACTGTCCATTTCCACACATTAACAGCGCAATCCTGAGCAGAGTTACTCCAGTCTAAGTCCATTAATTTCAATGGGCTTAGACTGGAGTAACTCTGTTTAGGATTGCAAAGTATTAAAGGGACATTTTTCCCCCAAGCCAGTTGGCAACTCCTAAATATAGCTCACGGCCTCCTACATAATTCAGTAGTTCCATGGCTCAACAGGCTGGTGTACTTTTTTACAAGTCGATCCACCACTAAAAAGACCCCAGTTTGCCATTTAAATAATCTCATGTTTTTTTGGGGGGGGGGCGGGGGGCGGGAAGTGTCTAGCCAGCCTCACATCTAAAGATGAGAGCACAGTTTTTAGGAGCTGGCTGGTTCATTCTGCAAATCCTGATTTTGGCTTCACGCCTTCCTTGCTAGTTGCAAACCCAGAAGTCTTGTTTGTACACGAGTGTCTTTCTGCTGCCGTTCGTGCGGAAGGCAGACACCAGGAAGTGGCCAATGATCATGGATCCCCTTTCAAAGACTTCTTTCCCACAAGTATTTGCTGTGTTGCCCTTCCTGGAGTATATTCAAGGAAGGGAAAGAGGTGTAGAGAGTGGGGGTATCTGAAAGAAGAGTCTAAGGGAATTGCTGTTTATCAAATCACATAGAACTGGCATTTTACCCGGAGAATTGATCTCTGTGGTCTGGAGAGCCATTGTAATTCTGGGAGAACTTCGGGCTCCACCTGGGGGTTGGCAACCCTATCCCTCTTTGACCATCAAAAAAAGCTATGCTGGGAATTGTGGATAAAAGCCATGTATGATGGGGGCTATAATAAGGATGCCAGACCACTGGTCAGTATCCCTAGGAGCTTTTGGAGTGAGGTGATGGGCAGAAATAATGTCTGGAGGCATGTGATGTCACATTTGCTGGAAATCTTGGATATGAGCATCAGACAATGCTCTGGCCGTCCCTGAAAACTCCATAGTACTTACCATGGAGTTTTTGAGGATGGTCAGAGCATAGCCCTACGTGCTGGCGTCATATCTGAGATTTCAGGTGGATGTGATGTCATGCATTGCTGGCCATCTTTTCCAGCCCCACGGCCTTTGTTCCACCTCTCCAAAGAGCAGGGGAAGGTAGGATGGGATGGAACCTCAAGAGGTCTCTCACTACCAGTGGCCCCAACCTGGCGGAACTTTCTGTCGGAAGATACTTGGGCCCACCAAGATCTTGTATCCTTTCAGCAGGCCTGCAAGACAGAGATGTTCCAACAGGCATTCGGTTGAGGCTGGTATTAGGTCCATCAAATAAGCCTCCCTACCAGTCTCCTGCTAGTGGGGGGTGGGGTGGGTGGGTAGCTATGTAGTCTTCTGTCTCCCATGCATGTGACGTTGCAGAATGATACCAACTCTCACCTCCCCTCTTTTAAAAGTGGGCGGGGTAGAGTGAAGGGGCCGTCTTAGGATGTTGGAATTTATATCCGCTGTTTTACTGAAACTTATGTCCTTTTGAGATAGCTGATTTTACTGTTTCATTCCTTGTATTTTTACTTACTGTTGTAACCCACCTGGAGCCTGCTCGTGGGGAGGGCGGGCTACAAATTAAATAAATAATAATAAATAATAATTGGCATCTCTAGACCATAGGAAGGACGGGGTTGGGTAACATTATGTACAAGATCCAACCTGATATATAAACCCCTGAATACTTTATAAACTTCTCCTTATGGCTATGCCAAAAACTTCAAGTGTTCATCGCAAAAGTTCTCACAGAAGACAGCAAAGGAATGGGCAAAAGTATATTATTTTATGTTCTGTTGCTGGTTTTCCCTTCTTCTGATCTCCTCCTCAAAGCTCCAGTGTTGAAAGCATATTGGATTTTTTTTTATATTGGCTAATTCTCTTTGTCCACTGACACTTGGGAAAAAATACACAGAAGTTGAACCCTGGTGAATCTTGGCACATTTAAATCGGACGCAAGGGAAAAGATGGAGAACTTTCCCATAATGTGCATGTATATGGAGTACGTATGGAATGTAAAGAACTGAATTTTTTTGTGAAGTGCTGAGGGAAAGAAGGTGAAGGGGGAAATGAGAAGGGAGTTTTTGGTGAGGAAGCAAGTAAACATGTGGTCTCCAATTATAGTTTTCTGGTGTCTAAGTTATGTACTTTGAATCCTGTCTATCTGTCTATTTATTTATAGCCATTTTTCTTATTAAGACATGAGGTGGATCATACAATTTAATTGGTCAGCATAAAGTATTCTGTAAATAAGAGAGCAATAAGAGGTTGGTTGCAGGGATCTTATCACCTCTGTGCTCAAAGATCTTCACTGGTTACTGTTTTGTTTCTGGACACAATTCAAAGTGCTGTTGGGCCAGGGTAATTTTAGGACTGTCTCCTCCCAAACTATCCAGCCTACCGGTTAAGACTCACCTCTCAAGCCATGCTCTCTGTGCCCCCACCTTCAGAGGAGAGGCAGGTGGCGACTAGAGACAGGACATTTTCTGTGGTGGAACCTCACCTCCGGAATGCTCTCCTCCTTAAAGTTCACTGGGAGAACTCCAGGCCTAAGTTGTGTTTGCTAACCCTAGTTTAGGATTGCAATATTGCCATCTAGAAATCCTGGGGAAGGACATGAACCCCATAGAATGACAACACTAACAAATTACACACGCACAATTGTAGCAAGGTTTTCCCCAAAGACAAAAAATAGGGACAGTGATCTGCTGGGGTGGAGACCAAGAAGTACCCGAAGTGAACCTGGATAGTTGGGGGCCTACGGATCAGTTGAAAACTTCTTAATGACTCACATGGCCAAAGGTTTGCAAAACTATCCTCTTGTGCATTTGCTACTAGGCAAGCACATCTCTGGTTCCTTCTATTCATTGTGTAAAAGCTTCTCCACCATCTGGACCACCTAGGTGGAAATGTTTTCTTTAAGGCGGCAAGATTAAGGAACAGGGATTTACACCTCAGCCCCCAAGGTAATTACCAGATGGCAAATGGCTTGTTTTCACTTAATGATTCAGTGCAACTGACTCGGGAAGACAGACACGGAGGCCGAATGTAGTTTCTGAGCAAACTTTTCAGTATTTTGCAAGAAGCACCGCCTGCTCCGTGTTTTGTCTAGGACAGCGGCACTTAGGGCTACCTTTCCTATGTTAAGGACAAATTGAGCATTACATATTTTAATGCTGAGGAACAATGTTGGCCTCGAAAACTCCTTGGAGCTCATGTTGGCGAAGAACATTCGCTGTTTGGGAAATGACTGACTCCGGGAACACACGATGTACCCAATGTTTGACGCTGATTGTTGTCGCATCTAATTTAGAATTGCAAAATAGTTATTTGAAACACGTACAGTATTATTAGAAGAGGAAATGGAAATCTTATGGAATATAAGGGACAGGGTTGTATATACATGGAAGTGCAAAAATGTGGAACTGGATAGAAAATTCTGCTAGATGGGACACATGGCTATCCAGTCCACTGATATTGATGTACATCTCCACCGGTTCATGTCTAAAGCTGTGATGAGGGCTATTTTTTTAAATAGGATGATGGGTGAGGGGAACTACTCTATGACTCTCTCCTGCCTTACCTGACTATGTTATGGTGCTTTCAACCTTTCCCCCCTTCCAATCCAGCTTCAATACATGGAAGAATAACGATGAAAGCAACAGTGAAGGAAGACAGCAGAGGGGATACATGTGGACTCTTCTATCACACAACTAGTCTGTCCCTATGGTAAGTTGATAGGCCTTATGAGTTGTAAACATGCTCAAAAGTATGTGATTGATGCCTGGTAAAAGAAGCCAGAGGAATTTTTAAAATAACATTTCCAGTGATCCGTGTATCTAGATTAGTTCCTTAAGCAAAATAAGAGAAATCATGCTAATTCATGTACTTAATCAGATAGCTGAATTTACCTTTTCTTTTTGCAGAATTTGGGACACTGGTGCAGATTTCTACCTTTTTTAAAATGCAGAGAATACACACTTCTGATTTTGGACCATTGGTTTATAAAGCATAGGGTTCTATATTCTACCGGCTTTTCTGTGGGCAAAAGAAAGAAGAAGGGAACCCCCCTTGACCACCCAAAAAGCTATGCCAGAGATTGTGGGACCGGAGTGGGCAAAAGCCACATGGCATGGGGGCTACATAGAATCAGGAGAGATTAAATGGAAAAACCGGTAGGATTCAGCCTCTAGTTGGCAAAATTATTATATATGCTTGAAGTGAAAAAAGTTTTGTGAAGAGACTGTCAATAGTCTGAAGCGATAGTTTCTTCTCATAGCACATAATTAATTTAGGGAATCTCAGGGCCACAATATGGCAATGACCATCAGGTTATGTTACTCTAAAATTAATTAAACCATGAAGGAGAGATTCATCAATGGCTTTTTGCCATGATAGCTAAATAAAATCTTTATGTTCAGAAGCCATGCGTCTCTGAATATTCGTTGGTGGAGGGGGGGCAACAGCAGGGAGAGGATTTGACCTCCATTCACTGCTTAGGAAACTTTCCAGAATAATTGACTTTGGAAAAGAGGATGCTGGCCTAAATGGAACTCTCATTTGATTCAGAAGATCTTTTCTTATGATCTTCCATTATACAAACTTTGAAGAGAGACACGCATCCGACCCATTCCTTGCCATTTGCCACAAATTGTTTCTGCCTTTTTTGGTTGTAGGTACAGACCTGTTCTCTCCATCAAAGGCACGTTTCACCCTCTTTTCTGTGAGGAAAAATGCTATCTTTTCTTAGCACACCAACTCGCCTGTCCATTTGGGAGCTGGAGGAGGTTATGGAGTCACATTACGCACAAGACGGGTTTCAGAGAATGAGCAGCCCTGTGTTTGTCATGTGGTTTACGGACAATATTTATTTTTCCAAAGAATTTTTTAGGCACGTTTATGTCCTCCCTCCTTTTGAAAAGATCACAGAGTCTGAACCAACAGAAGGGAATATGATATTAACCTAAAGACTTATAAAATTGCTCTGTAGTTTATAAATTTGTTTTCCAGATCCTCTGTTTTTTATAATCTTAATTGACAAAGCAGATTTAATCCATCAAGATGTACGTTTTGTTACTTGGTTAAGAGGCCCTCTTTCCTTCCATAACGTTGGCATAGGAGGCAGAAGAGTATTCACTTAGGTTGCCTGAGAAAGAATAGCGCAATTTTTTTTGAGAGGGGGAAGAATGGTGTACATAGTTTCTACAGAAGGTGTCAGCTCAAAGCAGGTCTAGAACATTGTGGACTGTTAGGCTGGGATATGGCCTGGGTCACCACCTAGTTCAGTCCAAAGAGTGGGAGCTGTTCAGAGATCAGCAAATAAGTCTCTTAACAGCAGCAGGCCAGAGTGGGTCAGATGATTGCTGTTGACCCCTGTAATGTCTTCCAGGTCAAGCTTGTTCAATGGTTTGAGCTCTGCTCCTGTCGACAGACTTCCTGCTGCCCTTTTGTCTATTGGCATGGTTGACCTTTATCTCTCCCCGCCCAGTGTCCAACTTGACTGGTGCCAAGTCTGACAGAAGGAAGTCACACAACGGGGCAACCCTGATCCCATTTTACTTTATTTAAAACATTCACAGGCCATCACTTCAGAGATCTGCTCTAGGTGGCTCACACAACATGGAAGTAAAATAATAAAACATAAAATCAACAACCATTAAACTCAGAAGCATAAAATCAAATAAAAACCTGGGTCCTAAAACATTTGTCCACTTACATAATCCTCGTAACCGTCTTCAGGATAAAAGAGGATTGTAAAAACAACAAAAAAGCTCAACCTCTAGATAAAAATTTGGATAGAAAGAAACATTTTGGTCCATTGCCTAAAAGAAAGTAGAGTCCGTGCCAAGCAAGCCTCAAGGGGCAGGTCATTCCACAGGTGACAGGTGAGGAGAGTCAGTGACACTACAAAAAAAGCCCAGTCTCTTGTTGCCAGTGGCGATGTGGTTCATGTTGTCAGTGCAGCTGAACAACTGCCAAATGGGGCTGTTGTTGCTTCACATCCCCCCAAATACATTGACCTGATTCAGATACTGTGCAAAACCATGTTTTAATTAAATTACCTATAGGTAGTGCGATTGTCTGAATGCAGGCTATCCTGCTAACTATGGTTCGTTAAGGCCCTTTAAATCTGGATTGGAAATTGGTTTATTGATCCCAGTCTTAACAATGATTTTTGTCTGAATACAGATATGCTAGTTTATTTCTCATTTAAACCTGGCTTGGTCTCTGGAGATGCTCTCCTAGGTAACTGAAAGAAGGCAATGAAACCAGGGTTTGTCAAAACCAACCAGCATTTGAACAATTGTCTGTGAGCTGAATCTTGGTTTGACAAACTAATCTTAGTTCAAATAAACCTTGGCTTTGCATTATATATGAACCGAGTCACTGCCTTATTGGTTTTCAAAGATTTCTGTTGGACTCTGCAATTCCTATGTCAGAAGATCTATTTGTTACACATTTAACTTCACCCTTCAGCCTGTAGCATACGTAGATCTCCTTTCCTCCATTTTATCTTCAGAACAATACTGTGAGGTAAATTAGGTTGAAAGAGAGTGACTAGGTGGCCCAAGGTCATCTAATGGCTGCTATGGGTCAGTGAGTATTTGAATCCAGATTGTCCTAATCTAACATATCACCCACTACATAACACTTCCTCTCAACTATCGAGTTGTCCACTTATCAGGCCTTTGGTGCTTGTCAGCTGACATCTGATACACAGCTCTTCAAAGATGGGCTTATTAGCAGGCCCCATAATGCCTCAAAATATACCTCATCTGTCCCTGGAGATGAACTATTGCCATCATTCTTCAGCTGAGGGGTTGACCAAACTACTAGCTAGTTGAGCAGCACCCTACTGTATGGGAAAAAGCAGATGTGTGTGTGTGGGGGGGAGAAACAGACAATTTTATTGGAAAGAATTAAGAGCACCAACACAAAACAAGAAGTTCTGGAAACATTTACATTGATTAGAGAGGGAGGAATCTTGACTTTTGCAAAATTTCCAAAGCCCTGAAAGTTTTCATATAGATCTGAAAACTTAATTGGTATAATTAGTAGATTAGTCAGCTAAATCTTTGGCTTATTAATCAGCAGAACCCAAATGGAGTAAAGAGGAAAGATTTGTTTAAAAAGGAATTTTGATTCTGGGGTATTACTATGAGAAAAATGTAAAAAAAAAGTCCAATATAACTGTTATTAAAGAGAGAATTATTAAGCACATTGATGAATAAAGTCTGCTGAGGGAAAATCAACATGGCTTCTGCAAAGGGAAGTAGGGTTGTCAGGCAGGGCCTGGAAATCGGAGGAAAGGTTATGGGCAGGGATATGGGGTGTGTCACATCCTCTGCTCTGCAATGTCACTTTTGGAGAAAACCTAGAAGTGGTATGGGGAAGCTCTAGGAATGGTCATAAACTCTGTTCTTTTATCATAGAGTTTCTGCTAGAGCTACCTTACATCATGTCCAGTTTTCCCCTAGAATTGACATAGTCAGTACAGAGGATGCAGACTGATTTTTAATTTCCGCCCCCTGCAACTGCTTGCAGCAGTGGTGGGCAATGGACTTAAGCAAATGGTAAGCCTAAAGACAATTCCTGCCTCACCAACCTCTTGGAGTTCTTTGGGTGGAATAACAAGCATGTGGATAGGTGTAATGCAGTAGACATTGCACTTGAACTTCCAAAAGGCGTTTGACAAGGTACCTCACCAAAGACTCCTGAGTATACTTAGCAATCATGGGATAAGAGGATGTGTCCTGTTGTGGCTTAAAAACTGGTTTAATGGCAGGAATCAGAGAGCAGTTTTAGCAATGAAGGGAAGCAGTGGGGTCCTGCAAAGTTCAGTACTGCGACTGGTGCTATCTAATTTGTTCATAAATGATTTGCAACTGGGACTGAGCAGTTTGGGGATGATACTATATTATTCAGGATAGTAAACACTAAAGTGGATTCTGAAGAGCTACAGGAGGATCTCTCTAAACTGGACGCATAGGTGACCCATATGATGAATGAAGTTCAGTGGGGCTAAGTGTAAGGTGATACATATTGGACCTCTCTCCAATTTTAAATATACGTTGATGGAATCTAGATTGGCTGAGACTGAAAGAGATGTTGGGCCTGTATTGTAGGGATGAGCTCTCAGATGCTTTGCTAATGAGTTAGAGACAATAGACTTTACCACTATGTTGCCTTACATATTATCTGTTGCTTTAAATATGTACTCCTATGTACTACCTGTGCTTTATGTTGTCCAATGTCAATCCTAGCAGTGATTATGTTCTGTTTCAGTATTTTCTTCTACTTTGTATTGGATTCTTGCCAACACCATGTCTTTTAAACTTGTATCTATTTACCCTATGGCATTGTTTATGGAAATGTCCTTGATACTGTATGGAAATGTACTTGATATGGATTGTACTAATCTCATACTGTGTAATCCACCTTGAGTCTCAGTGAGCAAGGCGGACTATAAATAACATAAATAAATACTGAGGAATACTCAATGAAAATGTCGACCCATTATACAACAGCAGTGAAAAAGGCAAACTCCAGGCTAAGAATTATTAGGAAATGAATTGAAAATAAAATGGCAAATACTGTAATACCCTTGTATGAAGCTATGGTGAAGCATCATTTGAAATACTGTGTGCAGTTCTGATTGCCGTATCTCCAAAAGGACACTGCAGAACTGGAAAAGGAACAAAGGAGGGCAACGAAGATGGTTAGGGGGTTGGAGCAGCTTTCCTACGAGGAAAGGCTGAAGAATTTGGGACTTTTCAATCTAGAAAAAAGGTGGCTAAGGGGAGACATGATTGAGGTTTATAAAATTATGCATGGGGTAGAGAAAGTGGATAGAGGAAGCTTTTTCTCTCTCTCTCACAATACTTGTACTTGGGGGCATCCAAGGATATTGTTGGGAAATAGGTTCAGAACAGACAAAAGGAAATACTTGTTTACTGAATGAATAATTAAACTGTGGAATTCACTGCCAGGGGAGGTAGTGATAGCCACGAAGATATATGGAGGGTTAGACAGGTTCATGGAGGAGAGATCCTTCAATGGCTGCTAGCCATACTGACTGAAGAGAGCCTCCACATCCAGAGGCAGCAAACCTCTGAATAATAGTGCAGGGAGACAATGGCAAGGGCAGGCCTGGGCCCCTACAGCCCCTTTGTCCTCCAGACAATCGGTTGGCCGCTGTGTAAAAAAGGAAGCTGGACTGGATGGATTCCTGGTTTTATCCAACAGGTTCTTACGTTTTTTAAGTCCTGATTTAAACAAAGTATATTATGAATAGAGATGGGCATGATCCAAAATAAATCAACGATCCAGCTGATCGTGGATCGGCGCTGGTGACGATCCCCAATAAATGATCCACATTGATCATCTCTGGTTCCTGATCCGTGGATCGTGGAGGCCAAAGTTGGCCATGCTGCTATTCCCAGCTATGTGGGAAGGTGGGTGCTGGCGGCGGATGCCAGGCCCAGTGGGCACGGGGAGACGGCAATGAATCGCCTCCCCTCAGGGGGCAGGGGTCTGGCTTGTGTTTGGCTGTCAGAGCTGCCTATCAGGGTTTGCAGGGATGAGATTGGAGTGCCCATGGCTACAGAACACCCCCTTCCCCCTCCCTCCCCTGGCTGTCTTCTCCCAACTGGTGACTGCTTTGCTGCTCTGTGGTTGGAAGGAAGCCCTGCTGATCAAGGAAAGCTAGGCTTCCATTCGGGTTTCCAGGGCAACAGACCGAGGGCAAACACAGCTCAGGCACTCCCCTGGCTCCGTTGCCAGGGGAATAGATTGCTGGCACCTGAGCAGAGCACGATCACCCCAATCAAGCCCCGATCCAGCCCCCCCCCCCCCCCCCGATCGCTGCATCGTTGGCCATGGCTGAGCATGATCCGCCGGCTCCCAATCGCATGATTGCCATTATCGTGGGTTTTTTCCGATCGTAATGCGGATCGTGCCCATCTCTAATTATGAATGAGGAAACAGAGATGACAAGTTCCTGGCCCAGAGACCTTGTAGAGATTCTGAATATTTTGTTTTGTTACCTGTAGATGTGGAAGAATCAGATAGATTCAGGCTGTAAATCACTGTGATCAGGGGTCATATCGTAGAAAAAGAGCTGGAGGAACTCATTAGCATAACTCATTAGCATGTGCCACGCCCCTTGCCAGCACTGGAAGTGTGTCATTAGCATAACTGATTTGTATATGCCACGCCCCCCACATCACCTATCCTGGCTGTTTTGGACCCGATGGACCTGGCCATTCAGGGCTGAAATTGGGCCCAAAATGGCATAAAGGGAGTGAAATGGCCAAAAAGGGGCCCAAAATGGTCAGGATCAGGCCACTGCTGAGCGGGAGAGTGATCCACCACCCGTCATAGGCCCGATCCAGGCCGTTTCGGCCCCAATCCAGGCCGAAATGGGCCCAAAATGGCTGAGAGTCAGGTGGGCGGGGCCACCTGTCATGTGACCTCTTTGGGGAACTGCTGGAACTGCGTTCCTGTGTGTTCCCCCTCAAAATGAGCCCTGACTGTGATATTTTATCAGACCTTCTAGATCTCTGATGCTCTAGCACAGAGATTTTTCAGGAGGACTATCAAGCTATTCCTGAGAGCAAGGCGACCAAAGATCTTCATCTTGTGATATATTTCTAGTGACCCCAATAATGGTTAAAATTCTCATCTCTGAGCAGAAATCATGAGTGAGCAACTGGGAAAAAAAGTACTATGTTAGAAGAATTTGTTTCAGTTTTTGATTGCTAAAGTGTGCCCTTGCTTAGCTTTTGGATGCATGCAAAAATTAAAAATTCAGTTGGATTCTTTGAGCCTAGGGGGCTTAGAAATAATTCAGTGGAGTAGCTGTGTTTTGGAATAAGGGGCATTCCCATCAAGTAACAGCCATCTGGCAGTTCTAAAATGAATACAGAATTTGTAAAAAAAAAAAAAAGCATATTCCATTAATTTAAATTCTGTATTCTGACATTTTTACCCGTGCTCATCATTTCATAAGAAAAATGTCTGCCTCTCACTAAAAAGTTGAAATCTGGCAAAGCTTTCCCAAGGTTTGAAACTCTTTTGCTCTTGCGGTTTTTCCCTGTCTGGTTTTGGTCTCTGTCCAGAAAATATTGGATGAATCAAGTATATTAAGAATGTGAGTTGGGCCTTGTATCTAATAGTGTCTTTAATGTCTGCATCCTCTGATCTGTCCAAGTGTGAAAGTTTGGACTTCATGTTTGCATTGCATATTCATAAAAAGGAGTAGGTGAAAAATATGGTTGCCAAGTATCAACCTCTGGGAGCTCTGGCATCAAGTCACAGAGAGGGGAACTTTCAAAGTTACAATGCTCTATAAATTTTGCAAAACTCTACAGTTAAACCATAGAGTTTCGGCACCTTCTTAGAACATTGTAACATCACTTCTGTGTAAAATCTGGAAGTGATGTCACAAACTCAGTTGACATCCCTTTCCCTCCCAGTTCTCACCACTGCTGTATTGAGTGAGTGTGGGGTACATGGCGGGAGGACTCCTGCCACAAGAGGTTAAACGGCAACCCTAGTGAAAGAGGTGGCAAGGATTTCTTGCTCATCTGGAAAGAGAAGAACCTCTACGGAAGAGAACAACAGGATTAGTATAGACCCACCCTGTCTTGGACTGGAGAGCTGCGCAAGATCCGGTAGGAGGCGGGGTGGCGCTTCCCACGCCTCACATGCCCTCGGCTCTCTTCCTGTGCCTCGCACGCCCTCAGCTCTCCAGCACCTCTCCTGCCACCCACCTACCCACCTCTCTCCACTGGTGCCTGGCTCTCCTGACCCCCCCCCCCCAGCAGGCAAAGCAGATGTGGGGTGTGCGAGGCGCGGGAAGCTTCTTGTGCTGCTGCTGGTGGGAGCGCTTCCAACTGTCCTGCTGCTGGTGAAATGGCACAAGGGGGCTTGGAGCGGCAGCAACTGCCAGGGGCTCCCTTGGGCTGGCAGAAGGTGAGCTCTCTGCACCCCGCCGTCAGCGCGCTTCGCTTGTAATCAACGTATATTGTAAATACTAGCAATCTTTATGCAGGCATTCTCCCTCCAACTCGGCAAGTTGGGCAGGTGTTATGTTGTTAACTATAAGAATTCCTTTGGTAAACTCCAGCCCCCGGTGGCTGGGAAGGAGCTAAGCTGCGGTAGTCAGAAAAGACACCTATGCTTCCCATCAAAACTTTTGGGAATCTGCCTTGTGTCTGCCTCGTGTCCGGCGTCACTTGTAGCTTAGCTCTCAGCTGTGCAACATCTCAGCCAAAAGGCTCATGCCCCTTGCAAACAGGAAGGAAACCAAGCCTTTTGGTGTAAGTCAAAAGGCACGGGACAAAGGACTCTTAATGATCCATGGCTTGAAGTGGCCATTGAGTGAACTGACTATTGGATTCAGAATCTGCCCACCGTATGGTCTGGGTTTGTTCCTCTTTGTTTGCTAACTGCATTTTGCTTATTTAGATTAGTGAATGTTGGAAGCTGCTTTGGATCCTTACCAGGAATTAGTGGAGTAAAAAATTACTTAAATAAATAGGATTAACATGGTTTTGCCTAACATAGCTTAAAACATCTTGCTAGTGTTCCGTCATGATGTTTAAAGGTCCATTGAGAATGCTCTCCAGTCCTAACCATACCATTTATGTCCAACTAGGGCATCTAACAGAAAGAATAAGGGTGTTTTTGATGGCAGACCGAGTCTCTCTCTCGTTCTTGTTTAAGGCCTGGGTTTGGCTAGAGGCATGACCTTTGGGTATAAGCCTGCAGGCTTGTGGTCTTTAGGTAATGACCTGAGGATCACAGCCTACTACCGGCAAGGGCGGGGGAGAGAGAGAGAGAGAGAGACTGTCATTTTGCCCCCTGCCGCTGGGTTACTTAATTTTGATCTGCTAATTATGTAGCATAGAACAGTTGTGTTCTTTTAAAATAGCTGTAACCCAAACAAAACTTTTTTGGGGGATCTTATTTCTGTGCAGGGCAGGCCATTTGCAAGTAAATAATTTCAGCCAGGCAGTGAATAGCCTTCAACAATGGAAAGGGTAGGACTTGCAACAGTTAGTGATCTTTCATATAGGATTTTTCTTCCAAGCATGATCTTATTTCTATCTGGGAATGGTTTGGAGGGTTTGAAATAATAGGAGCATGGCTATGGGCCAAGCTGCAAGTGACGAATGACACTTGAACGTAGTGATCAAGTGGAGTGCAAGTGAACAGGGAGGAATACACGTGAGTCTGTTCACTTGCCATTCAAGTGTCCTTCATTACTTGTAGCTTGGCCCTATCTACCACTCTTCAGTTTACAGAGCAGGTTCACCATTGCGCATGACCTATTGGAATAAGATCCCCCCATGGCATACCTTTTAACACCTTTCTGGATCATATCCTAAAAGGCACTCTGCACACATTTCTGCACATGAACTGTGCTTGTTGGATTGGGGAAATACAGCAGTACATCATATGGATACAGTAATGTGAATCCTTCTTTAAACAGCCACATTCCTTCCAATCTGCAGTTTTTTGGGACAGAATGTTCCTCTTCTTAATTATTTTACTGGACAAGTTGCATGGCTAAAAAGTTGTCCTTCTTGGACTAAAGGAAAGGATCTCAACTATGCTTCCTGCCAAAAAAAATTCATCTTTGGCCCTGAAATGGTATTTCACACAATTGTAATATTAATCTATTCAGATTTACCCACACACAAACATATTGAGGACTTGGGTCCAATAAAAACAGATTTTAAATTCACATAAAAATATCCGGTTAAAAATCAAAAGGCATCTAAAATTGAATGTTCCAGTCTACTAAAAGCTTAATTTATTCATTCATTTTTATTTACTACATACACAGTGAGTCAATACAGGTAAGGCAGGCTTCCTTGTAAGGCTCCTTTCTATAAACTAAATCATCTTCTGAGTCATCTCCTCTACTCCTGAGGAGTATTAAAAGCCAGATCCTGCAGTGACTTACAGTGCAATCCTCAGCAGAGTTACTCCAGTCTAAGCCCATTGAAATCAGTAGACTTAGACTGGAATAACTCTGCTTAGGATCGACATTGCTTCCTTCGAACTCTGTCCAGGTACTTCTGGTTAATATGATTGAGTTGAAATATGATACAGCCCCTGAAAAAGCTAATATAGTGAAACAAAGATTGCTAGAGTTTTGTCGACGGGACGTGCTTCTGCATCTAGCTGTTTTATTGCTCTGCTCTTGTGAGTGACTCTACTGTTTAATGATATGCTAGAGCTGCAGCAGAGTTTCTACTGTAATGCCTTCATTTCAGGCGGGATACCTTTACACTCAAGTCATCCCATCACCTAAGCAAGGAGCTTTTTCAGCTTATTGGAGACGCCTTGGAATTTTTGTTAATATACGGATTGTACTGTGGTTTTATGGTTTGTGATGTTCTTTAGCAATGTATTTCCTACTGTGAGTATGTACCGGAACATGAGTATTTTAATTGATATGTATTTATGTATTGACCATATTGATTTTTGTATTTACTATATGATATTTTTTAGAAGCATGATGCACTTTTTCTAAGATTAGCACTTTATAGTAAATATTCTGAAGAGTTTACAGTTAATATCTTGAGTAGTTCACTTTGCATTCAAGAGAGTCTTTGGTGTGGTAGTGGTTAAGAGCGGCAGGACTTTGATTGGGAGAGTTGGGTTTGATTCCCCACTCCTCCGCTTGAAGCCAGCTGGATGATTTTGGGTCAGTCGCAGCTCTCTCAGAGCTCTCTCAGTCTCACCTACCTCAGAGTGGTTGTCAAGAGAATAATAATAACACCTGGTAAACCACTCTGAGTGGGCGTCAAGTTGTCCTGAAGGGCAGTATATAAATCGAATGTTATTATTATTATTCCTCAGGAGAAGGAAGGCCCCAGGGTGTCAAGTGCACAGTCTTGTGCCTGGTCCAGACCTCTACCCTAGCCCTTCACCTTCTTTGCTCCTGGTGTCCTTTGGGAAACGATAGCAGGTCTGACAGTGGATCGATCCTGTTGGCTTCTTTCTCAGGGGCTTTTGCTGGCTCTGAGTCCCACCTGAGGGCTTGCTGAAGGGCCCATCACACAGAAGGGATCTGCCAGGACCACTCCCTGACTCGATACATGGTATTTTCCACATGGACATCACAAGAAAAAAGTATGATGCGGTGTTGAAAAGGTTTCTGTATATTCATGACATCCTTGAAAAAGATACTTCGAAACAGGATTAGTGCTAGCAGCCTGTTGGACATTATGGACATTTAATCCTGGTCTTGGCATAGTAGCGGCTTATCTGAGGAGACACAACTGTTAAGAATCAGCTGGTCAGCTTGCAGTTCACAAGAACATAGGTGTTGAACTTGGAAGGATGTAGCATAAATATAAGGGAAGTAAGACGTTTAACACTTACCTGTCATTGGACTTACCACTGATTCTGGATTAATATAATACCTCAAGACTAGAGTGCGTTTCCAGCCGACTGCTTTGAAGTACTTTGATGTTGAGAGATAAAGAACTATTTTTGGTCCTTAGAAATAGTGAAGTGGGACTTTAAGAGCTACAGGATGTGAACATATTTATTGATATTTATAAGTATTTATTGGATATATTGTGATTAGAGATGGGCACGAACCAAAATACGAACCAAAATTTATGACGAACCAGGCTGGTTCATGGTTTGTGAACCAGCGGTTCATCAGATCCCATTTCTGACGAACCGTCATGAACTTGGTTCATTTGGTTAGTTTTTTGGTTTGTCACTGTAGACAGCCTGGTGCCGATCAATCAGTTTCTTAGGCAACAGGGGATGGACTTCCTGTAGACCTTCTGCTGGCCTGAAAGTGACCTTCTGCTGACCCAGAAATGATGATTTTCTGACCTGGATGTGATGTTTTCATGAACCAAATGAACCAGTTCATGAATTGGGGGCAGGTTCATGAAATTTTGTGGTTCATGGTTCATGAAATTTGCCAAACCATGAATCATATGGTTTGTTTTTTTTCTGGTTCGTGCCCATCTCTAATTGTGATATTCATTAAATTGTGTACTTACATACTTATAAGCACTGTGAACTTTCATTATTAAATCTAAAATTTGTATAGAACTGTTTCCCACAGGAGATTTTGCATCTTCAGTTAGAGGATAGGGCTTGGGAGCAGGCTGTCCTCCTCCTCCTCTGATGT
This sequence comes from Eublepharis macularius, assembly GCF_028583425.1. Classification (NCBI taxonomy): domain Eukaryota; kingdom Metazoa; phylum Chordata; class Lepidosauria; order Squamata; family Eublepharidae; genus Eublepharis; species Eublepharis macularius. The sequence goes on along the minus strand of NC_072796.1, from coordinate 125,206,576 downwards.
GGATTCATCTTCCCATGTTAAACTGGGGTGGTCCGTGACACCATGGTAAATAGGGACATGTATTACTGATGGTAGCCTTGGCTAATCCACAATCTACCTATTGCCTGCCAACTGCAGGTAGGGATACTGTGAATTTCTCCTCAAACACATTTGACATCTGAACTTACTGTGTTTGAAGGTGGTGCTCAGACATCAGCTGAACAATTGTGCTGAACAGCTGTCAAGGCCTGCTGAACTGGTTTGTATTGGGTTTTTGCAAAATGGCCCATGTGCAAAGATGCTGTTAGTACAGTTGTACTGTACTCCATGTTTAGGAAGGAAAACAGTGAAACAATGTGCCAAACACCCACAAATAGAGTGACGATCAGTCAAGTGATAATTGAAAATCAGTTTCCTGTTCACAATTGGCAAACAAGACACAAATGGGCGGGCATTTGAGCATCCCTAACTATAAGGGTACAGGCTAGTACAGAGAAGTTGATACAGGCTAGTACCTATAAAGAAGTGGCCAAAGTGGTAACTCACCATCTTTGGCTTTGAGCCCCCTAAGAGACACAGTACTGGTAAGAAAGTTAAGGTATTCTTACTCCTAATCTGGAGGGAAGGCGGCATGGTATAGCCCGATCTTGTCAGATCTTGGTAGCTAAGCAGGGTTGGTACTTGGATAGAGGACCACCAAGGAGGACTCTGCAGAGGAAGGCACTGGCAAACCACCTCTGCTTCTCACTTGCCTTGACAGTCCCTTGCTGGGATTGCCTTGACAGTCCCTTGCTGGGATTGTGACTTGATGGTGCGCGCGCACACACACACACACACACACACACACACACACACACACAAAACACTTAATCCACTGTCATTCCTTCCAACTATTTTTCTGTAGTATGTAGCAAAGATGTTTGTTTTTAAATAAAAGGGCTTGTTCTATGTTCTGGGTGATTTCTTTCCATGAACAATTTCACCATGGGTCTGTGCTTTTGAGTTGTGTTTACATTTCACAATCTTCCGCAATCTTCCAGAATGGTCTCGTAGGAACTATTATGGTCTATCAGATATTTGAAACAATCCAGCATGAGTCAGGAATGAGCCGGACAATTGTGGTCTACAAAGAAAATGGTGCATGGAATTATTATTATATCGTGCCAACGGTAAGGAATTTTTATAACATGTTCCTGGAATCTTTGCGTACTTGGACTGTATTCTGTTCAGATGACACTTCTCATTTGCACAGAGTGTTCAAAGCACTTCACAGACATTGTCCGTGGGCCAAAACAGAAGTAATAAGGTTCATGAATGTTGGTCATGAATCTCTGTAAAAGGTAAATTGTACATGCAGACATGATTCAGATTGGGGCCACATGGAGAGGGAAGCAGGGATTTACGTCTTCAAGCCTTGCTGGATTTCACTAATTGAAATTGGGTTCCCATTGCTTTTATTAATGGTTTTAAGGGGGGAAAATTGGGAAGGGTGGCCGGTGGCTCAGCGCATCTGCTTTGCATGAGGAATATCCCAGGTTCAGTCCCCAGCCTCTCTGATTCAAGTATCATGGAACAGGTGATATCAAATACCTCTATCCAAGACCATGGAAAACTGCTGCCAGAATAGCATCCAAGAGTGGACCTCGCTAGATCAAAGGTCTAACTCAGTATTAGGCAGCTTCATGTGTCCTTAAAAATCTATTTAAAATGCTAATAATAACAAAGGAAGCCAGGTTTTTATTAGCAAAACTGAGAGGGGATAAATCCGCTCTTCCCTTCCGGTGTGGCCCTATCTGAAGTATGGTTGTGCACATGTGCAATCTACCTGTTATAGGTTGACGGAAGGCTGTGATCCTAATTCTTCTAACAGTGCTATCAGTATTGTTATACCAGTATGAAGAGGGTGTGAGAGACAGTGGCAAGTCAAAGGCCATCTAATAAAGTCATGGCTGCACTTTACTCTTGGCCAATTTCTTATAATATATTCCCATACATTATGGTGGGAAAAGGAATGTGAGGATTTGTGCTCTCTATTATGTTGTTTTGACAGTGCTCCATCAGATATGGAGCTGATGTAGCAGACTGGCTAAAAGAAGGCGCTGTGATCTTGGAAGTCCCTGATTGGAGTCTCATGTCAGCCATAACCTCTCTAGGTGTCACCAATTTCTCTCATCCGCTAGAGAGGAATAATTATATTGAGCTACCATTCAGGGCTGTTGGAAGAACTGCAATAAGACTGTAGGTGTGTAGTACTTTCTAACTGCAGAAAGAGCTTTTGAAATGCTTGACATTATTACTAAATGCATTTTAACTGTTGTGTTATACCACTACAAGCAACTTTTGTTGATGTGCCGGCTCGGTATAGGACGGTTCTCCAGCCACATCATGCAAGTAACTGGGGCAACACAATGAAAGGGGGGGGGGCACCAATGCATTGCAGGGGCTCTGCTCACTGCCAGCTGTTAACAGCATAGGGGGTAACTGGCACCCTGGGGCAGCACCTCCATTGGCTGGCTCTAAACTAAGATGAAGAGACAATTAGTGAAGAAGAAAAGGAATCTTTAATAATTGTACAACTCCCTTTTAAAACATTTCCCCCCAAATAAGCTTTTAATCTCAAATTTCTAATGAGCTTAAAAATAGGAGGTTGTACAATTATTAAAGATTCCTTTTCTTCTTCCCCAATTGTCTCTTCATCTTCGTTTTGCTTTGGTGCAGCCCCCTTTCTTCTTCATTGGCTCCACTAGCTGGCTAGTGGTGGCACACAAGGGGCCAACAGGCATACCTTGCTTTGGAGACTCCTCTGTGCACTAAAGGTAGCAAAACCCAGAAAAACTTTACCACCACTGTTGCATCCATGCAGTGTTGCCCAGTAGAACTATTATTTTGAGAAAGGCTTAACTCCCTCCACTTTTAACATTTCAGATTTTTCTGCAAAGCTGGGGCTTCTCTCAGTTTGGTCTGTCTTGTCTGTTCATGGTCCCACTCTCCGGATTTAAGTATCCATAGATTGGGCCACTTTGAGAATTAAACATGGATTTTTTTACAACTGTTTTAAAATCTTTTTGATTGATTGCCATCTTGGGGATCCTAAATGGGTGGAAAGGCAGCATAAAAATGTTTTTAATAATAAAACTGTCACAAAGGCATTAAATGCACTCTTTGACACAAACAGCACATCTCTGTTGCAAAATACAGCTCGGAGTCCTTGATGAGATCTCCTGTGACAAAAGTACTTGTTTCAGAGTGCATAACCAATGTGAATTTATTGCTCAAACCCAAATCACACAGGTATGCACTGACACATATGGGACCATGCATTTGATTTATGTGTTTCAATCCCGCCCAGATGAACCATCGGCTGTAACAGGCTTCTTCTCCATGTGCTTCCAATGTCCGCATGGAACCACATGGAGATGCTTCATTCACACCCAATGAACTAGTCGGATGCTTCTTTCGATACAGAGAAAGATGTACATTCCCATTCAAGGCTACAGCCGAGTGCAGCCAGTTCCATACCGCTCAAGCGGAATTCAGGCCGAAGTTTCAACCAACTGCTAGTTTCTTAAACGTTCCACATTTCCTGCTTCATGGGTTAATAAAAATCACAATAATCCTAGAATCTGCAAACAGAACCACCTATTAGATTTGACTGAGAGCTCAGCATCACCCCTGACTTTTATTTCTTGTTTGCCATTTAATTTTTCAAGGATTGGGTTGTCACTCCTTGGAACTATAATAGAACATTCTGCATCGCCATAAGTGTCACTGCCCTTGAAAAGTAAATATTTGGCTCGTTCATTAGAAGTCAAAGTGAACTTCTATTTCCTATTCTTTTAGTGTCTGACCCATCCAGTATGGGGATATCGAGAAGGGCAAATCTTCCAGTTGACCACTTCCAAAAGAGATCATTTCACACCTTTTGATGTTTTCTTACTCCAAAGTGATGTCTCCCATGACATGCTTTTTGGCGTGACCTTTTCAGGATACACGGCAAAGGAAAAAGCTCTTTCAAATGCCACTGGAACCCTACGTGAAACTTGGATCTGTGATTGTTCAAAGCTGACCAGCTTACGGATCACAGAGAAAGGTTCAGTAATGAGCAAATATAGCTTTTTCTGATATATGTGGGAAATATTTTCTTTTGTCTAGATAATCCCTTTCCGAAAGTCAAATGAAAATCTGTTATTTTCCCCTATCCTGAATGTAAAGAAGGACTATTTATGCAACTTTTCGCATGGTTATAGGATTGAGGAAACATGGAAACATGAAGATGGCAATTTGTATGAATAACACTGCCCAGAGCCTCCATCTGAATTATAGGGGAACCATTTCACAAAATTGTACATGGTTAGGGACATGTGAAACTTTTAAAATTGGTATTTACTCTTTCCTGCATGCTGGTGCCAGATAATTGGGGCATTTATCTGCAAAAACTGATCAGCGATTTATTTATCAGAGATTTGAATCATTGCTAAACAATGCATGAGCAATTAGATTAACTGTGCATCATCTCCCATTTGAAAGCATAGACAAAAACTGTGTATGCATGTCTATGCAGATCTGAATCACTGATGCATATTCAGGGTCAGCTTGCTTATTTTGTTTGCACAATTAAGTTGAGTTCTAGCCATTATTTGAGAAGTTTCTCTGCAGTGTTGCAACAGTTTTCTTTCTTCTCCTAGTGGTTTCTGTAGGCAAAATTTGTGGATTATGATACTGGGAGATTTGGGGGATAGTGTTTAGGAAAGTGGAGCTTCACGGGATGTAATGCTCTAGGAAATTTCCTAACCTCTATGGTAGAAACCATAGAGACTGGGAAAATTCCTAGAGCACCAGAGAGGATGTGATGTTATCTTTAGCTCATGGTCTAGGAAGCCCAACAAACTCTATGGTATTTATCACAGGGATTGGGGAAATTCCTAGACTGTCACCATTGTCATTATCCTCCCCTATTTTTTCCCCCATGCAAATAATCAAGGACAGGGAATTAATGTTGAAATTGGGGGTTTGCCCACCACATGCAGGCAAGCCTAATTGTGGAATATAATTTTTAGTAGCCAAAATGATTGTATATGGTTGTAGCCTAGGGCACCTTTTCGGGGAAGGGAAAAAGATGGGGTCTAAATATTTTCATCAATGAATAAAGACTGAGGCTTAATCATTGGGGGACAATACCCCTTCCCTGAAAAAAACTACCCCCTCTAAGATGCTGTTTGCTGCCATGGGTGAGGGGAAGACTGACACAATACATATGCCTATTCCACCACCCCCCGCCCCGTGGTTAATTGCAACTGGCAAGGTTTTTCAGGAAAATAGTATGAAGGAAACATGTAGCCCCCGTCACTGTAGGTGTGTCCCTGATCCAGTGTAGCCGTCTTCCTCCTGGCTGCCTTTTAGTGATCAAGAAAATACTAGGAAATACTATCATGGAACTTCCACTGATTGTTTAGCTAGGCGGAGGAAATCCTGGATGTTTATGGCTTCCCTACTAATGGTGCATTGATAAAATCAGGAAGTGCAGTGGCAAAGGTTAATGCATCATGTTCACAGTTAACCAATCACAAAACTGTGACCCTCAAATCAGTAAGGCTTGGTTTGGAACCTGTTTTGCCAAGTCTCTTTGTTCGTAACCTTTCTGTGTATAAATGAGAAAACAGAAGTGACTTTTCTCAGCTCTTCCTAACAGATATAAGAAGCTGTCTTATGTCAAGCCACATAATTGGTCCACATTGCACATTACTTTGACCGGCAGAAGCTTATGTCTCAGAGATCTTGCCTTGCCGTGCTCCTCAAGAGCACATGAGTTTTGCCACTACCCCATAGACCATCTACACTTGCTAATGTCTGGATGGGGCCTGGAGATCTCCCAGAATTACAACTGATTGTCAAACCACAGCAATCAGTTCTCTTGGAGAAAATACTTACTTTGGAGGGTGGACTCTATGGCATTATACCCCACTGAGAACCTTCCCCTCCCCAAACCCGGCCAACTCAGGCTCCAATCCCAAATCTCCTGGAATTTCCCATCCCAGAGGCCAGCGAATGTTGCAATTATTTTTTTCATCAGCAATTAGGGATTCTAATAGGTCAATTTAGACAAACACCTGAGAGCTTTACATTAGCTCAATTTCTACAGAGCAGTCCATCAAGTTAGTAGAAGTTACAAAAGAGAAGGCCAGTTTATTCTCCCCTTTGAGATTTGTACCCATAATAATTGAGTGTTACAGAAAGCAAACAAGGAACTGAAATGCGAAGACATTAATGTCACCGTCTTGAAAGCGCCGCTCAATTACGGATCCAGGGAAAGGAAAACAGATGTGGCAACAGATGAGCTCCGGCTTTGGATTAAATAATGGTGCATTGTTAAGATTCAGGCATTCTTATGAGATTTGTCAATTTATCCTTGTTGTCCTCTAGTCTTGGGTGCAAAATGCTGAAGGGGACACATGTTTGCTTTGAAAGCAGATCCGCCATGAAATGCTATAACATTCTGTCCTATACAAATGAAAGAGAGCCTTCCCAATAGTAGAGTCATTGCTTTTGAAGTAAAACAGGCCCTCTTCATGAAAGATGATTGACGGAATAATTTTTTTTAAAAAAACCCTCTGGAACTTTCTCCCCAAGGAGATCTGCCTGTTGCCATCTTCCTCCAGCAGGTGAAGACTTTATTTTGTTTCATTTGGCATTCCTTCAGCAATTCCTCCTTCCTGCCCAATGTTTTTTATTGTGTATTTTAACTCCGGTTTTAAGGGTTTTAATGATTTTAGTGATTTTAATGCTTTTAAAATGTGGTTTTTATTGTGCATGTTTTAATTTGTTAACTACCTTGGTGGCCTTGAGGGCAGAATGGCAAGGTATAGATTTTGTAAAATAAAATAAATGAAAAATTAGCACAAGCTGACACAAAAGTGCTGAGCTGAAGGATCATGTGCAATCAGTGAGCGAAATGTGCAGTCAGTGAGCCACACTCTTGACTCAATAAGGCAATTCTAAATCAGGTCTTGGGCATGGGGGAAGCTATTTGCTTTCTGTCAGAGGTTTTCATCTGCCTGGAATCTGGTGCATCTGCCGCAAAACTTCTGCATACGGATTCATCATATATTCAATGCATCACAGTCAAAACTTGTAAGGTGCTGCGTTTGTGACCTGAATGTCAACAAGTGAGGACTGAGACTGCATGCTTCCATCTCAAGGAAGGAACTATGGGTTAACCAGCTAGACCAGTGGTTTGTTGAGAGTACACTTTGGCAGTTTCTGCTGTTTGGGATGGTGTGCTGAATTGCAGCTTCTGACCTCGACGGAAGGTCAAGCAACCATATCACCACTAGAGGTGGGCACAAACCTAAATACGAACCAAAAAAACCCACAAACCAGCCTGGTTCAGGGTTCACAAACCAGGGTTCGTGGAAGCTCATTTGTATGAACTTCCACGAACTGGACTACTGGTTCGTTTGGTTCATATTAAAGGGCCATTTAAACTTTTCCTGCCACTTGCAAGCAGCTGGTCCCTTTAAACTATCAGCTGGCAGGTGGCAGGGGGGATCCCCCTCGCTGACTGCCAGCTGGTATTTTAAAGGGCCCTGGCGCTTGCAATTGGCAAGGCCCTTTAAATGGCTCAACCCCCAGCCATGGCTGCCATTTGAGGGGCAGGAGGGCCCTTTTCCTCCTACTCTGCTGCCCTGTGGGCGCGCAGGGCAGTGGCTGAAAATGGCCACAGCTGCCATTTGAGGGGCGGAAAGGGCGTTTTTGGCCTTCTCCTCTACTGCACAGGCCTGCAGGGCAGCGAAGGAGGCCTTCACCACCCCAGCATCAGAGGGAAGGAAAGTGGGGGGCTGGGGCTTGGGCTTGGGGGGGTGAGGGGCTGGGGGCTTGGGCTGGGGGCTCAGGTTCAGGTCATTTAAAGGGCCCTGCCTTGCAAGTGGCAGGTCCCTTTAAACTATCAGCTTGCAGGCAGCGGGGGGGATTCCCCCTCCTGCCAGCTGATAGTTTAAAGGGTCCTGCCCCTTGCAAGCGGCAGGAAAGGGCTCCTTTAAATGATTAAATGCCTCTTTCTCTGCTGGAAAGGGGCATTTAAACCCCATGAACCACAAACCACGAACTGGTTTGTAACTGGGCCAGTTCCATGCCGTTTTGTGGTTCGTGGAAACCCCATGGTTCTTTTTTTTCTGGTTCGTGCCCATGTCTAATCACCACAAGTAAATCAAATTCTAGGCAGATATAAAATGTCAGCCTAAATAGGATATCTAGTCCAACCTTCTTACTGAAAACTTCAGTACAGCCTATTATGTGTCCAGTCATCTTGGTGCTTTTTTAAATGGTTAGTTCTTTGAATTACCATGAGGGTAGCTTTAAAATTAAGAAGCTGTTTGGAAACACACACAAAATGGTAAGCTTGATTGGTCCTTGGCTTCAGTAAACACATGGCTTCAATTATTCCAACATAAGGCTTACAGAGTGATAAATATTCCCTAGATAAGGCTGACATCCCATCTTTAAATTACACGGTGCCTTCTTTTCTTTTTCTGTTTGCGAGTCAAAGTTGAACCCTTATCTCGTAATCCCTTGACTTTAGTCAGAGTGTCTGTGTCACAACCTCAGTGCTGTTTAAGCCAAATTTCTTCCCTCTATCCTGCAAGCGGATGGAGCTTTAAAGCTTATCCTGGAGCACTTCCTTTCACTTCGCCGCTGCCGATAATACTGAGTTAAGTAAGACCATGTAGCCCCTATGTACTTGATATCTCAAGTACTATGGATTCATGTTCTTTCCCCTTGCTTAAGCTTGATCTCTCACTGTGTACGTGAAGCGATTGACAGATCTGTGGGTAGAGTAGAAGAGTAACCGCATCCCATTTGAGGCTCAGTGGTTAGACAATGTCTGAGATATTTTTAAATGAAAAAATCCAAGATTAATGAATTCAGGGATGTGTAAGGCAGAGACATGCATTTATGGGAGTTTGGTTACTGTTTGTAGATCATGTCTGACGGGGAGGGCGGTCTAGAAGTGTATAGTAATAGTAATAGTAATAGTAATAGTAATAGTAATAGTAATAGTAATAGTAATAGTAATAGTAGTAGTAGTAGTAGTAGTAGTAGTAGTAGTAATAATAATAATAATAATAATAATAATAATACATGAACCAAAATAACCCAGAGTTCTGTGATGCCTTGAAACATTGTTATGGCACTAGTTTTTGTGCATCAAAGTACCCCTCATCATAGTTTTTGACTCATGGCAGTTTATGTTGTTTGTTTACTTATGTTTATATATACGGTTTGAATGATTTTTAAAATGTTGTGATCTACCTTGAGTCTTAGTGGGCTATAAATGAAGTGAGCAAAGACAACAAACAAATGTTAAAATATCTTCATTATTCTTTAAGGTGTTCCAGAACTCTTCATTATTTTTGACTGCCATAGACCAGGTATTTGTACATAAAGCGGGTTCACATTTTATAAAGCCATCCAAACATCATTTTGTATTTACAATGTTATGTTCTGCTATTAGGTAGATTCCCCCCCCCCCAATCCTTTCCCATGATGTAAACACTTTTTTGATTGTTATCAGATTCCACGGTTTGTTAAATTATGACTCCGCAGGTAGCTGTTAATTTTGTTTTATTATTTTACTATTTTTTCTTTTATTTTCCTGTATATACGTTTGCTCTGTGTTTTGCATTGATCTGCTTTTCTAAAACTACATTAAATAACGTGTGTGTGTGTGTGTGTGTGTGAGTGGAAGGGAGGGATTCCCCTTAGTTCTGCCTCTCAACAGATGTAGGTTTTCTCCTATACAAGGAGGAAAGACATGCAAGGGTTAGGGCAGGACCAAGGGTGAATCTGTGTATCTTGAAGTTTGTGTTTTCCAGACCGGGGCCTCTGAGGTCAGTGAAGGGAGTGGGAGCATCATCTGGTTTCTGAAGTTACAACAGACAGGACAAATGGCTCTGTTGACCAGGCAAGGGCAGCATGCCTGGCTTGCAAGGTTTATGGTGGGCCTGGACAGCCCAAAGCTTTCACGCTACCGCACAGTTGTCTCCACATTCTTTTTTATGCTTGAACAGGGCCCTGGCACCTATGCTTATACGTCACCAAGTAGTTCATTAAGGGCCAATTCTAGGGCTGCCCTTGGCTGGCATGTTCAAATACCCACAGGTTTGGCTTATGTCCTCCTAGCCAGTTGTGAACAGGGAGCTGAATTTTCAGCAGACCGTTCGCTTGTTCATCAGTGGCTCTTCAGCAAATTCCTTCAGCTATTATTTCCTAATAGTGCAATACACTTTGAACACATGTGCACCCTCACACAGCCTGATGGAGTTCCCCTTTAAACTTGCTGTGCTGTTGTTCTGCATGTTGAGCAGTTGTGTAAATAGACAGTTAAATCAGTCCCAAATCGAACACTTCACTCATAAATAACTGTTCTCTACCTACAATCCTTAATATTATAAATCTGTTTTCTCCAAAGCTTTTGCTTGTCCATGTAGGGGAGGTGTGTGAACCCCCTTTTTATAATCTCTCCAGCTCTATGATATGGCAAATGGAACAGTATTCCAGATGTGTCTTCACATCTGGTTCATGCCCTGCTTGTGAGCTTATGCAGATACATTTTAGCTGTTGCTGCTTTTGCAGAGAGAATAAGGGGCTCGAACTTTGGTCTAATTTAGAAGGCAATTTTTATATATGGGGTTTTGGAACTGTACTTGGAGTCATTTGAGATGAGCTGAATGCCTCCAGAAGACCCCTAGCAGCAAAAATGACAGTGGTTTAGTCACGTCTACTAAATGTTAACTAAAAGAGAAAAACTGTTACTACCATGCCCAGTATATGCACCTAAGAATAGCTTGCAACTATAAATCGCAATGTATGAGACAGCTCCAGACTGATAGTTTGGTGAAAGATCTCCAGGCTTCTAACGGTGCTTATAAGCAAATTGTGAAGAAGCTAATTAAAGCTGCCAGGTATAATGAGTAGAAATGGGCATGAACCGAAATGCGAACCAACGTTCATCATGAACCAGGCCAGTTCGTGGTTCGCGAACAACTGGTTCGTCAGAGCTCATTTCTGACTAACCGCCATGAATTTTAGGGTGGTTTGTTTGGTTCATTTTTTGGTTCATCACTGCAGACAGTCTGGTGCCAATCAGTTTCCTTGGCAACGGGGGTTGGGCTTTCTGCAGACCTTCTGCTGACCCAGAAGTGGTGGTTTGCTGGCCCGGAAGTGACATTTTCACAAACTAAAAGTGAACTGGCTCATGAACTGGGGCAGGTTCGTGAAAATTCGTGGTTCGTGAAATGTGATGAACTACGAACTGCATGGTTCGTTTTTGTTCTGGTTCATGCCTATCTCTAATAATGAGTCCTCTAGATTCTGGTCAATTGTCTCTTCTTCTTTAAAAACTAGAGATAGTTTTTCTCATATTATTACTGCTCAGATCTGAGTATTGCATTTTTCATCATTGTATTCTAAGTCAGAAAAATGATGACAATTTAGATGTCTCAATGTCTCTTGATCTCCCAGAATGACAACCTGTATTCAGAGATAGCAAACCTTGTTCAAGGACTTTATGCTCGAAAGGCCACAGGCCCTGATGGTATTCTAGCAAAATTTATTACTAATAACATGGACTGGTGGGTGCTGCTTTTGGCGAATCTTTTTACTAGAGTGAATTCTACTAGTGTGATTTCCTTTGAATGGCATTCTAGTATAATTATTCCACTCCATAAAGCTGGAGACAAAGTCAACCATAAGAACTATTGACCTATTAGAATTTGTTGTCAGTTGTAGGCAAAATCTAAGCAGCATTTCTGTTGAACAAACTTCAGTTTTGGATGGCTGATTCTAAAACCGTTGGCCCTGAAGAGGCAGGATTTTGTAAGGAATATAGTACGTTCAATCATTGTCATGGTCTATCTCACCTGATCGGTAAGTATGCCATTTTAAGGAAGGGCATTTTATATGCAGCTTTCATAGACCTTTCATATGCATTTGACTCCATATCTAGAAGCTGTCTATGGGCTAAATTGAAGCAAACCACAATAGACAAGAGATTGCTGTCATTAATTAAAAATCTCTATATGGATCCTACTGGAGAAGTGCAATGTAATAGTGTGGGTCACTTAACTACCCCCTTCCCCATCATCTGGAGGGCTCAACAGGGGTGCTTTCTAGCACCATCTTTATGTAGCCATGTTTGCCAGGTTTTTTAAATTGATCCTTCTCTGCACTCACCTAAATTACTAGACATTTTAGTACCTTTCTTACTATATGCAGATGACTGAGTCTTACTTTCCCAAACCCAGATCAGCTTTCTTTGGGCCTTGAAAAGATTCCATAGTTACTGTCTGCATGAACAACTATCTATCAATTTTACTAAAACTAAAATTATTAACTTTGCGTCTTGCTCTTTGACTAAAGGAGATACATGGATAGTTAACAGGTAGAAGATCTCGCAGGTTTCCTCTTTTAGGTATCTAGGTGTTTTATGTCAATCTAAGTGTTTTATTTCCCTAGGTACATTTCATCATCAGCCCTTCATTATGAATTTGGTTTTAGCTTTATAGAAACCTGTGCCTTTAATTTCTGGTTTCATCTATTTTTGAGGTTCCTGAAGGAAGCTTGGTAAGCCTAACCCTCAGGGACATTTATAAGGCTCCCTGGCTCCAGCTTTTTGAACAGAAGTTATTTCTTACAAATCTTAAGATGGAGGGTCTTTTTTCTTCCTTGGTAAATCAATGTAGAAAACAGATGACCAAACTAATTTATGCTACAGATAAGAGATATACTCATTTTGATGCTAGGAGGATGTGCTCTCCGTCTAATGGTAAACTCCCTATTTAGAATCCTCGGTTAGCTAAGTTATGTAGGATATTTATGCATGCACGATTTAACTGCCCTCTTTCAATGGTATTGCTGGGTCGTCTACTTGGGATCCCCTTTTCAGATTGGTTACTCTGCCCCCTCCAGCTGGAGGACTCTCTTGTACATTTTCTCCTGCAATGCCCTTATGTGCTCCAGTTTAGGCTAAAATGGATTATGCTTTGTTTTGATAAATGGAATATGTTTCCTTTAGCAACATCAGAGCAAAAAGTTCAATTCCTCTTAGAGAATTCTGACTCCAAACTCATTTATTTTGTTGCTCAGTTTTTAGAGGCTGCAGAGAAGTGTCAAAGGAAGGTGTTTTTAGACATGGGTTCTGTAGTAAGTTTTCTCTTAGCCTTATTGTTCAAGACCTAGGTAGAAGAACAATGGAAGAAGAAGAATGTAATCTGTTTAAAGACCAAGGGTTGAATCCAGCCAACTTTTGCACTCAGTCCTCCCCAATACGCCTTCTTACTACAGCCCTTGCCCCATATGATGTTTCTCTATGGAAGTCCCATGATGCCCAGTGTAGCATTTTTGGTGGTCTAATGGGACACTTCATCCCTTTTTCAGCAGCTTAAAAGCTGAGTGGATACAACAACAATAACTTAACATGTTTGCTACTAAAACTAAAAGCTAGGTCCTTTATTCAGCTTCAAACTTTCTGGGCCCAGTTCCATACCATGCAGTTGGGCCACATAAAAATTCTTCTTTCCCTTCCCTGGAATCCCCCTTAGCCTTTTCCCCTTTCTTTCTTTTTTCTTTCCTTTCCACTCAACAGTCAACCTTTCTTTATCTGCTTCTTGACCTGTGGTTAGCTTTTCCCTCCTTCCCTCCTCTGAGCAGCCTCTACCAGGTAAAACTGTGGCCCAACTGCATGTTATGGAACTCATGAGGTGGGGGGACTCGCTTTCTCCTGTATCCCTCTCCCCACACTATTTCCTCTCTCTTTCTCTTTCTGGAAACTCCTGTCCTTCCCACCCACTCACCAAGCTACATTTGGTCATATTTATTATTTATTTACTTCATTTATAACTTGCCTTTCTCCATAGCGTGGACCCAAAGCAGCTTACATCATTCTCCTCTCTTCCATTTTGTCCTCACAACAACCCTGTGAAGTAGACTAGGCTAATAATGAGTAACTGGCCTAAACTCACCCAGTGAGCTGCCATGGAGGAGTAGTGATTTGAACCTGGATCTTCCAGTTCCTGGTTTGAAACTCTAAACACTACACTGCACTGGCTCTTGTGGGGTGCCTGCTGTTGAACATTTGCAAGCACTCAGTCCTGGTTGAGTCATACAAGTTGTGTAGTATCAAGTCTCCTGGGGGTTGCTGCTGCGCCTGGCTCCAATGAAACAGCTCTCAAAAGGCCAAAGCAGCCCAGGAAAGAACCCTACCTCTTAATTTTACTGACAGAAACCAAAGGTTGAATGCTGGCAATATTGTTGTGGTTGCCTAGCAACCCTCTTCATGACCACTGAGAAGGCATTAATTTCTTAAAGCTACAGGAACTGCTTCTATTATTTGGGTTTTTTTTTAAAAAAAAAGATTTAATTTTTTTTTGCAAACTTGTGGCTTTTTTCAGGTTTATAGAAACATCTAGCTTATCTGTTCATTGCTCAACTCTCTAGATTTAAGTAACCGTAGAGTTGGCCATGTTGAAAATTGCTGCATGCGTGCACACATACACACACCTCGATTTTCTCACCAATGGAGAGCCAAAGAAGCTTCCAACATCATTCTCCCAAGAGACACCACAATGTCACGACCCAGATAGCTTCACATTGAGCTCTGAGAAAAACTGGTTCTGGACTAGTGCTGATGTTGTGTTGTGCTCCTACCAAGCTTCAAAGCAGTTTTTCACTGAATGTTTTTTTTAGAAAATAAGATGGTATCAAATAGAGGGATAAACACAGAAAACTATAGTGCTTTTTAGAACATAAAATGGTGACTAACATGCATGAAGTCTGGGTGAGGGTCAGAGTTTCATTGTTGAACCAGTGTTTTATCAGATAGTGTGCGTGTCTGGCATTGTAACTGTAACAAAAGGAGGAAGCTGTCCTCAGTTTGTGGCTAATAACTATATTGCAGGCCTAATATAGTGTATGCTTCATCCTCAAAGCCAGACTAGACGTGACAGTAGAAAGTGTGTAATAAGGTTCGCCCCCTCAGAAATTAATAGTTGCCATGGAAGAATCGAAGGGCAAAAATTAAGATCAGTTTCATGTATGTAGTTGTGTTGGTATCTGAAGAAGGGAGCTTTGACTCTCGAAAGCGTATACCCTGAAAATCTTGTTGATCTCTAAGGTGTCACTGAACTCATATACTGCAAATCAGATCAGGAGTGGACTATGGTTGGGTGTACCACCTTCCCAATTTTCATCACCCCCAAAACTTCAGTTTACCCTGCAGGAGAAAACTAAATAGATCTCTGTATGTCCCTGTAGGGTTTTTTCCCATGGGGCAAATGGCAGGTTTGGAGGGGGAAGTTTTAAATCAAGAAATCAACATAAAGGACAGGATCAAGCCTCCCTCCTGCCAGTCGAGGATCTGGTATGATTTTCCCTCCCCGCAGCCACACTTAGCAATTTAAAAAACTGCAGAAGCACCAATCAGAGACCTCCCGCTGTCTTGTCTAGTTTTGCCCCGAAGTAACTATCTTTTTCAAAATCAGAACTCAGCTAAGACCATTGTGGTTTTGTTTAAGGGCTATGGAAGTAGCTGCTTACCATGGCGGGGAGGGAAGGCAGCATGATATGACCCGAGTTCATCAGATCTCAGTTGCTAAGCAGGGTCGTTACTTGGATGGGAGACCATCAAGGAAAGTGGCAAACCACCTCTGCTTCTTACCTACTTTGGAAGCCCCTTGCTGGGGTTGTTATAAGTCAACTGTGACTTGACTGAGGATACACAAATACAACCATCTATCTGCATCCCTCTAAGGCAGGGTCTTTCCTGGGAGTTTGTTTTTGGAACTGCCATGGAACAAATGAAGATTATATGAGGTTTTCTTGTTCTCTGCTTCTTCGTGGTGTCTAAGATCAGTGAAATTTGAGCGTTAGTCATTTCATTACAAGGCCACTTGGCCAGGGGTGTTCTCATGCCCATTCTTGTAAAGTTCTAAGATCTTAGGACCACATCCAAATACGTGGGTGTCTTTCCATTGTCTCCAGTAAGGTCTGGAAGAAGTCCCACCTGCAAAGCTATAAATCAGTCTTTCTTTGGCTCTGTAGCCTGAGACTCGGTTTTATTCCTTCCTGTTGATTCTTTCAGATATGACTTCTGGGATGGATAATGTGGGGACAACATCTTCTCTCGTCTTTTATTCAGCTCTCAGCATGTTTAAGAAGGTCAGAATTCTGATTCATACAGTGGCCTGTGTGCAATTCTCAAGCTCACTGAAAAATGAAGTGTTAGGATGAAGGTGACCTAGCTGAGGGTTGGATCCCACAGATACATTACTCTAGTGAAAGTACTCTGTTCTGGTGGATGGTACCTTTCCCCGGTGCGAGATCACTGGAGCATCTTATTGGGAATATTTGTTAGTTAATGCAGCAAACTTGCACAGCCAGAAAAGCATGGAATCATGTGTGGTGAAATACTCTTCAAGCCTGTATATTGCAACAGGCTTCACATTCACTTGCATTTCTGTAGCAGCAGAAGGGGAAAAAACTCTGATCTAAATTACACTATTCCCTATTACAAATGGCCAGCTAATCCAGCTGCATGTGAGTGGGAGTATGAGATCATGGGTGTGCCTCTGCTTGCTTGCACAGTAGTGCTCTGCAGAAGCGTCTTGCTTCTTGCAAGACCACAAAGAGAGAGAGAACAAAAACACATAAAAGGAAGGAGGTGTCGGAGAGAAGTTTCTAGCTTAGGCAAAGTGGCTTCAGAAATAAGCCTGCTTGCAGGGATAGCAGACTATAAATTTAATAAATAAAATAAAATATACACAGTCTAGTTCTAGAGAAAAGGACAAAATAGCACCTGGGGTCCAGGTATGCTGAGATGCTTCTATTCCAACACATCTTACATCAGGGGGAAGCTCTTTCTGCCACAGTACAGCAACTCTTACCAACAGAACAAATCGATGATGGACAGGAGGCTGTCCTCCTGACCCTAAAACAGCCAACTAGGCATTTCCCACCTGAGCCTATGGGCATGCTGCTCAGGTATCTGATCACCCGAGGGGAAAGTTTCATTTTAAAAGAGCTATGCTCCCCATTCCCTCTTAAGAGGGAAGAAATCTAATCCAGAATTCCTCCTTTCTCATGCCCTATGAGGGAAATGACGAAGAACCCAGACCAGTGTGGTTCTCAAACTGTCTTTTGCTATGGCCACAGGTGAGGCCGTAGACTGTCTTATGACACAGTAGTCATGTTAATAACAGTAAGTGCAATGTTGTGATTAGCATGTTAGATCAGGACTGGGAAGATTTAGGACTGGATCCAGACTAAATTTTCTGATGGCTGGGTGGAACTTCCCTGCCTTCCCCTCCCATTGCGGCCCCCTGATCTCCACAAAATGCTGCTCCTGAGGGATTTGGGACTCTGAGGAATGACATGAGGGGGTCTGTAGTGGGAAGGGGGAACTAGTAGAAATTGCCAGTTTACTCTGGATCCATCCTTTTCGTTCACATCCTCACCCAGCCATGAAGTCCACTGGAGTGACTTTGGGGTTGTCACTGTCTCTTGGTATGACTTATTCACAGGATTATTGTGAGGGTAAAATGGAGGAACGAGAAAGAGCAGAATCAAAAGTTAGAGAAATTCCTTTGCACAGTGATTAACAATGCACAGCTGTGTCTCAGCTTGTCACTTATGCAACCAAGACCATCCAAGTATATCAGTCTTATTTTTAGGAAGAGGAATGAAAGAAAGTGTATGTAGTTTCCCCCTCTTTTCTACAACCCTGTGAGGTAGGCTAGAATGACAGAGAAAAACTTATCCAAAGTCACCAAGTCAGCTCCATTGTGAATTGGGATTCAAACCGAGGTCTCCCCAGGGCTATCTTGATATGTAGTGTAGTGGTTAGCGTGTTGGGACCCAGGTTCGAATCCCTTCTCTGCCATGGAAGCTCACGGGGTGACTTTGGGCCAGTCACACTCTCTCAGCATAACCAACCTTACATGGCTGTTGTGAAGATAAAATAGAGGAAGAGTGAACGATGTGAGCTGTTTGGGTCCCCATGAGGAGAAAGGTGGGGTATAAATAAATTAAAACAGACAGACAGACAAAGGCTCCACCACAGCACAGAAACCAACACAACTTTGTCAGCACAGAAACCAACACAACTGTGTACCAAGAGGCAAAATCCTTAGGTCTCTAGCCCATTTGAAAGAGTTTGTGTGTGTGTAATTCTTTACTGATCCCAAATATGGCACCCTGTCAAACCCTGAACATAAGGAAAATCCATCCATTGAGTCCAAAGGATATTTTATTGGGTGTAACTCTGTGCCACTCAATGTCTTGGCAACAATCCGAAGAGCTACTGTGTGGGGTTCCTCCCCAGAGGATTGAGTATGTCTAGTGGGATGTTTTTTCCCTTTGAACAGCCACCTCCCTTGCTGTGCTGCATTACAAAACCACTTGTGAAAGTCTTGGATTTCAAAGCAGTTAGCCATCTGGCATTAGGAAAGAGCTAAGAAGAGATAACCTCTAACAGATATCAAGTCCACAAGCAAGAACACCAGTTACAGAGGGTCATGTTAGGCTTCAGGAGTCCAGATTTTGGGGAGCCCAGATATTGCAGAGTCCAAGCAGTAGACAATGAAACTCAGTAAAAGTTATGTGCCCCCTTGCCATGTTTGTTTGAACAAAATTCCTCTGTATGACTATACAAAGAGAATAATAGAAGTCTACTTTTTCTTCTTTTGACATGGTTGCTATAATTAATTAGTTAACACAGCATCTTTTTGAAAATATTTTTATTGTAAATGCAAGATAAATCACCCAGAATGATAAGTAGAAACAAACAAGATCAGTGTTTCTATCCCTATATTCTACAAAACAACTCTAATAGACTATAATTAAAAAGGTTTTTTAAATAATAACATAACATTTGATTTATATTCCGCTCTACAAGACAATTTAATGCCACACTCAGAGCGGTTTACGAAGTGTGTTATTATCATCCTTACGACAATCTCCCTGTGAGGTGGGTGGGGCTGAGAGAGCTCTGAGTGAGCTGTGACTGACTCAAGGTCACCCAAGTGGCTTCAAACAGAGGAGTGGGGCATCAAACCCAGTTCTCCAGATTAGAGTCCTGCCGCTCTTAACCACTATACCAAACTGGTTCTTTTCCTACCAAGTGAAAAAAAAGTTGAATATTATCCTGAAATCTTGTATTCCAACCATCAACAAATAAAGTCTATTTTCTACAGGTTTGTCAGCTGATTCATTTTTAAAGTATTCCAATTTATACACAAAAGCAGTAGGACTGGGAAAACTTACCTTCTGATCTCCCCTCAGCCATAAAATTCATTGGGTGACTTTGGGCCAGTCCTCTCTCTCGTGGCCTAACCTACCTTACTGCGCTGTTGTGATGGTGAAAGAGAAAAGTTTCTAAACTGCCTTGAGCTACCTAGAGGGGGATATGGTTGCCCACTGAAATTCTGAGGTACATTTGGAACTGCCGATTAGCATATTTGAGGACAATTATGGTTTTCTACTCTGGTTTGAAGCAAAAGAACAAGTGCTTTCTTGGCTTTTTGATTGGATGGACTATTGCAGGGTAAGCTAATTCCTCACACAGCCCTCAAAATAATATAATAATGTGAGGGGCATGCCTCAAGAACTAATTCTTGTTATGAACAGAGGGGAAGAAATGTTTTTGCAAGCGTACCCCTATATTCATCCATGAAATGTCGGCTAAACAGGCAGCTGTTACTGCAATATTCCTACATCAGATTTGGAATCAAGGTTATATTAGTCAACTGACCATGAATTTTAAAAGTCCAATTGAATGCTAAGTCCCATAATGGATTAGGTTGTACTTATTGATAGGGTTCCAAGATCAGGGTTGGGAAATTTCTGGAGTTTGGGGTGTGTGTGTCTGTGAAGGGTGGTGTTTGGGGAGGGCAGGGTCCTCAGCAGGGTAAAATGCCATAGAGTCCACCCTCCAAGGCAGCCATTTTTTCAGAGGTATCCTGTAGATCTGTTGTAATTCTGGGAGATCTCCAACCCCACCTGGACGTTGGCAACCCTATTTATTAAGTAGCTGCAACACAAAAACAGCGGCATTTGTTGTTTGGATGATCATGGAATATGGAGCACTCTATTGCAGATGTGCCACTCAGTTACTACAGCTTTTTTTTTTTTACAAAAATCACCTCCCCCCTCAGTCTCTCAGTGATTTATCCATACAGATACCAGTAAACAGGCACAGTTTCAGCATATAAAGTATCTTTGCTAAGGCAACAAAGAAACGAAGAGAGAAAACGGGGCTCAGATTCATTGCCGTCGACATGCAACACACTCATAAACTTCTGTTCCCTACTGTGAACATCAACTGTTGGCTGCTAAATGCTCCATCTGAATTTATGTTTCTCTTTTTGTGTCAAGGCATATATATCCACCAAATGCCTCTAGATTTCATCAGCCCCCCCCACATCTTTTTCAATCAGTCCTGGTCGAGAATTCGTTTTTTGTCCCCTGTTCGCCTCCAAGAGTTTTCCAGTATTTTGTCTTTTATTGAATAAATTGGCCATTTGGCTCAGCCTTCTCACTGTGGGGTACCTGTGTGTTTAAAGAAGTGATAGAACTGTTTCTTTCTCTATTGTGAGTGAGGCTTCCTGGGGGATTCTGGAAAAGACATCTTCCCGTACAACTCGGGGGTTTGATCGTATACTTAGGAACAAGAATCAGCTTCATGACTTACTATACTCCCAACAGGGAGGCCTATCTGGGGGGGGGTGGTTTGTTGTGGCAACCAGTAAATAATAATCAGACAGTCCGTACGTTATAATTTTTTTTATATGTGGCTTACTGGCAAAGCTATGAACAATAGATTTCTGTCTGCTTTCTGGTTTTTAAGCAGCAGCAAATGGCCTCATAAAACCAGGATGGTCTTCAAATAATTTGGGCTGATTATATTTGTCTTGTAAAATACTTTAGGAAGGACAGTAAAATAAGAGAAAGCACAATGCAGATGTGTGTATATTTCTAAAGCATCTCAGCCTGTAGGTCCGGTTTTCCAGAATAGAAAGGAAAACAAAGGTACGCTAAGAGAACTATGAGAAGAAAACGGACAGAGGATGATGTTTTGAGAGGTTCATGGTTAACACTGAGATCAGTGGTGGAATGTATCAATCTATCAACCCTTTGCAGACGTTCTTTGAGCCAGAATGAATGCATAGTAGGGGAAATGGGATTAGAGCAGCAAGCTACAGCTTCATTCACTGGAATGTGTATATAGTTGCAATGCACATACAAGTGTATGCATCTAATAATAATAATAACTTGGAACCATCTCGAAAAACTTTGCAATTCATATGGAAAAACTGTAGCTTTCTGACATAACACCTCCAGAACTGCAAAAGACAGTGCAACTTGGAACAGCGTACATATTACGCCGATATCTGGTTGATACTTAGGTCTCCGGTGGAAACTTGTATCAGCTTAGTAAGGCCCATCAATAATAACATGTGACCTCTGCTTATTGTTGATTGTGTTTTGGACAATTTGAATAACAACAACAACATTCGATTTATCTACCACCCTTCAGGATGACTGAACACCCACTCAGAGCAGTTTACAAAGTATGTTATCATTATCCCCACAACAACGATCACCCTGTGAGATGGGTGGGGCTGAGAGAGCTCCTAGAAGCTGTAACTGACCCAAGGTCACCCAGCTGGCTTCAAGTGGAGGAGCGGGAAATCAAACTTGGTTCTCCAGATTAGAGGCCTGTGCTCTTAACCACTACACCAAACTGGCTCTCTACAGCTCTCTCCATGCATTCAGGAACCCTAGATCTACCCTAGTTCCCAAACACTTGAGCTCCCTGCATACATGATTTCAATGTGAGTAGGGGGGAACAGGTAGGAATGCACTGACCCCGCTTTTCACCTTGCATAATTGCGGGCTCTTTATCATTGTCAGCACTGCCTCAGCATATGCCAGGAGATTTTGAGGGCAGTGCCTGTGGAAGGTGTCTTTAGGGAAGATGTGGCATCACTTTCAGGTGATTCTCTAGGAATCCCCTCTAATTTCTATGGTAAAGACCAGAGGCAAGCGTGAACCGAAATACCAACCAAAGTTCATCACAAACCGGGCCAGTTCGTGGTTCATGAACCAGTGGTTTGTAGGAGCTCATTTCTATGAACCGTGATGAATTTTAGCCCAGTTTGTTTGGTTCATATTTTGGTTCGTCACTGCACACAGCCTGGCGCTAATTAATCAGTTTCCTAGGCAACGAGGGGATGGGCTCTCTGCAGACCTTCTGCTGAACCTGAAGTGACGTTTTCACAAACCAAACAAACTGGTTCGTGAACTGGGGCAAGTTTGTGAAAGTTCGTAGTTTGTAGTTCATGAAACACTACAAACCATGAAACGTACAGTTTGGAATTTTCCTGGTTTGTCCCCATCTCGAGTAAAGACTGTAGAGATGCAGGGAGTTTCCTACAGTGTCACTATGGAGGCCATTTACTCCGCCATTTTTTGTCCTTGTCCTCAGTTTCTTCTCAGGGAGTAGGGCCTGTGGTTGGGGTTTACCTATGGCAACATAGAGGTTATGCTTATTGTAAGTATAAACACATAGACTCCTTCCCCATTATTGAGAATTCTGATTATTAAAAATGTTCCTGAGAATTTGGGGGAAGGCTACATTTGTGACCTTCCTCCATGCCTGAACACCATGCTCACAAGATGACAGTATAAATGGGGATGGGGCCAGCATGCTCATGTCCATTGTCCCTCTACTTGCACCGATTTCTACATGTGTGTGTGCAGGGCTTTGGAGAGACTCCTCAATGCACGTACTTTATACAGGTACAGGGATCTTCACATAAGCTCCAATAAACACAGGGGCACAGTTTGTTGCTGTGATCCTGTTCCCACTCCCAATAGCATTCTTTCATGTCTGAAAATGGCTTTCAATGAATTCCTTTTTTTTTTACATTTTTTTAACATTTTTTAAAAAAATATTTCCAAAATAAAGAGGGTACAGAAAGAAGAGGGGGAGCTACAGGGTCAAAGGAGGGGTAGGATTTTGTACTACAAGAGTTATTAAAATACAGAGTACTCAAAACATATCTTAATCAGAGTTAATTAATATTAAAATAAAGAATACATATACTATTCCAGCTACTGAGTATTTCCACATTTACCTTCACAAACTAAATACATTATTTAATCTACCTTGTCATTAATATTTGACCATTTCCATCTTATCATAGCTTTATATTCAATATTTATCCATATATAAACCTCACTCCGTAATTGCTGCACTATTTGCTGCACTATTTGGTAGTATAATCTTGTTCTACATTGTAATGTCTTTTGGCCAATGAGAAACACTGGATTTAGAGACCGCCAGACTCCCATGTGAAGATCTCAAGATGGTGCTGGAGAAGGAGAGGGACTTGTGGAAAATCCCATTGATGGATCATCTCCAGAGATCAACTTGGAAAGAACAGTTATAAACTTTGATTATAGCACTAGTTCTGCAAAATATAAGAGCACACAGAGAGATTATGTAGGGTTATACTAGAGACCGTATCTTTGCATCCTAAAAAATGTTGCAGTAACATTTGGGGAAGTAATGAATCAGAGCAAGTGTAGTCTACAGGCCTTGTGTATTTCCAAAGGGATTCCTACTGTGCATGTTCTAATTTACTGCCCTGATTAATCTCCCATTATTCTTCTGCGGCAGATCTCTCGGCTAGTGGCATATAACTGCATGTTCAAGAGACCTACACTGCACTACTGTAGAATAGCATACGGTCTGATGAATGCTTGCCCATTAGTTTCATGAAACAAAGCACCGTTCCCTTACTACTTGCATAGTAAATATGAATCCACATCGACAGTCATGGCTTCCGATCTTGAGATGGGGCCAAGCCACAAAGCTGGCTGCTTGGTGATGAATGTGTGCCTTTTAAATGATATATATATATATCTTAACAGTGGTAGCCTATCAAGCATTGGCGGCATGATTTGATTAGTCAATGCAAGTATGAAGGCAAAGGCATAATTTATGTCAGGGTTTTCTTACCCCTGAGAGACCCCTCTCTCAATGTAACAGGCCATTGGAAAACCCAGGCAGAGGCTTTTCATATTGCCCGTTACTTGTTCCTTTTAGCTGGAGGTGCCAGGTATTGACCTGCTGGGACTTTCTGCATGCAAAGTAGATGTTCTGCCAGTGAACCATGCTCCTCTCTCCCAAGGAAGGGGGGCGGAAAGTCTTGAGAGTGGGGCCTCAGGGCTATCCACAAGACAGGAAAATGAGTGAATGGCAAGCAGAACTATTGTCAACTGTTGCTCATGCAAGCTCCAAGCTGGATCTGGGAGTGTTTTGAGTGCTAAGCCAGTGTGTTGCCTTGGTGGGTGGAGTCAGTCAGGAGGACATCCCAGTTTCAGGAACCTTGCAAGCTGCAGCTTCAAGAGGTTCACTAAGGGGCAATATGGCAGCATATATGGCTAGTATGGTGTAGTGGTTTAAATGTAGTTCAACTAGGAGCAGGGGACTAGGGTTGCCAGGTCTCTATACCCTACCGGTGGTGGTGGTGGGAGCTGGCACTTACTGCATGCCTTCCGCACGCCACTTCTGGAAGTGATATCACCAACGCAGCCACAGGAGTGCTCTCGCACTCTGCGCAGGGCAGATTCTTTGAGAATTGGCTTATTTGGGGCCAAAATTTGCCCCAAACGTAACACGGGAGCACTCCCAGGGCTGGTGCAAGAACATCACTTCTGGAAATTATGTCACACCTGCTGGGAGCGCATGTGCCATGCATGTTCCTGGGGTGCCTGCTGGTTGGGCAATCTCTAGGAGGCTTGCCACCTCCTGCTAATTGTCGACACTAGATTGACTGGAAGGAATTGCAATGGTGGAATGAGATTGACTGTTACTTGGTCTATATCTTGCCTATGAAGAAGCCTTTGGGGAGAAACAGGACTGGACTTTTTGCATGCTGGTGAACCCCGTAGGCAGCGTACATTACTCAAGAGAAGACTTCTATGACCTGGAAGCTACATACTTGTGGAAAATTCTGGCTTCATATGGGACTATTAGGGCTTCCAAGCACCTTATGTACTGTTTACATGCACTGCTTGTAGAAATGTTGTGACTTGTATACTACCGTTGATGTCTAAAGGAAATTTGTGATTTCATACCATTGCTGATATTTGTTATATGACGATTTGTATGATGGAACTATTCATATGATGGACTTATTCGCACTGAGCCCTTTTAGCACCTTAAATATATGAATTTGGGATAATTGTTGATTGCATTTTCCTAAGGGCTCTTTGTATTTTCTGCTTGTTTGGTGCCCTTGGGACAGCTCTTTTGTTACCTCCTGCTAATTGGCAGCTATCGGCTGTCAACAGGGCAAAATCCTGGGAGATTGCCTGCCATTGGTGGCCAACTGGGAACCCTAAGGGGACCCAGGCGGCTGCTCAACCTTTTTTCTGGATTGGCTTGATTTGTGAGTGGGTTGCAGATTTACTCTCCCTTCCTATTTGTATGTATAGTCTTGTATGGAAGTCATTTTGAGTTCTATGATGGAAGGAAGATGGAATAAAAATGAATGAATGAATGAATGAATGAATTCTCTGTGATTAGTAGGAGAGATCATGAAACACCCATTTAGCTTCGTGTTTATTTATTTGTTATATATTTTTGTTTCTCACTGTAGCCCCTTCTGCACCGGGAACATAACTTCTTACTATCCCAGAAGTCAAGCCAAAAGGCATGGAATCGGCTTGGCTGGGCCCTTTTGCATCGCTCATATTTGGTCATTGTGGTGCCATTCTTTTCAGTCTGCACCATGTCAAAATGCATTGAGATAGATGAATGCAATGATGACCAATGCCATCACTGGTTACGTTACAGTGCCCGCCCTTTCCTCTCTGTCTGCTTTTTTAAAAAGTTGGGATATAAGTGCTCCCAGGAAAGCTGTGAAAAAGCCGCATAGTAGTTGGAGTGACTACTAATGGGGGCAAATTGAGTGCAGATGGTCACCAAAAAAATGCTGTAGTATGGGAACTGAACTGGCAAAACCGTCCCATGCAGAAGGAGTTTGAGACTCACAGCAGATTACACAGTCAGTACAGTCAATTTCAAATAATTTCAATAAATAATTTAATTGGGTATATAAATGCAAATTTGCAAAGATTTAAAATCCGCAGAAATCCAGTACATGGGTATTTGAACACAACGTTCCCTAGTTCAAATACAACCCTTTGTGTACTATATCCTATTAGCTTCTCTAAGAAGGAATGCCTTTTGTGCATACTACATGTGTGGTATAAGGATGTCAGTTAATTACCCTCAGTTTGCTGGGCGAATCGACCTTTCCAGGTTTGTTGGGACTTGTTTTCTCTTTGTACAAACCTTGAGTGAGCCCTAAAAGTAATATAGCCTCTCAAATAGTATTATTATGAGACAAATGCAGAGTTGCAAAACCTAGTTTTATCTAATAGCATATAGTTCTTCCTCACTAACCACTAAGTTAATAGCCTATTGTGGGGGATTGTAGTGTCTTGTTTTCACATTGTTCTCTTCATGCCTTTTAAAAAGTCATACTTTGATATTAAAAGTCATGCGAGGAATTAGTAAGCTCAGCTATATCCTTCCCCAGCTATTTATTTTAGAGAAGTGAGGGAACTGGCAGGTTAAGGAAGATTCTCTTTCTCTGACCCATAAATGAGAGATTCTCCTATTACTTTTCACTCTGGTGGTCTAATAACAGCAAGACCAGACTGCAGGCCAAGGGTCTGTAATCTATACTGTCAGATCCTATTTTATGCAAAGTTTATGGATAACATTATATGTCTATTATATGGTCCATCTGCAAACATTTTATACATAGTGTTTTATGAAGAGTACATTTTATAGCATTTTATACAATGTTATGATATGAATAATACACATCACTGCAGAAAGTTTTCCTGGACATAGTGCAAGGTAGTAAATCCTTTAATATTACTATCACTATTACTGTATAATTGCACATATTACAAAAAAAACCCCACATGCACGTAAGTACCCATCCATCCTAATAATAAAAATAAAATGTAATGAATATAAGCCTAAATCCTCCAGTCTGGAAAGCAACACATGATGAAGCATGTGTTCCATTGGAAGCAATGGAGAGAAAGTTTGGTGTAGTGGTTAAGAGTAGACATGGGCACGAACAGCAATACGAACGAAAAAACCCCACGAACAGCCCGTTCATCTGTTCGTGAACAGGCCATTCATGAATCCCCATTCCAAACTAACAGGTGGTCATCGCAAGTGTCGTTCGTTGTGTTCAGGCGCTGTTCGGGAAGCCAGACACTCAGGTGCCTTCAATCAATTTCCCTGGCAACGGGCAAGGACTGAACTCTGTCTGAACTCCTTCTGGCTGAACTCTGTCTGAACTCCTTCCAGCAGACAGTCCAGTTTTTGCCACTCAGAAGAGAAATAGACAGCAAAGGGGGGGGGGCATGGATCATACCTTTCCTGGGCTGCAATCTCTCTGAAACTTGGGATGTCTTCAGAGGTCAGTGAGGACTATGTCCCCTGCAAATTTGGTGGGTATTGGACATTGGGAAGGTCAGTTTTGTAACCCCTCAAAGTAGCTTACAACAGGTAGTACAATTTTTGCCACTGTGAAGAGAAAATGACAGCAAAGGGGGTGGCGCCAGCTCTCTCTCGGTGTGAGAGGGACAGAGAGAATCTCTCCATCCTGCTGGCACCAGGAAGGATCAGCCCCATGGCGTCGGCTCTGCCTGCTGTCAGAGGGACGGGGAGATTCTCCTCATCTCTCTGACAGCAGGCAGAAGCGGCCCCGTGGTGGCACCGGCTCTACCCACTGTCAGAGGGACCAGGGGTGTCTCTCCTCATCCCTCTGACAGCAGGCAGAAGTGGCCCCATGGCGGCACCAGCTCTGTCCGCTGTCAGAGGGATGAGCGAGCCTCCTCGTCCCTCTGACAGTGGGCAGAAGTGGCCCGCAGCACCAGCTCGGCCTGCTGTCAGAGGGACGGAGAGAATCTCTCCATCCATCTTGCACCCGGAAGCAGCAGCCCCGCAAGGCTAGGGTGGGGCAGGGGGTGGGGGTTGTGGGTTGTGGGGTGTTTAAAGAGCCCTGCCCCTTGCACGTGGTAGGAAAGGGCCCTTTAAACTATCAGCTGGCAGGCGGCAAGGGGGAATCCCCCCTGCCACCTGCCAGCTGATAGTTTAAAGGGATCTTTCCTGCCATGTGCAAGGGGCAGGGCCCTTTATTCTCTGAACGAGGGCATAAGTGGCCCCACAGCGGCACCAGCTCTGCCCGCTATCAGAATGACCAGGGGAGTCTCTCCTCGTCCCTCTGACAGCAGGCAGAAGTGGCCCCATGGCTGCACTGGCTCTGCCTGCTGTCAGAGGGAAGAGGTGAGTCTCCTCGTCCCTCTGACAGCAGGCAGAAGCAGCCCGCAGTGCTCGCTTAGCCCACTGTCAGAGGGATGGAGAGAATCTCTCCGTCCCTCTCACACCCGGCAGCAGCAGCCTGGCGGCGCTGGGGTGAAGCAGGGGGGTGGGGGTTGTGGGGTGTTTAAAAGGCCCTGCCCCTTGCACGTGGCAGGAAAGGGCCTTTTAAACTATCAATTGGCAGGTGGCAAAGGGGAATCCTTTCCTGCTACCTGCCAGCTGATAGTTTAAAGGGATCTTTAAAGGGCCACGAACACAAACAATGTTCTGTTCTGTTCTGTTCATTGTTCGTTGTTCGTGGATGGCAATGAACAATGAACAGGGTGTTTGGATTCCCCCCCCCCCCATTCATGCCCATGTCTAGTTAAGAGTGGCAGGACTCTAATCTGGAGAGCCAGGTTTGATTCCCTCTGTTTGAAGCCAGCAGGGTGACCTTGGGCCAGCAGAGGCAGGCAATGGCAGCTCTCTCAGCCCGACCTACCTCACAGGGCAATTGTTCTGAGGATAATAATAACACACTTTGTAAACCACTCTGAGTGGGTGTTTAGTTGTCCTGTTATTATTATGCAAAAATGCCCTTTTCTCCATGGGCCCCACCTGGAAGTTGGTAACTGGAACCTAGCTGCAATTTACTTTTAAAAATTTTGGATCTTCTAACATTCTCTCTCTCTCTCTCTCTGGTGGTAGAGAGTGCCCTCAAGTCATAGCTGACTTATGGCAACCCCGGCAAGGTTTTCATGGCAAGAGACTAACAGAGGTGGTTTGCCATTGCCTGCCTCTGCAACCCCGGTTGTCATTGGAGGTCTCCCATCCAATTAATAACCAAGGCCATACTTCTGAGATCTGATGAGCTTGCCTGGGCTATTCAGGTCAGGGCATCTCTCTCTCTCTCTCTCTCTCATTCTCTCTCTCTCTCTCTCTCTTTCTCTCTCTCGGAAGGAAATGAGGAGAGAGAATGCAACTGGCCCATGGTCACCCAACAAGCTTCATAGCAGAACGGGCATTTGAACCCTGATTCTTTCTCCATTCCGACATGCTAACTCCTCCTCCACTACCCCATATGTGTTGTCATCTAGAGATCCTGTCAATGGAATACAAAGGGAACACAGACTTCTGTCACTGCAAAATAATAAAGAGTCCAGTAGCACCTTAAAGACCAACACACTTTATTGTAGCATAAGCTTTCGAGAATCACAGTTCTCTTCATCAGATGCACGGCTAACTCCTCTGGTCCTGTCGTTGCGTGTGTTCGAAAAAGCACTTTCTACCTGCTGCCTGAATTGTGGGAAAAGAACTGATTCCAGCTTGCATTACACAGTTCATGATATGTTTTAAATTACTGCAGGGTAAATGGATTGAATTTTCTATAAACACAACTGGCCCTTCCCACCATCATAAAAGAACAGATCCCTCCCTTTCTCTTTTATTGAAATGTGCTCGAAATCCCCACTTGCTTAATCAATCCTGGGGTAGAGAGAAGCAATATAGGGGTTGGCTGGGTTTCAAGGAGCTGAAATAATTAGGCGGGATAATGTTGGCCAAGTTGTCATGCCTCATAAAGGAAACACTGTCGAGCCCCATCTTGGCCCAAGTCTTGTGTAGTAGCGCAAGATCTAATTACTCCCCTTTCCACGTAATTCCAATTTGTTTCATCTGCTTTCTCAAGGGGTTTGGGATGTGTCAGCGGTCAGGTCAGAAGCATCCTTGCCTTTGCAAAATCTCATTTCCCCCATTTCTTTAAAATCAACATGAACTTGACAGGAAAACATTTTAAGGAATGGCATTCTCCTGATAAAGAGTTAACCATTTCAAGACTGAAAATGCTCTCGGTGAGTTGGTTCGCTCGACTCCCTTATGGAGACTGCCTGGCCAGAGCTGCCCATTCACATGGTTTGAGAAAATGTTTCAGGGGCCGATCCTCCTAGAAGCATAGAAACATAGAGCTAGAAGGGGCTCCAAAAGTCATCTAGTCTACACAGGGGTCATTTTGTAAAAAAACAGCGGGAGGAACTCATAAGCATAATTCATTAGCATAACTCATTAGCATATGCCACACCTCTTGCTATCACCGGAAGTGGTTCATTAGCATAACTGATTTGCATATGCCACACCCCCTGACATCACCTATCCTGGCTGTTTTGGACCCAATCCTGGCCACTCAGGGCCGAAATTGGGCCCAAAATGGCAAAAAGGGGCTGAAAATGGCCGAAAAGGGGCCCAAAATGGTCAGGATCAGGCCACTGCTGAGTGCGAGAGTGATCCACCACCCATCAGAGGGCCTATCTGGGCCATTTTGGCCCCAATCCAGGCTGAACTGGGCCCAAAATGGCCGAGAGTCAGGTGGGCGGGGCCACCTGACATGTGACCTCTTTGGGGAACTGCTGGAACTATGTTCTTGCATGTTCCCCCTCAAAATGAGCCCTGCGTTTACCCACCTGCACCATGCAGGAAATTCACAGCTATCTCCCCTCCTCTCCTCTCCTTCCCTCCCCTCCACTCCCCCCAGTGACCCTTAATCTATGCCTAGAGGAAGGCGAAAAACTTCTAGCATCCCTGGCCAATCTGGCCTGGAGGAAAATTCCTTCCTGACCCCAAAGTGGTGATTGGCGTTACCCTAGGCATGTAAGAAAGGGCCATGAGAGCCTAACACCTCCTGCAGAAGAAGGAGTAAAATCTCTGGGTTGATGGGCCAGAACCAAAAACCCAATAAGAGCTTTTGCTATTCCGCTCCCATGTACATCAGTTTGTCCTTGAGTTGCTAAGCAAAACCAAGTCTACCAGAAGCTCTCTCTTGTTTCAATCAGTTCAATCACAGAGGAGCCTTTGACCTTCCAAGCTCCTCTCCAATCCCACCAGGCAACAAATCAGTCTCCTTTCTTTGAGATCCAGGATCTATGGCTTTGGAAACCCAGAAATCTCCCAGTAAGGGCATTAGGCCCAGCCACATGACCGGTATAATAATGTGATGTTATTCTGGATGAATGGCACCTTTTCAAGCTGGAGATTTGTTGTTGCATATTTGTCATTTTTGGTATCATTTCTCCTTTCCCAGCAGGTAAATCACCTACCAGTCCTGACCTGGATAGCCCAGGTGAGCCTGATCTTGTTGGATCTCAGCAGCTAAGCAGGGTCGGCCTTGGTTAGTAGTTGGATGGGAGACCTCTAATGAAGACAACGGTTGTAGAACCAGGCAATGGCAAACCTACTCTGCTAGTCTCTTCCCATGAAAATCCCACCAGGGTCGCCATAAGTCACCTATGTGTCAGGCTCTACCAGTTAGATCCCCAGTTACTTCGCTGCAGACCCTTCAAGAGTCCAGTTAAAGTTTCTTTATTAGAGATCCATCAGTATCAGTGCACTCAGACAACAGCTTCGGCAGAAGTGATGTAAAGGGGAAAGGCAATGTTAATTATAGGGCAGGATTCCTGCCTTGGGACAAGGACCGTTAGAAATTTAGGCGCATAGGGCCTAGAAGGTTGGAGGGGGTAGGGTAGGAGAAGACAAGGATGAACTCATTTCATGTCTCAGGGAGATACGGCTCCGACTGGCACTTCAAGGACACTTTCCTATGCCAGTCGAGAAAGTGAAAGTAGCCACCTGAAAGATAAGCGATTCACAGCTACAAGTTAGACAGCTACACAGTTATTTCTTTACTCATTCTCAGAGGCCCAGAATACAATACAGAGTATAATAGGCACACTTGGCGGATAAGCAGGGCGCAACTGACACTATGACTTGAGGGCATGCTACCAAATCATATACCAAGTAGGACATATGCTGCAATTTCAGCATGGGCAGAGCATGGAGAAGCCGGGAAAGAATCAGACTTACTTCACCTTTTATGCTTAGGGAAATGAAAAATCACCAGGAGACTCTTGTGATACAGTTTAGTAAAGTTTAAGTAAAGTTTAAGGCAGTGTTTTCCAAAGTTTTTCAGGTCTCCTCCTCCTTGGTTCCATAAACTCATCCCCCCTGCCCCTACCTTACAGTATTAAAAGCATTATTAAGAACAGCGGTTCACATGACTCACTAAGGAAGATAATAGCAATAAAATTCAACAATAGTAACAACATACATGGTGACAACAGTTTCTCAAAATGTGGTATGCTTGTCTGACTGGAGCTCTGGCAGCGTGTTTACTAAAAATTCTGGTAGTTTCCACCAGATTTCAGCACCGTGCAGAGGAAGAAACTTGAAGTGTGGAAGATGTTTTGCTCTAGGCTTGGTCAATTGTAAATAAGTGAAACAAAGAGCTTGGACGGGCCCACTCCGGCATCTCAGCCAACCACTTACTTTTTAGTGCCCCCTAGGTAATCCCAACAATTGCCCCCAAGGGGGCAGCACTGCCCACTTTAGAAATCGCTGGCCTACAGAATCAAGGTGGCTGCTGTTAGCTGTTTTTGGCATAGGCAGACTAATGGAAACTATTTTCTTTATACTCAGAAGCCATGTACTTGAAATTAAAAGGCTGGAAATAATTTTTTTTCTCATGTCTGCATTCTGTATTTTCAATCTCCAAAAATGATCTTGAGTTATGTTACTAAGGCACTAGGATAACCTTTTATCTACACTTTTATCTTGCCCTTACTCCCCCCCCCCATTTTGTTCTCACAACAATCCTGTGAAGTAGGTTAGGGTAAAAGAGAATAATAACCACCACCACAACAACATTCAATTTATAG
This sequence comes from Eublepharis macularius, assembly GCF_028583425.1. Classification (NCBI taxonomy): domain Eukaryota; kingdom Metazoa; phylum Chordata; class Lepidosauria; order Squamata; family Eublepharidae; genus Eublepharis; species Eublepharis macularius. The sequence continues at coordinate 125,173,444 of NC_072796.1, read as the reverse complement.
ACCGCCCTTCAGGACAACTTAACTTAGAGCGGTTTACAAAGTGTGTTATTATTATCATCATGACAATCATGAGGTGGGTGGGGCTGAGAGAGCGCCAAGAAAGCTTTGACTGACAAGGTCACCCAGCTGGCTTCAGGCGGAGGAGTGGGGAATCAAACCCACTTCTCCAGGTTAGAGTCCTGCCGCTCTTAACCACGACACCAAACTGGTTCTAGGTCACTCAATGAACTTCATGACAGAACTGGGTTTTGAAGGCACGTCTCCCAGATCCTAGTCTAACATTTTAGCCACTACACCACACTAGTTCTCCACGTATTGGGTTGGATCCTGTCAAAAAAAATATTGATGAGCAGAAAGTGGGGCAATTCCCCCTCCTGTGACAGCCACCCCCCATGTGGAAGCATGTTGGTTCTAGATGTCCCTTATTCCTCAGTTGCAACATTTTAGGAAGCATTTGGAGCTGCTTCAGGATGGGGGGCAGGAAAGAGGAAGGGAAACTGTGCTCCAGTGCATGCAATTTAGACAGCATCCAGCCCTTGCTTTAGTTGCATGTCAGTAATTCCTTTGCTTTGGTAGATTTCCCATTGATTTCTCCTTGCCTGAGAAGTCCCCTGTCTGTTGCTACTGCGTTTGACAATTACAGTGGCATATGTTTACCCACAGACTTAACTTACCAGTCTAGCAAATAGGTGTAAGTTCCCTAAAAATTATTATCGCTTAAATTCCATCACCCTGTTTCTCTCCTTTTTGACACTTGAGGCCTTTTCTTTTTTCTTTTCTTTTCTTTTCTTTTTAATGGGAGAAGAAGCAGACTGCTGGGAAAAGCTCAAGCTACTGGCAGTATCAAAAGGCGGCCCATAAATTATGCCATCAAGGTTTCCCAGTGGGTGGGAGCTCCGAGTCATGCTCACTTTCCATTGCTGACATCCAGAGGCCATTATTTGGACGACTGCAACACGTTCCCTTTTGCCTTTATTATTCTTCCACTGTAACCTGACTTGGGCTCAGGAAGAGGAAATCCAGAGACTTAATTGAAGCCAATCAGCAAAAGGTCATGGGCTAATATTTAACAGACAGAACTAAAAGGTGGGGGTTGGGGGGGGGAGAGAAGAGACACCAAAAGGTAAGGGTTGCAACTGGGTTTTGGAGATGGAACGCACCTGGATGATGAGAGGGCTTGGAACCCCCAAATATACAGATCTCTCGGGAGTTATAAAATTAAATAGAGTTTGTTTAGATTATTGGCTTCCGGTTTCTCTTGTAACAGCACTAACCTCTGTTCAGGGAGGTTAGATTGCTTATTGCAAAAGTTCAGGTGTTTATTATAGCAGTGCCTGAAAGAGGGATTGTAATGGGAAATATCCCAGCATTTCTCCAATAAGCTCAAAATACAACTTTTTTCACTGGTTTGGCAGTGTGCAGGGGATCACACAGAATGCTGCTGCTTCTATTTGGTTTCTAACAGGAGCTGCTGCATACAAGACTGTCTTTAAACAGAAGAATAATTCATCGGCAACTACTGACCACATAATCCCTCAACTGTAAATGCAAGTTCAGAGACATAATATTGGGATAGTATATGAGCCCTTTTTCTGTTGTGCAAGCGAGAACAAAGGAACAAGGTGCAAGTTCATTCATTAGAATGAGTAGTTTAACATCTAGATCTCTTAGTACAATTGAAGTGCAAGATTTGGGTCCAGCAGCACCTTAAAGACCAACTAGAATTCCAGGGTTTAAACTTTCAAGAGTTAAAGCTCCCTTCTTCAGCTTTGACTCTCGAAAGCTCATACCCTGGAAATCTAGTTAGCTAATGGACTTGAATCTTGCTCTTTTACTACAGACCAAAACAGCTACCCACCTGAAAGTTAGTACAGCTGGTAATCCTTTTCACAGGGTTCGCAACTGCATGCACAGAGAGATGTATACTCTTGTACACAAGTAGGCTGTTTATATATGTTAAGATTAACCAACTTTATTGAGGCATAAGCTTTTGAGAACCACAGTTCTCTTCATCAGATGCAGTCTGCATTTGTTTGAAAATGGCCTTGGTCCCTTATCATTATACCAATAATGGTAATTATACAAATCAGTGCTACATGATACCACACAAGATCATATTAATCATACAATGTGTGTATGTGTTATGTGCCATCAAATTGCATCCGATTTATGGCAACCCTATGAATGAAAGACCTCCAACAGACTTGCTCAGATCCTGCAAACTAGCAGACATGGCTACTTTTATTGAGTCAAGTCATCTCGTTTTAGGTCTTCCTCTTTCCCTGCTGCCTTCCACTTTTCCTAGCATTATTGACTTTTCCGGAGAATCTTGTCTTCTCGTGATGTGACCAAAGTACGATAGCCTCATGCAGTGCTGTCAAACAAATCTCCAGGAATGTTCCAAGCCATTGCTGACAATTCTAGCTGACCCAGATAACTTATGTTAAAAACTGAAGTCCCCTTTCAACCAGACCTGTGTTCTAAGTCAATAGGATTACAAATATGAACCCTGGAGGAAACAGTGAAGACAGAAAACAGCTCTCTGCAAATTTTTGAAAATCCCAAGGAGAGATTTACAGTGCAATCCAAAGTAAGTATGCTCAAGGAGTGAATCCCATTGAGTTCAAAGGGACTTATTCACTTGTGGGTGTGGTTGGAATGACAGCCTTAGGGCCAAGCTACACATGACGAATGACGCTTGAACGGCAAGTGTATTTCTCCCTGTTCACTTGCCCTCCACTCAATCCACTTGCCGTTCAAGTGTCATTCGTCATGTGTAGCTTGGCCCTCAGAATCCTACCAAGGTCTATTTGATGGGGCTTGCTCCCAGGATTGCATGTTTAGGTTCCTCCTGGAGATCTTGAAAAATAAAGAAATCCGTCTGATGTTAAACGTTGGGAAAGTTAGGACTAAGTGGCAGGCAAGGATGAAGGTGAACAACTGCAGGTGGTCGGGGTGTGTGGGAAGAGCAAGGAGGCAGCATCTTTGGAAAACAGCCAGATTTTTTAATTGTTCTTGCTTGTTCTATAGTTTGCTGAGTCTTTGCAGGAAGATCTCGTGAAATGGATCAAGATGTTCATTGAATCCTTGGAATTCTTGGACTCTGTTTGCTTTTCTTTTCTGAAACCTATCGGTTTCAAGTTCTTGTCATTATTCTTTGACTTGTGTCTCATCAGTTAGTGAGTTGAACGAAGCCATCTTTCCCACTCAATCTCATCTGATGCCTTTGCTTACTACAAGGTCCTACATGGCTTTTCCTCATGTGGGACCCACGATTCCCAGCATATCCTTCTTGGTGGTCAAAGAGAACCCCTTGTTCCCCTTTTCAGGAATAGAAAAACTGGTTGGATCCAATCCATTCACTTGTGAGGTCATTTGAAATTTCACATGCACACACACACACAGAGGGAGAGAGAGGCTTGCAGCCTACTATGGAGGGGGCATTTTGACTGCTTCGCCTTCCTATTAGACCCCTACTTAGCTTCCCATCTTGTTACAGTCTCTGACTACTGACCGCCCCCCTAGAAGGAAAAATTGAGTGAGTTGCTGTGGGGAGGTGAGGAGGAAAGGGAAACTGCTGTACCATAAGTATGCATCACCCATGGCTTGTTGGATATGAAATCGTAGTTTTTTCACTTGATATCCCTGGAGCATCATCCTATTTCTTGGTTTGTTTGGAGAACCTTCATATTTTGTGATCGTACATACATATGCCTATGGAAACGACTTGAAATCACTCCACTTTGATATGGTTTGCTATGCTGTGCTGTGGCTGCAGTCTCTTTTTTTTTTGAAAAAATTTTTATTGGGTTAGAATATTTTTATTTTTACATTACATTCAATTTTCCCCAAATTTTTCATTTCTAACCCCCTCCCTTTCCCCCCCTTTTGTTGACTTCCAACAGCTTTCCCACCCTTTGTCCCTTTTCCCTTACTTCTATTAAATTCCTCTGTCTAAAACAGATATACATTCTCCATTATATTAAGCAGTACATCTTTAACTACTTTTCTTATTATACACCCAAACTGTACGTCTTTAGATAAACAATTTATCCCATTTTCCAGTTTTAAATATTTCTATATATCATAAACCTATATATCATAAACCATAAAAATTTCCCACATTTAAATCAAACAAATCAAACAATTTGATTTGTTCTCTATATATTACTCATTTCATCTTTTTATGGTAATTCTATATAGCTCATCACATAATCAATCAATTTGACTCTTCTGTACATTCAGTTTGGTGCATATAAATCTTATCAAAGAAAGAAAATATTGTTAGTTACTCAATCCTCATGTTTAAACCTTATCATTAATTATTCTCTATCAATATTCTATCAGTTAACCTATACATATCTATATATATATCAATCTATTAATCTGACTGCTTATAAATTCACATTTCTCTTCCTCCCCCGGTAAAGTCACCCCTCTTTTTTATACTTTTATTGTACTTCAGTAGTTCTCAAACTGCCACAGTTTTCCTCCCACCTCCCATTTCTTCTCCAGATATTGTTTCAGCTTCTCCCAGTCTGTGTTAAACTGCCCTGAGTCCAGATCTCTCAGTTTTCTTGTCATCTTGTCCATTTCAGCCATATACAGCAATTTGTAGATCCAATCTTCAATAGTTGGCACTTCTTGTACTTTCCATTTCTGCGCATACAAAAGTCTAGCTGCTGCTGTCATATAAAATATTAACGTCCTATGATGGGCTGGAATTCCCTCCATTCCCAAGTTTAGTAGCAGGAGTTCTGGGTTCTTATTTATTTGAAATTGTAAAATTTCACTCATTTCTCTTATTATTTCACCCCAGTACTGCCTGGCTACCTCACATGACCACCACATATGATAGAGGGATCCCTCATGCTTCTTGCATTTCCAGCATTTATTAGAAGTGTTCAAATTCCCTAGCGCAATCTTCTTTGGTGTCATGTACCAACGATAGATCATTTTGTAAATATTCTCTTTAATATTAGTACATGTCGTTGTCTTCATTGTAGTTTTCCACAAGTATTCCCATGCCTCCATTGTTATTTCTTTATTAAAATTTATAGCCCATTTCACCATCTGTGTTTTAACTATCTCATCCTCAGTATACCATTTCAACAGTACTTGGTATACCTTGGATATTCTTTTCTTGTCTTCTTTAAGAAGGGTCTGCTCTAGTTCCGAGTTCTCTGTTCGTATGCCCCCCTTTGCAGAGTCCGAATTATATAAGTCTCTAATCTGTCTATACTGGAACCAATCATAGTTAGGTGATAGTTCCTCTTGCGTCTTTATTCTAAGTTTAGATACTTCAGTTTTAGTTATTTCTTTGTACGTTAAACATTGTTGTTCATTATCAACAGCTCTCGGATCTATCACCTCGTATGGAACCACCCACAGGGGGGTTCCTTCTTGTAGGTAAATTCTATACTTCTTCCAGATTGTATATAAACTTCTCCTTACAAAATGATGCAGGAACATCGAGTTGACCTTTACTTTGTCATGCCACAGGTATGCGTGCCATCCAAAAATTTTTTTATATCCCTCTAGGGCTAATAGTTTCTTATTCTTTAATGTCATCCACTCTTTTAACCAAACTAGGCAGATTGCATCATGATAAAGTCTCAGGTTGGGCAGTTGCATTCCGCCTCTTTCCTTTGCATCTTGTAAAACTTTTACTTTCACTCGAGGCTTCTTGCCGGCCCAAACAAAGTCTGATATTTTCCTCTGCCATTTTTCAAATTGTTTAGAGTCTCTGATGATTGGTATTGTCTGTAGCAAAAACATTACTCTTGGTAACACATTCATCTTAACTGCTGCAATCCTGCCCAGCCATGACAGGTTCAATCTATTCCATTTGATCAAGTCTCTCTCTATCTGAGTCCATAATTTTTCATAATTATTCTTGAACAGATCTATATTTTTTGCAGTCAGCTCAACTCCCAAATATTTCACCTTACTAGTTACTTCACAATCCGTTGTTTCCATTAACAATTGTTGTTTCTGCTTAGTCATGTTTTTGCATAATATCTTTGACTTCTTTTTATTAATGAAGAAACCTGCCAAGTCTCCAAACTCCTTGATCTTGTCTATCACTTTTGGCATGTTCTCCAGTGGGTCTTCTACAATTAACATTATGTCATCTGCAAATGCTCTGACCTTATATGAATAGTCCTTTATTTTTATTCCTCGTATTTCCTCATCTTGTCGGATTTGTATCATCAGAATCTCCAATACTAAAATGAACAACAATGGAGATAACAGTCTGCAGTCTCCATGTGGTGGCTGTAACAACACAAATCTCTACGCAGTATCCATAAGAATAAAAGCCTTGGAGTATGATGGAAGAGATTTAGAGAGTTTAGGGCAGGTTTATCTGATCATGGAGAAGGTGGACAATAAAGCCAGTCAGGGAGGCTACCAGGATGCGAATAACGAAACTCTAGCTGTTTGAGTCAGTTGATGCTCAAGAGCTATTCTCCCGCTGCATTCTCACAAAATGTAATATTTTTGAATTTATTTGTCTGAAGTCATAATCTATGAAGGGGTTACTTGAGTCTAAGCCGAGTCTCGCTAACAACTGTGATACACTGTGATACACAAAAGAAAACCTGCACATTCTCACCAGGCTTGAACACTGTTGTTGAAAAGGCTGTCTAAAAGGTATAACTGAGGATAATGAGATGAAATTGAGTGCCAAGAGAAATGTAGACTGAATAAATGAGAACAGCATCCAAAAATGATGAATAAAGTCTACGGGGATTGGAGGGGTGGGGTGGGGGTATTGCTTAAGACAGCCGTAAGAGAATTAGACAAAATGCCAGAGAATATGCTGTAGTGTGAAGACAAGCGTTCTTATTGTAACTGGGAAATGTCGTGCTTGTTAGTCGAGACAGGCTCATGGCATGGCTACCAGCTGAGTATGGATATGTGCCAGTTGCAGGAGCTGAAGCCAGAGAATCCATCTCCACGCATGCAACCTTAGAAGTAGGTGCCTCTTCTCTTCTCTCAGGGTCCAGCTGAGCACAGCCCTTCTCAGACCAAGCCACTTCAGTCTAACAGTAGGGGCTTGCATATTTCAGTGCTCCCCAAAGGTGACTATTTGCAAAGACTGGGAATATGCTGGAATGGGCTGGCATTAAATGTGGACTATCAGCACCAGTCATCTGCCAAATGCTACATTTCAGTACGTGTTGTCTATCATGTGCCGTCAGATGCTATTCTCAGTTAACTAGCAAATGCTGTTAAATATATAGCATACACATCAAATCCCATTGCAGGGCAAATATTAAATACTGTAATATGAAATAGTATAAAGTGTTTTGGAGGTCTTTTATTCGTAGTGTCACCTTGGGGTGGGGGCAACTTGATGGCATGTAACACACAACACACATAAAGCACCAATTGTCCAATATCAAATAGTAAAAGAAAACCTACAGCGGTAGAAACAAATCTTATAGATCCTTAAAGTACACCATGCAGCATCCCAAAATTGAACCACTAAGAACAGTAATCAAAATACTTAGTAATAATAAAGTGCAGGTGCAGGTGCTAATACATTGTTTTCTTACAACACATGAATACATATAAGGAATGGAACTAAACTGTTCACCAGTGAGTCCACGGACTAAAAAGTCTTCCTTAAGATAATTGGAGCAATGCTCTCTTCATTCATTCATCAAGTAACCCCGACGGCGTGAGCAAGCCAGGAAGCTGACTCCCAGGTGGGAGATCCTGCTGCGAAGGTGTGGAACACACTGGAAAAGGTGCAACTCCCCAAACGCTCAACAGGTCGCAAGCTGGACTCCTGTTTTGGGAATTCTTTCTCAAGAGCGTGGAAGGACAGCAATAATACAGTTCCAAAGTTATGTACAGTCTCACTTCTCTTATTCCAATCGGGAAACCCAGATACCCGGACTCTGCTGGTTTGAATCCCACTACTGCTATGAGTTCAGCAGGTTGCTTTGGGTAAGCCACTCATCTCAGCCCCAGCTCCCCAGCTGCCTTGTGGGGATAATATCACTGACTTTATTTACTGCTCCGAGTGGGCACTAATCTGTCCAGAAGAGCAGTTAGGCTTGCCAGCCCCTGATTGGAAAATTCCTGGAGATTTTGGAGGTGAAACCTGAAGAGGGTGAGGTTTGGAGAGGGAAAGGACCTCAGCAGGGTATAATGCTATACAGCCCACTCTCCAAAGCAGCCATTTTTTCCAGGGCAACTGATCTCTATGATCTGGAGATCAGTTGTAATTCTGGGAGATCTCCAGCCACCACCTGGAAGCTGGCAACCCTAAGAGCAGTATACAAATGAATAACAACAACAACAACAACAAGAAGATTCTTGTGGGGAAAAATGGAGAAGGGAGAACTATAAACACCATCCTGAGCTCCTTGGAGGAAGGGCCGGATAGAAACAGAATCATAGAATCATAGGTTTGAAAGGGACCTCTAGAATCATCTAGTCCAACCCCCTACATAATGCAGGAAATTCACAAAATACATCCCCCCAGGCACGCACACACCTAGTGACCCTTACTCCATGTCCAGAAGATGGCAAAACACCATCAGGATCCCTAGCCAAACTGGCCTGGGGAAAATTGCTACCTCCCCTTAGGTGGCAATAGGCCTTAGCCTGGGCATGTAAGAAGGGAGCATGAGAACTAAGCACTGATGTAGCCCTTCCTGCCCTCCCTCTCATTATCTGCTTAGATTCACAGAATCGGCATTGCTGTCAGGTGGCCATCTAGCCTCTGCTTAAAAACCTCCAAAGAAGGAGAGCCCACCGCCTCCTGAGGAAGCCTGTTCCACTGAGGGACCGCTCTAACTGTCAGGAAGTTCTTCCTGATGTTTAGCCGAAAACTCTTTTGATTTCATTTCAACTCATTGATTCTCGCAACGGAAAACAACTCCGCACCATCTTCTATATGACAGCCCTTCAAGTTCTTGAAGATCGTTACCATGTCGCCTCTCAGTCATCTTCTCTCCAAGCTAGACATACTGAACTCCTTCAACCTTTCCTCGTAGGTCTCCAGACCATTTCTAGAGGGATTTTTAAATTTTATTTTAAATTATATACATAGGCCATATCATGGCAATGAGCCATCCTCCTGGCTCCCTGATAAAGCGTTCCTATTTCCTCTCCCATGAGGGGCAGACAGGAAGGGAAAAAATGGCCCAGGAAATGGGCCCCACCCCTCACATACCAGAGAGCCAAGCTGCAAGACCAGGATGCCTACATTTCCCATCAAAACTTGAGCGAAGCTGACTAGTGTCCAACCTGTGTCAGGCGTCACTTGTGGTCCCGCTCTCAGACCCTGCAACCTCCCCCCAAAGGAGGGAGGAAGGGAGGGGGATAGAAAGAACATGTCCTGCTAGCCCTGCACCACACGTGGCTTGGCCAGCATTCTCCTTTGCTCTGCACACTTCCTTCTCTGCCTGACATGAGGCTCGATAGGGTTGCATGCCTCTAGTTCTTTCTGCCGTGGGGCAAGGGCTGCCTCTAGCCCAGGACTGGGGTGGCCCCTGTAAAGGTGCAGCCCCCCCCCTGCTATAGGCCCATCCGGACTTTCCTCACTGTCCTTAATGGACAATCTATTTCTGTCCCCGCTCTGTTTTGTCTGTCTATCTCTATCCTGAGTTCTGATTCTTGGTCACATTAGCATGTGACCTAATGTTGGGAAAGGCTATTAGGGTTGCCTGGTCTAATGCTCTGTAACCTCTATCCTCAGGTGGAGAAAAATGGGGGGAGGGGAGGATTGGTGTCACTCTGGCTGCAGTACATCATTTCCGGGGTGAACCCGGAAGTGAGATCATCACATTGGTGTGATGCTCTAGGATCCCACCAAATCTAGGGTAAAAGTCTGGTAAAAGCACATTATCGAAGGCTTGTGCTGCAGTGGAATTGGATAGTCTAGGGGTGCTGCTGAACTCTTTTTGATTTTGCTACTACAGACTAACACGGCAAACTCCTTTGAACTTTTACACAAGCAAACTGATCCCCACACCAAAAGGAGCTGTCTGCATCTCCATATCAAAGGAGTTGTATACATCCCCCCTCTCCTCCTCCCCCCCTCCTCTATATTTGACCAGTTTCCTTCTGCCCTCCATGCATCTGAGGAAGAGAACTGTGATTCTCGAAAGCTTATGCTACAATAAAATTGGTTAGTCTTAAAGGTGCTACTGGACTCTTTTTTATTTTGCTACTACAGACTAACACGGCTAACTCCTCTGGTGAAACCACAGAATTTCAGGAAACCCTAGAGCACCTCCATGACACAATGACATCGCTTCTGGATCCATCCTGCAAGTGACATCGTGGTGTTGGAGTGACGTTGATTTCCGTGTCCCTGCCACCCCAAAGCTCCTGCTGGTAGCCAGCACTGGACTGGCGATCCTACTAACAATCAGCATCCGTGGCCCCAATCCATGATGTACAGAATTTTCTGCAGACGGATGATTTCTGGCTCTTCCATGGGGCAGGAAAAACCTCCCTGCCCAAAAAAATTCTTCTGAAGGGGTTGGGGATCAGGAGATTCATGGACACTGGCTTTAATGGTCACTACTCCAGTGCTCATGTTAATTTGTTATTTTAGTAAAGGCTAATGCAGCAGGAAAGGAGCCACTGGCGGCGAAGAGACATTATGTAAATATTGCCACTTAATGGGGGAGTGAATAAGTTGGTAGGGTGTGCATTAAGTAGGCAGGATGTTCACCAGGTGAGTAGGATTTGAAACATCCCCCCCAGGACACATGGCCCGTTTCCTGAAAGGCGACGGATCAGCTTCCTGTCATGGAAAGATCACGTGCAACCTTAATTCTTAGACAGCAAAAGGTCTTTAGATGTAGCCAAAGAAGGGGTCCTCCACCCCTGTCCTGGACTCCGACTTTCAAGCTGTCCAAAAGAACAGTCAATAGTTGTGCAATGTGCAGTTTTCTCACAGTAGGGGGTAGATCTAGACTGTGACGGAGAGGAAATCATTGTAAGCACAACATCTGGTATTATTTGACCAAAATCCATCTGTGCTTTAATTACACATCATCTGCAGCCATCCTGAAACTCAGCATTGTAAAATTCGACCCTTTTTAAAATCCAAGTGTTTGATTTCAATCAAAAGTGCTTTTAAAAAAGGGAGAGAGAGAGAGAGAGAAAGAGAGAAAGAGAGAAAGAGAGGTTTCCTGCTGTGCGCATGAGATCTCATCCAAATGTAACAAGCTGGGCTGTTAGTCATGTGATTTGGATCAGGTGCTGACAGAGAGCATTGTAATGTTTCCCGATAAGCACATGTAGCCCGGAATTGGAGCTGTTTCGCACATAGTGTCACTAGCTCCATTGGACAATTGCTCAGAGCTTGTTTGGCTATAAAGAGCTTTGCAGCAAAAACTAGTTCAGGGCGTGATTCAAGCAATTTTAAGCCTTGGCCATTTCAACAGGAGAGTGAAAGATGTACCAGAATTTTGCTTCATTCAGTACATGGCTTGTACCAGGGGTCTGCAATGTATTTTGCAAAGATTTAACGACAACAGAAATCCAATAAAGAGTTGAAGGAACGCTGAAACAGAGCATAAACAATTCTAAGACTGACTTATTAAACCATATAGAACCAGTGCTCATTTCAAGGGGGAATGTGCAGGAATGCAGTTCCGGCAGTTCCCCAAAGAGGTCACATGTCAGGTGGCCCCACCCACCTAATTCTTGGCAATTTTGGGCCTGTTTCGGCCTGGATTGGGGACGAAATGGCCTGGATCGGGCCTCTGATGGGTGGTGGATCACTCTCCCACTCATCAGCTGGAGAGTGATCCATTTTGGGCCCCTTTTCAGCCATTTTCAGCCCCTTTTTGCCATTTTGGGCCCAATTTCTGCCCTGAATGGCCAGGATTGGGTCCAAAACAGCCAGAATAGGTGATGTCAGGGGTGTGTGGCATATGCAAATTAGTTATGCTAATGACACACTTCCAGTAATGGCAAGAGGCGTGGAATATGCCAATGAGTTATGCTATTGAGTCCCTCCAGCTCTTTTTCTATGAAATGACCCCTGCATAGAACTAACCAGTAGGATGAAACTTAAAGCAACAGACAGTACCTAGTAGCACATAGTAGTAAAGTCTATGGTCCCTATCTCATTAATGATGCATCTCTTTGAGACCACTTACTCACACTAGTATCTGAGTAGGAAGCTCTCTTGAATAATTCAATTTTGCATCATTTGTGAAAAGTCAGGAGAGTGGGAACTTTCTTGACCTCTTCAAGTAGCCTGTTCCATAGGGTAGGGGCCACAGCAGAAGATACCCATGTATGGGCAGCTATTGATTTTGCTCATGTGCGGTGCAGAACCTGCAGAAAGCCCTGTACAGATGAGCAAAGCTATTGTGGAGGAACATAGGGAGAGAGGTGGTCCCGTAGATATGCCGTACCAAGGCCATGAAGAACTTTGGATGTGATAGCCAGTAATTTGGACTGAGCCCATTAGAGTGGAATGTGGCCCAGTATGGAGCAAAACGTGGCTCTTTAAAAAGGAAAATAAAATATTGAAAATGTGGAGGGGTAGGTAGGATGCTAGAATAACCAGTAAAAGCAGGTAAAGATTTTTATGGGACAGGAGGGCTTCTTAGAGGTGTGTTAAAATCAAAAAGAGTCCAGTAGCACTTTTAAGACTAACCAATTTTATTTTATTGTAGCATAAGCTTTCGAGAATCAAGTTCTTTTCATCAGATGTGTTGTCTGTGTTATATGTTGTCAAGTAGCTTCCAGTTTATGGTGGCCCTATGATGGCTGATTATCAATTCCTTTTGCCTGGTAGCTGCTTTTGCACCTGCGACAACTTTGTGAGGTAGGTTAGGCTGAAAATGTCCGACAGGCCCAAGGTCACCCAGCAAGCTTCCATAACAGAGTAGAGATTTGAACTGGGGTCTCCCAGATCCTACTTGAACACTCCACCCACTATACCAAGTTGGCTCTGTATTATATGTATGTTTGTAACAACAACAGCAACAAGAACAAGAACAACATTCAATCTACATACCACCCTTTAGGACAACTTAAGGCCACGCTCAGAACGGTCTACAAAGTGTGTTATTATTATCCTCATGACAATCACCCATTTATTTTCCTTTTTAAAGAGCCACATTTTGTTCCATACTGAGTCACATTCCACTCTACTGGGCTCAGTTCCAGTTATTGGCTATCACATACAAAGCTCTTCATGGCTTTAGTATGGCATATCATCAGGACTGCCTCTCTCCCTATGTTCCTCCATGACAGCTTTGCTTATCTGTACAGGGCTTTCTGCAGATGCCACCCTGCACATGGGCAAAATCAACAGCTGCCCATACATGGGCATACAGTAGGGCTGAGAGAGCTCTGACAGAGCTGTGACTGACCCAAGGTCACCCAGCTGGCTTCAAGCGGAGTGGAGAATCAAACCCAGTTCTCCAGATTAGAGTCCTTCCACTCTTAACCACTACACCAAACTGGCTCTCATTATTTGCAGATCAGTCCTATTTGTAAGTGAACTGTATGTGGAAGGATGCTATTTGGGTCTTGTATCTCAAATGTCAAAATACTTTTGACCTGTCCAGGCAGCTGTATATTTGAGAAACTACATTTTGAGAAGGAGATCTGTGAGGTTTAACTTGACCATTTGGTAAGCCCAATGGAATTTATTTCAACGTTTCGACAAGAATACCTGCACTTGTAACATCATTTCAACCCATTAGTCAGCTAAAATTGTTTCAAGAAACCCTGCTGGAAGCCAATATTTCATAATATTCATTTATCCAGGCTGTTCCTCCCACTCAGGATATGTAAGCAGGACTTCTGATCTGAAAGTAGAGACTTTTTCCCCTGCAGCTCACAAACCTCTATTACATCAGAAATCCAGAGCAATAGAAGAACGAAAATTCTGCTTGAATAGGCTTAATCCTTTCCCAGCTCCACTTTGTCTATTTCACTGGGTGCTTTGATTTCTTACAGTAATGCAAACCAGCCGTCCTCGCTCTGGCTTGCGCCCCAAACACAGATGTTAGTGTATATTTTCAATATGCTTATTGTTTTAAATTTCATTTGATATGTTTAATTTAAGGAACAACAAGAACGACGAAAGCTTGGTTCTTTCAATTGAGGGTTTGTCTGAATAAGCAGTTCAGGGTTAAGCATATGTTGGTTGCATGAAGTCACCATTCTCAGAAGTTTACATAAACTCTTGGGCTAGATCAGTCGTTTTTGAAACTTCCTACCCTTGAGGAATCAAGTTGATTGGTCTGCTGAGGAACCTCTACGTGTCTCCTGAGGAACCCCCTGTGTGTTATAGAAGTTTTGAGGGCATATGTGGGATGCCAGAGACAATGTCTTTGCCGTTGCTGCTAAGAAACAGTGAATAAGCCCTTGAACTCACCTAGCATTTCCCTTGTTGAAGGGTACGGAAGGGGAAGATCAGTAATGGTGGACAAAAGCTATGCTAACTTCTAGGGAATCTTCTCCACCATTATTGGTTGTAGTTATTTAATTAATTTAGAACATATGCCACCTTCCCACTAAAGAAACCAACATCAGCTTGAGGGAAAATGTAGCTGGCATCACTGAAGTTAATATTGTTTAAGGATTCTGAGGATCTCAGAACTGTACAAGTTCAAAAAAACTCCCACTGAGATTAGAATGTCCATCATACTTGCTGAGACTTTGGTCCAATCACTTATTTCAGATATTATTACTTCATTGGGAAGTGCTTTCAACAGTCCACTGTGTTAACATAAATATCTTTTCTTGTAAACTCTATGACCATGCCTCCTTATATCTTTTTACTTATTTAAGAAATAAAATAAGAGCCCCATGGCGCAGAGTGGTAAGCTGCAGTACTGCAGCCCAAGCTCTGCTCGTGACCTGAGTTTGATCCTGGTGGAAGCTGGGTTCAAGTAGCCGGCTCAAGGTTGACTCAGCCCTCCATCCTTCCAAGGTCAGTAAAATGAGTACCCAGTTTCCTGGGGGTAAAGTGTAAATGACTGGGGAAGGCAATGGCAAACCACCCCGTAAAAAGTCTGCCAAGAAAACGTCTTGATGAGACGTCCCCCTTGGGTCAGTAACGACTCGATGCTTGCACAGGGGACTACCTTTACCTTTTAAGAAATAAAATCCATCAAAGATGGGTATCAAAACTGTATGCACTGTTTGGTGATCGATCAATTACTGGTGAGAACATGAATTAGTATTATACTGAGTCAAGCCATTGGTCCACCAAGGTCAGTATTGTCTTCTCGGACAGGTAGCAGCTTTCCACGGTTTTAGACTGTGGTCTTTCACATCACCCGATCCTTTTAACTGGAGATACCGGAAACTGAACCTGGGCCCTTGTGTACATCAAACAGAGGCTCTACTACTGAGCCACACCCCCTCCCTGTTGTTGTACAAGCTTTGCAATGTTACATTAAAATGGATGAGCATGGTGATTGAACTTCCCTGTCTGCGTCAGTATCTTTGTGCAATCCCTGTGCTCGCTTAGCAGTGTACATGTACATTCTTGATTCAAGAGCAGCATCAAGTCATGGGCATAATTGACTCCAATGGGAAGGCCCACAACAGAACTGGTACCATGCAACAGTGGTCATTGCCAACTGGCTTCTGTCTCTAGGCAGTGATGGCTGGATTGGGCCTCTTAAAACAGATTGGACCAACCTCTCGTTTCATATCTTGCCACTAGTTGGCAACCCTTGTTTCCATCCTTGGATTACTTTTAATGCACCAGGTCCAGCTTTTTAAAAAGGGCCTCTTTTATGAACACTCTTGAATAAGTAAGTCCAGAAAGAAGCATTTTTTTTAAAAAAAAACATGTTTTAATATTTGGTACAGATGTTCTATGATAACAGGTCTTTGAGAATCTCTGCAACAAGGGTTCACTGTAATTGAAAAACAACACAAGGCTTTGCTAAAAAAAAGAAGGGGAAAACATAATCCAAAATAAATTGCAACAGCATTTGACATAATAATGTACATCATAGCTTCAAAAAATACAATAAGACTTGTGTGCAATAGATAGTTACTGGGCTTTGTTTCAGCTGGAACGCGGTGGAACAGAGTTCTGGAACCTCTTGAAAATGGACACATGGCTGGTGGCCAAATATAAACATTTTCGGGCATAAATGTGCTGCTTCCAGCTTTGAATTTGTTTTAAAAAAGGTGTCTCTCTGATCACAAATCTGTGTTGGCTACATCTTCTCAGGAAACATTAAGAGTTGATCTTTTCACATTGCACTGATGATTCAAATTCCTTTTACACCCAAAGTGCCGGTGATGCTGTGTTCTTTGGAAGGCTGTACACAAATAAATAAAATCGAAAAGGTATCTGTGTATTTTGATGAGAAAAAGCATTGCAAGAAGGACTCTATAAATAATGTACTGATAAGCTGAACTTGTTCAAAGAGCAGTTTCTGTTCGACAGGCCTTAACTAATTGCTGAAAGCTATCCAAGAGTAATCTTTCTTTTGGGATGATGGAAGTTTTGGTAAGGCACGGATAAAAGCATCCATTACACAGGAAAACGTCGAATTATGTGTGGCAAAAAAACTCTTTAAGCTAGTATATTGCAACAAATAAAACTTACTTTTATTGAAGCTGGTTTACATTCACTTGCATTCTTATAATGGCAGAAAAAAAACATAGAATCCTAATCTAAATAACACTATTCCCTATTACAAATGGCCAGATAATCCAGCTGCATGCCAAAGGGAGAATGGGTGTGCCTCTGTCATACTTGCACAAGATAGCTCTGCAGGATCGTCTTGCTTTTTGCAAGACCAAGGGGAGGGAGAGAACAAAGGCACAGAAAGAGGAATTATCATCACATAGAAGCTTCTAGCTCAGACAAAGAGCTGGTTCGAGTAAAAGAAAAATCTAGCAACCTCCCGTGTCCAGTCATTCTGAGTTACCTCTATTCCAATAGTTTTTGTGCTGCAAAGTCTTGCCTCCGTCCTCAGATGCTTTGTGAAGGGGAACATAGTGATGTTGAGATTGTGTCCTCTGCTCTCTATGGTGTCCCCCTGACCCCATGGAGGGATCATGTGCAGAAGGCTACTGAATAATTCTATTTTCAAATAACAAAACATATCTCTTATCCCAGCCTACCTCTCTTCTGAGTCATTAAGATCAGGGCTGGATCGACAGGGGGGGCAGGGGGTGGTAGTCTGCCCCCGGCACTGCCAAAGAGGGGGCACTGGGCGCAGCTGCCAGCCCCGGAAGCATGCAGGCAGCAGGAAAGGGGGCACACTTGCTGCATGCCCCCTGCTCTGCAGGGCAGGCAAAAGGCAGTGCGGGTGGCTGGGAGGCCGCCCGCACCATTCGCCTGCTCCGTAGGACAGGGACAGCCGGCTTGCCACGCACCCCCTGTCCTGCAGGGCAGGTGAATGGCATGGGTGGCCTCCCAGCCAGTCGCACTGCTGCCGCCAGCTCCGCGGTGCGCCAGGACAGCCAGCTTGCCGCGGGGCAGCACGCGCTGCCCTGCATGATGCTGTCACAGAAGTGATGTCATCACGCAGCTCTGGGAGCATGCGTGTTGCGCGTGCAAGTGGCCAGTATTCAGTTGCCCTGGGCGTTGGCAACCGTAGATCCGGCCCTGATTAAGATGATTACATATCAACAGCTACTGCCCGCAAAAAGCCATATTTAAAATTTCTGTCTCCCAGTGTTGCAAGACCGCTTCAAGGCTGCTTGAAATCAGGAGCTCTGGCATGGAGATTCTGCCATAAAGCATGTCCCCAGGAATAAGCTGGGATGTCCCCAGTTTAGCCATGAATTCACTAGGTGGCTTGAGGGAAGCCACTGCATCTCAGCCCTGGGCCAATTCCACATGCCCTTAAAGGGAAGGCCCACTCACCGAATGCTGGCGGCTTTCCTCCAGGAATCGACTTCTCTGTTTGCAAAAAGGTCACAGGCTATTTGGCTTTCCATTTTTTTTGGTGCCTTTTCTGAGAACGCACTTTCTGTGGTCACAGAAAAGGCACCGAAAAAACGGAAGCCAAACTGCCTGTCAACGTTCTGTGAGTGGGCCGTCCCTTTAAGGGCGTGTGAAAACAAACCTGGTCTGAAATATGGAATTTATCCCTGGCTGACCTTACAAGGGTATTTTACAGATTACTGAGATAATATATGGGAAGCGCTCTATAAATGTTAAAATATTCTAATGATCCTCAAGGAATACCAAAGCCAGCAGGCTTTTGAACTCCTCTTGGCTGTTACAACGAGGCGACCCATCTTTCAAAGCATAGTATAGAAGCAGGAGGCCATTGTTCGTCGACAGAGAAATTAGACACTTATTAAAACCTGGAGCCAGAAGACATAATCCTTTTTCTTAGCAAATCTGTTCTCCATGTAAATGGTTGAAAGACATCTTCCCTCCCCTTCCTATGTCATTTCCCCCCTCTAATCATTTCCAGGAGTTTCTTGGAAGTCATTGCTGTTTTGGGGATTCCTACTAGAGACTAATCATTATATGCAGTTGGACCAAACAAAGCAAACCTGGAAGAAGAAAGAGATTCATTCAAAGCTGTCAGCACGTCCTCCACTGTGCAATGAATTACTCTTCCCGATCCACCAATTTCTCTCTCTCTCTCTTAGACAAATAAAAGTTTGGGTTTAAAAAAAAAAAAACCAAGACAGGACTTTTCAGGTACTGTCACCACAAATGTTCATTTTCCTCATTCATTGTAAATGACACAAGAAAGAATCTTTTGTAAACCGAAAGCCAACACAATAGCAAGCACCGCAGTGCAACATGTTGTCAAGACTGCAGAAAAGCGAGTTCCTGTTAGGGTGAGCTAATGATCAAGGACTCTGGAATCTGATGGCTCATTCTGCATCTGGTTTAGCCAACAACTGCCAATTTTGTAGGGCATATTACTTAATAGTATGGGGGCCAAGCTACACATGACGAATGACACTTGAACGGCAAGTCTATTTCTCCATGTTCACTTGCCCTTCACTCAATCCACTTGCCGTTCAAGTGTCATTCTTCACGTGTAGCTTGGCCCTGGGTTATAAAGCACCATCAGTGTAAAAAAGAAAGGGGAGGGGAGTAGGTTGCAGCCAGAGAGGGGTTTTTGCAGGAATGGAGCTGAGAGACAGAGAGAGAGAGAGAGAGAGACAGACAGACAGACAGACAGACAGACAGACAGACAGAGATTCCTCTTCTGCATGCTCAACGTACAGCAGGTTTTTCGGGTATTCGGCCCACGAGGATCAGATCCCCTTACTCGTTGCTTCTGGCTCCCTTACGGCTTTAGTTCTTTAATTCCAATCTCAAGGGAGTCAAACTGAAGTGGAGTCTGATTTTTATTTCTGCACTAGAAAAATACCTGTTTCTGCTGTTGGGCTTTCTAGGAGGAGACCGCAAGCCGGTGGTTTCGTCAGTGTGGTTTTAAAAAAATTTTGTGCATGTATTACGAAGTTGTAATGTTTGGACATTAAAGGGGGCTGTATGATTGGCTGAGGTGGTCTGGAGGGAAAGTTTAGATTATAAACTGAGAGCTCTCTCAGCCCCACCCACCTCACAGGGTGATTGTTGTTGTAAACCTCTCTGAGTGGGCGTTAAGTTGTCCTGAAGGGCAGTATATAAATCAAATATCCTCCTCCTCCTCCTCCTCCTCCTCCTCCTCCTCCTCCTCCTCCTCCTCCTTATTATTATTATTATTATTATTATTATTATTATTATTATTATTATTATAAAGAGGGATTCAGGGCATGCTGCAGTGTTTTTTTCCCCACAACCACAACTATTTTTTGTTAATTTTTTTAAAAAGAGAAAAACAAAAGTGTCACCCTGATAGTTTCTTCTTGTAAGAGGATTTATTGCCAAGGCTAACTGCTGAGATTTGCATGTACACACAACACAAAATAAACATTGATGACATTTTTTTAAAAAAAGGATTATGACTGAGACTGGGAGTGGGGTGGGGGAAGAAAGGGGAGGAAAGAGTGTAGTTACACATAGCTGTACAGCGATCTGGGATGCAGGGGGTATCCCTTGGGGGTATATGCACAGAGAGAAAAACAGTATAAACCCCAAGGAATGATCCCGATGCAGCCTTTCATGGTGCACAACACAAAAACCTCTGGGAAGCAGTTTGGAAACTGAATTGGGGCATTTTGGTTGTGTGTACAGAACTTGGAGGATACATTGAAGCTGAAGCTCTACTGCTGGGACAGTCCGGCAGTAGAACCAAGTCTTAGAATTTGACGTCAAGAGAGGCACGACTGAACCTAAAATGTCAGTCTGGCAGGCAGGTTCTTAGATACATAAAATGTGACCCTTTCCGAATAGTGGAACCAGGTTATCAGAGTACTTGAGTTACTCAGGATGGCGTGGGGAATGATAATGGGGCAGGAGATAAAGTTGTTTAATTAATTAAGCATTTGATTAGGTTACTAGGGAGGCCTGTATTGTCAGGGACACTCTTGATAGCAGGGGAATGTAAAGTTATTGTCCTGCAAGTACCAGTCATTCATTTTAGCCTGAGTGTCAAGAGGTCATTCGGGGTCACAAGATGAGCCCTCAGTTAAGGTATATGACACTTCCTCGCATAGAGTTGGCTGCAGAATGTAGTCCCACTTTTAATATGCTTTTTCTCTCCCAGGGAATACTTGCTAAATTCTCTGATTTCCAGACCACAAAGATCAGTTCCTCTGGAGAAAGCAGATGCTTTGGATTCTATGTCATTATATCCTGCTGAGGTCCCCCCTCTCCAAACCTCACCCTCTTCAAGTTCTACTACTAAATCTCCAAGAACTTCCTAACCTGATACGAGCAACTCTGTCCAGGTTACATAACACCCAATCTACCTTCCTTCAACCAACATTTCCAGGCACTTCCTTCCTTGTGCATTCTTCCCCAAGCAAGGATTGCCAGGTCCCCCAGAGGCCAACCTTGGGGGCAGCAAGGCAGCATGCATGGCCACCCATGCCAGAAAATGACATCAATTTCCAGCACAATGTGGAAGAGTATGCGTGCTTTGCATGTCTGCCTCCCCCAGGTGCCTTTCCCCCCATTGGCCACGCTGGGGTCCCCCTGCCTCCGGTGGGGGAATGGCATCTTTACCTCAAGCAGAGCCACAGTTGAAGACTTCCTGGTTTAGAAAGTCTTCGGTGTAATGTATTTGGACTGCTGGAGCCACTGTAGTTTTGGGGGCGGAGCCACTAGTTCTCCTCAGAGCTGAGAGGCACAAAAAAGAGACAGTTATAGCCAGTTAGAGATGGCTGTAGTCATTGTTCTGTTACTGGTTATTTGTTAAATAAATATTGATTGATTGAAGCACTGCAGTTGCCTTCCAGTCTCAATACATATTACTGGCGATAAAGATGGGATGCTGAGGCCTGGCAACTGTACAGTGACTGGCTGAGTTGAAGGGCAAGACGAAGCAGAATTTTGAGGCCTGGTAACTGCAGAGTGACTGGCTGAAGGGAAGAGGGAACCATGGCCGCTCAAGGCCACATAGAGGAATTTGATCCTGCTTGCCCATGGAAGTGGGAAAATTATTCTGCGCAACCAGAACTTTACCTGCTGGCTAATGGAATTATGGAGCCCGCCAAGAAGAGAGTGGTGTTCCTGAATGTATGTGGGCCTAGCACGTTTGCCCTGGCACAGGGTCTCCTGGCGCCTGAGCAGTTGGCAACTGTTTCTTATGAGGACATCGGAGCTGCATTGGAAGAACATTTTAACAACAACAACGACATCCGATTTATATACCACCCTTCAGGATGACTTAACACCCACTCAGAACAGTTTACAAAGTATGCTATTATTATCCCCACAACAACAAACACACTGTGGTGTTTGTTGTTATGCGGCTGAGAGAGCTCCTAGAAGCTGTGACTGACCCAAGGTCAGCTGGCTTCAAGTGGAGGAGTCAAGGTCAGCTGGCTTCAAGTGGAGGAGTGGGGAAACCGTCTGAAATAGGCAAGTGCACTGAAACCATCCAAAATAGCGAGGTGGCATGCATTCTACATACGGAGCCAGGGCCCCACTGACAGCATAGCCTCATATGTCGCGGTGCTGAGACAGCTGGCACAACATTGCAAGTTTACTAACCTGGAGGAAATGCTCTGTGACAGGTTGGTGTGTGGTCTGTGAGATGATGCCTTGCCGCGGTGGCTGTTTGCGAAGATGGACCTCACTTTCCGAATTGCATTAGAGGAAGCATTGGCATCCGAAGCTGCTGATGCAAGCACATGGGCGGTGCAGAGGAGCAGGAGCCCTCAGCGCCCTCAACGAGTGTGAGTTCCAACCTCCAGGATGGGGACATTTTGAGGGTTCTGCAGGAGGAAGCAAACCTCCAATTGGGTGCCAGACAAAAGCAAGGAGGTGAACAAACACCTACAAAGATGTGTCTTAGTTGTGGGGGACAACACGATAGGTAGTCATGCTGTTTCAGGGGGGCACAATGCCACTCCTGCAAACATTGGAGACACATTGCAAGGGTGTGCAGAGTGAGAGGGCATCAGGACCTGCCACAACCCATGGGCAGGAAAAAGTAACAGGACCATGGAACGACGTATACCGTGAACATACTGTACCTGATACTGGGGAAGAGTCTGGTTAAGGCCATCTAAGATGTGCCAACACCACAGTCAAAGCAGGAACTACAGGCATTCCTGGGCCTTTTGTATTTTTACCATTCCTTCCTACCACACAAATCATCCATAGCATTGTTTATGGAAACGTCCTTGGTACTGTATGGAAATGTACTTGATACAGATTGTACTAATCTCATACTGTGTAATCTGCTTTGAGTCTCAGTGAGAAAGACAGACTATAAATGACATAAATAAACAATAAATAAATAATTTGTAAGTAGGTAGTCAATTTGGCCATTGAAGCGTATTCACAGGACCTGCTGTGAATTAGCACTAATCGAAAAGGGAAAGCTTCGCTATGGGCGAATCAGTTCGGAAACTGTGATTTTGACTGCTATAAAGGAGGCCAGGACGAAGGGAAACCGAAACGAGCAACTGTAGCTGGCGGGCTCGTTGCCATCTGCCGGGAGATCCTGCGGGGGATCCTGTGCGTGCTTTTTGGAACTAGCCGCTTTGAATATCTACAGTATTAACGGCTGTTTTGAACTCGTTACTTTAACGTCTTTACATGTAGGACGAGTACGGGTTTAAGCATTTTTTCCTCTCTAGCACTTACATAGGAGAGGATTTAGCAGAGCCAAAAGAACTGGCATTGGCTATGAACAGTATTTGGGAGATGTATGGACATATGCTATTGTATGACTTGTATTATTGAATGAAGTTGTGTAACACTTTATGAAATTTTGTATACTACTGTATTTATATTATGAGAATGTCATTGTAATTAAATTCCTTTTGATATATATTTATTGTAGAGTGTGGGGTTTCTGGGGTGTCCCCCTTGGATTGTTGCAGCAGTTATGCCAGCACATGGACCAAATGAGGAGGCAATTGCACCGGACAAATCCTTTCTGATGCCAATGAAGACAATGAGTGCTATCGCTGAAGGACCACAGTGGAATCAAGGTACTCAGAAGGGTCCAGAGCAAGAACCAAGTGGGACCGGGCCGGATTCAGGGGGTGAACTGGAGGGTGTAGGTCCACATGAGCAAAACCTAGGGGTGTCAGACACCCTGGCCCAGCGACCACGTTGGTCATAGCATGTCAGATTCCTGCTGAGACACCTGATGGACTATTATGACTAAGGGGGAAGGGGTGTTATGTATTTAGACGGTTGGAGCCACTGTAGTTTTGGGGGCGGAGCCACTAGTTCTCCTCAGAGCTGAGAGAGACAAAAAAGAGACAGTTATAGCCAGTTAGAGATGGTTGTAGTCGTTGTTCCCTGTTACTGGTTATTTGTTAAATAAATGTTGATTGGTTGAAGCACTGCAGTTGTCTTCCAGTCTCAATACATATTATTCAGCCTATCTTGCATTTCAAAGAGGATTATACTGTTGGCTTTGAGCCTGCAGAAAATTGATGGCTTTGCTCGACATCACACATGTTGCTGAGCCTCCAGTGATATCCTAAAGTCTTGGCAAAGGTTGTGCATAAAGCGAGTGCAGACCTTGGACAGCATTCCACAATCTGCTGCATTGCAGAGAAGTGGTGTGGCATAAATTTGTTTGTTTATTTAAAATATTTATATACCTGCTTTTCTCCTGGTGCGGTTAGGACCCATAGCAAGTAACAAAAAGAATAACACCTGTAACAATAAATAACTAGCTTTAGAAACAATATAGTGCCCCCCAGCCCAGTATTATAGATAAGCCATCACCCAGTCAGCCCTCAGACGAACTCATACATTTTCCTGATCAGCTCTGTTTTACATCCTCACTGGAAAGCTTTAAGGGGAGATGCCTGTCTTACCTCCTTTGGGAGGCTGTTCCATGAAACTAAGGCAGCAGCTGAAAAGTTCTGAACCTAGGCTGGAATGTATTGTGTCCTAGCTAAGGAAGGAACCACTAGAAGGCCTGGCTGTTAACTGTGAAGATGCCATAGGAGAGATGATTCTTCAAGCATGTGGGTCCTTGGTAGGTTTGCCAACTTCCAAGTGGAGCCTGGAAATATTCTAGAATCACATCTGATCTCCAGACAGCAGAGATCTGCTGCCTGGAGAAAACGGCTGCTTTGGATTAGGGGTACCATTCCCTCTTCCGGGGCATGGGATCCCCTGCTCCCACCCTCCCCCCTGCACCCACTTACTTGGCCAGCAGGGGGGCATGCTCCCCAGGGCACTTGCTGCATGGCATGGCACGCCCCCAGTGGTGCGGCGCACTCCTGCACCCACAGCAGCCTGATTCAGGCCAAAATGCACCCTGCAGTGGGCTGATCCAACCCCTTGGTGAGTACGGGAGCACTCCCAGGCCACCTTTTGACCAGCACGACAAGCCGGGAGCCAGGGACCCAGTGAACACAGTGAGATAGGAGTTGGGCTCCTAATCTCACACCAGGGGAGTCAAGGAACCTAGCAACTCTACTTTGGATGGTGGACTGTATGGCATTATACCCATATGAGGTCCCTTCCCTCTCCAAATGCCACCCTCCGCAAGCCCCATCCAAGCAACTGTGGCTCGGTAGAAGAGCCTCTACTTTGCAATCAGAAGGTCATGGGTTTGATCCGCGGCACCTCCAGTTAAAAGGATCAGGCAGAAGATCATGTGAAAGACTTATACCAAAGACCCTAGAGTGCTGCTGCCAGTCTGAGTTGATAATACTGACCTTGATGTACCAATGTTCTGATTCAGTATGAGGCAACTTCATCCCTAGATCTCCAGGAACAGCAGCAGCAACAACAACATTCAATTGATATTATAGGGGTGTGCAAAGGCACACCGGTTTGGGATTCTCGTTTCGGGTATACCCGAAATGAGAATCTGTTTCGGCAACAGCTAAATCCGAAACGGCAAGCCGTTTCGGGTTTAGCAGTTCGGGTATCGTTTCGGGTTGTTTCGGGTTTCTTTTCGATGGGAAAATGCCTCCGTCTTCCTGGACGCCTGGGGGAGGCATTTTCCTACCGAATCAAGCCAAAATTGGTGGGGACCTTCCTCTAACTCCTCTCTAACACCCCCCAAGTTTCAGACCGGTTGGACTTTGGGGGGCCATGTTATGGCCCCCCAAACCAGGTCCCGCTATCCTCGCCTAAAAAAGGGAAACATGAACGTATTTTTAGCTTGCTGCTGCTAATCTTCTTCATTATTTCCTATGGGGAAAAAATGAAGAGGCAGGCCAACCCTCAGGGGCCCTTCTCCCACCTTTCCTCCCACCCCCCACCAAGGCTCAGCCTGCTGCCACTAGGGGGGGCATTTCATGGCCTCCCCAAGTAGGTGCTCTCAGCCCCCAAAGTCCACCCCCACAGCCCCACACAAACCCAATTTCCCCCCAGCAGCCACACACAGACTCAAATCCCAATTCCCCACATTAGCCCCTCACAGACCCAAATCCACCCCCAGCAGCCCCACACCCATAACCCCAGGAACAGGCTGGCAAAGGCCAGCCCTCCCCTTTTGTTCCCTATGCTGGGAACTTCTAAACTCTCTTTCCCAGGGCAATTCCGCACAGCCCAGGGGTGCCACAATGGTGGGCAAACTTCTGAGTGCCAACTTGTCCCTGGGAAAGAGCACCTGACCTGACACACAGACAACCACCCCCTGACACCCCCACCACCTACAGAGAAGCCTGGCCAGCCTGCCGTACTGTTTCCTATGATGGGAACCAACTGCACATCAAAGAATAAAACACGAACAACACAAAATAAATTTTTTAAAAAATTATTTTCTCACTTTCAAAGTACAAGTAGGCAAAGCATTATGACACATTACACCAGCAGTCCCCCACACAGAAAAATAACACGACTCACTTAACATCAGAGAATCACAAAAACACAATTCCTGTCAAAAACACTTTATTTCTTGAACAGCTTTAGGTTACACAGCAGGGGGGCACACCAAAGGGTATACCAGAAGTATCTTACACAAAAATAACACAACTCACTTCACATTAAAGAATCACCCGAAAACACAATTGCTTTCAAAAACACTTTATTTCTTTAACTGTTTTAGGTTACACAGTAGGAGGGCACAACAGGGCATGAAAGCAGCGTACTACACAAAATAATACAGCCCACTTCACCTTTTTTGACAGCAATTGTGTTTGAGTGATTCTCTGATGTGAAATGAGTTGTGTTATTTTTGTGTAGTAGACTGCTGTTTACCAAAAATTGCTGTCAAAAGCACTTTATTTCTTTAACTGCTTTAGGTTACACTGTAGGAAGGCACAACAGGGCATAAAAGCAGTCCCTGTTGTGAGAAAATAATTTTTTAAAAATTTATTTTGTGTTGTTTAGAGAGTTTAGAAGTTCCCAGCATAGGGAACAAAGGGGGAGGGCTGGCCTTTGCCAGCCTGTTCCTGGGGTTATGGGTGTGGGGCTGCTGGGGGTGGATGTGGGTCTGTGAGGGGCTAATGTGGGGAATCGGGATTTGAGTCTGTGTGTGGCTGCTGGGGGGGGAATTGGGTTTGTGTGGGGATGTGGGGGTGGACTTTGGGGGCTGAGAGCACCTACTTGGGGAGGCCATGAAATGCCCCCCCAAGTGGCAGCAGGCTGAGCCTTGGTGGGGAGTGGGAGTAGAGGTGGGAGAAGGGCCCCTGAGGGTTGGGGGGCATTTTGCATGCAAAATGCCACCCCTGGCAAGACAAGCCTCCCCCAGGTGGAATTGGTGGAGAAAAGAACACCTACTTGGGGAGGCCATGAAATGGCCCCCCAAGTGGGAGCAGGCTGAGCCTTGGTGGGGGGTGGGAGGAAAGGTGGGAGAAGGGCCCCTGAGGGTTGGGGGGCATTTTGCATGCAAAATGCCACCCCTGGCAAGACAAGCCTGCCTCTTCATTTTTTCCCCATAGGAAATAATGAAGAAGATTAGCAGCAGCAAGCTAAAAATACGTTCACGTTTCCCTTTTTTAGGGGAGGATAGGGGGACCTGGTTTGGGGGGCCTTGGACATAGCCCCCCAAAGTCCAATCAGTCTGAAACTTGGGGGGTGTTAGAGAAGAGTTAGAGGAAGGTCCCCACCAATTTTGGCTTGATTCGGTGGGAAAATGCCTTCCCCAGGTGTCCGGGAAGACGGAGGCATTTTCCCATCAAAAAGAAACCCGAAACAACCCGAAACAACCCGAAACGATACCCGAACCGCTAAACCTGAAACGGCTTGCCATTTCTGATTTAGCTGTTGCCAAAACAGATTCTCATTTCGGGTATACCCGAAACGAGAATCCCGAAACAGTGTGACTTTTCACACCCCTAGCGCGGTAATATCCACACTATTCTTAGCACACTATAGGACACAGACCCTTACAATTACATGGGTGGTATAACTCTTTGCTCAATAAGGGCTTATTACGTGATTAAGAAGAAATTGTTTTCCAGTGCCTTAAAGAAAAAGCGAGAAAGGAAAAAAAATGCACTGGGCTGCAATGACATTTCTCATAAAGAAAAGACGATGGAAAATGTCTCTTTTTCATGAATGGAAAAACAAGGTGGGGGGGAGGGGGATATTTACACATTTAATTGAGGAAGACGACTATTTAAAAAGAAATAAATGGTGTTTTCCTCTGCTTGTCAGGAAGCTCGGCCAGGCTCTGAAGTAATAAATCCAAGGTATGAATCCACCAAGGGAAGTTCCCAACAACCCAATGCAATAAACAATTTTTGACAGAGGTTACCAAGGTCAGGCGCTCTTTGTGTGACTAAAGCGTTTGGATAGCAGGATTTAATTTTGAAGGGGTCAGCGAGATACGGGGCTGAGGAGAATAAGCATGTACATAGAATTTACATCTGTTCACGGGTAGAAGGTTCCCGATGGTTGAATTTTGGAGCCAACACATTTTTGTTTACTCTTTTTTGCTCAAGATTGGCCTCGCCACCACCCTGACTCGAGAAGTGGTGCGAGTCATATCGAGGGCCTTTATTTATTTGTTGACTGAGTTTAATTTAAAATATCTGAGTCTTGATTCTTCACCAGTTCAAGGTTGCTGAGAATCGTCATTTTCATGGGGAACCTCATAGGGAGGCAAGTGATTTCTGACATAGATGGGGCTTTGGCTGGGCAAGTTTATACCAGCACTTTGAAGGGCAATGGCACCTAACAGACAAAAAGCACGGAGAGTGTAAAATGGGTTGAATGTGCTCTTGCTGGACCTACAGTATCAATCACCTGAAGTTATGAGGGTCTAATAAGGCTGCCAACTCCCAGGTGGGGCTTCCCAGATTTACAACAAATCTCCAAATTACAGAGATTCAGTTCCCCTGGAGGAAATGGCAGCTTTGAAGGGTTGTCTTTGTGGCATTATACCCCACTGAGAACCCTTCCTTCTCCAAACCCTGTTCCTCCCAGGCTCCACCCCCTAAATCTCCAGGAATTTCCAAACCCAGAGTTGGTAATAATACATTAATAATTGTGTTTTCCCTACCCGCCAGTTTCCTCTTCAATTCCTGTCAACCAGATGCGAACTGGGGGTTCTGTTCTTAAAACTTAAATTGCCAGGTACAAGGGAGCCCTATTTGGACTAGAGTGAGGTATATGGGGAGTGGGAGCAAACCACCTCCTGACATGAAATGGCACCAGGGAGCCATTGTTCCCTGACATCTTTCCTAACATGAAATGGCACCAGGGAGCCATTATTTGCCCCGTTGGGGAAACCTTTGTAGATTTGTAGGCCACCAATGTACATAACACATGCATTAAAAAGCAGGTGCTGGCCTCTTCTGTATTTTTCATTTACCTTAACTTTCTATATATTTATATTCCACTTTTTCAATAATGGTCTTCCAAATCAATTCATCAATTGCCCCTGTCCTCAGTCTTTTAACATAAGACTAGATATACAAAAGAAAAAAATGGAGGAGAAAGATAGGAGAAAGAGATCCGCTTGACCACTGGGATTTATAACCAGTTGGGCAAGGTTGTTCTTCCTTCACTGGTGTTTTAGCTTGGATAGAGGTGGTGTATTGATGTGAACTCCAACATGGTGCCCATGTGCCCTTTGGCTCCCACCATAGTGCTCAAAGCATCTCTTCCCCAAAGCAAAGAGCCAGCCCTGTCTTTCCTCTACATCCCTGCAGCAAGAGATAATTCAGAAGAGTCCAGGAGGTATTATTATTGGCTGATTCTGCACACGTTGGATAATGCACTTTCAATGCACTTTATCAATCGTTTGAGGTGGATTTTTTGTTCCGCACACACAAAAAATCTGTTCCAAATGATCTATAAAGAGGATTGGAAGTGCATTATCCAACGTGTGCGGAATCACTCAGAATGTCTGCAGGAAGCTCCTGTTTAGAAGCAGGATCGTCCTATGATTTTATGACTGGCCTCAGACCCGATGTTGTGGTTGGCCGAACCCTCACCATGGCAGCCATTTTACACGAGTGCTCACTTCCTGTTCTCAACATCCAAAAGTTCCCACAAGCAGCGACAGAGGACAGCGTGTCTTTCTGAGACAACATATCTAACCTCCACCGGCTTTGAGAATTTAGCAGAAACTCTGAAGAATATCAAATATTGTGGTGGAAGGCTAAACATTGTATTCCCCAATTTTTTACGTTAAGGATTCCCAGCTGGAGGAGATGGAGCATAAGAAATTATTTTGGATGACTCTCTGTGTCAATTTAATTATTTCCTCCCCACTTCCCTTCTGCTTTGAATGTTGTAACTAGTTTTGATGAGGTCTAAAGACCTTCCATTACACATATCAGTAAGCTGATTTTTTAACTTAATTTCCCCCCTTCCAAAATGGCAGCTAATCAGACACTTGTGTGGGTCACCACTATGGATGAACTAAGACCCTTGTAAAAATCTAGTGGTTTTCAGCTAATACAACAATAATTTCATTGACCTCATTTCCCTTGATTTCCATAGCAAGATAAAGTTTGTACTTGCTTTGCTCGTGTAGCATAGACTCAATACAATGCTGGAGAGATCCCAGAGGAATTTCCTGGTTTGGAAGTCATCCCCTGTTCAGACATTGATTGATTAAGTTCCTCCCAGGACTTCTTAGAATAATCCTGTGTGATCTCTTTCTCTCCAACAGTTTTATAGCAGAGGGGAAATTTTTACAAGCAGTTAGAAGAGAGTGAGTGAGAACAAGCACTATATTTCTTGCAAAAGTTTTCTTGGGTTTGTAGTATCCAGATGGTCAGAGTTAACTGCAATCCAACTCTGCTGGAGTTTGGGGATGAAAGTTAAGGGGCCAAGCAGCTGGATCCCAAGGGGTTCACTTGAAGCAATGAAAACATTGGATGGCAACACTGTACCTAAAGCAGTCTTGTCCTTGGTGTAGCGGTACATCCATGTGGTGAGTCTATACTGCTGTTGTTACCCAATGGGAAGGTCTCCTTATGAGTTGGGGGAATGTTATTTCAAAATATTAAAAAATATCACAGACCTGTATGATGCATGTATGTAGACTCTTAAGCTGTCAAGGATAGAGATGCCTCCGAACCTCAGTCAATGGTTGTATGAGCCCCAAAGCTGGGATGCTTCTCTGAAGGCCTCCAGTGTGAACCAAGTGATAGCTCAGCCTGGGCTGCAGAAGTCTCAGCAAAAGCAACATCACAGATAGGGGAGGGCTGAATCATAGCTCAGTTCCCAAAGGACCCTTGGAATGACTGGCAGGGAAAAGAATGCAGATGAGTTGATGTGTGTCTGGAATGTGGCTACTGGGACCACAATTCTGCACATGAGTCCTATGTGTTATTGGTTCCATCCATCTCTATTTCACATGCAGGGCATATGTTTGTAGGTTCCTCGAAATTGGGTATGGTGAGGAGGTAAAACCATTGAGCACGAGTATGACCTGGGTGTAAGAAGTTCCTGGTTCAGTGTTTAAAGTGACGCCCCTGAACTGAGGACTTCTAGGGAAGAGAAGAGGGAAATGCTGAGAGGGTGTAGTTTATTTGTCTATTTATTCATTTATATCCCACCTTTCTCCCCAGAGGGGACCCAAAGCAGCTTAGGTTATCCTGTCCTCCATTTTATCCTGTGAGGTAGGTGAGATTGAGAGCGTGTGACTGGCCCAAGGTCACTAGTGAGCTTCCATGGCAGAGTGGGGGTGGAAATTGGGTCTCCCAAATCCTAGAGAAATCACTACACTATGGTGGCCCTGGGTTTCCTAGATTTTGTCTGACA
This sequence comes from Eublepharis macularius, assembly GCF_028583425.1. Lineage (NCBI taxonomy): Eukaryota > Metazoa > Chordata > Lepidosauria > Squamata > Eublepharidae > Eublepharis > Eublepharis macularius. Next base: position 125,141,787 of record NC_072796.1, on the reverse strand, counting down.
TTCTAATCACCACATCACATTGGCTAGTTAAGCTGTTCCATTTAATAAAAGAATGTTCTCCTTTCTGTTATTGACAAGTGTTAGGGTCTCTTAACGGAGGGTGCCTGATTGCCCAGTAACAACAACAACAACAACAACAACAACAACAACAATCTTGTGCTTATATACTGCTCTTCAGGATAACTTAATACCCACTCAGAGCGGTTTACAAAGTGTGTTGTTATTATCCCCACAACAAACATCCTGTTAGGTGGGTGGAGTGAAAGAGCTACGATTGACCCAAGGTCACCCGGCTGGCTTCGAGCAGAGGAGTGGGGAATCAAACACCCTACTCCAGATTACAGTCCTGCTGCACAGCACAGCTCCCACCTACCCCATGGGCACAACTAAGTACCTTTAAGATGAACTGGTGCATCAGAGGACCACTCAGCCTAAACTGTGGGGTTGAGATGAGTTGTTGCTGTTGCTAAAGATGATCCATTTCAAAGGCTCCAAAGGAAGAGGTTGCAGGTATTCTGGGCATTCAAGAACTCTCCCCCAGCAAAGAATCACCTTCCCACTTCATGTCTCCTGGGAGTTTACAGGACAGATCTAGACATGGGCATGAATGGAAAAAAAACATGAACAAGCTGTTCGTTGTTCTTTGCCATCCACGAACAATGAACAATGAACAGTAACAAACATGACCCTGTTCACAAACAAGTTAGTTGTTTGTGGCCCCTGAAAAATCCCTTTAAACTATCAGCTGGCAGGTGGCAGGGGGAATTCCAGCTGGCAGGGTGATTGTCATGAGGATAATAATGACACGCTTAGTAAACTGCTCAGAGTGGACATTAAGTTGTTCCAAAAGGTGGTAGATACATTGAATGTTATTATTATTATTATGTTATTAGTGGGGCTATGGCTCAGCAGCAGAGCATCTCCTTTGTATGCAGAAGGTCCCAGGTTCAGTCATTGGCAACACCAGTTGAAAGGAACATTCAGTAAGCAAAGTAAAAGTCCTCTACCTGAAACTCTGGAGAGCTGCTGTTGGTTAGACAAGACAGACCTTGATAAACCAATGGTCTGACTCAGAAGAACGCTACACCTATCCATGAATAACACTTTCCTCCAGTCATCTTTCAGCTGATTTTTCTTGCTCAAAATCATGCCCCCACCAAAAAGACATTTTTCCCCCTGTGAGTGAAAAAACACACACACATAAGAAAAGGAAAAAGCTGGGAAAGGGATGAATCAACTACTCTACATCCACTCTTCTGCTCTAACTCACAAACTGACAAGGCTGTATTTGCTTAAGAAAGAAGGACAGAAAACAAGCACGGAGGGAAGAGCTTCATGCAACCTCTCAGAGCCAAGCTACAAGTGATGCCTTACACAGGTTGGACACTTGTCAGCTTCCCTCAAGTTTTGAAGGGAAATGTAGGCATCCTGGTTTTACAGCTTGGCTCTCCATTACAGCTGCAAGACCAGGATGCCTACATTTCCCATCAAAACTTGAGGGAAGCTGACAAGTGTCCAACCTGTGTCAGGCATCACTTGTAGCTTGGCTCTCATTTGGCTCTATGAAAGGAAGCTGGAAGGAACCACCTTTGTGCTCAGTTATGCCATCCTATAGGTGCACTGGTTTGTAGTCTGCTCCATGGCAGGCTCCCCCACAAATCTTGCTGAGGAAATGAGATAACTCCGCAGCGGTCTTACTCATTTCCTATGGGGCAGGCTAACTGCATAAAATGACTTTCAGGCTTACCTTGGGTTTCAGGCCCTCTCTAGGATGAGAGAAAAGGGAAAACTGAGAAGAGCTGAGAAATACAGATTTGCGGCTCGATCCACCGTTGGACCACAACAAATGAGAACTGATTGGAAACAGGCCGAAGCTGGCAATGCTTGAAGAGTGGAAATGAAGCTTGTCATTCAACGGGCTGGAGTGGAAACACCGCAAGCAAATGGGCGGAAGGGTTATGTTCTTTTTATTATCGAAGGCAATTTTCCCACTGTTGTGTTGACATTTGTTTTTATTTTGTTTGGCAGGGGGACGATGGCAACTTCACAGAGTATATTTCTAAAACCATGGTGTTGGTTATATCAGCACATGTTCCATTTCTGGGTCTGTGAGAAGAGGGGATCTCTGTTATGAAATCCAGCTTCCAACTCTCACTGACAGAACGTGGTACTTGAGGGGGGGCACCTCATATTTTGGTTTCAAACATAGAAGTTACTTGCTGTGCAGTTAATGGTTCATAGATTGCATGTGACAGGCTAATACAATTGTTGCCCAAAGCCTGTCCATTTTTGATAACTATACAAAGGCCCATCTTCACCAGCAAGAACTAGACATTTTCTGATATCATGTAACTGTAAGGTTCTGCCAAGTAACTCTCAATGACTTCGCAGCATGAGTCCAGGAACTGCGTGAGTTAAATCAATTTTATCGATAAGCTACTAGTATCTTTTCTTGCCAGGAATGGCATTTCACTACAAGCACATAACATATATAGGATTCTAAGCACAGCCTAATCCCCCAGTGCCCTTCCCCTTCAGGAAACAGCTAGCTAAGTTCAATTGACAAGCAGCAGGACAAAGTTTAGATGATGTGTCAGGAGACATCCTGACTAGAGGTGGGCACGGACCAGAAAATGGACCAAAATATAACACGGACTGGGCCGGTTCAGCGTTTGTGGTGGATTGTGGTGTGTTTTCCATGAACCCCATGGACTTTTCACCAGTCAGATGATTCATGGTCCATTAAAGCCTCCCTTCCCTGCTGGCAAGCAGTGCTGGGAGCACTTTAACATTTAAATCCCCCCTTGCTCCAGCTGACTGGTGGTCCCACCAGTCAGCTGGAGCAATGGAGGTTTAAAGTGATTCTGGTGCTGGCCCAGACCGACAAACTGGTCAGTTCACAAACTGGTTGTGGACTGTGAAAAGTTCATGGTCCGTGAAACGCCACGGACCACGGACCCATGGACTGTGGGTTTTTCCCGGTCCTTGCCCACCTCTAATCTTGACAGTAACAAGTCCTACTTTCCAAGCTTCTGCTCTCAGAGATTTGGTGAGTAGTAATGCATATTAGGGACTTCACAACAGCAGTATCAAGACTGCAGAACACCCTCCCCCATGAAGGGGGTCTGAACTTGCTGAAACTGAGAGGGAAAGGGACTTTGGAATCATGGTGGATAGCTCAATGAAAATGTTGACTCAGCATGCTGTAGCAGTGAAAAAGGCAAACTCCATGCTGGAGAGTGGAGATTATTAGGAAAGGGATGGAAAATAAAAATACCATATTATAATGCCACTGTATAGATTTATGGGATGGGCTCATCTGGAATACTGGGTATAGCCTTGGTCACTGTATCTCAAAAAGGAAATTACAGAGCTGGAAAATGTACAAAAGAGGGAAACCAAGATGATTAAGGGGTTGAAGCATCTTTCCTATGAGGAAAGGCTAAAGAGATTGGGGCTTCTCAATTTAGAGGAACATGATAGAGATTTATAAAACTATACATAGGGCAGAGAGAGAATTTTTTCTCTGTCCGTCAAAATGGGCACCCAATGAAATTGATGAGCAATGGATTCTGGATGGACAAAAGAAAGCACTTCTTTGCTCAATCAAGTCCTATATGTGACAGTAAGTGGGTTATAATATGGGACAGCACTGAAGGCCATCCTGCCTGGATATGGATCATCTGGGACAAAGGTCGTCTAGTATAATAGTGACATAGGGCCAAGCTACACATGACAAATGACACTTGAACAGCAAGTGTATTTCTCCCTGTTCACTTGCCCTCCACTCAATCCACTTGCCGTTCAAGTGTCATTCGTCATGTGTAGCTTGGCCCACAGACTATTCACTTTCTTCCATACAAGTGGACACTTGCCATTCATTATTTTGGAAAAAATGAACACTAAGCAATGTTTCAGTGAGGGCAAACTCTGCCAGAGAGATGGCCAAAATCCTAGAGACCTGTCAGGGTCTTAATGTCCCCTGCCATACTTCAGGGGCTTGACAAACCCCTGACCTGAAAGCGTAGGAGCCTGAACCAAGGACTGAACTCTAATGGACATTGTGCTCGTATGTTAAAGACAGCTGTGGCTGTCTCTTCTGTCTCTGTCCTGTGAAAGTGTACAGAGGAGGGGAGTTTTATCTGCCTGTCTCCTGAGAAGAACCATTGTCATAGATACATAACCTTGGAACTCCTGAACTTTCTAAAACATCGTCTTTGCTCTCATAATTAGTTGCTTTGCTTTGCTTTTGTTTACATATACAATAGCTATTTGGGGGGGTGAGTAGGAACCTGGGCTAGGCTGGTAGCTAGGAAGGTGGGAACGGGGCTGTAGTTAGACTTCAATATAGGTTTGGGGCCTTTGCATAGAATTTCATTCCTAGTAACAACTCTGTAATAGATTGCTGAACTTGTAGGTTATCAATAAAGCAGTTCTGGACTCATGTAGTGAAGTTATTGAAATCTACCTGGCAGAACCTTACGGGACCCCAGGGAAGAAATGTGTCTGTCTGCAAAAAGTGCTTGGAGACAATATCTACCTCCCAGCCTTTGCAAAATTAATGGTAATTTTGCTTGGGGCAGAACAAAAAGCAGTAGCCAAAGTAATTACTCTTGTAGGGCCGATAATTTCTGTTTTTTCTATGTTTTGATAAATTGACTTGCAAATGCTCCTGGTTTCTTAATTTCTTTAATTAAGCATCTCATTATTTTCTTTTGCTTCTTGCAAAAAAAAAAGATCTTTTTTTTTTGCTTCTTGCAAAAAAAAAGCTCTTTAAGCTGAGAGAGCCAGTTTGGTGTAGTGGCAGGGCTGGATCAATGGAGGGGAGAGGGGGTAGTTTGCTCCTGGCACTGCCAAAGAGGGGGCGCCGGGTGTGGCTGCCAGCTGCCAGGAGCACGTTGGAGCTGGCGGTGGCAGCGTGGGTGGCTGAGCAGAGGGCTGGGAGGTTGCCCGCACCATTTGCCTGTCCTGCTGATGGGGCAGCTGGCTTGCCACACATACAGGACAGGGTGTGCGTGGCAAACCAGCTGCCCTGTCAGCAGGGCAGGCGAACGGCGTAGGCAGCCTTCCAGCCCTCTGCTGAGTCCCTGCGCTACCGCTGCCAGCTCTGCGGTGCACTGTGCGCCGGGGTGGCTGGTTTGCCGCATGGCCGGCACGCTTCTGGGCCTCTGCATGATGACATCATGGAAGTTATGTCATCATGTAGTGCTGGGAGCATGCACACACTGTGCGTGCTTGGAGGGGGAATGCCAGTCTTGGGTTGCCCTGGCCGCTGGCAATCCTAGATCCTGCCCTGTGTAGTGGTTAAGAGTGCAGGAGTCTAATCTGGAGAGCCAGGTTTGATTCCCCACTCCTCCACTTGAAGCCAGCTGGGTGACCTTGGGCTAGTCACAGCTCTCTGGAGCTCTCTCAGCCCCACCCACCTCACAGGGTGTTTGTTGGGGGATAATGATAACATACTTTGTAAACCACTCTGAGTGGGTGTTAAGTTGTTCTGAAGGGCGGTATATAAATCAAATGTTATTATTATTGTTATTATTATTATCATGAGATGCATCCTCCTGCAGTTGTACAAGATTCCCTGGCATATCAAGGTGCTTAAGCTTATATTGTGTATTAAGCATGTGCAAAGTGCAGGTTATTATTTGCAGCTCTGTATCTTGCTGAAATGGATCCCACTTATATTTCTCCATTCGTCTTCTAGGGAGAAGTTGGTCTCCAATGCAAAATAACTGGCTGAGGTATGATACCTTGAAAACTCCAGGAAGTCACAGACAAGGAGAAAGAAAAGCAAATGTCATAACAGTTTGATATTGCAGCCCCGAGGTGAACTCAGTGTCTATTAAACACTGCAAAGCTGTTGGGGAGGCTATAATTTAAAACACGGAAGTGGCAGGTGGGAAGAGGTTGTATAACTTCTACTCTGCCCGCTGCTTTCCTGTACAATCCTTTCCCTTGCTGCTTTTCACTTCAGTGCTGCAAAGAGTTGATAGGAACATTTGCTAGGAAAGAGAAGTTGAGGAGAGAAGGTAGTGTGGGAATTTAGTAGCTATTTAGTAGCGACCCAGATTCAGAGACCTGGAACTCTTCCGGTTATCACTTTCTAACTTCAAAGCCCAGTTCTTGTCATGCAGAACTTCTTGTCAAAAATTCAGTTTCGTGCAGTGATTACTCCAAATAAAATTAAGTGAACTGCAAAGAACTGCTCTCATTGCACTAAATTCCAAACTTTGTCACTAGATGGCAGAGAGAAGTGAGCAATCTCTTTCATGATTGATTGCATAGTATAAAATACATCCAAGGCACTGCTTAAACAGAAGCTTGCAAAACTCACTCGTTCAGAGACTGCTTTATATTTCCTACTGTTGTCAAGCAGCATATTGCTTCATGCTCTTCCTTCTCTAAGCAGTGAGACGGGCAGCTTTTAAAGAGGACCAACAGGAGGTCATTGTTCGGATGTCAAACTAGGATCTGGGAGATCCCAGTTTGAAATCCCACTCTGCCATGGAAGCTCACTGAGGGCCAAGCTACAAGTGACGAATGACACTTGAATGACAAGTGTATTTCTCCCTGTTCACTTGCCCTCCACTCAATCCACTTGCCGTTCAAGTGTCATTCGTCACTTGTAGCTTGGCCCTGAGTGATCACACTCTCTCAGCCTACCTCACACGGTTCTTATGATGAAAAAATGGAGAGAATGATGTAAATTGCTTTGGGTCTCCATCAGGGAGAAAAGCGGGTGATAAATAAAATAAATACATACAGAGAAAAAAAAATCCACTGGAATAAGTTCTAGAGAATGGAGGAGAAACTGGAGAAGAAAGGACTGCAGACTCACAGTGTTTTTGTAGTAATTAAGTAATGAATGTACAATACGAAAGTGTTTTTAGCTTCTTTTGATATCTTACTCCTTCAGGAGACTTGGTTAATGGATGAATCAATTCCCCCTGGTTACGGTGCTTATTTCCAGAGAGCATCTATAGGCTCAAAGGCTAGGTAGGCCATGGGGGGGGGGCTTGCTTGTCTAATTTCATCACATTTGAGTATTGGATTCTATGATGTTTTGGTGGTAGACAACTTCTGCTGAAATTGGATTTTTCTGCTGAAATTTTTCCTCAGCCTTTATTCCCCCATCCACATCTATTACAATGACCCAGAGATGGGCTCATTTGGGAAAAGCAGTTGATGATCTGCATGCTCAATTTCCAGAAATTCCTTTTGTATTAGAGGCAATTTCAATGCAGGGATAGGTAGCAATGCCGACACTCTTTTTTGATCCTGATAGTGGTGAATTTCTTCATCCTGCTTGGCATAATAGATGTTGCCAAGTAGGCCCCCTCCCCTGCTTTAAAGCCTGCCATGGACTGTGTTAAAGTTTCCTGCATTGCTGTTTTACTGCTACACCAAAGACTGCCTCGCACGTGTGTGTGCTAATACACGTGTCAGTTTCCTGCCTGCGTGTCAATTACCTTGCTGCTGCAATAGACTGTGTAGTTTACTGACTCCATGTTTGGTTAACTGCACAAAGGACTCTTTTTCTGGGCAGCCCTGCCCTGACCTGTATCGGGACTTCCTAGTGTACATTTGGACTGTGTTACAAGTGTGCCCCGTGCCTGCATTGCCATCTGCCACGGACCGTGCCTGTTCCCTGCCTTGGACTGTGTTTTAAAGTGTTGTTCCCCCTGCCTCCATGGAAGCCTGCCTCATATGGGCCCAAGCCGCTGCTAGCAGCCGGGCGCCTGCCGGGGAAACCTCCAGCGAGCCTGGCTAGGCGCTCCCTGGTCAGTTCCCGCCTGGAGCCTCCCGCGGGCCGGTCGCCGAGCTTGCCCTCGCTACCGGGCAGCCTGCTATCCAGCCCCAGCCATGCCCAGCCGGCATCCATGTTCCTAGGCAGCTAGAAGACCCTGAGGAAGAGACTGCTTTGAGAAGCCATTTCGGCGAAGCGGGCACACCACGTCCGCAGCGAGAGTACCTCGCCCCGCTCTGCATATCTTAGGAGCCGCCCAGGAGAAGGAACTAAGTGCCGACCATCCCAAGCACTTAGAGAATGCATCTCAAAGAAACCTCCGCATTCCAGAGCTGATGACATCAGGACAAGCCCTGTCCGCTGGAACATCCTTTCAGCCCACTCGGATTTCCCCCTCCCTCTTTTGTCCCCTCTTCCTGAGGTGTCACTTATCGCAATCTGATTACCAAAGTGGCCCATCCAAGCCATTCAGTAACCCATTAGAACCTTTGTTTTAATCTGTGAGAACCACCAAGTACAGCACCAGCCCCAGGGTACGTTTTGGGGTATTTAAGCTGGTCTCCCAGACCACTCGGTGCTTAGGCCATTCCTATCCAGACTTCCTTGCTGTCCGTCTGTGGTCCCAGTGCTGGCATTGGGCCACCCTCGCTGCTGTGTCTCTGCTTCGCTCCAGGATTGTGAGTATTTCCCTTATCATCGTTGGGAACCAGCTAATGCGAACGTCTCTGTATTTCCTACTCTGTATTTCTTAGATCTTGTATGTTCTCTTGTATGCTTGTGCAAGTTTAGGCTTACGCCACACTAAATACACGTGTTTGGAACTTATTTGTAGTCTGCCTCTTTGTCACTAGAGTGTCTGGGATCGGGACCTCCGTATACATAGGTTATGACCCGCGCTTAATTTTAAGTTACAGACTGCTATAGCTAATTCCCCATTATAATAAAGAGCAGTTCTGGTAACATAGAAGATCTAAAGATGCAATAATAAATACCTCAGGTCTAGAACTAGCCAAATTTGCAATTCCGAGAAATGTTATTCCACTGAATGGCTATTCAGAGGTCAATGAAGCCAGTGACTTCACTTATGGGGGCCTCCGAGGGGCTAGTGGAATAGACTTTGTTCTCGCTCCACTAGAGTATTTGAATCACTTCAAACATCTAAAAGTTTATGATCACTTAGGAAGTGATCAACTACCTGTTTCTTTTCTTATGGATGTTCCTCTTGACTGATATCCTGCTCCAGCCCAAGGTTTTTCATTCTCTCTAAAAACAAAAATATTTGTTGACTGCACTAGAGTACCAACTTTATCGACAAAGCTCGAACAATAATGGATATTATATTACCTCTTGTAACACCTTAGTTAAGAAGATCCTGCAGTTGGACTCAGCATCTACTGGCTTAACCAACTTGTCTGAGCTACTTGATCTGTTTAAAACACTTTTCATTCAAAATAATCTTGTCAGAATGACTTCTGAAACCAAGCAAAATAGTTGGTTCAATTGTGATTGCTGAACAATCAAGAGGTGCATTCGACAGAAGCATCATGAATTTAAAGGTAGTTGGACAACAAAGGGTCTTCAAGAGTTGTTAGAGCTTAAGAAGACTTATAGAGAACTGATTATTAATGAATATACACAAACACAGAAGCAAGCACACTGGCAGATTATACTGGTCCCAACCTTATACTCATGCTCTGTTGTAAAACAAAGGACTACTCTCCCCCACTTCAAACCTTCCCTTTGAGTGTGACTTTCTTGTTCATCATTACTGCAGCTGCAAGTCTAAGAGCCAAACTACAAATGACGCCTTACACAGGTTGGACACTTGTCAGCTTCCCTCAAGTTTTGATGGGAAATGTAGGCATCCTGGTTTTACAGCTTGGCTCTCCATTACAGCTGCAAGACCAGGATGCCTACATTGCCCATCAAAACTTGAGGGAAGCCGACTAGTGTCCAACCTGTGTAAGACGTCACTTTTAGTTTGGCTCTCAGTCAGGAAGTTACTACTGGGTGTGTGCATCTAGAAAAATTTCGTTGCGTTTTCATGTCCGGGGCTGTTGAGTGAATTTTTTAATCAGTACTGGGTAGTTTTCTGGTGGGGCTTTGCCAGGTCTGGATAGAAATTCGCCAGTGTTTTTCACTCTTGTGATTTTCGTGGCCTCTCTTTTCAATGGGGAAAGGGAGGGGAAAATTTGGAGGCTCAGATGCAGCTGTTTTTGCACTCAACAGCACCAAAATCTAAATAAATAAATAAATAAATAAACATTATTGTCAAGGTTCCTTTATGAAGGCAGAAAAGCCTCATGTGCAGTTCTTGCATGTGATGAGGCATAATAACCAATCACATTTGTTGTTCAATGGGGCATCAAATGGGCATCCATTCTCTCATTTTCTCCGTTCATCACTCAGTTACAGACTCTCCAGCATGTCTGGATCTCCCCCACCAAAACAAACTCCTCACCTCCAAGTCTTTTCCAACATTTTTTGTGTGTGTACATGAACTTCACATTAGCCTTTGGTCGCATGGCAGGGCATGTTGATAATCCGGGGAAGGACGCAAACAGTGAGGGATGCTGTTTGTGAATGTTATTCTGTTTGTGACTGTTGGGTGGGAGATAGGGCCCTTTGGACACAATAGAGAAGGGCAGGGCTTTTTTTCAGCGGGAACGTGGTGGAATGGAGTTCCGGCACGTCTTCAAAATGGTCACATGGCTGGTGGCCCCACCTCCTGATCTCCAGACAGAGATCAGACAATCTAAACTCCCCTCTGTCTGGAGATCAGGGGGTGGGGCCACTGGACATGTGACCATTTTTGCCAAGGGCAATTTAAACTTTAAAAATCTCCCTCTTGTTCCAGCTGACCCAAGGGGTTTTATTGTGCGGTCTTGAGTTCCACCACTCAGTTCCACCACCTCTTTTTGGGCAATTTCTCCCTTCATTTGCATAAATGAGCCTTTGCATTAGTCCTGGAGACACACTCACCCAAACAGACAAGATTGTGGCAAGTACAGAGAAAGGAATAGGCATAGAACTGGAGGCAAGCAATTTTGTCAGCTTCTGGCTGTGGTTCTGTGAGAGGCCTCTAGCTGCCCTCCATGTTATTGTCCTAGAGCTGTGGTGATTGGCTGGTATAGCTCTGTGCTCAATGATCTGATTGGAAGGGAGAAATATGGCTGGTTGCTTGGGAAATCAGAACAGAAAAATAAGATGTGCCTTGCCTTTCATACCTACCTAAGATTTGGGGTGATTGGCCGACATAGCTCTGTGCTGCTTTCTTTGACTGGAAGGAATAAATGCAGCCAGTTGCCCTGAAAATACATCATAGAAAAACAATTTGCATTCCATGTGCCCTCCTTGGGGCATTGGTGATTGGCTGGGACAGCTCTGTGCTCTGTTATCAGTTTGGAAGGGATAAATGTGGTTGGTTGCTTGGGGAAAAAAATAGAAAATCCCTCTCCCCCATGATAACCAGGAAGCGTCCGCACGCTGCTGTGATGGTGGCGCTCAAACTCAAAAAATATCACAGAGTGTTGGAGGAGGAGTTTTCATGGCTATCAAACAGCCCATGCCAGTGTTTCCATTTCAGAAAGTCACAAGTAAGGCCCTAAAATAGTTATTTTCATGATTTTTGTGGCTTGGGAATTTTGTTATGCACACCCCTAGTTACTACAGTCAACCAGGGGCTGCTTTACACATGTAGGCTCCTGCATGAGCCCATGCACTTATACCAAATGTAGGAACAGCAAAGTCTGGATAATAAGAATACTTGGCATTGATGTAGTGCTTACAGTGCTCAAAGAACCTAATACGAATTGCCTTGTTGAAAATTTTACCTAGGGAAGGGTAGGTCAGGATGGAGTATATCCTCACGTTGCAGTTGGGGAAGGGGCGGGGGGGTCTGAGACAGAACCTATGGCCACAGTGAGCTTGTGGCAGAGTGGGATTGGAATCGGGAATTTTCTTTACCATACATAAAAACACTATGAAACATATTCCAAAGGGTATCAGCAAAGGTGATGATAATATTTTTCATTATCTGTAGGCAGCCTATTAAATTCATTACTATCCCACCGTATCTGGGAGGAATTACCTCTTATAGTAACCAGTTTTTGCAAGGATAAGCCCTGCTAAATTTTGTTAAGATTATCTAAGAAAAATTATCTAAGGCCTGTCTTTTGCACCTCTCATTAGGGTTTGGGTTGTGGACTACATATTTGATCCTTAAAATGAGAATGATCAAAAAGAGTCCAGTAGCACCTTTAAGACTAACCAATTTTATTTTATACAATAAAATAATATTGGTTAGTCTTAAAGGTGCTACTGGACTCTTTTTGATTTTGCTACTACAGACTAACACGGCTAACTCCTCTGGATCTATTAAAATGAGAACGGTATCAGTCATTTTATATTGCAGCATTTGACATGGCTAGGTTTTACATGAACGCACACATGCACAGACGGTATCGTGTGTCATTTGGAGAGGTCTGAAAAAAGTGATGCCTTCCTGAAAAGCCACTTGGAGGTCTAAGATGGCAGAGCAGATTCATGGACTGACCCTTTCACCTCTCCAGCCTCCCCATTCACATCTGGCTTCAGTCATAAGTAAAGTAAACTTGGTTGTGTCAGTTTGAGTCCTAATGGGTATTTGTCCGCACTTAAACTTCCTCATAATTCAGAAATGCTTGCTAAATTGCCAGCCACCCAGGTCAACCGGTGAAGTCACTCTAAAAGAGGAGAGAAAGAAAGCCAGTCTGGTGTAGTGGTTAGAGCGCTGGACTAGGATCTGGGAGACTTGGGGTTTAATCCCCACTCTGCTGTGAAAGCTCACTGGGTGAGCTTGGGCCAGTCACACACTCTAGCCTCACAGGGTTGTTGGAGATGACAAAAGTGTAAGCTGTGTTCTGGAATTTCCATGTTTGGTATGGTATATAGGGAGACAGATCTTTCCCTGTGCACCATTTCCCCAAACTGAAAGCCTCAGGTAGCTGCTATTTGCCCCAGGGGAAGGTACAACATGTGTACTCATGAGCTACACATATATTTTTCTTACCACAGCGAATTGTGGCTGTTTCAGTTCAGGAAAACCATATAGGAGGAAAGTTTAAGCTCACCTCTTCCTGCACTGCTATTGGTGGGGACCCACCCCCAGCTAGCATTCTGCCATCCCCCACTGGTGTTCATTGGAACCGTGCATGGGAATTGGGGAGGGGGAAATCAGCATCGCTCAATGTGGTGACATCATTTCTGTGTGGAGAATCAGTACTGATGTGTCAAGCGACTGTCTAGGAATCCTCCCAATCTCTATGGTCTTTACCACAGAGATTGGGGACATTTCTAGAGCACTGCTTGACACAACATCACTTCCAGGTGGTGACACTGATTTTGAAAGTCCCACCCCCCCAGTCTCTTGCCAGTTGCCAATGAAGGGCTGGCAACCCTACCCTGTGCACTGTGGTCAGGATCAGAAATTGGCCTGCACAAGCCTGGAAATTACAGCACAGCATTACCACAGCAATGCTGCTAACAGGACTAGGGAGGCCAAATGAAACACACTTTGTAATGAATTTCAGACCTTCAGATGAATCTACCTCACAGCTATAAGAACTGGAAAGTTGCCTTTAAAATTTAAAGCTGTATAACTATATAGATTACCTGTATCTCTGGATAAATCCTACAGTTAATAAACTGAAAACACTAAACAACACTTAAAACAAGACCATGAAAAGGATCTAATAGTTCGTCTGCACTTCCAAATCCAGGGCAAGAAGAGGGACGTTGCTTTGATCAGTTTTGAGCAGATCCCAAGTGAACTTGTCTTCCTTCTTCTCAGATCTCACAACTGAAACAGATGACAGTTAAAAAAAAATCAGGTCGGGTGGGAACGTGAACTTTCCCCTCCCCACTATTCTTCCAGAAATCAAAAAGTGGTCTCATTTCTTGGGAAGAAAACGAACATTTTCAGTTTCTGCATTTCAAAGAGGACGAGCAGCGAGAGCTGGCAGTTATTATAGCTAATGTATAATATGACATAAGTGTAACCAGAGCAAGCAGAGATGCCCCAGTTGCAAATGATGCCATAATTTTTTCCATATGGCGTCCCAGCGAATACAAGACTTTGAGTGTCAACAATGTCATCAACTGGGGGCGGGTGGGTGGATTTTAATTTGACAGTGGTTTTGACATTCTACAGATCATGAAAGGTGTATCTAAGAAAACAGAGCTATGATTAAAACTTATGGCCCTTTAAACAGGTGACGAAAGATTTAGGAGTTTGAATGGCTGGAACTGACTTTTTTTTGTCTCCTCCTCCTCAGTTGTTCTTCTAGGGCTGGCTGGGTAGCTGCAATTGCAACATGATAATGGAAGAGGAGGTCCATTGAAAATCCAGATCTTGCATTTAAGCAGCAGCAAAGACCGTTGCTAAAGAGAAGCGGTTTGAAGGTGGTGACGTAATGCGAAGAACGCTCTTGAACATGTTTCTTTTTGGAGGCGACGAGGCGAAATTTAATCTGTGTGTCAGTACAAATTCTGAAACCATTAGGGCTAAGTGGAAGCGATATGTATGTTCCATTTAAGCTGCAGGCTGTAGGGAACTGAAACGATGGGAAGATGTCATTTGGACAAGGTTGTGCTTCAAAAGTAGAGTAGTTCCAGCAGGGTTATTCTAAGGCTGCTTCAAATATTTTGATACTTGCTTTGAAAGCTAACATAATAATAAATAATAATAACATTCGATTTATATACTGCCTTTCAGGACAACTTAACGTCCACTCAGAGTGGTTTACAAAGTGCATTATTACTATCCTCACAACGATCACCTTGTAAGATGGTGGGGCTGAGAGAGCTCTAAGAAGCTGTGACTGACCCAAGGTCACTAAGCTGGCTTCAAGCGGGGGAGTGGGGAATCAAGCCAGGTTCTCTAGATCAGAGTCCTGCCACTCTCTAAAAAAATAAAATAAAAAAATTAAATTTTATTTGAAATTTAACTTTGACCAACATACAATTAAACACATAAACAATTACAAAATGCTGTTACAACATTATATACAGTCATCATATTAATCTATTGATACTATACTTGGTACTTTATTATGCCAATCTTTGTATCCCCTTGGCATTGCAAGTCTAGAGCGTCTTGAGCTTAGAGGAAGTTATACATCTATTTCAGTATAATTTTTTTTGTTGTCTTTAAAATTCTAGTTTTAGAAATTTTTTGATATAGTGTGATTATATCTTGCGAGTCTTTAGCAGAAAGTCTATAAATGGTTGCCATTTTTATGTGAAATTTGTCTGTGTAGGGTAGTTTAATGAGTGTTGTATATTTTCCGTTATCTTTTCCATTGCCATGTATTCCCATACCATGTATCTAAGTTGGGTGGTTGAGGAGATTAGAGAGTCCTTCTACTTTTAACCACTACACCAAACTTGCTCTGATGCAGTCCAAAAGAACCACATAGAAAACTGTTCTCCTCTTTACATATTTGCTATGTGTTGTGAGTCATCAAGTCACTTCTAACTTATGGTGACCCTATGAATTAATGTCCTATCATTAACAGACCTTGCAAACTGAAGGCTGTGGCTTCCTGTTTTGAATCAAAGCATCTCATTTTGGGTCTTCATCATTTCCTACTGCCCTCCACTTTTCCTAGCAGTATTGTCTTTTCCAGTGAGTCTTGTCTTCTCAAGATGTGACCAAAGTACAATAGCCTCAGATTTGTCATTTTAGCTTCTAGGGAGAATTCAGGCTTAGTTCAATCTAGAACCCTCTTACTTGCCTCTTTGGCAGTCTATGGTATCTGTAAAATCCTTCTCCTGCACCACATTTCAAATGAACCAACTTTCTTCCTGTTTCACTCTCTAACTTTCACATCCATACTATGGCCATTTCCACACAGCTTACCTGTGCTCGTAACGTCCCGGTAGATCGCGCAAAAAACATGGAAGATCACATTTCCTCGTGCGAGATTTGCGCGATGTCACGCAAATCTCGTGCGAGGAAACCCGATCTTCCGCGTATTTTGCATGATCTACCGGGACATTACGAGCACAGGTAAGCCGTGTGGAAACGGCCATAGTCATGGGGGATATCATAGTGTGAATTATCTTTATCTTTGTCCCCAGAAAGGCATCCTTATCCTTAAAGATCTTTTCTAGTTCCTTCATGGTGATCTTTCAAAATCTCCATCTTCCTCTGACTTCTTGGATGCAGTTTTCCTTTTGGTTGATGTTTGAGCCAAGGAATAGAAAACCTTTAACAATTTAAATTTCTTCTCTGTCAACCTTAAAACTGTAATTCCTCTGTCATCATTACTTTTGTCTTCTTGATGTTCAGCTGTAATCCTGCTTTGGCCCTCCCTCCTTTAACTTCGGGCCAAGCTACAAGTGACGAATGACACTTGAACGGCAAGTGGATTGAGTGGAACGCAAGTGAACAGGGAGAAATACACTTGCCATTCAAGTGTCATTCGTCACTTGTAGCTTCACCCTTCATCAGTAATCATTTCGGCTGTTTCCTCATGGTCTAAAATTAGCGCGAGACTCACGGAAGGCTGCCAGCTTAAAATGCCACAAATCATGTTTGTGGTGTTTTGTATACGAATGGCGTCAAAAATCACGCGAGGAAGCCGGCAGACTTCCATGAGTCTCGCGCTATTTTTAGACCATGGGGAAACGGCCTTCAAGTCTTCATTATTTTCTGTCAGTTATTTTCTGTCTGTTATTGGTGTCATCTGCATATCTCAAATTGTTAATTTTCCTTCCACCAATTTTCATTCCTGCTTCTACTAATCCAATCCAGTTCTCCTTATGACATGTTCTGCATATATGTTGAAAAGATGGGGAAATAATATACATCCTTGACGGACACCTTTACCAACTGGAAATCATTATGTTTCTCCATACGCCAGCCTAAGAGTAGCCTCCTGTCCAGAGTACAGGTTGTGTATCAAAACAATCAGATGTTGTGGCACACCCATTTCATTCATCCGTAGCTTTACATGATCCCCACAGTCGAAAACTTTGCTGTAATCTATAAAAAAATGAGCTATTTTCTTCTGAAATACTGTTATGCCCCACTAACCGTTGTAAATTTGCAATGTGATCTCTAGTGTCTCTTCTTTCTCTGAATCCAGCTTGAACACCTGATATTTCTTGTTCCATATATGGCAAGAGTCTTTGTTGTAAAATTTTGAGCATCACTTTGCTTGCATGGGAAATTAATCCAATGATCCAATAGTTGCTGAAATTTTTGGCATTTCCTTTTTTCGGAATTGGAATGTAGATTGAACATTTACAATCTCTGAGTCAATGTTTTTTTCCATATTTGTTGACACATTCTTGGTAAGATTTTGATGGACTCTGTTTCTGTAGCTTGAAATAGCAGTATTGATACTCTGACCCGTCCAGGTGATTTGTTTCTCCCAATTGGTTTGAGTGCAACTTTCATTTCACTTTCTAAAATGGCAGGTTCTTCAACAAAAGATTCTTCTTTGAAGGAATCTGTCATCCTTTCTTCTCTTCTGTATAGATTGTCAGTGTATTGTTTCCAACTTTTCTTGATTTTGTCCTCATCAGATACAGTTTTTCCAGGTTCCTCTTTTGTTCTTTTCTATTTCTTTGCTCTGATTGTTATAATAGTTCTCTTTGTGTCTGAGGGCAAGTTGCTGAAAAGCTGCATTTAGCATTCTGATTCGATTTCTGTCACCTTTTAATTTTGCTTCTCATCTTTACTGTTTTAAGTGTTTCATTAGTCACCCATCACAAGTTTTCATTTCCTTGGGCTACATAAATAGTCTTTGCACATTCTTCCTTAATAATATCTCTGGACCCAACTGACAGTTCTTCTGTTTCACATTCAATTGGTCAATTGAGTGCCTTCTGACCTGATGGTCCGGTCTTCCAGCACTATATATTCTTTCATTTGGGTTTGTTTCATGATAGAGTTTTCAAGGTTAGAGATAATCAGACGTGGTTTACTGTTGCCTTCTTCTCCTCAATACCAACGAGGGTTAGTTGAAGTGTCACTGCTGTTGTCTGTGAAAGATCCTCTGCCATTGTCACCTTCTACTACTGATGCTGCCCAGTAGCTACCTCTCAAGGATTCTACTGCCCCCGTCACCATTGGAACTGTCAATTCTCTTCTGCTGATGTGACCGCTGATTCCTGAAGGGGGTGGATTAATCTAGTGTCTCAGCTTTGACCATTCCACCTTGAGTGACTCTGCTAGGAGTTTAGACTCTTGATTGAGTGTGTGCTCCTGATACAATTGCTCTCTGCTTCACTGACACACTCAGCCCCCCATATCATGTTAAGGTGTGTATCCAAGAGGGGGTATTTCTATCCATTTTTATCATGCTTTGTCTCCATAAAGCTCAGGGTAGCCATACATGGTTCCTCCCTCCCTCTATTTTGTCCTCCCAGCAGCTTGTGAGGTAGGTTAGGCTAAGAGAGAGTAACTAGCCAAAGGTCACTCAATGAGCTTTATGGCTAAGTGGAGACTTGAACCTTGTCCTGGTCGAACGACTACACCAATGTCAGCTTTGACTACTACTGTTGCCCAGTAGCTACCCTTTCAGAGTTCCCCTGCTCCCCCCACTTCACACAGGAACTGTCAATTCTCTTCTGCTGATGTGATTGCTTATTAACTCAATCAAGCAAAATTGCCCTAGGAGAATTATGAATTTGGACCCCCTCTCAATTCAATAGAGACAAAGTGAGAAGTCAAGAACGAACATTCTATTTATTGTGGGACATTCAAAGTGAACCCTATAACAATAAGAATAGATAAGCTCCTCAAAAGCCCTCCATGTTTGATCATGGTATCTGTAGAAGAGCAGAGTCAACAGATATGGAGATCCTAGAAGCCACTTAAAGCCAAGCTTCCCTTTCAGCTTGGAGAGGAGGTTTCTCTTGCCTTTTTGGTACACTTGAAAATCTAAAGCCCTACACGATTGCTTAAGTTTCCATAGTTGTTGGGTCGGTTATGAAAATGGCTTTTTAAAAATGACACTTACTTTAAAAAGTGATGTAGACTTGATGCCATAGGTATCTCTCAGTCCACCTGAGCTCTCAGGGGGAAAAGGATGGGCATACTTTAGATACTCACCATGCCTACACAGGATTATCATGTCACTATTTGTAGATAATTGATTTATTATTGCACAGATCTCCAGTCTCATTCTGAACAATGCTTTAAATTTTCTAATGAGCTTCTGAAGTGCACTTGGCAATCAGTGTATGGAGATTCTTGCATTCATACCTCATTTCCCTCGATTGCTGACTCAAGTAATGATGTGAATCAGACTGGAAACTTTTGCTGGAGCTTCAAAGAGTGCACCTTGCCAGCTAATAACTAATAATTATTTTCCTCTGCTAAATGTGCATATAAATAACCTTGCTTATTAACAATGAAAGGAGTACACAATAGAGAGAATCTCCAAAGACCGATCAATGCTTGTCTCTCCGAGGACCAAATTATGGATGGCTTCCACAGCTGTGTGTCAAGAAGCAAGAAAGAGCTTGTGGAAGGTCATCTACATCTTCACTGGCTTGTGAATGCCTAAGGCCATAGAAAATAAATCATGATATCATGGATCTTCCCCCCCCTCCCTGCTGTGAAGACTCTGTGGTGAGGTAGCGAAAATCCTCTGTTGAAATGTTTTATGAAGAGCCCTGCAGGATCAGACAATAGTCTATCTGTTTCCAGCAGCAGCAGACTGGAGGCTTCTGGGAAGCTATCAGTTGTTCCAAGTACATGGTATTCAGAGGTATACTGTCTCTTAATATAGAGTCCTTAAGTTGGAAGGGTCAGAGGTCCCATTCCCCTAATGGGGGCAGGGAATCCCCTGTCCCCCACTCATGTTGCCTGCTGCTCATCAGAATGGCAGCAGGAGAAAAATACTCCCCCCCACCCAATGTCATATGTGGCTTTGCATCACTTCTGGTAAAAATCAGGCAGGGACATAAAGTAGCTCTGGGAATTACAGGAAACTCTATGGTAAAGCCATAGAGTTTCTGGCAGTTCCTAGAACTACCTATGTCATTTCTGGGTTTTTACTGGAAGTGATGTGATGCTGCATGTGACATTGTGTGTCCCCCCCCCATGTTCTCATCCTCAGCCTTCCTGCCAGTTGCCAGGGTTGCCCTGCATGCCAACCCCGGGAAGAGGCCTTATAGACTATCTAGTTCAGTATCCTGCTTTTGTGCAGGAAATCCAAAGCTAGAACATCCAAGTCAGATGCTTTTCCAGCCTCTGCTTGAAGACTCCAGTAAAGGAAAGTCCACTTACCCTCCCTAGTATCAAATATTTCTCACTGAAAGGAATTTTTTCCTACTGTTCACCCAGTTATACCTTCCTGTAACTTAAGCCCATTAGATCAAGTCTTGTCCACTGAGACTCTAGAGATAAGCCCTTGTCCATGAGATAATCCTTAACAGAGTTAATAAATTTCTAGCTATATTCCATTCAATTTCTAGCTATATTCCAAACTACGGTATCCCTTGTGACTATTTATGGATGTGAAAGCTGGACAATGAAGAAAGCTGACAGGAAGAAAATTGATTCATTTGAAATGTGATGCTGGAGGAGAGTTTTGCAGATGCCATGGACCGCCAAAAAGACAAATAAGTGGGTTCTAGGTCAAATCAAGCCTGAACTCTCCCTGGAAGCTAAAATGACAAGACTAAGGTTATTGTACTTTGGTCACATTAGGAGAAGACAAGATTCTCTGGAAAAGTCAATAATGCTAGAAAAAGTGGACAGTAGTAGGAAAAGAAGATCTAAAATGAGATGGCTTGACTCAATAAAAGAAGCCATGTCCTCCAGTTTGCAGGATCTGAGCAAGTCTGTTAACGACAGGCAGTTGTGGAGGTCTTCATTCATAGGGTCACCATAGGATGGAAGTGACTTGACGGCACATAACACAGAACATATATTCCATTATTAAACATGTTGTAAACCAAGTGACCATTGATACATATTGTGGCAGCAAATCCTTGCATTGTGGAAAGAAGCCTTATCTTTTATCTGTCCCGAACCTTCTGCCCAGCAGTTCCATTGGATGATGCCAAGTTCTAGTATTTGGAAGGCTTGCGAATACATAAAGCTGCCTTCTACTGAGCCAATTCATTGGTCTTTCAAGGTTAAGGAATTGTCTACTGTGACTGGCAGCAGCTCTCCAGGTTTTCTGGTAGAGGTTTCACATCACCTGCTACCTAAATCTTTGAAATGGAAAAGCCAGGGATCGAACCTGGAACATTGTCCATGCAAAGATGATCTATCACTGAGCTGGCTTCAAGTGAAGGAGTAGGGAATCAAACCCAGTTCTCCAGATTAGAATCCTGCCACTCGTAACCACTACACCAAACTGGCACTCAGATGCTGCTCCCGAATTATGGACCTCCATATCTCAGGAATATGTCAACATCTCTACAGGCCTTCTGGTGTAATTTGGCTGTGTCAGTTTTTAGATGTGATCCTGCTTTGCATATATGGAGGACAGGATGTGGGTTTCCTGTCATACAGAATGGGAAGCAATAAACTATCACTGCAGGCAGTGCGCTATAGTGGTCAGAACTTCAAAACAGGACTTTCAAGTCCCCACTCTTCCATGGAAGCTTGCTAGATTACCTTGGGCCAGTCACTCTTTTATCCTAACCAACTTCTCTGGGTTGTTGTGAGAATAAAATGGAAGAGGGGAGGAGAATAGCCAGTGAGAGCCAGTTTGGTGTAGTGGTTAAGAGCACGGGACTCTAATCTGGAGAACCGGGTTTGATTCCCCACTCCTCCACTTTAAGCCAGCTGGGTGACCTTGGGGTAGTCACAGTTCTCTGGAGCTCTCTCAGGCCCAACCACCTCACAGGGTGTTTTGTTGTGGGGATAATAATTTTTTTTAATAAATTTTATATTGGATGGGTTCACATACACTTCACAAACATTTTACAACAAATATACCCCTTTTCTTAATATATGTTATCCCACCCCCTCCCCTTTTCCCTTGTTGATTCCCAACAGCACTCTGACCCCTTTTCCCCTAGTAACTATCTCTAGTCTAAGTTGCTTTTCCTTGTTGTGGGGATAATAATGACATACTTTGTAAACCGCTCTGAATGGGCATTAAGTTGTCCTGAAGGGCGGTATATAAATAGAATGTTGTTGTTGTTATTATTATTATTAATAATACATACCACCTTATTGTTCTTAGAGAATGGTGGGATAAAAATGTGCTAGGTAGATCGACCGTATGATGCAATAAAGTTATGAAAATCCCACAAACCCTGTTGTGGGGGCCTGTGAAACTCTAACGTGAGAGAATTTAGAGGAATAGTCATATGGCTATGGACCATATTTCTAGGCAGGACTAGGGTTGCCAGGCCTGTTCCTGGAAACCTTGGGAGTTTGGGGGGAATAGAGCACGAGGGAGTGGGAGGGGCATGCAATGTGAAGACCCAGAAGAGACATTACTGCATCAAGCGACACTCTAGGAATTTCATCAGTCAGGGGAAATTCCTAGAGTGGCTTTGTCAGGGTGGCCCCTGCCATACTTTGGAGGGTTTGGGGGGTTCACTGTCAGGCTGTAGGCCTGATCTCCTGGGCCCTGTTTTAAGAGTGCTATTGAATGTTACATGTCAGAGATGCTGTGAGAAGGAATGTTATCAGTGGGAGTGTTATCAGCATTACCAGGGAGATGCAGCCAGTTATCAGGGAGATGCGGCCAAGTGACTGAAGAAGACCGGCTTAGTCAAAACAACAGCTTTGTTTACTTTCACTTTACCTTTTTCAGCTAATTATAACTTAGCTTAGAGTGTAACTAAGGGAGGAGTAGAATAGGTTGGGCTTGAAGAGTTTAATGCTTAGCAGGGGGAGGGAATGGTTATTCCTGTCAATGAAATGTTTACTGTATGGAGCTCTTAGATTGTCAATAAATCTTTACAACAACAACAACAACAACAACAACAACAACAACAACAACATTCAATTTATATATCGCCCTTCAGGATGACTTAACACCCACTCAGAGCGGTTTACAAAGTATGTTATTATTATCCCCACAACAAAACACCCTGTGAAGTGGCTGGGGCTGAGAGAGCTAGAAGCTGTGACTGACTCAAGGTCACCCAGCTGGCTTCAAGGAGGAGTGAGGAATCAAACCCAGTTCTCCAGATTAGAGTCCCGTGCTCTTAACCACTACACCAAACTGGCTTTAACTAATGCATCCTTGGATTCGCACAATGAAGTTGTTTGAAATGTCTAAGCTGGCAGTCTTTGACAGGCATTTAACATGGTGATGTCACTTCTAGGCAATCACCTGGAAGTGATGTCATGCAATGTCATCCCCCCATTTATCGTCCACTGCTCCTTTGCACAAGCATGGAGAAATAGAGGGTGAGGGGAAATGGTAGGGATAGGTGACCTCTTAGACCCAGAAGACTCTGCCCGCAACTCTGGTTCTTTTGTGTGTGTGTTTTCTGCCTTCTTCAGAATATCTTCAGGGCTCCGACTACTAGTTCTGGCCCTGCATTTCTGAGATGCTTATGTCAAAGAGCAGATGGGGATTCCAGAGTCAATACTTCACTTCCCCTTGTTTCTGACTTAATAAATGAAGCGAATCAGACTGGAAACTATAGACGGTTAGCCGACTGCAACAACACGTCAGATGTGGAAGGGGCTGGAATGAGGGAGGATGTTTGTGGCCTCCATACTTCAGCTATTCCCCGTGCAAAATCACATGCTCTTTCAACATCCTCATTACTTCTGTCTGTGTTTTAAGATAATTACACATCTCAGTTATTTTGGAAGAATTAGAAGCTTGTCTGGGTAATGCAAGAAAGGCAGAGCATTTCTCTGTATGAGGTCTGAAGATTAGAACAAACTCATGTGGGCTGTATCCTGACATACAAACATTTATACGGCACTGCCTGTGGAAACATCTGAGAGCCTAACTTATCTCACAAGGTTGTTGTGTGGATAAAAAAGAAGGGAGAAGAAAATGATGCTGGCTGTTCACTTTTTGTGGAGGAAGTTTGGGTTACTAATAGAACAGATAAGCAAGATTCAAGTCCAGTAGCTCCTTAAAGACCAAGGGTATACGTTTCCAGGGTATACGTTTTTGAAGGAATGAGGGAGTTTGACTCACAAATAGAGATGGGCATGAACCTGAATATGAACCAAAAAAACCCACGAACCAGCCCGGTTCGTGGGTCATGAACCAGTGGTTCGTGGAAGCTCAATTCCACGAACTTCCATGGAACTGGTCTACGGGTTCCATTTGGCTCGTATTAAAGGGTAATGCCCCTGCAGCGGCAGGGAAAGGGGCAGTTTAAGTGGCCATTTCCCCAGGGAAATGGCCATTTAAACTTTTCCTGCCATATGCAAGCGGCAGGTTTCTTTAAACTATCAGCTGGCAGGCAGCAAGGGGGATCCCCCCCTCGCCGCCTGCCAGCTGATAGTTTAAAGGGACTTGCCACATGCAAGCGGCAGGGCCCTTTAAATGGCCCAAACCCCACAAACCCCAACCTCACAAACCCCACGAACCACATGGTTCGGGTTTTTTGTGGTTCGTGCCTATGTCTACTCACAAACACTTATATCCTAGAAATTTTGTTGGTTCTTAAGGTGGTACCGGACTTGAATCTTGCTTTTCTGCTGCAGACCTGCATGACTACTCACCTGCAATGGAATAAATAGTGATAAAGTGAGCAAAAAATACTAGCCAAGCTAGTAAGGAGATCACTGGTGCTCATTATGTTGAGCCAATATAGGTTGAAAATACCATGCAGAGACTCACAAGTGTTTGTTTATAATCTGAGATTCACTGAGATTCAAGGTGGATTGCACAGAGTAAATCAATACAATTAATTGGATGAGACATCTCATAAGAAATGTACTAAGCCTAGGACTATAGAAATCTGAAATGGAACCTGAAGTATTAGGCACCATATGTTAAGCAATGCAGGAAATGGTATCACACAAATAGAAAACAATGCAGTGCGAGAATGACAGTACGTGCAGCAAACAGATAATACATACTGTACACAGAGGTATAGTCCACATTCCCATTCTCTTTATAAAAGCATCCTCCAGAACTATTTTATTATAACATAGTCCAATCACCAGGGGTGCTCCTCTGTCTGTCACGCAAAAGGCCTCTTAATTTTCCATTAGCAAACAAGGGCTAATCACTGGAGTGATTCTATGGCAGGATTTCTGCTCTCAGAATATAACTTTCTTACCTCCTCCATTGCATTGCAGCCAGCTCCAAATGCCCCCTGAAAAGCTACTCCTGGCACACAGGGGACTCCCAGGAACAGAATGGGGGGGCATATTCATTCATTCATTCATTCATTCATTCATTCATTCATTCATTCATTCATTCATTCATTCATAGCCTGCCTTTCTCACTGAGACTCAAGGTGGATTACACAGTACAGTCAATATCAGGAACATTTCCATAAACAATGCCATAGGGTAAATAGTCCATGAAGGCATAGCATTAGTAGGACTCCAATACAACATAGTGGTGAGGTCAATGGTCCCTAACTCATTAGCGGATCATCTGAAATCCCCTCCCTACAGTACAGCCCTCCTGTCTGAGTAAAAAGCCTTTTGGAATAATTTGGTTTTGCACTGTTTGTGGAAAGCCAGGAGAGTGTGCACTCTTCTGGCCTCCTCAGGCAGACTGTTCCACAGGGTAGGGGCCACCACAGAGAAAGTCCATGTAGAGGCTGCTGTTGATTTTGCCAATGTGCGGGGTGGCACCTGCAGGAGACCCTGTTTGGAAGAGCAAAGCTGCCGTGGAGGAGTGTAAGGAGGGAGGCGGTCCTGAAAGTACAGGGGGGGGGGCAAAGTGAGAAAGTCACACTCTGTTGGTCGAAATCGTTCTGGCTATTGAAATGGGTCCAATCCATTGAAAAACCTTGGTGTTCCAGAAAACTTTCAGCGATTTCTCTGAATTGTTTGTTTTATTCACTATAGGAGGACTGGTTTTTATTATGGATGATAATAAATACTTGAGATGTATAACTAAAATTATATTTTAGAACATATAACTGAAATGAAACATAATTCAATATGTTGCTTAGATTCATCCCAGGTTCCCCAGGATTCTCCGTTTCCTTCTTCCCCCATTCTCCCCATCTCTTACAAAATGTAAGTTATTCCTCCAGGCAGGGATTTGCCTTCTTGTATGTCAAGAATCCCAAGATTCTCTGGTGGTCCTTCGCCACCACCACAACAATAACAGTAATCCATTTCCTTTTGCAGGCCTCTTTGAGTATCTTTTAAGAAAACGGGGCAAGAAAAAAAAGTAAACATTCTAAATAAAGGATGGAGTTTGTTCCTGGTGGAAACACAATTCTCTTCTGTCAGTTCAACATGTCTGATGATTTCCTTTCTCTCTCCCCGACCCTGCTTTTTATCCCTGCAAAGGAAAAATGCTAAGTTTCCCATTCCCCGAGAAGGGGGAGAGGGACAAACAAACCTCCTTTTGTGATTGATCGACTGGGAAGGAGGAGTTCTCAATTAACCAGCAAAGCTATAATTCCTATATAAACAGTCTTGGGGCTTAGCTGAGACCAAGTGTGCTCGGGACCCCATAAGCCAAGGTCAACTTGAAGCCTAAATCTGCTGATGACAAATGATAAGGTGATAACATGGGATCGCCCTTTGCTGTGGGGTCTGTGGTTTGTGTTAAGACAGTAGGAAGCCCAAAGGTCGCTTTAGTTCTAATGTGTCAAAAGCAGCATGATAAGAAAACACCAAGGACTTAGGCCTAGAGCAGATGAATTCCCGCTTATTGACAAAGGTAAGTTGGCAAAGCAGGCTTCTTTCCACAGGAAAAAAGGAACTTGGAGGTACAGATGCTTGTGTAACCCCAGGTGTCCATAAACAGACATCCTTAAAGCAGAGGGCATGACATCATTTTAATTGCACTGAGGTAGCCAGGTTATTCGGTAGAATATTCAGTATGCTACGGAATATTCTGAATATTCTACAGAATATTCAGTATTCTGTTATAGCAAAATAAAACCAAAGTCCATTGGTACCTTTTTTGGTTAGTCTTTATGGAGCCCAATGGACTTCTGTTTTATTTATTTAGAAAAAAAACTGTGCCACCGCTCCAGCAATCTGCCCACCATAAAAATATAGACCATAAAAACAGACCAATGAGAGATTAAAACAACAGTTTCTGGAGCAAAATAAGAGTTAAAAGATCAACCCCTTAATTAAAAGCCTATGTGGACAGAAATATTTTAGCCTGGTAACTAAAAAGAAAGCCAGGCTCTTTCACAGGTGCCAAGCAAGACTCAAGTGAAAGGTATCCTGTAACTAAGGTGCTGCTACTGAAAAAGCCCTGTCTCTGGTTGCCACCTGCTGTTGGCAGAGTGCCTATGCAGCAGTCAGGGCACTGAAATGATTAAGAGTAACAAAAACTTTATTAATAGAACTAACAAACTGGATAGGAAAAAGAAGAAACAAATTCAGCTGTCTTGCTAGCTGAGAGAGTTCTAGGGAGTTCTAAGAGTAGCATCTGCAGACAGACAAGGAGAAAATCCCTTATCAGAAAGAAGGAACTCCCCTACAGTGCTGTCTAGCGAGACCTTGCTGCCCCCTGCAGGATTTTCTATTCTTCTTTGTACACAAGACTGGCTATATTCCGACATCTACCTTGTCTCTGAAGACAGGGTCATGGACAGCAATGCTAGTGAGGCGATTCTTAATGGGTGTGCTGGACAATATGGGCGGAGGTGATCCTTCAAGTATCCAAGCCTCAAGCCAGTTAGTAAAGAGTCCAGTTGCACCTTTAAGGCTAACCAAATTTATTGTAGCATAAGCTTTCGAGAACCACAACTTTCTTCGTGAGATGCTAACTCCTCTGGCTCCCAAGCCACTTAGGGCATTAAAGGTAAGAACCATCACTTTGAATTGTGCCTGAAAACAAAGAGGCAGCCAGTGCAGATCTTTCAGCATTGAGGTGACATGATCCTTGTATCTTCCCCCCAACAATAGCCTGGCTTCTGCATTTTGCATGAAGTTTCCAGACCATTTTCAAAGGCAGCCTCATGTAAATTGCATCATAGCAATCTGACCTGGATGTAATCAGAGCATGGCCAGATCATCTCCACTTCCAAACTGCTTTTTAGAACTTGGGAAACTGGGAGGAACTTGGGAAGCTGTTCTGCAACCTCAAAGCACAAGGTAAGCGCTTTTGGGGAGTGTGTTTGGAGGCTGAGTTGTCAGAGTGACTCAGCAAAACACACAGAAAAAGCAGGCAAAGAGCGGGAATGACGAGCTGTGTGGAAACGCCCCCCCCCACACCACAAAGGATATAATCAATTATCTAAATCTAACCCCTCAAGAC
The DNA here is from genome assembly GCF_028583425.1 of Eublepharis macularius. Taxonomy (NCBI): domain Eukaryota; kingdom Metazoa; phylum Chordata; class Lepidosauria; order Squamata; family Eublepharidae; genus Eublepharis; species Eublepharis macularius. The sequence goes on along the minus strand of NC_072796.1, from coordinate 125,113,683 downwards.
ACTAATCTACAATCTAATGAATCTGTGAATTCCTAATTTTAATTAAATATTCCTAAATTAAATATCCCTAAAGTAAATATATTCTCTAAAGGGTTGAGTGTGCAACAGTGGCCGTTTCCACACTGCTTACCTTCCCTTGGAACGACCCAGAACATCACGCAAAAAACGCGGAAGATGGCGTTTTCTCATGCGAGATTTGTGCGACGTCACACAAATCTCGCGTGAGAAAATGAGATCTTCCGTGTTTTTTGCGTGATGTTCCGGGTCGTTCTGAGGGAAGGTAAGCAGTGTGGAAATAGCCAATTTTGGGTCCACAGATAAAGACTACAAGACTGAGAAATGACTTAACTTGAAGAAGAAGAACAGCTAAAATGCATTGCAGTCTAAGCCTTGTTCTGGAACTAACTGAGGTCCTGCAATCTTAGGGCAAGTCCTCAAACTTCCCATTCTGTAATACTGTAATAGAATGAGGGCTGTTTTCCCATGGAGAGCTTTGATCAATAGCAAATGGGCAGGGGGCTAAAGGGGATTATAAAGCAACTATGCCTGCCTTAAAGTTGAGAGGAACCAGTGGGAAAATGCTTTCTGCCATCTGCGACTGCTTCAAGATTTCATAAGTGCAAACAGACATTGTACGTTGTAATCTCACTGCCTAGGTAAGAATCATATCAACATCAACCAGAGGACACAGCTCCCTGACCTCACAGCTGTCGATGCTGGGCTGTCTGTGGAATATTTTTTCATTTTCATCACCTCTGTTAGTCTCTTGCCATGAAAACCCCACCAGGGGTTTCCATATGTCAGCTATGGCTTGACAGCACTCTCTATCACCACCAACCAGGCAGGCAGCCCAGCCCACTTTCAATAGGGGCCAGTGGGATTCTGAATATCTGGAATTATTTTCAGTATCTGGAATTATAACATGTGGATTCAGAAATATCTCTTTGCAATTGGATAAAGGGAATGCCTTTGTATTAATTATCTTTGACTTGCTGGCTGCCTTTGCTACAATTGATCACTCACTGCTGTTGAGGCATATACAGTGTGATGGAAGGACTGGGAACTTAGCCTCTTATAAAAGCAATCATACTCAGGAGGGGGTAAAGAATTACTAATGTGAGATTTGTTCTGGGGAATGCAACAGGGCGCTGTACTTCTTCTTTCACTGTACTTCCTTGCTACTCAGTGCCAAGAAGAAGCCCCTTAATGAGATCATCAGCTTTGGACCTGGGTGCCATCAGTATACTGGTGGTGGCGTTCACCTACACTTCTCTTTGTTGGCAAGTGCTGCCCATTTCTGGCTCCCAGTTGGACCATTTTGGGGCAGGAAACGTTAATTTGGGTTGCTCCAACACTGTGACACCACTTCCAACTCCAACTTGGAAGTTTTTTTTTTTATTTTTTTTTAATATTTTTTTTTTATTAGTATTAAGCAAATAAACATTAACAATAGTATTATAGCCATAACACAACTCCAACTTGGAAGTGACGTCATTACAGCAGGGGTTCCACTGACACTATGTGGTGATTTGGCTTTGAGATTAAACCAGGGTATTATTATAGAGTTTTGGTAGAATCCTAGCGTGTCACCATGGTGTGCTGATGCTACTTCCGGGTTCACACTGGAAGTGATGTCATAGCATTGGAGTGATGCCAATTTCCTCCCCATATCTTCCCTTCTCTGCCCTACCAAGTCATAGTGGAGGACTAGGGCTGTTGACTGAGAGGTCTCCCTCTGGAGTGGGACATCTGGCAGCCCCGGCTTCTATGGCCATGGTCAAGCATCTGAGAGTAAATTGAAATTGACTCCTGATGAAATGAAGATAATGCTGGTCATTCATGCACCCATTTTTGGAGGGTTGTGCTCTCCTTGTTAGATAGAGTGCAGCTAAATCTGCCAGACATTGTTAGGATCTTAGAGCTATTGTTACATCCTGCTATTAGCTACAGTGATGCATTTGTTCAAGCTTCATTTGGAGACAGCTGATCTGCCCATGTGGATCATGATATAGTAAGTTGCATGCTCATCAAACACATTGTATGAAGGGCTGCTCTTGAAGATTATGAGGAAATTGATTGGTACAAAATGCAGCTGTCCATTTGCACTCAAGTGCTACCCTCTGGGGCATCAAGATTTGAATCCAGTAGCACCCTCTAGGGTATAAGCTTTCAAGAGCTTGAGAGGAATTCACCTATGTAGAGATGCCAAGTCATGCAGTTATCTTTACAAGGGGATTAGACAAATACATAGACGTAGAGGTTCCTCATTGGGTGCTATCCGCACTGACAAAATGGAACATCCATGTTCAAAGACAAGAAACCTCTGAACGACAATACTTGGTCAACAGTTTGGGGAGGCCTTTCCTGGCTTGTAGGCCTTCCATGGACATCTGGATGACCACTTGACAGCTTCTTCTGGACCTGGGATGACCTACAAAATCAGAAAATTATATAATTGTTATCAGGACTCTCTTATATGAAATAATTACTTACCTCATTTCCAGGTCATAGTGTTATTTACCTGCAGTTCAAGAACTGTGTTACTCTGTACCTCCTTTTAGGAATATACATTGTAAATAGGATTATATTTATTGGCATTTAAGGCTGTATCTTGGCTGTCATTCATCCAAGTGATTTATTTATATGTAACTTTTGATACTGCTATTTATTATTTATTGTACTAGGTACCTTGAACCTTTGCACTTTAAAGATATTCTGTTTATATAATAGTGTGAATTACTGTATACCACGGGAAGTATCCCCTCTGTATTTTTGGCATTGAACCATGGTAGCTTCTCTTGTTTTGTGTATAAAACAGGATAGTGAACTAGATACCTGGTTAGACTGATCCAGCAAGGCTGCTTTTTTGTTCTTATGTTCTTCAAATTTACTCATGCCCTGGTACCATAACATTCTGGATTTTCCCACTGTCTCCCGTACCAGTGCCTGCATAAGGGAATGGGAACTGCAGGCATCAGCAAAAAGTGATAACTGCATTATCTAGAATATTCATATATATAAAAATCAGGAGACAAGCATCAATTCTCAAGAACATGACAACCAAGACACTGGGCCAGATAAGTTCAGAGGCATGGCACATGGGTGAACGGCATAAGTTTTATAATATCACATGCACGCTGGATGCCACAGGTGGAAGTCCTGAGGTTGTAAATGTGCATTTATCTGTATCCAATGCAAACACTTCTGATGCTTTAAGGGCAGGTTCTGTTTGGAATGGCTATTCCAGAGTCTAGTATATCACAGGATTTCTTATGTGAGCCAGCATGAAGTTAATTTTATATGAACGATCAGAAAGATGAACATTACATGGGTTTTATAAGCACAGCTGGGAAGTCTTTCTAGATTCTCTGCTTTAGCTAATAACCAAAAAAAATGGGGGAAAGCTAGCAGGTGTCCTTGACTTCAGTTGCCTTTGGTTTGTAAACATCTCCCTGCAGCTGTGTGAGCTTTGAAGTCTCATCTTATTGTTCTTCAAATGTTTATCGAAAAGGGAGGGCTCTTCTGCCCTACCTCAGGGCCTGGGTGCGCTTGCCTTCCTACACAAACAGGAGAGGGGATTTAGACCCCAGTGGTGGCACCTTTATCTGACATCCCCAACCTCTATATCTCCTGCAATTACAACTGGTTTCCAGATGACAGAGATCAGTTCCCCTGGCCGTTATTTTGGTCTGTCTCCCTGTCTACCTACTCCCTTCCCAATCAGTCAATTTTCTGGCCTGTTTGACAGCTCTCCTATCTTTGTATCATTGCTCCTAGTCCACAACTTCCTCAGCCTTCATCTTGATTGTCCCTGTGGCTCTGCCCCACAGCTGCATCCTCTTCAGGTCCTGATTAGAGATGGGCACGAACCAAAATACGGACCAAAATTAAGCACGAACCAGGTCGGTTCGTGGTTTACTAACTGCAGTTCATCAGATCCCATTTCTGATGAACCGCCATGAACTTTAGGCTGGTTTGTTTGGTTTGTTTTTGGTTCATGACTGCAGACAGCCTGGTGCCAATCAATCAGTTTCCTAGGCAACAGGGGGATGGACTTCCTGCAGACCTTCTGCTGACCTGGAAGTGACCTTCTGCTGACCCAGAAGTGATGGTTTTCTGACCCTGATGTGACGTTTCCATGAACCAAATGAACTGGTTCGCGAATCAGGGGCAGGTTCGTGAAAGGTCTTGGTTCGTGATTCGTGAAATTTGACCATAGAATGGCATGGTTTGGGGTTTTTTCCGGTTCATGCCCATCTCTAGTCCTGATCCTGTTGGAAATCACGTTTCTACCCTGTGTTGCATCACCAGCGACACACTGAAGTCACTCCCCTTGTGCCCTGAAATGAGGTCAGCTCTAGAGTATCCCCAGTGACATGTTTATTTCACTCCAGGTATATGGGCAGTGATGGTTGGAGATTGGAGCCAGGGGTGGAGAATTCCTCATTGGGCCCAATTAGGAAGCCTAAGGAGATGGTGGTGGTATAATTTAAAGGTAAGAACTATAAACTTAAATTTGATGAAGAGGATACCTTTCTAGAATTTGTACCAGAAACTGCTATATTTTTGTCTGCCTCTGGCTAGACTTCTCAAGGAAGATTCATAGGAGTAATAGGATTTGGAGAATATTGACATAGATTCTGTATTGTAAACTCTAGATTATTGTCCTAAAAGCAAAACCTTAACCAAGTGGACTCTTCTGCTGAGAATATGCCTACCTTTTAAAGAAAAATGTATAGTCTATCTAGTGCTGTATCGTCTTGTCTGGTGCTGAATTGCCTCTCAAAAATATCAGCAGGGGAATGAAAAAAAATCTAATTACAAATGTTGTGGATTAAAAAAAAGAACTCTGGACATTGTTAAGATGTTATTAATCAGTTTCAAAAGAAAAGTCAAGCCAGCAAGATGGCTTTAAAATAACTCATAGGAAAATTAATACTATTTCGACAGATGTGTTCCATATTCCAGATTTTACATACACAGAGGTTGTGCTTTAAGCCACTGCACTGCAATTCACCTGGCCATCAAATGAGGTAATAAAAGTATGTGATTAATTCTGAGCCTAGTAAATGTTCTTAGGCTTATAACCAGCTTCATGCTTCCATTGCACAATGACTTTGCTTTAAGTGTCCCTTCTGTAACATCTGGGCGACACATGTAAAAGTAAAAGGGGTGATTGGTCCACAGCAGGAAGCTATAATATCGTCAAGACACGGTAATAACATTATGAAGGTTAATCAACAATGTTGCACCATCCAAGCGGTTTCCCCCTCCTTGGAAGCAAAACATGCTTTCCATAACATGTTAAGCTTCATCAGCACATATGATGGTAGTGGGCTAGGCAGGTGTTCAACAATTAATAAGGTTTTATTAATGATTATTGCAGAACTTTTCCATAGCTGTATGCATGAGGTTCAGACTTCCCACTCAAAGGGGAACTATTACAATTGGGTCAGCAGGGTGGAGGGTCACAGTGAGCATTTTAGCTCCCAACACTGAGGGCTGCTGAAGGAGGAAGATAGGATTGTCAAGCCCCTGGTTGGAGCAGGGCATCTCCCATCCTGAACTCTCATTGCCTGCCACTGCTGTAAGTGGCGGTGGAGGAATAATTTAAAAACTCACCAATGGCCAAAGCATGATGACATCACATCACTTCCAGGAAAAACACAGAAGCGACAGCTGTAGCTCTAGGAACTGCTGGAAACTCTATGGTAAAACCTGGAAGTGATGCCATCACATTTGTGATGCTGCCTCCCATCATATCCTGCCCCAACCCTCCCCCTGTTGCCAGCCTGGCAACCCCAGGGAAGGGGGATACTGGAGGGCATTAAGAGGCCATGGTGGAGGAAATGCTGTGCTCCTAGAGCACTGTTGCAAGTGCATCACCGTTGAATGGGTAGTAGTATGTGGCAGGAGTGCAGGTAATGGTGTCCCATGTTAGTTCAACATTGTGATATTTGCATAGCGCTGCAGCCGTAGCCCTGATGTTCTGTCACATCCACTTCCAGCCATGCTTAGTGGTGAGTCCTTGGACTGGGACTACTGCTGGACTGGGTACCAAAGGGGCTGCAAGTTCCCATAACAACCAATCTCATTTCTAAGAACCCTTTTTTATTTCACTGGAGGTGAAATAGATGGTCACCAGAGACCTCATCTCAGGGACTCCTTCCATGTTTCTGTTCACCTGATACCTAGTCTTTTGCATTTTAGGTGCTAGGCAGAAAATATATTTATATAAATTTACCCTGTTTTTCTCACCAGTGGGAGAACATTGTTCTTCTCTCCTCCATTTAAATAATTTCTATGCTGTGTTTTCTACCTTTACAAGTTCTCAAGGAAGCTAACAAGCTGGACTTCAAATATATAATAATATTTATTAAAAAATAACATTTAAAGGCAATGAAACAGCACATGCATGGATTGTAAAAAACATACAAGCGGTGAAAACTCTGGTTGTTGCCCGTATCCATCATCTGAACCGATCCAAAGGACTCCTGGAAAAAAAATGTCTTCCGTTTGCCCTGGAAGGGCTGGTGTCTGTGTCTGTGTGTTTCATCTAATGGAGGAGAGAGTTCCACCACATAATTTTACTGCTGCTCTTATTTGTATATTGCTGGTTTTTATTCTTCTAGTACTCTAATTGTATTGCATTTTTTTAGGTAGGCAGGCAGACATTTCCAACAGCAGCTCTTGATTGACTCCCCCTTCCCCTTCCTAAAATGTCATCTAAGTTCTCTTTTATCCTAATAGGATTATGATGAATATCTCTCGGCTCCTACTCTACATCACTGGCTGCCACTAAGGGGGAGGGTAATGATGTCACCAGACGTAACTCAAGTTGAACTATGACCATGATCATGCAAGATGCAGGTCCAGTAGCATCTTAAAGACCAACTAGATTTCCAGGGTATGAGCTTTCGAGAGTCAGCGCTGGAAATCTGGTCAGTCTTTAAGGTGCTACTGGATCCAAATAATGTGTTTCTACTTCAGCCCAACATGGCTACTTACTTGAAACTATGACCAGGAAAGGAAGAGGAGGGGAGATCTCATCATTTCCGGTATACGGCCCCATGTTGCGATCTCCTCTCTTCCTTCTATCATGGGTATAGCAACATAAATTGTACTTAGGCCTCATTGCATTTGACATCTGGGTTAGAGATGGGCATGATCCAAAAAAAATAAACGATCTAGCTGATCGTGGATTGGTGTCGGCGACGATCCTGAATTAACGATCCGTGCCGATCATCTCCCTTTCCCGATCCGTGGATCGTGGATCGTGGAGGCAAAAGTGGAGGGGCACCCAGCTGTTCCCAGTGATACAGGAATGGTGGGTGATGCCGGCGGCATCTGTGTTTGTGTTTGGCTGTCTGTGTTTGGCCATTAGAGCTGCCTATCAGGGTTTGTAGGGATGAGATTGGAGTGCCCATGGCTACAGAACACCCCCTTTCCCCTCCCTCCCCTGGGTGTCTTCTTCCAACTTGTGATTGCTTTGCTGCTCTGTGGTTGGAAGGAAGCCCTGCTGATCAAGGCAAGCTGGGCTTCCATTGGGGTTTCCAGGGTGACAGAAGGAGGGCAAACAGAGCTCAGGCATTCCCCTGGCTCCGTTGCCAGGGGAATAGATTGCTGGCGCCTGAGTGTCTGGATCCCCGATCCGAGCCTGATCACCCCAATCCGGGCCCCTCCCTGATCACTGGATCATTGGCCGTGGACGATCACGATCCACCGGGTCACGATCGTGCGATCGCCATTATCGTGGGTTTTTTTCGATCGTAATGCGGATTGTGCCCATCTCTAATCTGGGTACCTTGGGCAAGAAACTATTTCTGTGCTAGGAACCTCTTGGTGGAAGTCCGCAGGCAGTGGCACGATAACCACACGTTGGGGATCATTTAGGCTACAATTCTTGAACTTATCAATTTATTTATTAAGATTTTTTTCCAGCTATCTTTCAATTGTATCTGGTCCCCAAGGCAGTTCACAATTCAATTTAAAATCCATAAACCTTTAAAGAAACTAGAATATATGAGAGAGAAGATAAAGCAGAGCCAAAATATACCATAACCAACCTTTGCATAACAACCGCTCAGTGTAAATTGTTAGTCCTACAGGATAGGAAGGGCTTAGAGAAGACTGGAAGATCATTAAAGATGTAGTCTTTCTCAGTTCCTGGGGGAGGGCATTCCATAAGTGGAAGTGGTAATGCAAAAGGTCACCCGTGGTTGCCAACCTCCAGAGAGAGCTTGAAGATCTCCCAGAATTGCAATTGATCCCCAAATGACAAAGATCAGTTCCCCTAGAGAAAAGAGCTGCTTTGGAGGGTCTGGCATTATACCCTAATGAGGTCCTTCACCTCCCTTAAACCCCATCATCTCCACAAATTTCCCAACCCAGAGTTGGCAACCCTAAGGCCCTTCCTCAGATCCCAACCAACCAAACTTTGATTAAGCCTGGTTCCCTAAGGAAGGCCTCAAGTTGGATACTAGGGAGGGGGGGAACAGGTTCTTTAAGTACTTGGGGCTCAAGCCACTTAAGGCTCTGAAGGTCAAAATCTGGGTCCAAAAATTGGTTGAAAGCCGAGATATATATGGTATAGCACTGTCTTAATGTAATCACAGAGACATTTTCCAGTAAGGACCATAGCTATCTCATTTTTAAGATTGCCAATCTTGCCAAACTTCACCTTTCCCAGGCTCCACGCCCAAATCTCCAAGAATTTCCCAATGTGGAGCTGGAAGCAACCCTAACCATTTTGTACTAATTGTTGTTTCCAAACTATCTTCAAAAGAGACTATAGAGCGCGTGCTACAGCATCAGGCAGTGGTATAGCTGGTGAACAAGCCTCGGTTTGAAAAAGAAGCAGGGGGTTGGACAAGATTGCCTATAACCCCGTTTTCAGCTTAATTATTTGAAGTCTAAACAGCCCTAGAGGATTGTTGCATGGATAAAAAGAGATGACACCATACACAGCAATTGTGTTCTGGAAATATGTATGCACACTGTATACATTTAAAATGTAAAATGTACAGCTAACATTAAAATCTTGGCAACCATAACAGATATGGAAACTGAAATGAGGCTTTTGGCTTTTCCCAATGAACTTATGGCTAGGCTTCTTCAAAGGACTCGGTTGTATAACGATATCAGTACTTCTGCCCAAATAGATCATCAACATGCATTTTCTGGTACATTTGATTCACATCGAATCCCATTTTCCCACAGCATATATACAATGTGCTTCTCAAACGCGGGGACATTGCTATTTGATGGGGTAGGAAACCCTTCCAGTTATGAAACGGAGTCCTCCTTGCCTTCACATCTGAAATACATTAAAGAATTATGTATTCAAATTGTGGTCTGCAATAGAAAAATTTAAGCTTCAACATTTTGATCCACAGTTTCACAATCTATCATCATCCCAGAGCTACAGACCAGGCTGCCCAAAGGGAGGATATTTTCTCTTCTATGTGATTGGAAGCTTCATGCCAAAGTTCTATTTCCACAGTTTATATTCACACTTGATTTGTTATGTAGAAATTTACATTTGTGCGGTTTTGTCTGCTTCTGTTAGCTTGAGATAGAAGAGTATTGTTAAGAGCGTCTGTGAACATTGCTCATAGATCCATATGATGTACCTGCTGTTTGCTTTGGCACTGGGTCCTTCAGTACTGGAAAGGTTATCTTTGCATGAAATTGCCTGCTTAGAAGAAACATGGGAATTTGTATGTAAGGGAACTCCAAGGTTTTCTGTTCCCTGATGGTAGTTTTCCGCTATACAGACATCCCTAGTCACACAGCACAAGTTTTGACTAATCCATGTGGCAGAGAATTGTTGGCTGCGTGCAAGCTGTGTGGCCCACACAAGTTGGTCAATCACAGTGATTTCTTCTAAAAAACCTACACGGCAGTGAATAGATTTATTTACTTAATTTATTATCTGCCTTTCTCTGAGAATCACACTGTTTAAAACCATGCAGTAAGAAGAACGTATTGTACAACAGTGTTATAAAACAAACACGCATAGAAACAATGCAATAAAAACTGGATTATAAAATTAGAAAATACATTAGGAAAAAGGATATAAGACATACAATAAAGCAGGATTACAAAACTGAAGAATAATGCAACAAAACAATTTAATATATATGACCATTGCAATGAAAACTGCCTGTAGACTCACAGACAATAACAACATTAGCAACGCAGTATCCTTTAGAAAAATGCCCTCCTGAATTATTCCATTTTATTCATTCTGCAGACTGAACATGCAACATCTGTAAACTCTACCACTTCCCTTGTTTTAGGTGGGTAGCTGTATTGGTCTGTGGAAGAACAGCAGGATTTGAGTCCAGTGGCACCTTAGAGACCAACATGATTTTCAGGGTATGAGCTTTCTGGAGTCAGAGCTCAGAAGTTCATACCCTGAAAATCTTGTTGGTCTCTCAGGTGCCACTGGACCCAAATCCCATTTTCTCTGTAGGGCTTATTTATGGGAAGTGAGATACATATTTGGTATAACTCACTGTTATCCTGATTTCAATAGGGTTGCAAGTCCACAGGTTGCTGGTGAGACTGGAAGGGAACCGACTTGGCTGAACAACAGATAGCATGATGCAGCCGCAGGGAGCAGATTTGAAATAGCTGATTTACAGGCAAGTAGTCAGCCCAGGCAAGCCTGATCTCATCAGATCTTGGAAGCTAAGCAGGGTCAGCTTTGGTTGTTAATTGGATAGGAGACCTCCAATGAAGACCAGGGTTGCAGAGGCAGGTGATGGCAAACCACCTCTGTTAGTCTCTAGCCTTGAAAACCTCAGCAGGGGTTGCCATAGGTCAGCTATGACTTGAGGGCACTTTCCAGCAGTTGGAGCTGGGCACTCCAGGACCTAGGAGAGCTCTCAAGGACAGCAAGAGTTGCTCCATCCAGCACAATCTAACCCGCCCCCCCCACACACCTCATTCCTTTTTATGCCTAAACAAGGACCTGTGGCTACCAGAGGTCCTGCCCATCAAATGGACTGTGCATTGTGCACTGTGTTCATTTAGGAAGGCGCTGAGTTACAACAACTGCATTGGTCTCCTTTCCTAGCCAGGTGAACTTGTGTATCCTCAGCACGGTGGTGCTATCATAGCCTGGGCTGAATTGCGACATGCCCTAGGCAGTCACCATAGGCATCATGGAGAACAGAGTGGACTTTCTGATAGATTTCAGAGTTGGTTGTGTCTTTGCACAGGACTGTGATATTTTGTATCCATGTTGGATAAAACTCTGTTTCTGCATGTACATGCTGATGCCAATAATTCATAAGGACACGGTAATGCTTCCGTTCACGTCAACAGCAGGCCGTTTTTTCCACTTGGTTTGTTTTAGTATGATGAAAGTTGACATAATGCAACGTCCTCAACACATATGGTATGCTAATCCTCCTTGTAGCCATGGCTGGACAAGATAATGTGTCTCACATTTCTGGAAGAACAGAAGTCATCTGTCCCTTATTAACACCATCCTTTTTCATGGAAAGAAGCTGCAGCAGTGGTCAGGAACTCTTACAGAGTGTCATTCTTTGCGGGATTGGATCAAGGAGCAGGCTGGTGATAATCTTGGAAAACCTGCTGGGTTGGGCCCCTGAAGGTCTGGCAGGCAAAGATCAAGCACGTCTCTTGCCGATTGACACAGCAGGATGTGTGTCCAGACTCCAGAGGCACTTTAGAGCCCAACAAGATTTTCAGGGTGTAAGCTTTTGAGTGTCAAAGCTCCCTTCTTCAGACACAATTTTTAGTGACTGAGATATAATATCCAGTCTTCTGCATTTGGTAAGAAAGCTAATAAGTGCAAGTTTTTTTCATGAGGTTGATAAGATTTCCACTCCACGAGGCTGAATGTGGCATCTTCCATGAAGATAGTTTAAAGTAGGTAGTTATGCAGGTCTGCAGTAGAACAGCAGGATTTGAGTCCATTGGCATGTTAGAGACCAACAAGATTTTCAGGGTGTAAGCTTTTGAGAGTCAGAGCTCTCTGACTCTTGAAAGCTCATACTCTGAAAATCTTATTGGTTTCTGAGATGCTACTGGACTCAAAATCCTGCTGTTCTAACGCAGACCAACATGACTGCCTAACAATCTAAGAAACTCAGTGGACAAACCACACCTAGGGGGTTAATCAATTATACAAAGCATACACAAAGCTGAAATAATTTGTGTAACAATTTATAAATCATTCAAAAGTGCAAAGTGACTAGTGTTCTAATAAATAGTAATAAAAATTTAAAAGTCATTACAGAAGTCAAGCCACACTCCATTGATGAAAAACGTATTATAAACAACAATTCCAATACGTATATTCCAAATGCTCAAGAATGACTGTTTCTGTAAGACTGAACACTATCCAAAAGGTTGTAGGTGCTTGAGTCCAACAAAAGTCTTTTTATATTTCCAGGTAGCTGTGCTAAAGAAGGAGGCTCCAATAAAGACTTCAATTTGGCTGATGACTGTGGCGCGCTGAGAGAATGCACTAGAATTTTTGATTGTTTGTCATTTGGATTTCTTGTTTGTTTGGTGGACTGATTTTCTGGCCCCTGATGAAGTGATTTCATGAAAAAAGTTTGATTGATTAGCTGACCACTTGTTGGGCGCGGGGGGGGGGGTGTCCTTTGGGTCCTTCTCCCATCTTCACAGCTTCACCGAGAATATACAGAGTACAGTTATTTACATCATGAAATATTATGTGTGGATTATTTACCTGTTGAAGTTTTTTGGATAGTGTCCAGTCTTACAGACATGGATGTTCTTGAGCATTTGGAATGCACATATTGGAATTGTTGTTTATAATACATTTTTTTCATCGATAGAGTGTGGATTGACTTTTGTAATGACTTTTAAGTATTTATTACTATTTATTAGAGCACTAGTCACTTTGCACTTTTGAATGATTCATAAATTGTTACATACATTATTTCAGCTTTGTGTATGCTTTGTATAATTAATTAATCCCCTAGGTGTGGTTTGTCCACTGAGTTTCTTGGGTCTTGTACCGGGGGAGCCTCTTTTGGGTCTTTATCTACCAATCGCAGCTAGTGAACTGTTGAGAATAAGGAAACTGCATACTGTGGTGTAGTTGGCTACTGTGGGAATTCATCTAGAGTGCAGTTTGGCACCGTGGTGCAGTCAAGCAATGTAAGGCTTCAACTAGGCTCCTTTATGCCCCTCCCTGATTTTTTGGTTCCTGGAATGTTAATTGGTAGTAGGTGTTGGAATAGGCGACTCAGCCTGCCTTGGACACTGGGGGGTGCTGCATGTCTCTTTGAATGTAATGTATAAGTCTAGCAATCTGCCACTCTCTTGTCTAAGGTGGGAACGCCTACTGACTCCTCCTCTCTTGCCTCTGTGCCTCTTGGGAGATTTCACACCTTCCCTCATGCTCTTCCAAGAGAAAAGATGTAAAGCCACCATGCTCCTTATGGAACCCTTCTCTTTGTCCACAAACCCGCACCTACAACCTCGCTGCCTAGTTTCAGGCCGTGGTATTAGACTAGAGAATGTAATTCTTTAGAATAGGATCTTTCCCTCATTATTACCAGAAGATATTGCTAGGAAGGAATCTGTTACAATAAACTGTAAGATCTATCTTTCTATGAATTTTGTCTGAGGATTAATTAAGGCACGTTTGTAAGGGTTTAAACACTTCTGACTAAATTGCTATGCTATGTTACTCTGCTGAGTTACTAAACTAAATATATAAAATACATAATCTCTAACAGTAGGATCTGCAGGCAGATCAAGCTGAGAATTCTTTCTGGGAATCAGATGATCTAGTCCTCTGCCAGTGCTTGCGCCAAGGCTTGGCTGCATTACAAATGGTGCAATGAAGCGGTGATGGAACAGCTGCAAGGCTTCCTGAAGGCTGTCTCAGCCCTAGATTCCTTCCAGTCCGGGTTCCGTCCAGGACATGAGACGTTGCTGGTCGCCCTCACAGATGATCTTCATAGACATCTGGATCGAGGTGGATCAGCACTGCTGATATTATTGGATCTGTTGGCAACGTTCGATGCAGTCAGTTATGATCTTCTGACTCACCACCTCGCCAATGTGGGGATACGAGGGACTGCCTTGTAGTGGCATGTCTCTTTTCTCTACAGTCGGGGGCAGAGGGTGCTGCTTGGGGAGAAATGATCATCCTGCCACCCTTTGGTGTGCAGGGTCCCAGAAGGAGCAATACTCTCCCCATTATTATTTACCATCTATATGTGCCTCCTTGCCCAGTTGGTGTGAAGTTTCAGACTTGGGTGTCATCAATATGCAGATGACACCCAGTTGTATCTGATGATGGACGGCCGGCCCGACTCAGCCCCAGATGTCCTGGAACATGTTTTTGCAGCTGTGTCTGGTTGGTTGAGGCAGAGTCGGCTGAAACAACCCGATGAAGACGGAGGTCCTGGACTTGAGCCATGGGGGATTAGGTTGGGGACTCCAGCTCCTGGCCCTTGATGGGGCACTGTTAGTGATAGTTTTGAGGGTTAAAAGCCTGGGGGTGATCCTGTGATTGCTATTGCTGTAAATGACATGGGTGACTTTGCTGAGAGAAATGGTTATAAATGGAATTTTGTCTGTGCATTCTTTGATAAAGATATGAATTGAAACGGGACCAATAATGATCTAGACAACCCGTTAGAACAGAACTTCAACTAAAGAACAGAACTTCAACTAAGATTATTTTTCACTTAGGACTTTTCACAGTCACTTGAAAAGCTCTTTCTGACTCTGGCGAAGGTTATCGCTGGAGTTGTGGGACCAACATGGACTAACTGGAGAGCCAGTTTGGTGTATTGGTTAAGAGCGCAGGTCTCTAATCTAGAGAGCTGGGATTGATTCCCCACTCCTCCACTTGAAGCCAGCTGGGTGACCTTGGGCTAGTCATGGCTCTCTGGAGCTCTCTCAGCCCCACCAACCTCATGGGGTGTTTGTTCTGGGGACAATAATAACATACTTTGTAAACCGCTCTGAGTGGACATTAAGTTGTCCTGAAGGGCAGTATATAAATCGAATGTTATTATTATTATTATTATTGTTGTTGTTGTTGTTGTTGTTGTTGTTGTTGTTTTGTTTTTGTTTGAGGGCATGAGCTGGTTTGTCTTGGTTAATGTGAGCTGCTCAGGGAGACAATTGCTAGAAAAGCAAGACAGCAATTTAATAAATACATGTTATGCTAAGACTTTTGGCCAAATCCAGCTTCAGCAGGTGTTGCCAAATATCCTCTGCTCCTCCCAGCTCCCCAACTCTCTTTATAGGACACTTGGGCAATGTTTATGAGGCAGGGATAATCCCCAGACAGAACAAGACTCTCAAATTCAGATGCAAAACAAAATGGTGGATATCCCAAGGCAACCACTGAATCATGTCCTAACTTCTTCTATGCTAGATCATCTTTTTGGGTGGGAGCTAGCTCTTCCGATTGAAGCAAATTGTACTATCGTATGGCTCAGTGCACAGCTTTGAACGAGGGCTGCATAACACCAGTCTTTTGCACTAGGAGAGCCTGGTAATTGAATCAGTACACAGTAAAGGAAAGGGAAGCCCTGTGCAGAAGTTTGTTTCCAGGTTAGATGTGAAACAGATGTTTGGAGGCTCTCCCCCTCCCTCCAGTTCCCCTGCCAACTGCAGGAAAGAAATAACTTCCAGGATACATACAAGCTTAAGGGGGTGGGGATGGAAGGGAAGCAATTGAAGGCCCATTCTGGCATCTTGAACAATGAGCGGCTTATACTTTTTTATTTTAAAAAAGCAATGCATCATTTTTCACTGCAAATGGCAGCCGTCTGCAAAGAAAAGTCTGGATGACGCGAACGGAGGCAACTGTACGCAGTTCTAAGCGCATTGGAAAGTTCAGCTTCCTAGTATGGTACTAAAGGAACGTTTGCAAGGCTTTGCCAGGGGAGGGGGTTGGGTATCCATCTGTAACTTAATTCTAGAAAGTTTTGCAGCACAGCATCTGCTAATGGCAAAGGTGGCCCGAGTGTATTGGGCTGGCAGTATAAGAACAGCACATTCAGTTATCAAAGTAGTGCCAAAGTATTGTTGTCTTTAGGATAGATCTCAGTTTTCATCTAAAATTTTACATGTAAAATGTTTTTAACATGTGAATTAAAATTTTAATATCAATTTATTTTTATGTTAATATAACTTTATTGTCTCCTTGTATACCAGAGACTCGATGGCTGCATTTTGAGAGCCTAACAGCCAATGGACTTTTTGGAAATTTTCCTTGAAAAAACTGAACTGAATGGAAGTATCATCAATAGAGATTAAGATTCCCATTTCACGGATAAGCATAACCCCTCCAATGGGTAAATGTATTGTTTTACTACTCCTTTAACCATCCTAGTTGTGAGTACAGTGTATTCCACAAAGCTTTATTGGGTATCAAAATGAAGATAGGAGTTCTGATTATACGATTAAATAAATTGGAAATCTACCTTGGGATTCACTATCTTTGGACATATCAGTTAGTTGAAAAGCTCCTAAATTGCCTTTAAGTACTTCCTTTTGCATAACAAATTAATACAAAGTGCTTGAACATGCACAGAGTGGACCTAAAAAGAGGAATAAAAAAATGTATACAGTTATTGTAAAAGTAATCTTTCATGGGGAACAAATAACATACTTTGTAAACTGCTCTGAGTGGGTGTTAAGTTGTCCTGAAGGGCAGTACATAAATTGAATGTTGTTGATGATATGATTATTAAATTTTGTTAAAAGTATAGAATTTGTTAAAAATAACGTAAAACACATTACTCATACAAAGATGTTATATTAAATAGAGGTGTGCATAATGGAAAAAATGAGCCAAAATTACACACAAGACTCGCTGGTCTGGTTTCTTAAAGAAGCTTCTGGAACACTAAACCAAATCCAGGAAACTAAATTGAAAGGAGTCTCTCCAGCTAAAAAGTATGTGTCTCATTTTGGTTCATGCCTTCCAGCAGTAGGAAGGCACTGGACTCATTTGTTTTCCTAAACATTGCCAATCAGATCCCAAGAAGCGAGAGTCCAGTAGCACCTTTAAGACTAACCAACTTTATTGTAGCATAAGCTTTTGAGAGCCACAGCTCTCTTCATCAAATCTGATGAAGAGACCTGTGGCTCTTGAAAGCTTATGCTACAATAAAGTTGGTTAGTCTTAAAGGTGCTACTGAACTCTTTGCTATTTTGCTACTGCAGTCTAACATGGCTAACTCCTCCTCTGGATCTATGACCAATGAGAGGGAGACCTTATGTTATTAATTAAGTATCTTGGCTGTCAGGGGAAATGAAATCAATGCATGAGGAATGAATAGATCTCCTCATCCCTATCCCATAACTACCCAAGAAATGCATAACATATGCCTTACACCTGAGTAGACCTGTTTAGGGTTGCTTCTGTAGTCTTTCAGGGCTCTCTCATTTTCTGAGTTAAGTGGCAAATGTGTAACTTCTCCCTTTCAAAAACAATCCTGCCTGCCCCACAGCAAAAGGAAAACTTAGATCTGTTTTGGTGAAGTGGGGAAATAATTTAGCCAATCATTCTGTCTGCCTGACTGCACTTGGGCAATGGAGAAAATTAAAAGCGAGAATGCCCTGTATGGGAGCAGAATGTTGAGCATCAAAAAGGGGGCACTGGATTCACCCCTCATTGTGGGAACAAAGCACAAGGAAACATAAAACCAACAGGCAACAGAAGAATGCAAAGGTAATAAGTTATTGGGACTATAAAAAAAGAAAAAAGTGAACATGAAACTAGATAGGTTTTTTGTACTTGTTGTACTCCAATTCCTACTTGGGAATGTCCCCTCGCTCCACCTGCTGACATTCCATTGTTGCTGTTGTTGTTGTTGTGTGTTATTGTGCTTGAGAAAAAACTCAGAAGATCAGTGTTTAGACTAGGAGGGAGGCTAATGGTTGATGCTGTTTTTGTTTAAGTGCAAAAATAGCTGCCCCAGAGCCTCATTTCCCCACCTCCCCCGAAAAGAACAGTGTGTGTTTGCACACGTCTCTGCACAATGGACAGAAATGGGGGAAAAAACCCAAATGAATCAGTTCTGAGCCAGGACCGGCTGAACTGAAACAAAGTAGTAATGAAACAGGATGACTCTGGAACCCCAGGAACCGAAATGGAAATGGAAATGTTCTCGTTGCACACCCCTAATATTAGACAATTGTGGAGTAAATGCATTCAAATCTTCCCACAGAAAACTTAGCCCAAGGTTGGCAACTCATCAAGATGAAAGTTTTTCCATTTGTCTATGGACCTGAAATGCACATCAAGACAGTGCCATATGAATCCAAATTAAAAGCCTGTTTGAAAAATGAAACCAATTGAAAACAATGATAAAATATTTACCCTCCTGACCCTTGGCCTGGTCAGGAACATTCAAACCACATAAGGACTGCAAAGCCACAGCAAGGACTGAACATGCATCAGATCCATCCAAGTACTAAGCAATGCCGACCTTGCTTAGCTTCTGAGATCTGAGAAGATGGAGCTCACCTACCTGGGTCAAAATGAGATTGAGCTAGCCCGGCTTCAAACCATATTTTACCAAGAGAGCAGAAATATCTTGATAATGGTCAAATTGTGCAATCAGAAATCGTCATGCTCAGAAGGAGGATTCTGTGGCTGTTCCTAAGTCCAGTATGGATTTTTCCAAATCTTAGATACAAAGCCCTTTACAGCTAAAGCAGCATTGAATTCTGTTCAAAGGGGGCTTGGCATAAGCTCCATAAACAAATCCAATATGCACCAGATCTGGGAAAGCAGAGCTCTTAAGCACCCCTCAAATATAATACATCCAGTCCAACACCAAATTAACAGATTGTCAGTATCTGAGCTGTTATGAAACACATCTGGAATTTACCGAGGAGTTTCAGAAAGCAGCACAAATCATTCTACATAAAAGGGATGTCTGTCAAGTGGGTCACATTTCCTATAAGCAGCCAGGCAGAAGTCCCTGTGAACTGGTGATTTGTTCATTCAGTTCAATGGAGCCTCCGGTGTCCCTAAAAGCCATTAATGAGCCCTTGGGATTTGTGGGGAATTAAAAAAAGTTTTTTATTCCAAATATTCTTTAAAATATTTTTTTTAAATGTCCATTACTTCTTTTTAAAAAAAAGAGGAAGCAAAGTCTTTCTGAAGTTTGTCTGTAAATGACCTTGGATTAGGAAATACTCTCCCCACCCCGTCTGGCCAACTGCTCACTTCTGTCTCTAACAATGAATTTTCTATACATTCTCATGGTGGACGTCCCATCTACTGTTCCTCCTTAATAGGACCCATGGCAATTTATCTCATTATGGAGATAATTTGTCAGGGATGCTTAATTTTTTTCTACCCAGTTATAGGAGCTTTCCTGACATTTTAACTGCTGTGATACACTCTCCTCATATTCAGAACTGGTTCTCACAGATTTAGTT
Source organism: Eublepharis macularius (assembly GCF_028583425.1). Taxonomy (NCBI): domain Eukaryota; kingdom Metazoa; phylum Chordata; class Lepidosauria; order Squamata; family Eublepharidae; genus Eublepharis; species Eublepharis macularius. The sequence continues at coordinate 125,094,246 of NC_072796.1, read as the reverse complement.
TCATGTTCTCCTTAATTTGGAAGTTCTAAAAAATGCTTTGTGCGTGCTTATGTGAGAGAGGTGGTTTACAAGCAAACCATTATACAAGTGTATAATATTCTGAACCAAAAATATGGATTGTTGAAAAATATATAAAGAGTAAAGATCTTGCAGCCAAGAAGCCTATGGCTGTTTATTTCAAATTCGTAGGTAAACTTGGTAGGTAACTAGGTATAGACCTAGTTACCCTATTTTTTTTTTTGTTTCCACTTTTCAGCCGTAGTATTTTTGTCCATTTTACAAAGTTAACACAATGAAAACAATAAGCCCAGTGGGGCCCTTCAGTGCAGCTGCAACCAGGAACAATGGAGGGGTGCCTGGTTGCTGCATCCCTTCTCTCTGATAGTCTCAGGAGCCAGGAGCTGGAAGGAGCAGGGTTCTCCACTGGTGCTGAACTCAGGCAGATGGTGTCTATCCATTTCCTCCCCTCCCTCTGACACTATCTTGTCTCCCAGATTCCTGCCTCTTACTCTCCCCTCTTTGCTTCATTCTCTGGGTCAACTTTCAACCTATCCTAGGTCACTCATCTCTTCTGGTTCAGCTTGCCTAGACCTTCCTCTGTCAAAGTCAAGCAGATCAAACAGTTCAGGATTTGAGCAGCCTAGCTCTCAGGACTAGACATGGGCACGAACAGAAACAATGAACATGGTGTTCATTGCCATCCACAAACAATGAACAACGAACATTGATGAACATGACCTATTCATGAACATGTTCATTGTTCGTTGTTCATGGGGGGCAGCAGGCTCTCCTCCAGCCATCAAGATCCCTACCACACCACTCCCAGAAACCCTACCTGAGCAGGCAGCAGGAAATGTACCAATAATAAATAATAGCTTGGCCCCAGAGCCTGGCAGCAGCCCTGAAACCTGAAGGGGTAGATCCCTACCGCACCACTCCCAGAAACCTTACCTGAGCAGACAGCAGGAAAGGTACCAGTAATAAATAATAGTTTGGCCCAGAGCCTTGCAGCAGCCCTGGAACTTGAAGAGGTAGATCCCTATCCCACCACACACAAAGAAAATTCAAGCTTCAATGCACTCTCCCTGTCTCTCTCTCAAAATGCCAACAGCAACTGTCTCTCCCTCACTGTCTGCAAAACCAGAGCTGGGAGTCCCCCTCCCCCCACTCTTTGCTTCCTTGTAACAAATTTGGAGCTCCACACTTGAAAGGAAGACCTGCCCATCAAGCTAAATTGGGCTTAGATTGGGGTTTCCAGGGCAACAGCAGGAGTTCAGACAGAGTTCAGGCAGTCCCTGCCTCTGGCTGTCAAGGGAATTGATTGCAGGTGCCAGACTGTCTGGCTTGACGAACAGCAACGAACGAGGCTTGCAATGAACACCTGTTCGTTTAGAATGGGGCCTCATGAACAGCTTGTTTGCGAACTGCTGATTGGGGTGTTTGTGGCTTTTTAAAGTTCGTATTGCTGTTTGTGCCCATCTCTACTCAGGACTGGTTAAAGGGGGTTTGTTACTCAAAGCAAGGCACACTCATCTGCTTCTGGGCCTGCTCCATTACTGGGCACTAGCAGATATTTATTTATTTAAGATTTTTATTTGTGTATGTTATATTTATACCCCACTTTTCTCCCCAACAGGGATTCAAAGTGATTTACAGTATCATTCTCCTCTCCTCCATTTTATCCTCACAACAATACCATGGGATAGGCTGAGAGAGAGTGATGGACACTCAGTGAGCTTCCATGAAAAGTGGAGATTCAAACCTTGGTTTCCCAGATCCTAGTATGATGCTCTAACCATTATACCACACTGGCTGCAATGGGCATGAAACCATAATTGACATCATCACATTGGGGCAATGTTCTAGATTTTGGGTGAATCCTAGAGTGTCCCTTAGATGCAATGATGTCACTTCCAGTTTGGAGCTAGAAGTGATGCAACGCCAAAGAGCTTGTCCTCACTCTTCAGATTCTATCACTGGGGTGCCATCTACAGCTGGCAATTATATTTGGGTGGTTTGGCTGAAGAACCAGGTCTGCCAGGCCTTCTATGAGTGGGAGACAGCAGACTCAGTTCCCTCCAGAGGAAGAATCACTGCCAACACCAAAAACCCCTTAAGGCATTACAATAAATAAAATATTTGGCAGGTCATGCCACTCGATGCCTTACCATAAGTGCATTCCTGCTTTTCTCATTATAGAGGAATAACTGACCTGCATTAATACTGTCTTTCTTGCTATGCAGATATATTACTAATGGTCTGTAGCCAGGAGCTTTCTCTACCCTCTGGTTTTAGCAAACATTTTTGACTCATTCTTGAATAGCTCAGCTTTGCAAGAGGATTTTGGGACACCTGATTGACATCTCTGGCATTTTCTCTGACTTTTGCTGTTGTGCACAACTTAATCTGTGGCATCTAATTTTTTAGACTCCTTCAGACATGGGACAAAGCTGCCCAGGCAGGATCAAGTAGCCTAGGTCAGGCCTGAGATGAGGCAGCCAGAACTAATGGGTCAATCCCAAATAAAAGCCATTGTCACATACCACAATTCAGGAAAGCCCTTTTCCTTCAAACCCACTGCAGAGTCTAAAGGGGTCCACCAGGAGTTACAGTTTTATAATTACAGGGGAACTATAATTCTCATCAGTCCCTTCAGTCAGCTGATCTCAGTATCTTTCATTGGCCTCTCCAGCCAGTGTGTAGCTCCCCTGCTCTCCATTTTCAAGGCAGCACTTCAGGACAGAAGAGAGTGAGCCAGCTGTTCTCTCTGACCACATACACTGCAAGGCTGGGTTGTGAGTTCAAGCCCCAAAGTGCCTGTCATGAAGTGGGCTCTAGCTTGTGGAAGTGTGTGCCACGATAAATCTAAATGGCTATACCACACTCTGTTGTTTTCTGGTACAATTGCCTTTTGGATTTTTCCATCTTTGCCAAATACTGAAGCCAGTGAGGGAAGGAAAGGGTGAACAGCCAAGAAAGAATGTTGAGCTGGGATCTGCAAGAACCGGGTTCTAAATCCTGAGCACCCTTCTAAATCAATTGAAACCAGTGGGTATAGAAAGAGGAAAATCTGTTTAGGTTTGCACTGTCCGTGACCTTAGGCCAGTTTCTGTCTGTCAGCCTGACCTACCTCAAGGGTTGTTGTGGGCAAAATGGAGAAGGGGAATGATATAATTTGGGGAAAAAATGATCATGATAATATATAATTAAGAAACACAGAAACCTGAAGGTTAAAAATTGAATAGGTACCCAAGCTCAATAACTAGAACTCTTAAGAGTCCAGTAGCACCTATAAGACTAACAAAATTAGTGGTAGGGTATGAGCTTTCATGAGCCACAGCTCACTTCTTCAGATACCTCACAAAAGCACATACCCTACCACTAATTTTGTTAGTCTTATAGGTGCTACTGGACTCTTGCTTTTTTCCAGTGCTACAGACAGACTAACATGGCTACCCATCTTGATAGAACTCTTAAGATCTATAATAAACCATCAGTGTAAAATGATTCTAAAGGCGATTGAGGCAACTGTTAATATTTTTAGAGTCCTCATCATTTTTCTTGAGATAAAAAACACTGGCTGCCAGTAAATGTATTTCCACCCCCCCCCCCAACTCAACAGAAACTGTGCCTCTAGGGGAGCCGTTTGAATCTGTGCCTTTGTAGCATCTCAACATAGGAGGATGATACTTTTGTCAGTTGATAAAACATGGAAACACATAGATTTGTCTTAGATCACATCATATTATTGGTCCATCTATTTTTCTCTGACTGGCTGCTATTTCAAGCAGTATACTAGTCAAAGGCAGGGCTGAGACATTTTGGTAGTTGATGAGAAAAATACAAATGATAGTCTATCCTCATGAAAGAAGAAGAACATGATCAACAGTTTGCTGCCTTCTAATCATGGAAGGGGGCATAGCTCAATGCAAGAACATCTGCTTTAAATGCAGATGATCTGAAGTTTGACCATCTCCAGTTAAACGACCAGATAGCAGATGACAAGAAATATATCCTTCCACCTGAGACCATGGGAGAGCTGTTTCACGTCAAAGTAGACAATACTGACTAGCAGTAAAACTCTGTATAAGGCACCTTCATGTGTTTGCCAGTTGAAGGAGCATTCTGGTCTACCTCTTGGTAGAACCAGACTTCTGATCCCAGAAACGATTCTACCCATTGCATTCTCACAAAGGGCTTCCTGCAAACATGGTGGTAGTGGAAAGCGGTGTCAAATTGTAGCCAACTTATGGAGACCCTGCTGGAGTTTTCAAGGCAAGAGATCAACAGAGGTAGTTTGCTGTTGCCTGCCTCTGTGTAGAGTGACCCTGGTCTTCTTTGGAGGTCTCCCAGCCAATTACTAACCAAGGCCGACCTTGCTTAGCTTCCAAGATCTGACGAGATTGGGCCTGCTTGGCTATCCAGGTCAAGGCATATTGGATACATTTAGACATCTGTTCTGCAAGCTATACGAAAGAACCAACTCTCGCAATATGTAAAGGGAAACCTTATTTCTGCCCAATCACCTGGAAGTAAAACAGCGTGTGGCCAATTTGATGTAAGCTTTCAGCACAACTTGATTGCTGTGTTTAGCTTTCAGCCAGGAGAATAAAGGACAGCAAGCTCTCATGTAACCCAGACAATCTGTTCCCAAGCATCTGTTTCTAATTACCCATTTGCTTCCCTGAGATTCAATAATGGCATGATGAAATGGTAGGGAACACTGCCTCTGAAAAACCAATCTGCCCATAGTGAATGAGTTCTGAGTTAAAGGCACATGTGGAATTTTTCTCTGTTATTCACAACCTTTGCAAGCTTTCAAAATCTGAATGTCATGTTGCGCCCTAACTACCCAAGGAAAGAAAGTGGGTTCAGAGCACAGCTTGATCTTCCTCATGAAGAATACTTGGGTGCATGAGAAAAATTGCTCCATATGGGACAGCCAGTTTCTATATACGGTGGAGAATTTGGGATTCTCCCAAGTAAATGAGACAGCTGCTCATAAACATGAACCAGGAACATGAAGCTTTATCAGTAAAAGGAGGGATGGTTTCAAGGTTCTACAAACTGAAAATACTCCTGGAAGAGCATATAGCTTTGCCCTAGGCTGTTTTCACATGATTTAGCTCATGTTGAGTTGATTTTGGCTGCAATTAGAGGATGAGTTCATACTGCATGTTCATCATTCCATCTCTGCAATGCTCAAATAATGACTTGCATGTGGGAAGCAGCCGTAGAAAAAGTAGACATCACAGACAGGTCTCTCTCACACATCAGTCAAGAAGTCTGCAAGCGTAACGTTGCTGTCTGCCACTTGTTATATCCCTCTTTCATCCCCAAGAGGCATCTGGAGATGGGAGGTTAGGTGGTTCTGTATACTGTTTGGCAGCCTATGCCCTTGCCACCGGCTCCTTTCTCCTGTCTGCATCATCTGACTCAGAGCCAAACTACAAGTGATGCCTGACACAAGTTGGACACTTGTCAGCTTCCCTCAAGTTTTGATGGGAAATGTAGGCAGCTGGGTGGAATGTTGGACAAGTGACAGTTGAAAAGTCCATTGGACAGCAGTCGGAGAGCCAAGCTGCAAGACCAGGATGCCTACATTTCCCATCAAAACTTGAGGGAAGCTGACGAGTGTCCAATCTGTGTCAGGCGTCACTTGTAGCTTGGCTCACAGTGGAGTAGAGGCAGCCTCTTTCTCTGCCCAAGACTTTCTCTGTCCTGATTCCATGGTCTGTGCTCTGCCAATATGCTCAGGAAGCCTTCAAAGGAGCAGCAGCCATCTGAGGTTTAATCTTGCAGGATAGTGATGATGCCAACCATTCTATGGCTCCCCAAGTTGGATGTTGTAGGCATCCAACAATAGGTTCAAAGTTATCAATGGAGAAAAGAGGTGGCAGCAATAAGTGGGGGAGAGTAGAGGATTGGACTGGAGAAGAGGGAGAGGAGGGTCCCACAAGGTGTTACCAAATAAAGGTTAGGACAACAGTGGTAATTATCACACGAAGCTGACATACTGAATTAGGACTCGTCTATTATTAAGGTTAGTATTGTCTGACTGGCAGTGGCTCTCAGGTGGATCTTTTTAAATGGGGATGCCAAGGATTGAACTGGGGATCTTCTGCATGCAAAACAGATACTCTAAAAATGGAATTACAGCTCTACCACCAATCCCACATGGACACAGTTACATGACACTGCTAAACTAACAGTGAAATCCTAAGCAGAGTTACTCCAGTCTAAGCCCATGGGATTTCACTGCTTAGGATTTCACTGTCAGAACTAGATTTATTAGAATAGGTCAGAGAGAGAGAGAGAGAGAGAGAGATAAAAAATAAAAACCAGTTTGGTGTAGTGGTTGAGAGCAGTAGGACTCTAATCTGGAGAGCCAGGTTTGATTCCCCACTCCTCTGCTTGAAGCCAGCAGGGTGACCTTGGGACAATGGCAGCTCTCTCAGAGCTCTTGCAAGGTGATCGTCATGAGGATAATAACACACTTGTAAACCGTTCTGAGTGGGTGTTAAATTGTCCTGAAGGGCGGCATATAAATCGAAGGTTATGTTATGATATTATAAGAAATAGCTCAAAGTGATACGGGGACTATTGACAAGGCTATTGAGTTCTATCAGATGATGCAGACACACTCCTACTGGGTAATTTGACATTGCCAAAGATGTCATGTTAATCACTTATGCTTTAATTCAGAAAAGTTTCATCTACATGTTTCAGCTTTTTGCTACTTTTCAAATTTGCGGCTACCATACCCTACTGTAGTCTATCTTTCACTGAATGTTGCAACTGCCGATAGTATTGTCTTTTTGTTGTGAATGTCCAAGTTATTGAATGTCCTAGTTATTGATTATATTGTATTCACTTGCAGTATGTAATCCGCCTTGGATCTCATGAGAAAGGTGGACTATAAACAAACAAATCCACAACAACAGCAGCAGCAGCAGCAGCAGCAGCAACAACAACAACAACAACAACAACAACAACAACAACAACAACAACAACAATGGGATGGTGCTGTAATTTTTTTTAAAATGGAACATTTTAAAACTGGATCCAATTATGGCATTTGGACCCTGAAAAAACTCCTCATTCCTCTCTTTCTTAGAGAAAAATTGCACCTGTCTATATAGTTCAAGATAGCATTTTCCATTTGTGTCGCTTTCCTATTCCTCAGATTATAATGTATGCCTGAGTGTGAAAGAGATAATATCTTGCTCTCTCCAAGTGTGTCTGTACCATGAATTGAACTCCAGATGGGCATCACAATCAGAGCTGGCATACCCATTTGCAAGATATTCTGAAAGCAGGTGAGAATTTGAGTTATCTGCGGCATGTCACCTCAGCCTTGTTGGAATCATCGCATCTTTAGCACATGCTGCAAGCATCTTGTGGGAAGTGTCACGGCGTGCCAGAAGAGAACAAAAATCCCTGTGAATGCGGCATGCCAGAGACACTTCCTTGCCAGCTGTTCCAAACTGCATGGGTGTTTCCATGCAACATAGCAAGACATTTACAATCCCGTCACTCCAGTAACAACAGCATCCCATCATTTTAAAAAAAGCTATCTAACCAACTCACATTTTAAAATGATTTTCTTATCTTTATTTCTGTGTTTAGTTTCAAAATTTGGATTGTATTTATCTATTTTTTTTAACGTACTGTAGGATAGGGGAATTCCAGAAATCCCATGAATGGTGCCAATATAACCGGTTCCCAGTGAATTGCTCCAGGAAGGATAAATGTTTCCGAACTCAGATAGATTCACAAGATGCCTTTGCCAAGAAGTTAATGTAGCTGCTTCTATAAATGTGTTCTCCAAATGTTGAGCGCCAGCCAATCAGATAGTCGGAGCTTTGAATTCATGTTCTACAGTAAGATTACAGTATTTCCTTTTTGATGCCTTGAAAAGAAGATTCAGTTTCAAAACCAGCATGTAGCAAAGATAATTTAAGCAATACGAAGATTGGACATAGATATATGACAGAATTGGAACACTAGGTACTCTATAGATTGTCTCTGGGAAGTAAATTCAGATGGATTTCCTATGACACCCAGAGGATGCATGAGCTGCTCCTAGTAGGTAACTACTAGCAAACTTAATGGGAAGGGCTCTCCCACAGCTGCAGGTCTCCATGGAGCAAGCAACCCACAGAGGGAACTAAGATTAGGTGCCGAGTGGAAATGAACTGATTTCTTCCATTTCATTTTTCTGTGATGACAGAATTTTTTCTGAACCTTGTTCTCTATTCTATTCTATTCTATTCTATTCTATTCTATTCTATTCTATTCTATTCTATTCTATTCTATTCTATTCTATTCTACCTGTCTCACTGAGGGCGAAGCTACAAGTGACGAATGACACTTGAACGGCTAGTGTATTTCTCCCTGTTCACTTGCGCTTCACCCAATCCACTTGCTATTCAAGTGTCATTCATCACTTGTAGCTTGGCCCTAAGACTCAAGGTGGATTACGTAGTGTAAGTCAATATGATCAGCAGCTGGGACATTTAATAAACAATACGATAGGGAATGGATTGCAGAACTTTGAAAACAAGTAGAAATCCCATACAGTGCTGGAATAAAACTTAAAGCAGTTTAACATGACACATTAAACAATGCAAAACTACCTAGTAGGAGCATACTCTCAGCAACAGATAGTACACAATAGTGTCCTCCTAACAAGCATTTCTTTGCACCATTTCCTTACAGTATAGTCATCATTTGCTGTGAAAAGAAGAAACTCTAAAAAAAATTTGTGAAATAGCCAGTTTGCTGCAGATTTTGGACCCTAGATTTCATTTTTTCGCTCTCCAAGTTACCTTGATGTGATTATACTTGATCGCATCAAGAAACATTTGCACTGAAGAGAAAGGGTGCATTGAGGGAAGATCATGCTTCAGTCTTCTATTTCCCAGGCTAGACATACCTAGTTCCTTCAATCTAGTTGCCCTTCTCTAAATCCATTTCAATTTCCCTACAACTTGCTTAAAGCAGGGCACCCAGAAGAGTAGTATGGTGTAGGATTATTGTAACTTGTATACTAATGTTGACTAAAATCACATTAGCCATTTTGGCAGCTGTATCATATTGCTGACTCACATGCAGCTTGCAGCTGACTGTAGTCCTGCGATTCTTCTTATCACAGCCAAGCTGGGTATCTCCTGTCCTTTAGCTGTGTATTTGATTCCCTTTGCCTAAATGCAGAACTTCACCTTTGTGTCCATTGAAATTCATTCCAGGAGTTCAGGAGAAGAACATAACCCAACAGATGTGCAGATATGTAGGATATTATTTCAGAAGTTCAATGTGTCTGGAAGTGCTGAGTTAGAATTTTATTTCATTGAATCACAACAAGGGTGTGAATGTAGCAGCTGAAGCTTAAAGCTAAATATAGGTAGTGATGTTTTTCTCCTACAGGCTCCCTTAATGCTCGAGAGATTTCCACATGGAAAAAAATGTGCCCTTCTGTTACTTACATTATTGAATAGTGGAAATGCTGTGAGAAGATCCGACTTGGCACTGCTTCATCTCTCTTAATCGGTCTCTCAGGCATTAAGAAAGCCAGTGGGAAGAAACATGCAAATTCTTTTGCTGATTGGTTTTTTTTTAAGGGGGGTTCCAATGTTTTGGCTCCCTTTAGGCTCCTGTAGAATCTCAATACCAGAAGCTCTTTGATGAAACCCAAGAATTTTCATTCTCCTGTGCCAGAGCAGAAGGAATGGAGTTGAAAAACAAAAAAGGAATGAATGGTTGTATCTTCTCAAGCACAGATTATCTTGGCTAGCTTGTTTTGCGGCCTTACCACAAAGCTGTGATTCTGCTGAATTTTTACCCTGGTTAAAACTATGTTACGAAAATGATCTGGACAGTTTCTAGGAAAGCAGAGAACACATTTTAGTTAAATAATGATACCCAGTGGCTTTAGGAATATTGGGCGGTGTTAAAAGCATTATACTGAAACCAGCTACAATCAGCACCAATTTCTGGATTCTCAGGAGCAATTTTGTTCTCCTCATGGCTGTCCTATGGCACGTAGATCAGATTCTGTATTGAAGCTGCCACATCCTCAAGCAATGGTTTCACATTTGGAGACACATTTGCTGAGGCATCAATAAAAAATTCAAAGAGAAAATTGACAATAACATGAGGAACAGCTTTCAACTTCCCTCTGCTTTTCTCTCTCTCAGGAATAAGACTGAATTTTTATTCACTTTGAATGTCCCCATGATGATCTTGTTTCTCCCTTAAGAGTGATGATGAACCTGAGTCTTCTCGTCATTTTCCCATCAGTTTCTCATTCCTCAAATTGAATATTTTCAGTTAAAATTATTGCTTTTTATCAACCATGGCATGTATGTAATTATTATGGACCCCCCCTCCCACCTTCACTCCCCTATTATGAGGCAGATTTTCCCGCCAAAATTAAAGTTTGCTCGCTTTGGCTGAGCAGTAGCGTGCCTCTATTTATAGTTCAAAGGTTTTTTTTGCTTCATCCTGTTATGAGGTTATATTTTAGGCTTTTTAGCCCAGCCCAGGACTTGATAGGTGGAAATGCAGGAGCCCTCTTCTTTCTGTGTGGGAAATGGCACTGCAGATGGTGTAAAGTTCAAAAATAAACAGCAACTTTATTGAATAGGCAGAGATGGAATATAGGCAGTCAGGGAATGAAAGGGTTGAGGTTAAACTTGCGATTAGAACAGAATTCTTTAAAAGTAAGAGGCAAACTTTTCTTGCAGCTTATTTTCAATGTTCTTAGATCTTATTAGTGAGAGATGTTTTATTTACTCCGTGGGTTACAGTTAGAGATGGGCATGATCCGCATTATGATCGAAAAAACCCCACAATAATGGCGATCGCGCGATCGTGACCCGGTGGATCGTGATCGTCCACGGCCAACGATCCAGCGATCAGGAGAGGCCTGGATCGTAGTGTTCAGGCTCGGATCGGGGATCCAGACACTCAGGTGCCAGATATCTATTCCCCTGGCAACGGAGCCAGGGGAAAGCCTGAGCTCTGTTTGCCCTCCTTCTGTTGCCCTGGAAACCCCAATAGAAGCCCAGGTTTCCTTGATCAGCAGGACTTCCTTCCAACCACGGAGCAGCAAAGTAGTCACAAGTTGGGAGAAGACACCCAGGGGAGGGAGGGGGAAGGGGGTGTTCTGTAGCCATGGGCACTCCAATCTCATCCCTGCAAACCCTGATAGGCAGCTCTGACGGCCAAACACAGACCTGTGTTGCTGAATGGGACCTGAAGGGAGGCGGCTCGTCGCTGCCTCCACGTGCCTGCAAGGCCACATAGCTGGGAATAGCAGCGTGGCCCGCTTTGGCCTCCATGATCCATGATCCACAGTTCAGGAACGGGAGTTGATCGGTGTGGATCATTAATTCAGGATCGTCGCCGGCGCCGATCCACGATCAGCTGGATCGTTAATTTTTTTTGGATTGTGCCCATCTCTAGTTACAGTAACAAAGTTTTCCCACAGAATTCCCCTTTTAAACTTAGGTTGCCAGACAGTAGTTCAACACAGTTTTTTTTTTCTTTTACACCAGTTTTAGGATCCTCCACAGAGCCAAATCTCTTTTTCTAGATACTGGGCAGAAGTTATTCTTCCTTTCCTAAGAAGAAATAACCCTTTCCTTTGGCTGCAAAGGGAGTCTCCACTACTACCAAATTCCTTCTGAGCCAAAAATATACCCTTAGTTCTCTTGTGGCTGTGTAAATAAGTTTTATACTGGGAATTCTTCTCCCTCAAACAAGGTTGTTAAAGTAAGGCAACTGATATCCTTTCCCTCACTTCAGGGGGTTAACTGCCTGTCCTCCTTCATCAGATGCTTAAACATACCCTCTTCAAATCCCAACTCCCAAATGAACTGTAAAATCCTGTCAGCAACTTTCTCATTCTGAAGGTGGGGTTCTGGCCAGCCAATCAAAGTGAAGGAGGAAGCCGACCAATCCAGTTCTTATTTCAGGACACTGTCACATCCTCCCCCTCTGGCCTTCTGAGTGCTGCATGGTGGAAACCTCTCTTTAAATTGCATTCTGTCACAGTAATCAAGCCATGCCTGTGATGGAAGACCAGATGGGGATTTCTGTTGATTCTCCCCTCCCACTGCAGAGCCCCACTTTGCTCCATATGCTGTTCTTCAAGAGTCTGCTATCACTCAAGAACAAAAATTTGGAAGACTTGGAGGGCACAGCTGGAGAGAGAAGAAAGGAAGTCCTATTCCACAAAGTCCACAAGTAGTGTTTGTGGAGAGTGCTGTAAAGTCATATTTGACTTATGGTGACCTCCCCCTGGTGGGGTTTTCATGGCAAGAGACTGACAGAGGTGGTTTGCCATTGCCTGCCTCTGCAACCCTTGTCTTCATTGGAGGTCTCCCATCCAATTACTAACCAAGGCCAGCCCTGCTTAGCTTTCGAGATCTGATGAGTGAGCTTGCGTGGGCTATCCAGGCCAGAGCTGTGGATATGTGCCAATTATTTTTATATTAACAGTGTATAATTGGCATGTATATAAAAATGGCACAGACATGGTGTAGAAGAAAGAAAAGAATTATCAGTGATAATGAGAAAAATGTACAGTGACATACAACATAAAAAATAATCTAAAATGGCCATATTGCCCCCCCCCTCTCTGCTCCTCCACTGCAGCTTTGCTCTTCCAAACAGGGTCTCCTGAAGGTGCCACCCTGCACATCATTGAAAACAACAGCAGCTCGTACACAGGCTTTCTCAGTGGTGGCCCCTACCTTGTGGAATGGCATGCCTGAGGAGGTCAGGAGAGCCCCCACTCTTCTGGCTTTCTGCAAACGATGCAAAACCGAATGATTCAAAAAGGCTTTTTACTCATATAGGAGGGCTGTATTGTAAGGAGGGTATTAAGTATTGAGCCTTGTGCTCATAGTGATCTCAGCCAGCAATGATTTCAGCTCAGAACAACATGTTTATTGAAGGTCAGAACAGACAGACAGGCAACACAAGCTCAACGTGAGCCAAATATATACACACAAACCCTGCCCCAACCAACAACCAATAGTAACATGCACCCTAGAATAGACATGGGCACAAACCGCATTACGAACAAAAAAACCCCACAAACTGCCTGATCATCTGTGTGCGATCTGGCGGTTCGTGAGGGTCTGCGACCAATGAACCTGCGTTCGTTGGAAGCCCGGTTCATTGCATTCGCCCACGGTTCATGAAGCCAGACAGTCAGGCACCATCAATCAATTCCCTTGGAAACGGAGCTGGGGGAATGCCTGAACTCTGTCTGCACTCCTTCTATTGCCCTGGAAAGCCGAATTGAAGCTCAGCTTACCTTGATCGGCAGGTCTTCCTTCCAACCATGGAGCTGCAAATTGGTTACAATTGGTTACATGGGAGAAGACACCCAGGGGGAGTGAGGGGGAAGGGGGTGTTCTGTAGCCGTGGGCACTCCAATCTCATCCCTGCAAACCCTGATAGGCAGTTCTTTTTTTTTTAATATCTAACACAGAAAACTACAAAAACTACAAAAGTACAAGAGATAGAAAAAGGGGGAAAGAAAGGAAAAAGGGAAGGAGGGCTGGGAAAAAGGGGAAGGCAACATACAAACAATAAACACTACACTACAATGCTTTCCCTTCATACTGCCATAATTAAAAATTAAACCTTTATAAAATATTGATGGAGTGGTTGACCTTACAAAATACAAATCACAATCCAACTTAAGTCTTCTTCCCCCCCCTGGGCCTCGGACGCAATTCTCTCTGAGCAGCAATAGCCGCAGCGCTCGTTGCCTCCCCCCCCTTCAGACTTCAAATCTTCTTCTTTTTGCTTGGTGTCTTGCCCAAATTCTTGATTTTCGGCCTCAAAATCCCTTAGCTGATCTTCTGAATTTATCTTGTAAGCTTGATCTTTATAACTGAACCAAATTCCTTCCGGAAATAGCCATTTATACTTTATCCCATGTTCCCTCAGGAGAGCAGCAAGCCTTTTATACTTAAATCTTCTTTTCCGAACTAGAAATGGAACGTCCTTCAGTATCTTAACCTTATTTCCCAGAAAGTCCAAGTCCGCATTATATGAGTTGTATAGGATAGTGTCCCGGACCCTCCTAGATGAGAATTCGATAAAAATCTCGCGAGGCAGCTGCCGCTTCGTTGCATATTTTGAAGAAGCCCAACGGACTTCCAAAATGGCGCTTTTTACCTCTTCTTTAGTTGCCCTCGCGGGTGCCGCCAATAATTCCAAGGCAAGATCCCATAAATCCTCGTTTTCCTCCTCTTTCACATTCTGGAGACGCAAAATAGTCTGTGTTCGTTCCACTTGCAGCCCGATCAGCTGGTTTTCCACCAGCTTTAGCTCCTTGTTCGTTGCTCTCATGAGTGACGCATTTTCCCGAGCAGACTTCTCTGCCCCCCCGCTACTTCCTTGATGGCTTTCACATCGCTCTCAATTAAGCCCACCTTTTGATCTGTTTCATTCAGCTTGTCAACAAAGGGTTTTATGGCTTTGATAACCGACCTTTTCACCAACTGCTCGAGCGATTCCCCTTTTCCCTGCAGGGCAGCCGAAATTGACTTGCCCAAAGCAGGACTCTGCTTTTTCGCTGCCATTTTAGGGGGGGGGGGGACCGCCGACCTTCTGAAACTCAGCGAGGGGGAAGAAATCCAAGTCTTCTTAACTTCAGATCCCACCACTCCTTCGCATACACTTGTAATAACAGAAGGGATTCGCTTACTTACAGGCTTCCGCCTAGTCCTGTTCTTTGCCGTTTTCCATGGCCCGGCAGCACGCAGGGTGCCGCGCACGTCTGCCGGCCTCCATAGGGACAAATGGGCAATTTACCCCCTGCATCGATTTTCAGGGGGCTCTTCCTGCCGCGTCCTGGACCCTGACTCCCTCCCTGGGAGTCCTGGGGGCTAATCTTCGCAGATCAGCCACCCAGTCAGGCTGCTCGGACGCTTCCTCTCAGACCTGCAGAGAGGAGCGTCCGACATGGCCGAGAAAACGAAACCGAATCCGAAATGGAGCTGGGGGAATGCCTGAACTCTGTCTGCACTCCTTCTATTGCCCTGGAAAGCCGAATTGAAGCTCAGCTTACCTTGATCGGCAGGTCTTCCTTCCAACCATGGAGCTGCAAATTGGTTACAATTGGTTACATGGGAGAAGACACCCAGGGGGAGTGAGGGGGAAGGGGGTGTTCTGTAGCCGTGGGCACTCCAATCTCATCCCTGCAAACCCTGATAGGCAGTTCTGATGGCCAACCCCTTGTACACTGGGCCAACGTCAACTGGTGGCTCTAATTGTATTGAGTGGGAGTTTCCTGGGGGCCTCAGATTGGAGAGGGTATAACTCCAAGATCCCTATTGCAATCTTGACCAAACTTGGGTGCTCGCTGGAGGAGAGCCTGCTAAACACTTCCTGTGAATATGGGCTCTCTAAGTGCAACAGGGGCTGTTCCAATGCCCATGAACCACGAACCAGTTTGGTAATGGGAAATGTTCATTATGGTTCAGTTGTCCGGGTTCATCGGCGGCACTGAACCACAAACCACAGGTTAGTTAATTTTTTTTGGTTCATGCCCATGTCTACCCTAGAATACCATAATTTGCATTACCTATATACAATGTAACATATTTACAGAACTGTGATTGGACTTTATTGTACATAATGGATTGGATGCAGCCAGCAGAAAAACAGCCAATAAGACAGAGGGCTTTAGGAGCCTAAGCTCAGATAGAAGCTCAGTCAGTACATAACACTCAATGAACGAACAGACATTAGGGGCCTTGCTAAGCCCTAACTCAACCCAATACATAACAGAGGAGATCTCAGATGATTTGCTAATGAGTTAGAAACCATAGACTTCTCCACTATGTTGTATTGGATTCCTACTAATTCTATGTCTTTGTGAACTTGTATCTATTTACCCTATGCCATTGTTTATGAAAATGTTCTTGATATTGACTGTACTCATCTCACACTGTGTAATCCGCCTTGAGTCTCAGTGAGGAAGGCACATATAAATGAGATAAATAAAATAATTTGTGCATGAATGTGCGAGTACATGTGCACACATGCGCATGCACACAAACACACACATGTACTTGGGTGCCCATGGAAAACATTTTCCTTACAGCACATTCTTTCACAGATCTCAGTTAAAATGTGATGGGGAGTCTGGACAGTATTGCTTTGGGAACCAGATTCATCCTTTGGAACCCAAAACAATATTGTCTGGCCTCAGGCGACCTAATTGTGTTCTAATTGAATTGTGATACAAGATTTGCTGTAAAGAAAATGTTTTCTAATGGTGTCAGAGAAAGAAAGTGGGAGGGAGAGAACGAGAGGAATGCATTAGGCTCCTAGTGTTCCCAGCCCCAGTTGTGAATTTGTACTCTTCTTGGGTAGCACCTAAAACTTCTAAGGGATCTTTTAAATCATGAAATGACAAACTGACTGTATTCAAGTTGGAACTGGGTACTTTCACATTCACTTTCCTTAACTAAACTTGGTAAGGAAAGTCTTTTTGCCTTGCAGTATCTAGTTGAGCTGAAAAGGCAGGTATCTCTGTGTGTATATGTGGGGGTTGGTGGGTGGGTGAATTTTCACAAACATTTCTACACCCTTTTTACCAACTGTGGGAGCTTGAAGGGCAGGGAATATTTACTGCTGGAGGGAACAAGTTTACCATTTGCCAAGGTGACATTTCCTGTCTTGTCAGGCAGCACTGCTGGGTAATAAAAATGCCAGTGCAGCTGAGAAAGATAGGGACTCTAGCTGCCTCAGCAACAACCATTGAGCCCCACTACCCACCCTTCCATTCAGAGTAATGACATTTTTTATTTGCCCTTAGTTACTCAGATTTGCTACAGTCAGTTAACAGCTTTTTTTTGCATTTGCTAAAATAATTTTAGCTAGAATAGAAAAGCTACCAATTTAGGGCACACGTGTAAGGCTTTTGAAGAGTGTTTTCTGGAAATGGGGTGATTATTTTTGCAGAGGACAGAGGGAAGGCCTCATCTAAAGATATTTTTCTTGGGGATTTCAAACAGTCTTATGCTGTTGGGGATGGAAATGGTTATTGACCCAGGTGAAGAGGTATGCCAAAATCTAATGATAATGTGGGATTCTAAAAGACAAATATTCATGTATATTAATAATGAATTAGGGAAGGCAGATGCCATCAGCTCCTCAATAAATCCACGGTTCCTTCAGATTGCTAAAACTGGTTGGTATAGTACTTGTGAGATACAAGAGCATCTCGAACTCATTGGTTCTTTGGTCTGAGTATGGATCTACATGGATTTCTGCTGAGTATCCCAAAGACCAATCTAAAGACTAAAATACGGTAAGAATCTGAAAGATGCCCCTGAGTTCCTAACACCTGAATATCCTAAGAGGCACTGCTATGGGCCTAGATCCTGATTTCATTATCAGAAGCCAACTGATCCCATTATCAGAAGCTACTGATTGCATCTACTCCCCCTCCCCTCTCCACCTATATATCTTACCAGTTTCTTCTTACCCTCCATGCATCTGACAAAGAGAACCGTGATTCTCGAAAGCTTATGCTACAGTAAAGTTGGTTAATCTTAAAGGTGCTACTGGACTCTTTTCTATTTTGCTATGGGCCTGGTACCCAAACATTCTGAAGGATGGTTCTGTGCTCCTGCTACCCAAAGATCCTGAAGGACAACCATATATTTCAGGTCTCAGGTTTTCCTGCATCAACGTTGTTTGAAGTGAGGTTGTATCCGGTTCCCCTCTTCCTTTTCTCCATCTTTTTTCCTTCCCTGGAAGACCTGCACTTGTTGGGAAAAACAGACAGAGTAAGAGTTGTGCCTTTTTTTGGACAACATTGTGAGTTTTCAGACATCTCCTGACAACTGAAAGATTAACATGTACAATTAAGGCAAGGATGTCTATGGCCAACTGAGTATGGCGATAGAAAAAACTTCCTTCCTTCCTTCCTTCCTCCCTCCCTCCCTCCCTACATTGTCAACATTTATGCTTTTCACCCCCAAAATGTTTCAGTAGGTTCACCAAAATGATTAAACCATCATCACGCCATCATCTCAGTTAAGTGTCTTCATCTTCTCTAATATCGTCATCATCACCATTATTGTCTTTATCCTTGATATCTTCATCAGTTTTCTTCATCATTCTCCCAACAATCACTGTTCATGTTGCCTACCACTGGCAATATTTACATCCGGATGTAACAAAAAAAAAAGGTTCAGATGAACAGCATTTCATCTGGACTCCATTAGTCTGCTTTGTTTGCTGTCTCTCTTATTGTATTCACTCTTCACACAAAAGCAATTAATTATGCTCTTGTTTATATGGGATCCAATCATGCAAAATGTCAGAAAACCTCAAGAGTTAAGAGTGGTGCATGTGTCTCGCTTGGGGTTAGCAATAAATGTGAAACAGTCTATTTGGCAATGGTTCAGCGTTGACATGGTGGCCTGGCTTCTTGTAACTTCTCCACTCGGCTGAATTTTCCATCTCGGGGTAGTTTCTAATGAATCACAAAACTAGCCTGGGGGTATGGTTTTAACGATGTAGGAACTGGCTGTGAATATCTTGGATCGCAGGCTCTTGATTGGACTTAGCTCTTCCTTTTGCTGAGTTCAGGGAGATTAACCCCCTATACAATGCAAAATCCTTGGTGGGCACCAAATGAAACTTTAACATCCAAATCACCCACGGCAATGATCAGAACTGTTTGCATGCACTGGGGGACTTCCATAGACAGATATCATGACGAGATCAGCTACTGTTGATTTACACATGCAATTGCCCAAGCAAGCTAAGTATATTGTTTAGAAAACAATGTTTTTAAAATGTTTGTGGTATTACTCAAGTAGCTCCATTATTCCATAGCTTTGCAGGATTTCTGTTTAATTCTCATTCTCTAGTTTTCCACGGGCAGCCTTATGCATCTGCTGGAGTAGGTGGTTTGCTAACCTACCAGGTAAGTTCCAGGAACCCTACATCATTTCAATTTTCAGCTTAACACTGCTGATTCATAAATCCACCGAGCCCATAAAACATACTTTACAGCTAAGGCCATGGCTGCTGACACACATTTGTTTTGAATTTGAACTTCAGAGTGGTACCATTGTCAAAAATTATCCCGAGATCTTTTGTCACCTTCTCAAATTCTTTCCCTCTTTTGATAAGCTTGGGTCGTGAATTTATGCCCCCCCCACTCAAAAGCAGATTAGATCCATGTCAGAACTTGCCAGATGTAGTTGCATGTAGAGATGGTTATCCATGCAAAAGTATCCCAGGTTCTCCTTTGAGGCTTCTCTGGATCTCTTCTCTTGAGGACAACTATAGTTTGGCATGTATCATCTGGTCACATTAGTGGTATTTTGCTACTTGCATCAGTGGTGCCAGCTACCTCTTTGCTGCCCTAACCATCTTTAAAAATAGCAGAACAAGACACATTTGCCGTCTAAGGTTTCCTTAACCCTTGAAAGATGGCTTCCTCTTGCAGGATGGTAGCCACTGTTTGGATTGCCCTCACGACAGGCAACCATACAAGCTGGCCAAGCACCCCAAAGAAGAAGCAATCTTGCAAGAATTTGGGAGCTGGCTGGTGTAATTTACTGAACTGTTTTTAAAAGGTCTTTGGGAAGTGAGGAAGCCAGGAAAATTATGTAGCCTGGCTCCAATGTAGGGCAGTAGTTTGGTGGGTAGATGGGCAAAAGGCAGGCTTGCTGGAGATGGGAGTCTGGTAGACCCAGAACTGCCTGATGTTAATACTCATTCTGGAAATGCAGCATTACTGCAAGTTTTAAGTTATTGCTGTTGTCTGTAAGCAGGCTGCTTTGCAGAATTTCACCTGCAATTTAAAAGACAGCTTCCTGGAAACAAGATACACCTACTCCTTATGAAGGCATTAATTTATTTCTAGAAGCCCATGGGAAGAACTTGAAATGTTACAAATGTCACTTCCAGCAGTTCCTACTAACAATTTCAGAAAGCATTCTCAAAATCTACCCCAAACAGGGAACATAATTTGTGATTTGGTGCATCTGGTACCAAAAAAAAAAATAATTACCCTTGATAAATAAGGACAACTGAGGTGTATGTAAATCTTCTTTGATACCCAAGGCTAGTATCCTTTAACATTCATTTCTAGGGGGTTGATTTTAAATTCTAGGTTGATGGAGCTCTTGGATCTTGGAACACAGAAATTTTGCATTTACTCTGCTTGCCTAAAAGTAATGGAGGAAACCCACCCCCCTCCACACACACCAATCACACAAAGTGCTCGGTCCTTAGTGAAGTCAAGTTTATATTCCCTTCTATTCACCATTTGGTTGTATGTGTGAAACAGCAACTGTTGCGGCTGGGACACACTGGGACTGCCCATGTCAGCTCTCTGTTGATTTTTCCAGGGATGCCCATTTGCTTGACAGTGACTGACATGGTGAAACAAGGGTCTGCATGTCTAGACAAGAAAGAAAGTGAGCTCCTTTCAATAGGGCGCTTCCTGAAAAAAGCAGAGGCCTTTTTTCATCAACAGGCCCATTTCCGTCAATGGAACAATGGAAGGCTATTTGGATCGGTAAGACAATGTTGGTGTTTTCTGAAGTCTTCTGAAACTGCGCATATCACTATGGGCACCACAAGATACAGCCTACATGATAAGAACTGGGATTACTGAAAGGGAAACAAGCAGGGGGAAAGAAAAAGCAGATATTTAAATTGCTGCGAGAGTTAATTAAAAATGACGTAAGCTTTCCCACTGTCTCCGTCTCCCCTCCCTCCCAGCCTGCATCGGATGCATTGTTTCTAATCTTCCATCCTTTTCTTTTTCACTGGCTTCAGACGAAATGAAGCTGCTTCGTCTGATTTCACAATAGGGCCCAAACATTTCTGGCCATTCAGGAGCTGCCTGTTGCATACACAATGGGGGAGATACTATACTGTGAAAAACAAGAAGTTGGGGCAGATCTTTCGACGGTAAAATGGACCTTAATTTCTCATTGCTGTGTCCTTTACTGTAACTAGATCAAAACAGGAACAATTACACATTTTTCAAATGGAGTTTTTGGAAAGTGCGATACTTGGTGTATGTCATCCTAAAGGCTGAGGGCATGTAGTTATGTACTAGAAACCAACAAGGTTGAGCGGCCAAGAAAATATAAAATATAAAAGAAATATAATTATTTATTGCACAGTGCAATAACGATTTAAAACCATGAAACAAAGGTAAAAACATATAATTGATTTTACATATATTTAGACCAAACATGTTTTGGCCCTCTAGGCCTTCCTCAATAGTCTAATTTGTTATTACACATAAATATAACATGTTGCTGGTTCAGGCCAGGTAGTATAAATATGGGACCTAAAATTAAAAATTGAAATGAACATATTAGTGTAAGACAATTCCAAAATGCTGTCAAAAATATTACTATATAAAGTTTTAAAAATAAATATATAATATAAATATTAAAATATACTATATATAGTTAAAATAAAAGCTTTGTTCTGTGTTAGAAAACAGAAAAACTGAGCTCATATCTTGTGCGCCGAAAACTCCTGAGTACTTAGCAGGTGGTTCCACAAAGGTGAAACTGGCAGTGCAGTCCTAAACAGAGTTAGACCCTCTAAGCCCCTGCTAGTCTGATGATGCTCCCAGGACCTGCCCTAAAGTCTACTCGGCATTTCCGTATCTGTGGGCCCTGCCCCAAAGGGGGTTGAGAAGCCTGCAAAAGCGAATCACAGGTTTTTGCAGTTTTATTGATTTGTGTGTAGGTCACCATACTGGGTAAATTTGAACTTGTGGGTCATCACTAGAGATGGGCACGAACCGAAATACGAACCCAAGTTTGGCACGAACGGGGCCATTTCGTGGTTCGCGAACTGGCGGTTCATCAGATCCCTTTTCTGACAAACCACCACGAACTTTAGGCCGCTTCATTTGGTTCATTTTTCGGTTCTTCACTGCAGACAGCTTGACGCCAATCAATCAGTTTCCTAGGCAATGGGGGTGAGCTTTCTGCAGAACTTCTGCTGATCCAGAAGTGATGTTTTCACAAACCAAACAAATTGATTTGCGAACCGGGGCAAGTTCATGAAAATTCATGGTTCATGGTTCATGAAACGTGACAAACCACAAACTGGTCAATTCGTTTCCGCCCCAATTCGTGCCCATCTCTAGTCAACACCATTTAGCTCACTGATACATTTGCACTGTGATTGTAAGGTATTCTCAGGGCTGAGATCCAGGGGAATATATATTTTGCAGTCAATGTACATCTAAGGAAAACAGTTTCCCTTTTCTTTTCCTGATAAAAATCCACTGGGCTTAACCTAAATGCGTTAGGGAGTGGTTGGAAAAGGAATCCTCCTAAGCCGATGAGCAATCCTCTTTAACGGGACAGATGAATCACTTTGCTAAAGAAGCATGAAAGAAGATGGGATTACACAGAATTGCTGGTTTTTGTGGTTTTCTGTGCTGCCTTTTTCAATGTTTGTTATCTGGGGAATATGGTAGGGGACTTTGGATGTCCCTTTGACATCGGCTGATTCCGCAAACGTTGGATAATGCACTTCCAATCCTCATTTGGAACGGATTTTTTCGTGTGCGGAACAAAAAATCCACCTCAAATGATTGATAAAGTGCATTGAAAGTGCATTATCCAATGTCTGCGGAATCAGCCCTTTTGTCAGAATCTTCCTCCTGTTGAGTCAAGTGGCTCCATGACAGAGCATCTGCTTGGCATGCATAAGGTCCCAGTTTCAGTTCTCAGCATCTTCAGTTAAAAGGATCAGGTGGTAGGTGATGTTAAAAGGTCTTCACCTGAGAGCCTGGGGAGCCACAGCTAGTTAAGGTTGGCATTGATAGACCAGAGGTATACGATAGCTTCAGGTGAGTCAGCTCATTGGTCCATCTACTTCAGCACTCTCTGCAATGTCTTGTTGATGGCTTTTCAGGCAGAAACTTCTTTCCCTAACACTTGTTTCCTGAGATTCTTTAACTGGGGATAAGGACTGAACCAAAGACCTTCTGGTTGTAAAACAGGTGCTCACTGGAACACAGTATCTCCCTCTGCATCTGTGAAAATGTGCAATGGTCAGCATGAATAATAAAAGCCAGTGTGGCACAGTGGCTAGAATGACAAACTACAGTCACTACGCCCAGGTTTGAAACTTTGCTCTGCCATAGAAACTCGCTGGGTAACCTTGGAGCCTGACCTCACAGGGCTGTTGTGAGGTCACCGAGAGATCTCTGTCTTTCGGTGCTACACCTCTGAAGGTGCCAGTCACAGCTGCTGGCAAAACATCAGGAACTACAATGCCAAGACCATGGCGATACGGCCTGGAAAATCCACAACAACCATTAAATGGGATTGTTGTTTTTATGCCCGTTGTTAACTGGGCAGAGCATATCGTACCAGTTAAAGTTTCTGAACAGTTTGCAAGGGTCGCCACACATATTATAGTACTCTGATATGGAAATCAACAAGGAATGTAGGGCAGCAGCTAAGTCTCTATATTCCAGGACTGGCTATAGCTGGTGAATTAGCTGAAGGCACTCCAGGCAGCTATCTGGAAATTCAGAAATAATTCTGGATCTAGAGTAACCAGATCCTTCAAGGAGAGAGTGAACCCCTTCAAAGTAGGCATTTCCACAGCCAGCCCATCTACCCTGTCCAGGCATTAAATAAACAATAAGTAACAATCTGGTTTGTATTCTGTCATTCTGTTTAGAATGTTGGAGAAAGCCTCCTTACACTGGAGGAAGGTTTAAAACTTTGCGAAGCAGAATGTTGGACCCTATCTTCCAAGGATTTGCTTAGTTATGTTAAAATACTATGCATGTAAGTGACTATCTGTGGATGGAAAGGCATGTCCAGTATATAAGAGCAAGATTTGGGTCCAATCAGAAACTCTGGTGACTGAGGCCTGGGGGGAGGCCCTTGCGTGCATGTGCACCCGGGCTGCGGGGTGGTGGGCTGCTGGGCGGGAGGTCTGAGAGGCTGCTGGCCCAGCCAGGCATGGTGGGTGGCTGGGGAGGCGCATGTGCATCCTCCCAGCCCTCCTGCTTTGTTGCTCCGCATGCCGCCCTAGACGCCTGCCGCGCTTGGCCCGTAGCTGCTGCTCCTGGTCAAGGGTGTGTGTTGGCAGCAGCAGCAGCAGCGTGGGAGAACTGCAGTGGGAGAGGCTGCAGTAGCTGCAGGCCAGGTGTGGCAGGCAGCCGGGGTAGCATGCGGGCAGCTTCCCATCCCTCCCAGTCAGCCGCTCACACGCTGCTGCCGCCAGCTCCACAGCACGTGCCCCAGCCCCCAGCCCTGGCATCCCCTCCGGTGCCTCAGCACTGGCGGCAATCACCAGGCTTGCTTCAATGGAGGCACCGGCCCTGGGTCCAATAGCACCTTAAAGACCAACTAGATTTCCATGGTCTTTAAGGTGCTACTAGACCTGAATCTTGCTCTTCTATAATAGACCAACATAGCTATGCACCTGAAACTATGTCAAGTGTATGTGCTTTTACTGAGGTGGGACCAGCCATCCTCCAAAGAACATTATTCCAGCCTATGGAGTCTTCTAAGTTGGAGAAAGCCTCCCTATCTTGGAGGCATAAGCTTCAAACTCTGCTCAGTGGAGGGCTAGGATGGAGGTAGAAATGAATCCACCCTGATGATTACTGACTTTTGTCTTGGAAAATGCATGTCTGAAGGCATCATTTGTATCTATCTCTTGGAATCCCTCCTCCAGCTAATTTTGCGTACCCCCGCCCCCTGATTTTTTTAAGCATGCTATTGCACCTCCACATCTTTCCACCCATTTGCTTTAATGTGCAGATTAACCAGGAACATTCTCCTGTGGTCCGGAGTGGGGCAGTCAGCACTAGTGGGTAGCTCCTCCTCCGTCTCTTGCGCAGGGCCGGACAAACTTGCGATCCTCGGGGGAGGGGCTCCCAGGATGACTCAGTTTTTCCGGCCCTGCTCAGCAGAGCGGACGCGAATTCGGAGCTCTGAAGAGAGCGGCGATCTTCAAAGAACTTTAGAGGCGCTGACTCGCCGGGGAAAGGAAGGACGTGTTCCTCCACCCCCCCGCTCCTGACCGAGCGTTTTCTGAGCCAAGAGGCTTTTGCTCTCTGCGAAGCGGGGGGGGGAACCGGGCCCCGGCCCTAGTTTGGGAGCGCAGAGAGCAGTGCGGCCTCGGAACGCTTCAAAGGAAAGGGAGCGATAAGCAGCCTCTTACTGCATCTTCCTCCCTGGGCATTGCGGCTCCGTTTCTTTGGGGGTGGCTAGAGGGAAAATCTCCCTAATGCACTTCCCTGCAATTTTGATCCGTGCAAACACTGTGAGTTTGGAAAATTATTTGGCCATCCGGGTAATGCATGCTCACGCTTGCTCCCACTTTAGGCAACACGTTTTTGGCGGGAATGATGTCACAGGCCAGCACTTCAGAACAAAAAGCCTCTGAAAGCATGGATGCATCAGAAAGGCCAAGTCACTCCCATTCTAGCCAAGGGAAGAGCTCTGGGAATGGTGAACCCGATCTCACAGGCCCAGAGGCTAAAGCCAATATATTGGCATGGCTGCAGGAAGAAATTAGGAAAGGAATAGATAGTGCAGTTAAAGAGCTTAAGGAGCAGCCTGGCTCCAAGAGGAAAACCCCAAGCACCTCCAATGAAAAGAAGAAGGCTGGGTCCTCCACCCTGTCCAAGCCAAAGAAAAGGAAGCTGGCCAAGTGGATTGAAGTTGACTCCAGTGCCTCTGAGGAGTCTAAGGAAGATCCAGACTCATCCTCGCAGTCCTCAGGAAGTGAGGAGGGGGAATTGTCAGAGGAAGAGGAGATGGAGGCTGATCAGGCGCAGTCCAGGCTTTTTCCGCAGGAAATGTACTCTAAGTTGCTTGCAAAAGTATTAAGAACCCTGGAAATCTCCCAGTCCTCAGCGAGTAAAGCTGAGACGGAATCTGCCTACCCACAAGGTCTGGAGAGAGCCTTGCCCAAGGTGGGTCAGAGGCACACAGGGGTGCCCTTGCCAGCCATCTTCCACGATGTACTGAGAGTGGAATGGGATAACCCGGCCAAGCCTAAAGCCTACCAGTCTGTGTTCCACAAATTCTACTCTCTGGGTCCAGATGACGCCAAGAAGATCAAACTCCCTGCAGTGGATGACCCTGTCTCCAGTCTGGCAACCACTTCAGTCCTACCCATGGACGCGGAGGGCATGCCCAAGGACCCGTCGGACAAGAAAATAGAGCAGGCCCTGCGTAGAGACTTTGAGGCATCCGCGGCGTCTCTCAGGTCTTCCTCAGTGGGATCACTGTTTGCGAGGGCAGCCTACACATGGGCCTCAGACCTGGCTGCCGCAGGCAGAGAGGTGCCCAAAGAGGTCAAGAATGAAGTCAAAAAGATTGCCCTTGCGGCAGCCTTTGCAGCGGACGCCACCCTGGACTCCTTTCAGATGTCCTCCAGAGCCATGGGCTTCAACGTTGCTGCAAGAAGGAACACCTGGCTACGGAACTGGGATGTAGACCCACCAGCCCGCAGTAAGGTGGCGGCAATCCCTTAATCAGGAGGCAAACTCTTTGGAGAAGCACTGGATAAGTATCTTGTAGAAAACTCAGACAAGAAGAGGGTGCTGCCATCAAAGAAAAAGGAGATGAAGTACAAAGGAAGGCACTCCTTTCGTGACTTCAAGAGATCAGCTAGACAGAATTCAGACAGGCCATTTAAGGGTAGATGGCAGTCTAAGACCAGATCCGACAGTAGACCCTTCGCCTACAGAAAGCCAGCCTCCCAGTCCAAGGCTCAGAAGAAGACCAACCAAGCATGACTATTGCAACGCACCTCGTCATATAGGGGGGCGCCTGCAGGAATTTGTGCCCCAATGGATGAAGACAGTTTCGGACGAATGGGTGCTGGAGACAGTATCCAGGGGCTACTCTTTGGAGTTCGACAGAATCCCAAAGACACGTTTTATTCCGATGGCCCGGAACTGCTCCCGGCTGAAACATCTTCAACTCATGAAGGCAATCAAGCACCTGTTACAAATCAGGGCTATAGAGCCAGTGCCCAAACACTCCAGCAAACGGGGAGTGTACTCGATCTTCTTCACTGTACCGAAGAAGAACGGAGAGATCAGGGCCATTCTGGACCTCAAATGGTTAAATCTCCACATCAGGTCCAGGAAATTCAAGATGGAGACGATGAAATCGACCACGGAAGCCATTCAACACGGGGACTTCCTGGCCTCCATCGATCTATCGGAGGCCTACTTACATATCCCTATCCGGCCAGCGCACAGGAAATACCTGCGTTTCGCTTACAACGGACGCCATTATCAATACAGAGCCCTCCCCTTCGGCCTGAAGTCCGCCCCGAGGGTCTTCACCAAGGTCCTGGTCACGCTGGTGGCTTTCCTCAGGATCCAGGGGGTGGCGCTGTCGCCCTATCTGGACGACATTCTCATAAAGGCTCCCTCCCTGCTGGCTGCTCAAACAGCAGTGTCTCGGACAATACAATGCCTGGAGAGCCACGGTTTCATCGTCAACAGGCGGAAGAGCTTGTTGGCACCAGCGCAGAGGATCGTGCACCTGGGCGTGATTGTGGACACAGCACTAGACAGGATCTTTGTGTCACTGGAGAGACAGCAGAAAATCAGGTCACTCATTCAGAACATTCAATTGAGAAGGTTGGTGGAGGTCATGCAGCTGGCCAAATTGCAAGGCATGCTGGTATCCTGCCAGGATACCCTTCAATGGGCCAGGTTCCATACCCGACCCCTACTGAGATTCCTGCGGCCATATCAGCGGGTCATAACACACAGGTGGCACAAACTGGTGGAGATTCCCGAGGCGCTGCACGAGGAACTGAGCTGGTGGATGACACCGAACAGGTTCGTGGAAGGGTCTCCCCTCAGGGAACCAACCCAACTAGCGGTGACGACGGACGCCAGCCTGTCCGGATGGGGAGCCCACATGAAGGACAGGATAACACAAGGGGAATGGCTCCCGGAAGAGCGGGAGGCCAGCATAAACCTGCTAGAGCTCAAGGCCATCCGGAATGGGCTCCTGGAGTTCAAGGACGCACTTCAAGGAAAACACGTCATGGTACACACAGACAACATGACGGCCAAGGCCTACGTAAACAAACAAGGAGGCACAAGATCCAGGCGACTGAGCAAGGAAGCAGAGGAACTCTTTCTCTGGGCGGAAAGGAACTTGAAATCAATAAGGGCCAGTCATATAGCAGGACAGCAAAACGCCCTGGCGGATTGGCTGAGCCGGAACAAAGTGGACCACTCGGAATGGACACTGGACAGACAAACCTTTCGGGAGTTGTGCATGAGGTTTGGCACTCCAGAGGTGGATCTTTTTGCATCTCTGAAGAACAGGCAGGTACCCAAGTTCTTTTCAAGATACAGGGAACCAGAGGCGATGGGGGTGGATGCGTTGAGCCAGGCGTGGCCGCGCAGCCTACTGTACGCGTTTCCCCCAACAAAAATCATACACAGAGTCATACAGAGGATCATAGATCAGGAAGCGGACGTGGTCCTAGTTGCACCATTTTGGCCCAGGAGGCCGTGGTTCCAAGACCTCAAGAGACTGTCTCACTCGACTCCATGGACCCTCCCGTGCAGGGAGGACCTATTGACTCAAGGGGGAATTCGACATCCGAACCCGGACTCCCTGCATCTGACGGCCTGGCGGTTGAGCGTGAACAGCTCAAGGGACTAGGATATCCCGAGAAGGTGGTCGAGACAATGCTTGCCTCGCGGAAAGGCTCGACCAACAGGAGCTATAACAGGACATGGCAGCGATTCTCACAATGGTGTGCGGAGAAAGGGCGGGATCCCATGTCGGCCTCGGTGAAGCAGATCCTTGTATTCCTCCAGGATGGGCTAGACAAAGGGCTCAGTACTAGTACGCTTAAGCGGCAGGTGGCCGCGATCTCTGCTATCAGGGGATCTCAATCGGGAGTGTCGCTTACCTCGCATCCACATATTAAGAGGTTCTTGAGGGGAACGACGCTGCTGAACCCACCTCAAGTGCACCGTTTTCCCACATGGAACCTGAACCTAGTCTTGAAGGCCCTTACTGGAGAGCCGTTTGAACCGATGGCGACCTGTTCCCTCAAAAATCTGACCCTTAAGACAATCTTCCTAGTGGGACTGACCTCGGCTAGGAGGGTTTCAGAATTAGGGGCACTGTCCATAAGTAAGGAGCTGTGCATTTTCCACCAGGATAAAGTAGTACTACGAACAGACCCCACCTTTATCCCTAAGGTCAACACGTCCTTTCACAGAGGGGAAGACATCATCCTGCCCTCCTTCTGTGCTAACCCCAAACACGAGAAGGAAAGGGAATGGCACAAGCTAGACGTTCGTAGGGCATTAAGCTTCTACATAGACAGGACTAGTCAGGTACGGAAGGTGGAGAGCATGTTCGTGTCATTCAGGAATAGTTCCCTGGGGATGAAAGTCTCTCTGCCCACACTAAGTAGATGGATCAGGGAGTGCATTGTACTAGCATACAAATCTAGGAATGTTCCTCCCCCGGCTGGGATCACGGCTCATTCTCTGAGAGGGGCAGCCACTTCAGCGGCGTACAGATCCTTCCCGTCCCTGGAAAGGATATGCAAGGCAGCTACATGGAGGTCAGTTCACACGTTCACGAAACACTATAGGATAGACAGGATGGCCTCCTCCGAGGCGGCCTTTGGCAGGAGGGTGCTACAGCACGTCCTGGATTCCTAGAATACCCGCCCAAGGGTACACTGCTAGGAGTATATCCCACTAGTGCTGACTGCCCCACTCCGGACCACAGGAGAATGGAAGATTTGTATCCACTTACCGTGAATCTTCCTTTCTCGGTGGTCCAGGAGTGGGGCAGTCAGACCCCACCCTTACATAAAGAAAGAAAGAAAGAAAGAAAAGGGGGGGACCTAAGGGGACACACACATGATAGGAAGAAAAGGTAAACTGGAAATATATACGTAGTGCTGAAGGGTTTCAGTTGGGGAACAAGAAACCAGTAAGGTCCATGGGCCGTGGAGAGTCCCCGGAGTTCACCTGTAATTTGCCAGTTGGATTGATTGTTTTGATTGACCGTTGTCGTTAGTTGTAATCCAGAACAGGAATGAGCTGGACTGAGACTTAGAAGGGGTTGATACGGGCTTGGAAAGGAACTGAGTCATCCTGGGAGCCCCTCCCCCGAGGATCGCAAGTTTGTCCGGCCCTGCGCAAGAGACGGAGGAGGAGCTACCCACTAGTGCTGACTGCCCCACTCCTGGACCACCGAGAAAGGAAGATTCACGGTAAGTGGATACAAATCTTCCATTCTTTCCCAATTAATCTTCATTATCTTTATTATACTTACAGATGACTAGTGCCTTTGTCATGCTAACCACCATATTCTCAGGAGGGCTATTGGCGGTAAAGTGAAATAACACTCGGAGCATTAAGGTGACTGAATACAAGGCTAGAGGAAACGCACAAGCCAAGCTGGCCCCGCACCCTTCTGCAACAAGAGCATTCTAGGGTTACTAGCCAGCCAGGCTTTCATTGCTCAGACCAGGAAAAATGTATTCTGTCAGGTAAATTGTATTGTGGTCTGCCAAGCCACTAAATTCCAGACACTTTCAGGCTGTGATGCACTGGGGTTTGACTTAGGTCTGCCCAAAACATTAGTTTGTATCCAGGCTCTACCTTCCACTTGCTAGTTTCTGCCCAATTTGTCAGTGTCTGTTTGGGACCCACCCAGCCCTGGCCACAGTCCTGGTGGACATGAGAAGTATGCACTGAATCACAGGGAGGAATAAATGTCAGGGAAATTTTCCTTTTCTCAAGTCTCTGTCTCTTGCTCCAGGAGTGAGACACTTTGGAGCTCCAGAAAGATGATTTCCTCATCTCCATCTCCATCTCCATCCCACCCCAACTGACTGCACTCAACGACACTCCATGCTTCTGGACCATGGCAGTTGCTCATCAGATGTGGTTCCCCCAATTAATTATTTGCAAAGTCATCCTTTCCTACATACCTAGGAACCTGCATATACATAGAGAAACCCTTGCATTGCCTGTGGGTGGCCTAAAATTCTTCAGTGGTTGGCACAGCCCATCCAATTTACTATTAAATATCAATATATCCAATTTTCTAACCCATCTGTGGATCCAGACACTGGAGCCAGGAACAGACAAGACAGATCTTTTTTTACAAGCCTTAGAAAAGCCCCAGGTTTGAAGGAAAAACTTGAAATCTTGCAGAGGGGGGACTTGTGTGTGTGTTAAACACCCTCTAAATGGAAGCAGTGCCTAAAGCTTTAAGAAAGAAGATCTGTTGTCCTGGAGAAAACTGCAGCTTCAGCAGGTGATCTTTATGGGATAACATCCCTGCCGAGCTATCTCCCCTACTCAAACTCTGCCTTTCCAGGAATTTCCCTACGCAGCATTGAAAACATCAATGCTCAGACAGAAATAAACTCCCAGAAACTCACACTATCAAAGAAGTACAGCATTCTAGAAGATCCTTCTACGCTTGAGGTAACAATGAGCATGAGCGTAGAGTGAGACTAACATTGGTGGTACATCAAAGAACTTTTTGTTGCATTGTGGTTCAGAAACAAAACAAGAACGCTTAGTTCCTTAGCAGTGGAAAAGAGCAAGAGTCCAGTAACACCTATAAGACTAATCTGAAGAAGTGAGCTGTGACTCATGAAGGCTCATCCCCTATCACAAATTGTTAGTCCTACAGGTGCAACTGGACTCTTGCTCTTTTCCACTGCTACAGATGGACTAACATGGATACCCATCTTGATTTAGTTCCTTAGAAATTGGTGGAGGTGTCCACATTTACTGACTTAGCTACTAGATGACAGTGAGGCTCTGGGAAAGGTTTGGACGCACAGCGTGGGAACCTGTGCCCCCCTGGGTGAAACATTGATCTCTTTCTCGTCTTCTTACTGGGTGGGCTGGCCTTGCTCCCAGCAGCAACCCCTCCCTCCAAAAGGTAGCAAAATGTGGTTAGGACAAGGGATTCTCAAAATCTGATGGTCTGGCTCACACTCTGTTCACCACTTGCAACCAGGGAGCCAATTTTTGAACACACCGTTCATCTGTTAGTAGTATGGCACATATACTTCCTGTCAAAATAGGGGGCCCATACTAGTTTTGTTCATTAGCTGCCAGAAAAATTAAAGCAAATGTGGTTCTTAAGAAAGCATTCTGTTGAGATGAATGGTAATTTTTGTGTCCAGATATGAAATTTTAGAGAAAGATATAATTGTAGGAATTTTAATATTTAAGAACTGTAAATATGTTTTTAACTTGTAAAGGCCTATGGCCACATGCAATAAACTTGTCTGTCTGTCTACTAGTTTTGTTCATCAACTTGTCAATGGTTGTTTGGCAGGTTATCTCTTTCCTAAAATTGTAATATTGTGCAATTGGCTTTTGGTGCATGTGTGTTCCCACACAGCCTGATTGAATTCTACTCCCTCCCATCCTTTAATCCAGGGGTGGGGAACGTCCATGCATTTGGTCTGGCCCACAGGGCTGGCGCATCCATTAAGGTGGAGCCAGAAGCCGCCTCGAGCACAGCTCTCTGAGGGAGGTGCTGTGGCCCATGCCGGTCCCCGACGACCCCCCAGTCCGACCCGGCACCAGCACTGCTGGCCATGCAGCGCAGAAGCAACCAGGCTGTGCCTGTTTCTTCATGTGCTTGCGCCCCGGCCGACCCAGTGGCAGCGCCATGGGATGTGCAGCGTGGAAGCAATCAGGCTGTGCCTATTGCTTCATGCGCTTGGTGGGTCAATCAGGCTGTACCTATTGCTTTGTGCTCTTGGTGGGTATTGAACATTGGGAAGGACAGTTTGTAGCCCCTCAAAGTAGCTTCCAACAGACACTCCAGTTTTTGCCACTGTCCCTGCCAATTAGAGAGCTCCTATTCTGGCCCATCCAGCCAGGAGAAGGGCCAGCCCCTCAAAGTAGTTGCCAGCCGATACGCCTGTCTTTGCCACGGTGAAGAGGAAATGACAGGAAAGGGAAGAACCCATGGATCATGCCTTTCTCGGGGTGCAATCTCTCTGAAACTTGGGGGGTCTATAGAGAACAGTGAGGACTATGTCCCCTGCAAATTTGGTGGGTATTGGACATTGGAAAGGTCAGTTTGTAGCCCCTCAAAGTAGCTTCCAGCAGCAGACACTCCAGTTTTTGCCACTGTGGAGATAAAATGACCAAAGAGAATCAGTTCCAGCCATCATATTAGGGGCGAGTTAATTAAATGTTTGACCAAATATAGCAGGCTATTTTTTAAGTTGATAATTTTGTATGGCCTGCGAATGATGTTATAAATATTCCAATTGGCCTTTGGCAGAAAAAAGTTTCCCCACCCCTGCTTTAATCACTCCTGCTCTGCTAAGCAGGCCATAAACAGACAAATCAGCTGCAAAACAGATAAACATCATAAATGAATGCAACACTTAAAACAAATCCTACTGTTCAGTGTTTGTCTAAATAGTCCTCAGCAGGGTTAATGGCTGACAATATTTGTGAATCATCAGTATTTTCATACAGGTGCAGTTTGGCACTACCCTGTGCAAACCTATTCAGCAATCATTCGAGTTGTTCGGCACAAAACTGAACAGACCTAGCGACCAGCTCACTCTGATTGTCACAGTCAAACAAGATACATTTGATTGTCAACACATTCACCGAGAAATTTGCAGCATCCCTTCTTAGGACCAACTGTGGTTACCCTGTAAACCTGGTAATGTGAAGGCACTGTGTAGTGCTATTAATACAACAGTTGTGGCAGTTAGTAAACCTGTGCAAACACCGAGTCATTACTAACCCGGGCGGGGTGGGGGTGGGGACATCTCATCACAACGTTTTCTTGGCAGACTTTTTGTTATGGGGTGGTTTGCCATTGCCTTCCCCAGTCATCTACACTTTACCCCCAGGAAACCGGGTACTCATTTTACCGACCTCGGAAGGATGGAAGGCTGAGTCAGCCTTGAGCCGGCTACCTGAACCTGGCTTCCGCCAGAATCGAACTCAGGTTGTGAGCAGAGCTTGGGCTGCAGTACCGCCGCTTACCACTCTGCACCATGGGGCTCGTATCGTCTTTAGGAAAACCTTGACATTATTTCATAACTCCAGCTCTTTTGACTGTTTAGTCATTCTTCTTTTCTACCCAATCACATCAGGCCTTTACTAGTATCTTTTCCTCTCTCATGGCAATTCATAAGCTGCCAAAGCATTGCATCCGAAGTGGTAGTGGGAAGTCTAAGTCCTTTTCAACTCCTGCATGTCCTACTCTTCCCCCCCTCCCAATGTCCTTTTCTCTAAATAATCATGTAGATACACCCAGAGGTAAAGTACGCCAAACATTTCAGGGTTGGTTGGCTGGCCTGTACTATGCTAAATAAGATTAGGTCAATTGTGCTTTAATTGTTCAGTCTTCTATTCCTATCAGAAAAACATATCCCACTCTTCAAGATGTTGGCCACTTAACAAGTCACCAGGAAATGTACGGTGCAGAGCTTTTTGATGTCTTGGATACCTTGAAATCTTCTAATTTTCATGAGATGTTCCAAGCACTCTAAAGGCACACCCCGTCTATACTGGAAAGCCAGAATGTGACGTCGGCATCACGCACCATTCATTTCTGGTGTTGTGTCAACGGGAATATACTTGGCATAGGACAGTGGCCAGGCACAAAGCCAGAGCACTAAGCCAAATGACACAAATTAAGAGTCTAGTTTACTGCTGTTGTTTATTTGTACTCCATTGATGCCTGCAGACCTCCTGAATCTCTGTCACCCAGTGCTTTATCCGGCATCATTGATATATTGCATCTCGGTTGTATGTCCATTGTTGGAAAGGGTGAAATGTGAACTGTCAAATTCAGGCTCAAGCTTGACAAATAGGCCCCTTCATGGCTGATTCGTGTGTTTACTTTTTCCCGCCAAGAGGGTAATTTCCCATCTTTTTTCTTTCACAGAAATTGGACCGCAGATGAAAATGAGGCAGTAGATCCACTGCATACTGATTTTACTGCCTCACAAATAAATCCGAATTGTATTTTAGTTCTGGTGGGACAGGGGAGCATACACCAGAAAAGGTGTTCAGTCTGTCATTATCCGAGAATTTAACATTTCTATCTTAAAAGTTTTCAACAACGTTATTTATGTATGTAAAATGTTTCTGTTTCACTTTGCTTTTTGAGGTGCTTCATAGTGTAACCCTAAAATAATTATCTGTCCATCCTTCTGTCCAGCAGTCCATTGGTCTGTCTGAACCCAAAGCTAGCAATAGTGAAATTTTCTGTTAAATCCAACACAGTGCAATTCCAAAGCCAGCTCACCAGACTTCCTCTATCACACTTTTATTTATCTGTTGTAATCAAATGAGCCTTGCAAATGTGTCTTAAACTCCAGAGGGAGGAGCAGAGGTACACCTTGTGGGACAGTGCTTTCCATGACACTGGAGTCACCACCAAAGAGGCTCCGGTCTAAATAGAAAGAATGTGGAGTTCAAGGTTTCAAGGATGACTTTATGCTTGAGATTGAATTAAATATAATATTTTGGACTGCTTTTCCATTGCAAAAATTCTCAAGGCAGATGCATCCCAGAATCCTGGGTTACATCCTACCACTGATCAGTTCACAGGAAATGCGACTCTAACTGACAAAAAGCCACACAGGTTGAGAGGCTGCAATGAGGAGAACAATGGGACCAGATTGTACCTTCCACCTCTTCTACAAGAAACCCTTTCAATTTCAACCCCAAACAAAGCTTTTTGAAGCACAAATGTGTAATATTTCTGTTCTTAACCACCAAGTCTTCCTGGAAGAAAACATCGTGTTGTATTGTATTTTTTATTTATTTACTCATTTATAGCTTGCCTTTATCACTGAGACTCAAGCTTTTATATTACAAAATGTAGAAAAGAATTCAATCAGACAGCATCAAGCATCCAACAGACAA
Source organism: Eublepharis macularius (assembly GCF_028583425.1). NCBI lineage: Eukaryota > Metazoa > Chordata > Lepidosauria > Squamata > Eublepharidae > Eublepharis > Eublepharis macularius. The sequence continues at coordinate 125,058,275 of NC_072796.1, read as the reverse complement.
TGCCATAGGACTAGGATTACAGAACTGAAAAATGATAGAAGCATGGGGGCCTTTCTGATAATTTCAGGCATTCTATAATGTAGGAGCCACCACAGAGGATGCAGATGAATAGGCAGTTGCCACCCTTCCCCATTTGCAGGGTGGCACCTTCATAAAGTTGCGCTCAGATGAACGAAGCTGTATTTCGAGCTCTTCTTGATGAGAAAACGTATGTCATCTGAACATGTCATGTAAATTCTTCTTTGAGTGGAAATTAATTTTAAAAGGGCATTTTCATTCAAACTCTCAAAGGCTGATTCCGCACATGTTGGATAATGCACTTCCAATCCTCTTTAGAGATCATTTGGATCTGAATTTTTCGAGTGTGAAATGAAAAATCCACTTCCAAACGATAGCTAATATGCATTGAAAGTGCATTATCCAACGTGTGCGGAATCTCTTAAAGCTTCAAACAGGTAAAGGTTTACATGTGCAATGTATGCCTGATTTTGGTCTAGTCCACAATGCACCCAAGCGTGGTAACCATAAACTGCTTGTCAGTCCCTGGCAGTTAGACCCCCAAGTTCTCCACAGTTAACACACAGGTGTTCCAGTTGAAGTAACTTTATTAGAAATCCATTCAGTACAAGGTGCTCAGACAGTGAAATTGGCAGAAGTGATGTAGATAGGGTCAGTGTTAGTTATAGGGAATATTCCCGCCTTTGGGGAAAAGGACTGTTAGCCGGGGGCGGGGGGGCGGGTTGGGGTGAGACAATGTGAGAAATTGTTTTAGACTAGACAGTGAGAAAGATGAACTTATCTTTAGTTCTGAAGAAGGCTACATCCCGAGCCAGTTTCAACTGGCTTTCAAGGACACTGGCTCAGTGGAGCGAGAAAGAGAAAGTAAACACTTGCAAGATAACCTACTGGCATTACAGCAATAAAGAACTTCCCCAACTCTCAGAGACCAGAGTCAGATATAATACACATTCATGGCAGATATGCAGGAGACATATATGACACTGCTATTTTAAAGTGACACCTGGCTTCCACAAAACTGAATGTAAACCAAGTAGCTCATCCCCTTTTTCACAATAGTATAGTAGAAGCAGATTCTACAGCCGCAAAATATTTAAGTCTATGATGTTGATCCAGCAAAGATATCTATTATTAAAATTGATAAAACGAGTTTGCTGTGACAAACTCACCTTTTTGCTTCAGAGAGACTTTGTTCTTGAGACTAACATTGGCAGAACTGTGCCGCTGTCCATTATATTGTGTCTGTTTTGGAAGTAAGAACTATGTATGGACCTTGACCTCTTCTACTAACTCCGTTCAAAGATGGCATTCTTTGTCTGTAAATGCAGTCAAGTCACAGCTGACTTATGGTGACCCCAGAGAGTTTCCAAGGCAAGAGACAGAGGCGGTTTGCCATTGTCTACTTTGCATAGCAACCCTGGACTTCCTTGGTGGTTTCCCATCCAAAGATTAACCATGAGATTTGATGTGATCAGGATAGCCTTGGCTATTTAGGCCAGAGCAACAGACTCCTACTAAGGAGAAAATCTTTAATTGGTTGCTGTTTAAATATATAAATTTAGGAAATGCCACCCCTTACACTCTGATGTATGTATTTTCTGCAAAGGAACACAGTGTTCATGTAACCCGTACAGCTGATCGACACCCACAGGCCAATAATATCATTTTAAAATTGTGAAGTTAGCTTGTGCTAAGAATAATACTATACCACAGTATTTCAAGTGAAGATATTTTAAGACATATTGAAATTAAGAGAGCTTGAACCCCCACCCCCACATCAGAGATGGCAAATAAAATTAGGTGGTTTGCATGTTTAGCGGGTACAGTTGAACTTCAGATTATTTATAGAACCTTCAGGAAAGAAACCATCATGTTGAACAGTAACACAATTCAAAATCTGCATCCTGACTGAGTCTATGTGTATACAGAGAGACAATTTGGATATTTATTCAAACTTTACTTCTTGCTTATGGGTATATCATTATATATGTGACTCTTGTGTGCATTTCAAGACTTTGCTTGTGCAGAAAGTTTGCAAAAATATGCAAATATCATTGTTGGCAAATATTCTTGGTGAGTCTTTTTTTTTGAGAAATAACATGTATAAAGCACGCCCCCCCCCAAGCAGATACTGATCTAGGGGCGAAAAATCTGCCTTCCTCTGCCTTCCTTCTCCTTGACCTCAGCTTTATCAGATGCAAAGAAGAACAAGGATCCTGTTCCCTTGACTAGTTCTGTAGAGAGGAATACATTTCAACAGCTTCCGCTCTCCTTATCCCAGCTGTGATCCAAACCTCTGTGATGATGGATCTTCTGAGAATGACCCTAAGTGTCAGAACGTCCCTGCCAGATCAGATGAAGGGTTCAGCTAGTCTAGTGGCTAATGAAAAGATTTCGGCATCTTTTTTTTTAAACTGACTTGAACTTCTCAAGATTTAAAATAACTGAATAAATAAATAGCAGTGAACTTAATTCGGATTACTGGGGAAACCCCCACTGCTTTCTTTTCTCCATTACAAGAGCCAGAATCATTGTACAGACATCTGAAGAACCTGGACATGGAACTGGAAGTAGAACTCTCTGTAGATCTCAGGGTGGCAGTGGTGATCTACATGTCTATCCACGTGAGAGAGGTACCTTAGGTCTTCCTAAAGCGAAGTCTGAATCACTTGCTGACCGCTGAAAGCTATTCTAGGTCTCTGCTGGAGATAGCAAAAGGTAATTCAGGACCTTGAAGCCCCCTCCTTCTCTCCCTGCTGCCTCTTCCCTTTTCTCCAAATTTAATTTTCTAAGTTCTTTAATGGCATCATAGTGCATAGCTTCATGACACCGCACGGGGTGGGTTCTGCCTCTCATCAGAATCTTTTAGAAGAGGTAGTAGTATTAGTAGTAAGAATAATGATGACGACAACAACAACAACTGCGCTTATATACTGCTCCTCTGGACAGATTAGTGCCTCACCCAGAGCAGTGAACAAGTTAGTGTTATTATTATCCCCACAATACAGCTGGGGAGCTGGGGCTGAGATGAGGTGCTGACTCAAGGCCACCTGCTGAGCTCAAGGCAGTTGAGGGATTCAAACTAGTAGAATGCTGATTCGCAGCCAAATTACTTAACCATTGTGCTACATAGCTAGTGGCTAGAGATGGGCACGAACCGAAATACAAACCAAAATTAAGCACGAACCAGGCCGGTTCATAGTTTGTGAACCATGGTTCGTCAGATCCTATTTCTGATGAACCGCCATGAACTTTAGGCTGGTTCATTTTTTTGATTCGTCACTGCAGACAGCCTGGTGCCAATCAATCAGTTACCTAGGCAACAGGGGATGGACTTCCTGCAGACCTTCTGCTGACCCAGAAGTGACCTTCTGATGGTTTTCTGACCCTGATGTGATGTTTTCATGAACCAAACGAATCGGTTCACGAACCAGGGGCAGGTTCGTGAAAGTTCATGGTGAGTGGTTTGTGAAATTTGACAAACCATGAACCACATGGTTCGGGTTTTTTCCGGTTCGTGCCCATCTCTACTAGTGGCTCAAAAACTAGGCTTCAAAACAGTGCAATCAAGCCTTTACCTTTTAAAGCCCTTCTGATGAACTTAGAGCCCTAGCGTCTTGGCAAAGTTTTGGAGATTTGGGATGGTGCTGAGGGTGGAGTTGGGGTTTGGGGAGGGAACTCAGCAGGGACGGGAAGCCATAGAGTCTGCCTGCTTAAGCTGCCATTTCCTCCTGTGAAATTGATCTGTGTAGTCTGGAGAACAGTTGTAATTCCTGGAGAAATCCAAGCCCCACCTGGAGGTTGGTTACCTGGAGGTTGGTTACCTGAGTCCAGACACCTCCAAAGCCCAGGCCTGATTCACAAAAGAATTAATTCTGTACCTTGAAGCCCCTTCCAACTCTCCCTGCTGCCATTTCCTTTTCCTCTCAATTTAATTTTTCAATGGGGCCCGTTGATGGTGTAGAGTAGATTTGGTAGAAGGGGACCTTAACAGAGGCCCACACATGCTCCTCATTGCCATGGGATGATTTCACTTCCAGTACAAAGCCATCACTTCTGAGTCAAGCTGCAAATGACATCATTGCATGGTGATGAGAAGCATGTACCCCCCCATTTCCTCAGCCTGCCATCTCCTGTTGATCAACTGGAGATGAGTGGGCAGAGTCATACATTGCCGGAGATTGCCCATCATATATGGGCACCTGGCAGGGCTACAAATGGAGCATAAGCGCTCATAAGAGCACTTGCCTTAAGGAATTTGCTCAGACCAAGCAATAGCAAACTGGCTGCTTTTCTTCCCATTTCATTTCCCCTGCTCCTTGCTGCCTGATTCTGCTCGCTCAAGGTTGGTTCTCCCCAAACCTTTCTTTTGGCCCAGCCAGAGCAGAACAGCAGAACCTCTCTCCATTCAGGGCTCCTGACACTACCTAGGGAAATGCCAGAAGATTTGGGGGGGGGGGACAGTTCCTGGAGAGGGCAGAGTTTGGGAAGGATGTGATGTCAATTCTGGGTGATGCTGTAGTCTGCCTTCCCTAACCTTACCATAGGTTAGGGGAGGCAGGAAATCCCTGGAACATCACTAAAAGCAAAAACACGATGTCATCAAGAAAGAAGTATTTGAGCTCCTTCCCAGTCCATTATCTTTTTTTAATGCACAGGGCTGTTTTGAGCATTCATACCTGAGATCCCTCTATTTGCAATCTGGAGAGCTACATTCCGCCATCAGAGATCCTGCATGAACCTCTTCTTACTTGTTTCAGCTCAAACACAATATATCATTAGCTAGATAAACCGCATGTTTTTGGCCATTTCCCCCTGTGCACAAGAGTTGGAAAAAGTCTGCCGGAAAACCTTAAAGAGTTCCCATGATTGTTGTTTCAAAGTTTCCAACTTGGCCTTTAAGGAAAGGCGTTATCTCAAGTTACCAGTTGGCTCCGGACTGAACAGACCCTTGTGACGACCCCTGTTAGTCTGCCCACTTGGAGATTTGGTGTGATTCTTAGCCTCTGTATCAACTCATCCTCTGTCTGTAGCCTTGCTTGCACCCGTTTAGAGATATGAGCAACATGTTTCCTCTCGTTATACCTTCCGCTGACTCCTGCAACACTACCGGCCACCTTATCTCCTGGGCTCATAATGGTTTATTTTTTCCCAAACAGAAATGCTTTGTGTTAAAAGATGTGGGGGCTGGGTGGGTTATAGAAAGAAACAATCTCAAAATAGCAAATGCTAACTAGGTTGTGTTGATTTTAGTGACAGAATGCAATCAAATAAAGCCAAACCATTACTATCAGTGATTTTTTCTTTTAAAAAAGAGGTGTCAGTACTCATGATATTCTCACCTGTCAGCCCAAGTCTTGAATACTCGGGTGCTGGTAATCCATAAAGAGTTGCCGGTACTCCATACAAGTGCATAGCTCCTGAAAAAAATTATCATCATCATCTCCAATCCAAATCCTGTACTCTAAACCCTGCACCACCCGACTTTCAATGGGTGCCGACTAGACATGGGCACAGACCAACACCCCCCCCCCCCAAACCATGAGATTCGTGGTCCGTGGATTTTAACGAACCCTTGCAAGTCCCTTAAAGGGGCAGTTTAAAAGGCCAGTTTAAACTGCCCCTGTAAATACGACCCAACAAACCAGTATAAAGTTCGTGGAAGTTCCGGAAAAGGAGCTTCCACGAACCCTGGTTCGGGAACCCTGGTTTGGGAACCCCAAACCAGGAGCTTCCACGAACCCTCGTTCAGGAACCCCGAACCAGCCTGTTTCGTGGGTTTTTTGGGGTCGTATTTCAGTTTGTGCCCATCTCTAGTGCTGACCAGAGACAGGGTTTTCTTTGTGGCAGCACTTCAGCTACAGAATGCTGTCTCCAGAGTAGTCTGCCTGTTGCCTAGCCTGTTATGCTTCAGATGAAGGCCTTTTAGTGGTGGCAAGGAGAACCAGGTGTACTGTCTTGAGGGTGGGATAAAAATAATGGAACATTCCAGAATGTGGAGGTGCAAAGAGAGATGCTTGGGTTGGATTCAGTGAGCTTTTTAGCCAGTGAAAAAGGAATGAGGGGGCCCTACTTTGACGACCAAAAATGCTACACTTGGGTCAGGGAACATGCATGGGATGGAGGCTTTGCTGAGGAGAAGAATTGGGGAGGACTGAGTGAGAAAGCTGGTTGGATCCAGCCCTATAGGCCTCCTTCTGAAAAAGGGTCATGAAATACAAGATAGTAAAGAGTCCAGTAGCACTTTTAAGACTAACCAACTTTATTGTAGCATAAGCTTTCAAGAACCACTGTTCTCTTCATCAGATGCATGAAAACTGTGGTTCTCATGTTGAGAACTGTGGTTCTCGAAAGCTTATGCTACAATAAAGTTGGTTAGTCTTAAAGGTGCTACTGGACTCTATACTATTTTGTGACTACAGATTAACATGGCTAACTCCTCTGGATCTATGAAATACAAGGACCTCTTAAGATGCAACAGTGTTGCACATTAAGGGGTCTTAATTACTGGTGCTTTGTGGTAGCTGTATCTTGAGGAAAACTATTTGCAGGGAGCATACTCATTGGTTTGGGGTTATTATGTTGACTTTGCATTGATTTAGACTTTTTTTGCTAGGGTAACTATGTTAACGTATCCATAGTGTTTATTGTACATTGCATGAGGTGTTATATTGGCATTTTTCTGAGGAAGGCTTGATGGAGAAGCGTCTCTGTGCTAAAGAGAGTAAAGAGAAAGAACACTAAATGGATTGGAGAAAGTCAATTTGAATTTACGTCTCCTACTACTATATGAATTTACCCACCATTTCAGCATAGGATGCTTTCAGGTGATTGACTTTCAGAGGAAAGGCTGGTGCAGCTGACCAAAGACAGGGTCTTTGTGGTGGCACTTCAGCTATACAATGCTATCTCCAATTGGCCTGTTAATCTTTAGATTATGGCCTTTTACTGATTCAAGCACTTTTCTCAGTATCATGCCTTTTTGTGTGTGCCCCCGTTTTTTGCTATGGGTTTTATACTATTTTATACTATTTTTGTTTTATTGTTTCATTGCTGTATTTATCACTGCTTTTACCTGCTGTTTTTGGAATTCGTACGTTGTTTTTAGTTCTTGATATTTTGATAGTGGTTTAACCATGGCTTATGTGGAGAGGTAGGAAACAAATATACTAAACGACCCCTGAACTTACAAGACTATTCCAAGACTAGCTGGGCATGCTTCCACTGAGCTGTTGGGTGACGTCATAGTGCCCGGCAGCAAGCATGCTGCTGTGCTTCCTGATGGGCGGTATATAAATCGAATGTTATAATGTTATTAACAGTAACTGTATGGCAGGTAACTTGGCTTGGAAGAAAAGATATAAGAATACCTAACTAAAGGCTGTTTTTTGTTCACTAGGCCCAGGATTATCTTGGCCTGGTTCTGACGAGTTTCTTGGTAGGCCTTGCACTCCTGCAGGCTTCTAGCAGGTGAAGTGAAAATGTGTCCTTCCTACTCTCCTGATTGCACTGCGGCCTACTCAGTTAGCCTTTTAAAGAGACAGTACACAACACTTGAGTTAGAGAGATCCTCCGGGAACGCTTCTCAATCTGCTTATGAACGCTTCTGGGCAAAGCTTCTTTACTGATTTGAGTCAGCTTACTCAAGAACCAATGTCTGCCTTGGTTAGAGTTCTCAGATCCTTATACATAACCTCCCAGAGGGAGGATGGGGGCCTTGGCACTCACCATGTGGGTATACTAACATGATGATGTCACTTCCGGGATGTCATCACTCAGACAACATTTTCCTGCGCTTTGCATGGGGTCAATTCAGCTCGTTTGGGGGAAAAATTGGCCCTAGCAAAGCATGGGAGCCCTTCCATGGGAAGCGGAATGATGACCCTTTGGGAAGTGATGTCATTGTGCCCCGCCAGGATCATGCCCGGTCTGTGCTTGCCTGGGTTGCCTGCCAGTGATTGCCAGCAATTGGCAGGCAACAGGGCAAATCCCTGGAATATTGCCCGCCACCAGCAGGCAACTGGGAACCCTCGCCTTGGCTCACTGTCCCATTCTCAACTGAACAGAAACTGTAGATGAAAATATCCTGTCTTAACAGTAGCACAGCTCTCCCTACACTTTGATTCCCGGTCTTGCTTTTTCCGGTTGTGAAAGTATTTGGGTTATATCTTTTGGCATCATCCATCAAAGAAATGGCCAGACAGATGAGATAAAAAATAAAAGAGTATTTTTGGGTAACTCAAGAAGCCATAATTCATGTCGACGCAGGGTTTTAGAGATTTCAACAAGATTTTTTTTTTACCATTTCTTAACCTTTCATTTTATTTATGACATCAAAAATAGTTTTAGCCAACTGATTTGGAACATCCTTAAGTACAACAGCTAATAAAAAGCCTTGCCCACTAGGCAAAAGATTTGAAATCGCTGCAACACATTACGAAAACAAGTAACAGGGGTGAAATGACAGGCTTACACCAAGCCTGCCACGTGTGCAATATCTATGCATGGAGGAGCTCCGTATAGCATAATGGAGCTTTGTTTTCACATAACCTGCTCAGCATGCTCTGGTGGGTAGGTAACTCAGGCAAATCACAAGGTTGCTATTGGGAATGATGGGCCCACTGCATACTTTCCAAATCCCCAGCCAGCTCCCTCTGCTCTGTGACGGAACACAGTCTTCGAGGAAGAAAGATGGGGCTGAGGTATTCGAGATAGAGATTAGCCCTCCCATTCCCTGTAATAGCCTGGCACATTGGGCACAGGTATGATCATTTGCACAGGTTGAGAAAGAGAGCCACTTTGGGGTAGTGGTTAAGAACAGCGGAACTCTAATTTGGAGAACTGGGTTTGATTCCTCACTCTTCCGCTTGAAGCCAGCTGAGTGACCTTGTGTCAGTCACACCCAGAGCTTTTTTTCTGGGAAAAGAGGTGGTGGAACTCAGTGGGTTGCCCTCGGAGAAAATGGTCACATGGCTGGTGGCCCCGCCCCTGATCTCCAGACAGAGGGGAGTTTAGATTGCCCTCTGCACCGCCAAGAGAGAAGATAGTCAGAGGTGCCATTTGAAGATGGCAAGAGGGAGCAGTTTAATATTTTGAAAGGTCACTGAACATAAACTCAGAAAGTTGACATTGTAGAACTCAGACTCAATATAGTGAAAAAGTGGCTGACTTACAAAAGAAAGTGATTCTCTTTCATTAGGTGTTGGTTTACTCTATTAACCACAAACGAGAATTACTAAGGGGAGGATCATAACCAATCCTCCCTGACCAGAATAGCCCAGGTGACCTTGATCCTGGCAGATCTCAGAAGCTAAGTAGGGTCAGCCTTGGTTAGAAATTGGATGGGAGACCTCCAAGGAAGACGAGGATTGCAGAGGGAGGCAATGGCAAACCACCTCTCTTAGTCTCTTGCCATGAAAAACCTGGCCATAAGTCACTCTCCACCATGCCATAACCAATTCAATTGGATCTTGCATATTCATTTGTTTGGTTCTTGTATCAAGTTGTAATTTGCAAAGTAACATTGCACGTTTACTGCTGTCTTTTGCAAGGGTTGGCCTTTTGGCCTCATTTTGGGAAAAACAATCCCTTTCTCTGTACTTAGGATATATATACATACCTGCATTTATTTCATATATACCTATATTCCTCCCCAATGGGGACCCAAAACAGCTCACATCATTTTATCCTTGCAACAATGCTGTGAGGTAGGTTAGGCTGAGAGGGTGTGACAGACCCAAGGTCAGTCAGCAAGTTCCATGGCAGAGTGAGATCTGAACCTGGGGTGACATTCCAACCACTATATCACACAGGCTGTTAATTGGCGGAACAGGACTCTTTGTGGTGTAATCCAAGAAAGTTATGAATTTTGGTGGGGTGGGTGTGAATCAGGGCTTTTTTTCAGCAGGAACACAGTGGAACAAAGAGCGGGACCACAAGTGACGCCTGACACAGGTTGGACACTTGCCAGCTTCCCTCAAGTTTTGATGGGAAATGTAGGCAGCTTGGCGGAATGTTGGACAAGTGACAGTTGAAAAGTCCATTGGACAGCAGTCAGAGAGTCAAGCTGAAAGACCAGGATGCCTACATTTCCCATCAAAACTTGAGGGAAGCTGACTAGTGTCCAACTTGTGTCAGGCGTCACTTGTGGTCCCGCTCAAAGTTCCGGCACCTCTTGTGTCCAGTGGCCCCGCCCCCTGATCTCCAGACAGAGCTCAGTTCCCCTGGAGGAAATGCCCGTTTTGTAAGGGGGCCCGTGTGTTTCTCCCTTATCTCCCTCTTGAAAGTTCCACCACCTCTTTTCCGGATGAAACTGAAAGAACAACTTCAGCTAATTTCTGTAAGGATCTGCACCTTCAGACCATTTGGCCATCATTCCAGAATCCTGTTTCCTAGTTTTTAGTTACAATCATGTCTACCTAGAAAGCTAAGGAAACACAAGCCTGCACAAAAAGATAAAAAGCTTTTTACTTCCTGGAGCTGAGAGTCTAGCAATGGAAGGATGTGATAATTTTCCTTTGCCCCATATAACCACATGCTATCAATTTGATGATGAATATTATCCTGTAGTACTTGAGAAAATGCTGAGCTAAATATGGAAGATTTATTTTTTTCTTTCAAATTATTAACAAAAACATTAAATTAAGATAGAAAAAAATACATCATCAATATTTACATCTAATTAGAAACTTTTAGTAAAATACTGAAATATATTACCGTCCTACATGACTTAAAACATGTTTGAATGAAATTAGTTACACATAACGTATTTGAGAAGAATAAAAATTACTGAATCCACATTAACAAATTTTCAAGCATCGTCAAAGGCTTTGCTTTCACTATATATGCATTTGTGTATGTCTCAGATCAAGATGGGTAGACGCCACGTTTGTCTGTAGTAGTAGAAAAGAGCAAGAGTCCAGTAGCACCTATAAGACTAACAAAATTTGTGGCAAGGTATGAGCTTTTGTGAGTCACACAGCTCACTTCTTCAGATACTGTATGTCTCAGTTTGCATACGATTTCCAATACGTTTAGCAGGAAAGTACTTTACGAAAATTGCAGAGGGAGGAGAAAGTGCATGGAGTTTAGTGGAAGAGACAGATTTGGAGAATAGATAAAAATGGCTTTGTTATTTAGTAAACTGGGATCACTAGGCGTTAAACATAAAATATGATGTATTTCTAAACCAGGCCTAAATTGTGTTTTATCTGTGATTAGAGAAAGGGGCCACCTATCGTTTATCCTGTATTTCCTCCGAGTAGCAGTGTAACAAGTCTCCCCGATGTATTCTCACAGCAACCCTGTGCAGTAGTTTATGCGGAGAATTACTGCCCAAAGGTCGCCTAGACAGCTTCACAACAAAGTGCATATCTGAAGCGTTGTAGCTAATGAACCTTGATTCTTGGAAGTCCGTGATCCGTGTTCCCAAGGATAGATGGCAGCAGTGTGGAACTGCGATTCAGCGTGAGACTATGGCACAGAGAAAGGGGAGTTAGTCCTTTCTCCCACTGTACTGTTGCCCTTAACTGAAATAGCCCTGTGGAGCTTTTATTTGCTCCATTGTCTTCAGGGCTCGTTCAAGGTATTTTGTTACCACTGCCTACCTGGGAATGCTGCAGGAATTTGCCTTGGATCAGATCAGCGGTGATCCAGGCCCAGGTGGTAATTTCAGTCATCTCTATGGCACTGAAGGCTGTGATGCTTTTGTGCTCTTGGGTGGCTGGAGAACTAGCCCTGGTTGCTTTAGGCCAACCGAAGTTTTTCAGAACTAGCCCTGGTTGCTTTAGGCCAACCCAGGTTTTTCAGCCAGTCGCAGCTCCTTCCTCCTCCATCTGCAATAGGGAGAAAATAAGACTAGCCTACCATATGGGAGCCCTGACTTTGATGGCTCAGACTCACCTAATTTCATCTGATTTCAGGAGCTAAACAGGGTTGGCCTTGAATGGGAGACTGCCATGGGAGTCCAGAGGGGGAAGCCATCAAGAAGATCCAAGGTCACTTACACAGGCCAAAAGTGGTGTTTCTTTTGAACTACCTAGGATGTTTATTACAGCTCCTCCTTAGGTTACCTCAAGAGAGCTCTGGTCACAACCAACACTCCTCCCTTCCCCAGAGTTACAGGTGTTCTCTACTTTACCCAGGCTTTTTTTTTAATTCAAGAACACCTTTCCTTTGAGGTTTCAGTCCCACTGCCGTGCTAACACCACCGGTGGCATTTTGCCACCTTTTGTGACCTGTATATTGTAATGGCTATAACGGCACATCGCTATAATGCTTCAAAATGGCCTGTCTCATGCTGCCTCCCTGCTTTCCTTAGAAGGTCAGAATGATTTTTGCTGCCACCAAACGGTTTCTCCTTAGATCTCTTCAGTTTGCCTTGTATTGTAGAAAGGCTTAGTTATAGTTACGGCAAACCAGCTCTGTTCATCTCCTGCCTTAAAAACCCTATGGAATAACTGTAAGTTGGTTGCGACTTGACAACAGTTTGCAAACGTGCACACACACACCCATATAGGGCTGTTGTAAGAATCAGTACTGCGATCTTAAGCCCACTACAGAGTAAATCTTGTAGACTTCTGCGAGATTTAATTTAAAAAAAAACATACTTTGAACACAGTGCCATCGAAATGCTTCTAAAACATACTGTATGCCTGAAGGCAGAGACTGGGATATTTTGGCTCCTAAGCCCGTTTAGCAATAAGCCAACATGTTTCATCTTTACTATGCCCAGAATAATATCTGGGAGTAAAAATGTGCTCCAGCCAAGTATGTAGCAAAGGCAAGTAAGAGGAATCCTTGGCTGTAGTTCAGCAAAAAAAAAAAAGGGGGGGGGGAGACAGAGCCTTGAATGCAGCAATTTAAATTCATTGGCTTCACTGTTCACATAAGCCGGCTGTGGTGTCTCCAAATGTTTTGCCTTGTGCTAAGTTGATAGCTTATATAATGTAATAACTTTCCGCCACATTTTGATTTAATTGGCAAAGTAAAAATCTTTCCCTTTGTCCGTTTAAAAGAAAGCCAGTTAGGATGCCAAGTCTAGTGACGTCCGCCACTGGGAGAATGACTGGGGGATTGTGTCTTTGCTGATTCTCCTGGACCTATCATCAATGGGATCCTTCTGGAGAGGCTGGCTGGCTGGGAAGGCACGCGCTTCGGTGGTTCTAGTCTACTCTACTCTTACCGAATCCAGAAGGTGGTGCAGGGTGACTTCTGATCAGCCCCCTGGCATTTATGCTTTGAGATACTGCAGAGGTTCATCGTGTCCCCCAACATCTACATGAAACTGCCTGTAGAGGTCATCCAGGGATCTGGAGTGAGGTACCACCAATATGCAATATGCAGATCTATTTCTTGTTTAACACGAGGCCAGGTGGGTCGGTGAAAATCCTGACCAGGTGCCTGGAGAAGGTAACGGGATAGATGAGAGCCAATAAATTGAAGATCAGTCCAGACAATAGGTGCTGTTAGTCATTGGAGAAACTGCTTGGGACTGTGGACCTGTCTGGAAGGAGTTGCACTCTCTCTTAAGGTATAGGTTTATTGCTTGGGGGTGCTATTGGATCCTGGCCTATAATTTAGGGTTGAGATCTCCTCTGTGGCACATAGCACTTTTGATCAGCTTCAGCTAGTTCACTAGCGACAACTGTTCCTCAAAAGGTGTGATCTGGCCACAGGGATCCATATTCTGTTCACATCCAAATTAGAAAACTGTAATGTGTTCTACATGGGTTTGCCTTTGAAAACAGTGTGGAAGCTCCAGTTGTTCTAAAATGTGGTGGCCAAGCTATTGGCAGGGGTTGCTTACAGGCACAGTATCACCCCTGCGCTAAAATGTCTGCACTGGTTACCCATCTGGCCAAAACACATCTTTTAACCCAAACTTAATTAGGGGTTTTATCTCACCAGCTTTTTAATGGTTTGCTTCTCTGTTATGGATAATTTGTTCATTCATCCATCACTCTGTTCTTTTGTACACCACCTTTCTCCTCAATGAGGACCCAAGGTGGTTGACATTGTTCTCTTCACCTCCATTTGATCCACACATCAACCCTGTGAAGTAGGTTAAGCTGAGACTGTGCAATTGGCTCAAGGTCACCCAGCAAACATCCATGGAAAAGTGGGGATTTGAACCTGGATCTCCCAGATCTTAGTCTGACACTTTTAACTTCTTTACTATGGCTTTTTATTATGCTGTTTATGACCAATAGATGATTTTGAATGGCTTGTTTATACTGTATAATGTTAGTCCTAGAACTGATTATGTTTTGCTTCAGTATCTCTACTAAGTCTTGGATCCTTGCTAATGCTATGTCTTTAAACTTGTATATGTTTACCTTATGGTATTATAATGAAATGTACTTACTTGATACTGATTGTATTAACCTCATACTGTGTAATCTGCCTTGAGTCTCAGCGAGAAAGGCGGACTATAAATAACGTAAATAAATAAATAAATAAAAAATTATGATGACAATGGTTTTAATTGTAAGTTGAGTTGAACAGGACTCTTGTAAAGGGAGCATAGAAACTTTCTAAACAAACAAACAACAAATGAATGCACAAATGAACGAACGAACAAACAAACAAATAAACAAACAAAGTCAGTTTCCATAAGCAGAATTCTGGAAATGATTTTTGCACAGGACTGAATGTTTCAGATTTCTGAAATATGAATATTTTAGATTTCCTATGAAGAAGGGCTGGCATGTTTGAAAGTGGTCTCAGATCCAAATTGTCCAGGTTTTATACTGTGTGGAATCAATTATTCCCTGGGAAATTTTGTTGGTCTTTAAAGTTCTACTGAACTTGAATTTGGTTCTGGAGCTATGTAAGTTTATATTCCAGGCAGGGATAAAAGCAGGCACCCATACCCATCCACTCCCCAGGTCAAATGTTCTTCACATAGGAAAGTGATATCTTAGGGGATGGCTTAGCCCAGACATCAGGCAGAACTGTGGTTTAACTAAACCAACTTCAGTTAATGTGATCATCCAAACACAGGCTGCTACACTAATTATAGTTGGGGACCATCAAACAAGGTCCTGAAATCGTGGTTTGAAGTTGGTTTAATGACCACAACTATGAGTTTGTGTGATATATAGGCAGGATGTCTTTTAATCCTGGCTTGTTCACTGGCCCACCCTCACTGCAATGCAGTCTGGGATACTAGCTGGATATCTGTAGGACGGATGGGGGAGCCAAGGCAATGAAACCAGCATTTGCTGAGACAATACTGAATCTTGGTGTCTCTAATTAAACACAGTTTCAATAAACCACAATTTTTGTATTATGTCTAAACTACACCAGTGTTAGAACCCTTCTCCTTGCTGCGCCAAATTTCCATAGGAAAGTTGGTGATGCAAAGAAATCTGACTGCTTTTCCTGAAGACGTGGATGGGTTTTTAAGAGTTTTAATAGGCCAGCATTTTTATAAGCGACAAATGTTTTTGCTTTGGGATGGTGGCTGGTTTAGAGCATGCACGTTCTGCCTAGAGTTGGTGGGGTCAATATTCCCACAAATGGTTGTCATCTGGCTATTAACTGTGGAGCCAGCATGGAAGAAGACCTGATAAGGAGTGTGGCAGGTTCGAGTGTTCGACATCAATGCTTCTTAATGCATTCCAGATCACTTGAACAGCACAACCCGTTTAATGAATCCTGTTTTATTGCAAGCAACGTTGCTTGAGGTTCTGCCAGCGGGGAGATTCTTTGGACCGTGTCTTGATGACCCTAGACGTGCTCTCATCCATGCTGGCTGTTCGGCAATGAGGTGTGAATATACATTGGAAGGAACAGGGAGGAGGTGTTTAAGACTTGTATGTTTTGTCAGTTCATAACTTGGCTTCTGGGCAAGCCCAATGAGCAACAGTTCCTTTTAGCGATAGTTTGTACGAGCACTGAGACTTCTAGTCAACGTCCTCTGGGATAGCCCGTTGTGTCTAAATGGCACCATAAAGTATCATTTGATTCATTTTACCCCCAAAAGTCCTTATAGCTGCAGGATAATATTTCCCTCCTTCTGTGTGAAAAAAATGTGTTAAGGCATTTAAATATGGTGTTATCTTATAAAAGATAGACTGGAATTGATTTTTTTCAAGATTGGTCTTGGGAAAATATAATTCCTAAATATCTAAACGTTGTTACTTGTTCAGTGTTAGTATTTGCCATACTCCATTCCTGTTTCTTCGGGAGGCGTCCTCTTGCGAAGACAACTACTTTGGATTTCTCAGCATTAATCCTTCATCAGCACAGCAGGAGCTAAAGCTAGCCAACATGTGAGTCTAAATGAAAACAAAAGATTTTCTAGGAGTGTTTCTAAACAACCACCTCAAAATTGGGTCTTTTGCTAATGCTCCTAATGGCCAGGGGAAATAGTTATCCTGGATCTTATGGAGATGAACAAGTCATGTACTTTTGCATGAGACGTTAAATGAGACGTGAAGCATAGGGCCGAGGTGGGAGGGAAGGCAGCGTGGTAAAGCCCGATCTCCTCAGATCTCAGAAGCTAAGCAGAGTAAGTATTTGGATGGGCGACCATCAAGGAGGACTCTGCAGAGGAAGGCAATGGGAAACCATCTCTGCTTCTCATTTGCCTTGAAAGCCCTTGTTGGGGTCACCATAAGTTGGTTGCAACTTGATCGCACATACGCACTCACACATAGAGTGTACTTGGGGGTGAGGGGTGAGATAGCTGTGAATTTCCTGCATTGCGCAGGGTGTTAGACCCTTGGCTCCCTTCCAGGTCTATGTTTCTTTTTATATTAAAGAAACTCACATTTAACATGTGAATGGCACTCACCTTCAAAATACAACAGCCCACACTTACACCTCTTTTCTGCATGCAAAAGTGCACTGGGTGGAAGGGAAGGAATCCCAAAGCCTCTCCTGCCTCCACACATGTGCTGTAGAACCCATTCCCCCAATCCTGCCACACACACTATTTTGAAGGTGAGTGCTGGTCACATGTTAAATGCGAGTTTCCTGAAACCTCTCGTTTAACGTCACGTGTGATTTGTTTTCATCGATTGCATAGAGAGTGTCTCTGTGGTGGCTTTTGACAGCCCTGGATGCTATTCCACAAAAGCCTGCATCAGAATAAAACGTGTTAGTCTTTGAGGTGCCCCATGGCTGTTTTTGTTGCAACATGGCTAGCCCTCTAGAGTTCTTACTGTATGTCTACAGATAACTGTAGTCATAGAAACAAATGAGAGACATAAATATAGAGATCCACAGTGAAAGTTAAGTAATCTTAATTACCTTGGGGAAAATAGAGGTTCCCCCCCCCCTTCCTTTTTTGGCGTCAATTTGAAACAAATAATAACCTGGCCCTATGTTATCTATATTCTCCTATGATTAAATGATGAAGTCTACTTTGAGACAAGCGGTTGGTACAACGATACCTCCTCTTAATTCCCTTTCGGACAATGAGATGTTGCTTTGTTTTTCAAGAGTGCAAGGGCAGATCCTGGTGGGCTGAATAATCCAGATAAGTTATGATAACAGACCGCTTCAGCAAGGGGAAAACACTGTTTCATCATTGTACACAGAGGCCTTATTATACTTATCACAGAGACAGGCATGATTTTTTGGAATGAGTCATGCGATGAGTAGTCCAGCGTCTTATCCCTGACTCCAATCTGAAATAGTACTAGTAATAAAATATGCCCGAACACTTAGCTAGGGAGGGAAAAAGCCCAAGCTGAATAACAAAGTATTGGCAAATGGCTAGAGACATTTAGAATTGGGGTGGCTTTTGGGGCGAGTGGGTTGCAGCTGAGGGCTCTCTTAAACAGACTTTTTGCCTTGGTTTCACAGCCAAAGCATAGGGCATGTTTAAAAATCTTTCATACACTTTTTGTCTAATCCGCTTTCCTTCTGTGCGTTCTCCAGTTTTTTCCTGTAGTTTCCAAAGCCACCTTTGATTCAAGGTTTCCCATTGAGACATTGCAGAACTCCTTCATTCATAATTTGAAAGGAATGGTGTGTGATCTGCTGCCACTTTTGTGTCTTTAAAAAAACATTCTCAATACAGTGATATAGCAATTTAATAACAAACTAGTATTTTGGGAACCTCTTGCTAGGCTCCTGTTGAGAACAGCACAGACAGTGAAAAAATACAAAATGCAAATCAAATTATTTTTTAGGATCTCCAGCACCACCTCCAACACCAAGTTATACAGTGCACTATACAAAGTGATAATCTCATGCCAAAATACAACCCACAAAAAGGATATGGAATTACAACTCTGAAAGAAAATTTGAGAAGAAGAAGAAAGAGACACGAGGGGGGCACCTCTGGATGGCAGTTGACCTTTAGACCAATCATTCATTACAATTCTCATAAGTGAAGGCAACAAACTAATCACTGGGTCAGTAGAGCCAAGGTGGCCGGAAGGAATGAAATCGACCAATTGAAACAATTGGAGTATCGATACAGCACAACACTTGAAAAAAATGTAAAGGAGTATGATGCTGGAAAATACAGTGTGGTTTAAAATGGAAACAGGAGTTTGCAACCCATTAGAAAATGGATATAAATGCTGTCTGAAATACCCATTTCTACCTCACTCCACAGAAAGATGAGGTAACAAAGGAGAAAAATCAGGTTAAGGTCGCTATGTGAGAGGCTGCAGTGGGGAAAATGCAGCCTTGAGCTGCTACATTAAAAAAATTCCCACCTAGACATTAAAAATCCAAAAATAAAATCTAACATATGCATAAAAACTAGTTTATTAAAAGCGGTATAAAAAGCCACTTCATTAAAAGCAACAGAAAACAAAACCTGCTTGTTAAAAACAGCATAAAATACAGCTAGCTAGAGGTTCAATAGGAAGGAAGGAAGGAACTGTTTTTTCAAGGCCAACCAAGAATTTATACAGGGAAAAGACAAAGTAAAACAAAGAATATATGGCAAAATTAAAAGGCAGATCTCTGTGGGGAGTGTGATCCACAAAGACATGCCAGAAACTCACTGCCAATGACCGTTACACCATGCATGCCAGAGGCTGGCCACATATAATGTATGTTGTAATCCTAAATTTAAGCAGGCAGTGGAAGAGGAGTGCATTGCCACTAGATGACTTTTGAAGTTTTTTACTGCATCCCATCAGTTGGTAGAATTAGAAAACTATGTTTCCAATCCAAAGCTGTTCCATTGGGGGAGAGGCTGCTACAATTAAAAGAAAAACATACCTCCAGCTTTGCACATGCATCTATACAAATAGTGATTTAGAATTGTGACCATAAAGATTAAATACTGGCTGTGGACTTTCTACATGGTGGCATTACCCATATATTACATGTGCAGTTACTTGTGCTTTACTTGTGCTATGTAATATCAACCCCACCACCCCCTGTCACTTTGATGGCATTAGCCCATGTTGTCTAACAACTGGCAGAGAGATCTCTCTATACATTAACATGCACCTCTTGTAATGACTGGTCTAATTACATTTGCATGTAATCTGTAGAAAGCCCTTCAGAACTACCCTTCATATTTAAACTGGTTTGCTCGGCGAAGTCCCAGGAAAGAGTGAGAGCCAAGCTACAAGTGACACCTGACACAGGTTGGACACTTGTCAATTTCCCTCAAGTTTTGATGGGAAATGTAGGCAGCTTGGCAGAATGTTGGACAAGGGACTGTTGAAAAGTCCATTGGTCAGCATTCAGACAGCCAAGCTGCAAGACCAGGACACCTACATTTCCCATCAAAACTTGAGGGAAGCTGACAAGTGTCCAACCTGTGTCAAATGTCACTTGTAGCTTGGCTCGTAGAAACCACCCAAAACCACCATGACTTTTATTTGCTGAGCACAAACCTATGGGGATCTTTTTGAATACAGTAGTAAATGCTGGTCACTTCTGTGGAGTCACCAACTTACTTTATCTTTGCCATTTTCTTATTGGAAGCCCCATTTGACCATTGCAAATATTCCCAGGGAGTCAAGCATAGCCTTTGGGGGGAAACCTCCTATGAGTAATGCAGCCAATGTATTGGCCTTGTTTTTCAACTCCAAAAGCTTCACTATTGTTCCTAATATGGGTACTCAGTTATGAATTTGCCAGATGGGAGCAATAAATTGAAAATATTGTAAAATGCCCTAATATGGGCCATGCTTAACCAAAGATTTCAGTTAATGAGCAGAAAGCAAACTAGTTTCTAGTGTACAGTGCTATTAAATCTATGGGGATGAGGAGGGACAAATGAACTGAGAGGGCACTTGACCTTTACTGGTGTGGGATTTTCCTGTGATAGTGACAGCTAGGTGTTAAATTACTTACTGTTGTTTCTCTTTGGCCCTTGTAAAAGATAGTACAAGCAGTTCTAGGGTATAGCACTCCAGTTTCTGTACTTCTGGACAGAAATGGATGAATAATGAGGCAGAAAACCCTGCCTGAAAACAGCATTCTGCATGTATTCTTATTCATTTCTGTCCCATCTTTCTTCTGTGAAATTCAAGAGGGTGTAGCTAGCTAGTATAGTGGTTAGAGTATCACAGCAGGATGTGGTAGACTCAGATTTGAATCCCCACTGGATGACCTTGGACTAATCATTCTCTTTTTCAGCCTAACCTGTTGTTGTGAAGGCAAAATGTAAGAGGGCAGAACAAAGTTGTAAGATGCTTTGGGTAGCCATTGGGGAGGAAAGCAGAGTATAAATATCTAAACAAACAAACACAGGAGTTCTTCCATCCAGATATTTACCAACCTATATCTGTTTAGCATTGGCACAATTTCTGTTATCATACACTTCGAGCCTGAACTTTGTTCCTTGACTCAGTACAATTCAAGGGCTTATGCAGGGCTTTTTTTCTGGGGAAAGAGGTGGTGGAACTCAGTGGGTTGCACACGGAGAAAATGGTCACATGGCTGGTGGCTCCACCCCCTGATTTCCAGACAGAGGGGAGTTTAGATTGCCCTCCGCGCCGCTGGTGTGGAGGGCAATCTAAACTCCCCTCTGTCTGGAGATCAAGGGGCGGGGCCACCAGCCATGTGACTATTTTCAAGAGGTTCCGGAACTCTGTTCCACCACGTTCCAGCTGAAAAAAAGCCCTGGGCTTATGAGATAGCTACTTTTCTTAGCTTTTGAACACAGTAGAGCAGTGCAGCAATTGTTTTTCCCCTACTGAGATCTCCGTCCTTTGTTCTTAATCAATCCGATTTTATTGGGATTGAGAACTGACCGTGCATGATCTACTTTCTCTTTTAGTAGAAGCCTTAGCCTTAGCTCTTTTCAGTTGTTGTAACGTTGGCACTCAAACAATGCATAAGTGGAAGTTGCTCTACCTGTGATCCTCCCAATATATACATTTTCCAGCTTTCTTATACATGAATATATCTTCTCAACAAATCTGGCATACTAAAAGTTAAATACTTTTGTTGCACTGTTAAAACAAAAGGGCAACAACATAGATTGGATATTGGATCATGGATAGTGCGGTCTTTCCTTTTGTATAGCTTGAGTGTCAAAATTTTAATGACTGAAAAGTACTCTTGTTGTTCACTTATGGGTTGGATCCAAAGACTTAGAGACAGGCAAGAAATGAGAAGTGGTAGAATGGAGGCAGCAAAAGGCAGGGGGCAAACGGAGACAGATTTACTTTAAATGATTCCATTAAAATCTCCCAGGGGAGGGAAGGTAGCATGGTATAGCCTGATCTCATCAGATCTTGGAAGCTAAGCAGGGTCAGTACTTGGATGGGAGACCACCTAGGAAGTCTTTGCAGAGGAAGGCACTGGCAAACCATCTCTGCTTCTCACTTTCCTTGAAAGCCCCTTGCTGGGGGTCTCCATAAGTCAATTGTGACTTAACGGCACATGCATGCATGCACGCACAC
Source organism: Eublepharis macularius (assembly GCF_028583425.1). Taxonomy (NCBI): domain Eukaryota; kingdom Metazoa; phylum Chordata; class Lepidosauria; order Squamata; family Eublepharidae; genus Eublepharis; species Eublepharis macularius. Next base: position 125,036,418 of record NC_072796.1, on the reverse strand, counting down.
ACACACACATAATCTCCCAGATTGCTTTCAACAGTCACTGGTAGATTGATACCAGTTTCAGTAGACTCCCAGCCAATCTGGGAGGTTGGCATCTCTATGCTTATGCAACCAATGACTGTCAAAGCAATCAAAAAGGAATGGTTATTGAACCCCAGGTGAGTCACCATAATGGCTAGCAGGCTATGCTCAACTTGGTAGTTTGTACATTGTGCAGGCTTGTCTTCTGTGAAGTCACACTCTATGTTTATTCCCATGCAATCCACTTGTGAGAACAAACTTCCCTGCCAAGGTCCATGGATATCCATTTATAAACATGGTGGGAGATTAGAAAGTGTCAGCCCTCTTTTACACTGCATAAACTTTGAAGTCACGAAGCATGTTAAGTCCACATGTTCTGTTTCTCAGGATGACAGGGAGCTTTGTGCCTTCTGTGAAACTGTATACTTCTGAGAAAGCAAAGGCCACCAGTGATGTGCTTAATAGTTTTACCCACTATGAATGGGATACGGCCAGTCACATCAGCCTGGAGCCAGCCTTGAAAGTATTACAGCCCTGACAGTTTTATTAGGGGTTACGGACGGTGGCAATAGAACTGAACGATTATCACTTTGTGCCTGTTGTTCTTATTGCTGTCGCTGAAGAAAAAGGAATTCGGGATACTCAATGGGGATAAAGTGTGATTTTTCTCCTAGGCTGTATTAAAACCGTCATTGTAGAAAGTCAAGGAGTCTCAAGAAAATTCAAGGAGGGAATGTGGCTCAGTGGCACAGTAACTACTTTGCATGCGGAAGGTCTCGAGTTCAGTCCCCAGTATCTCCAGTTTAAAAAGCATCAGGAAAGTAGGCCATGAAAAAGAGGTCTAACTGGAACCCTACAGGAGCTACTGACAGTGAGAGAAAACTGACATTGTTAAACAACAAGAAGTGTGCTTATATACAGCTCTTCTAGATAAATCGATACTGCACTTACAGCAGTGAACAAAGTCAGTGTTCTTTATCATCATCATCCCCACAAAACACCTTTCATTCATAGGGTTGCCATGGGTCGGAGGTGACTTGACGGCACGTAGCACACACACAAATACAACTGGGGAGCTGTATTGCCTGATTCAGTATAGGGCAACTTCACGTGTGTGTCCTCTGAGTCAGACACACACAACATCAGATGATGAGACAAAAGAGGGTGTGTGTGAAGAATTCAAAATGCTACTAGTATAAATAATTGTTAGCATGTGTATATAGAACATTTTTCTGAGTTCCAAAGCACTTCACGCAATACCTTTACGAGGCAGTTCAACATTATTAACTCCAGAAAGCTGACTGAGAATGGCTTTCTGAAGACAAAAACGGAGCCAAGGATTTCTTGAATCCCTTTTCAAATTCTCCATAACACCAATTTATACAACAGCTGAGGTGGTGATTGGCCACTTCTGCTCTGGTCAGCGGTGCTGTTTCTCCATCACTCCATTTGGTTATCTCCATTTTGGTGCCTCCATGAATTAGTACACTGTTTTCCTGGTACTGTGAGATTATACCAGGTACCTGTCCAGGTACAGCAATAGAGGTGGAGCTAGAACTAATTTGCTACCCTTCACAGGGCTGGAGGATGAGGAAGAAGGAAAGAGCCATCAGTTCTTCCTATGTGGTTCTGGCTGAGGTCATACCTTGGTGAAACAATTCCTGGAGTACACATGAAGAGGGCATCAAACGTTTCATGCAGATTAAAAAGCAAACCTGAAGATCTGGGCTGGTACAAATTAATGTCTCAAGACTTAGTTGAGACTCAGTCACCAATATCCTGTTGACAAGAAGAAGCAGAATTTTTTTCAAAAGAAATTTAGTAATTTGGGGCAGTGCTTGGATTTGGACCCATTATCCTTCTTGTCCACAGACCACCCTCATCCCTGGGACAGATAATGATGTGGAATTGTGATGGCAGCACAAACATAATGTCTTTCTCAAGCAATCAGCTTTGGAGAATAAATTTCCCTGCCAAGTTTCACAGATGCCTAGGAAACCTTCTTCCAAAAGTGGAAGAAGAACCACTTAAGTTAAAAGAAGGCTTCAAACTCAGCTCAGTAGAAGGGAAAAAGGCCAGTATTTCTTTATCTAACATGGAATTTTAAATAATTTGATGTTTTATTAAGTTGAACATATAAAGCCACCTCATACTATGTGCTTGACTGTCAGTGACTCATCAGACTTTCATGCAGAAATACATTAACTTGGAAATACTAAGGATGGAGCGTGGGATCTCTGCATGCAAAGCAAAGGTTTTACCATTGAACCATGTGTTTCCCCTGAGTTACAGGAATCACAGACAATTCAATGGGAAAAAGGTAAGCCCTAAGTGCCTTGATACCTCCAGCTCAGCCAGAATAAAACCAATAAAGAAACAGCTCACCGACTGCAATGTAATGGCTTGATGAATTAAAACAAAACATCAGCATAAGTCTATAGGTCTGAATCCAAGGTTGCTTTCCGCAGACGGAAGCCATTTCTGCCCTCAGGACAGAAATATCCTGCATGGAACTCTCCCAAATGCTACTCCGGTTGGACTGGGGACCTTAGGGGTGAAGTGGGGGGAACTGGCGAACCCCTCTACCCTGATGGAAGATTACCTTTGGATTCAGCCCAAGTTTGTGCTATGGCTATGATAAGTGGCCACTACTCCTTCCCAGAGCTATTCTCTCTTTTTGCCGTCCTTGTTCAGCCTACTGTATTGTGAAATCTGGGTCATAATTATTTCCTCCATTTTTTTTATTCAGTCGAGTGGAATTTCTGTGGCTTCTATTAGTTCAAGGTTTTAATAGCACAAGTCAGTGACAGAAAGATTGATGGCTTCTTCATATCAACACCGGTTTGAGCATCCTCATACTTTGGCCAGATAGATCTTAGGCTATGTTGCCCCCTTACCTCGAGTCACCCCTGCAGAACACAATGGGAAGACCTCCACTGACTTGAGTGATAGCTGATGGATTTAGAAGAGAATTAGTAAGAAACTGTTGTGGGAAACAGCCGTCTTTTTTCTCCTTTGGTTTTGGACACTGTCCAATGAAGACAGATGTAACAACTGTCTTGATGCAAAGCTTATGGGCTATAAATCAGGAGAATTATCTGCCCCTGCCCCATTATAACATTGAGTGCCAAAGAGAGACAACAATCATCCTCAATGTTTGGAAACTGCAGTGTAGTTTCATGCTATGATGACATTGTTCCAAATAGTAAACTTTTATTTTGTCAAATAAAGTTGTGGTTGGGGAGAAAAAAAAACTGGTGAGGTATTCAATACAATCATGAGAAACCTAACTATTATTATTTCTGTGGGAAACATAGTATTGGACAGTTGGACAAGACCCAAGGGCCATCTATTTCAATATGGCCATCACAGCTAGCATCTCTGCATACAGCTGTCCTCCACTGATTTCTTGAATCCTTTGAAAAAGCCATTTCTGCTAGTGGCCATTGTAACATTTTGTGACATGAAGTCCCGGAGAGGCCCATGGTGTGAATCTATTCTTCCCTTTGTTTTAATATGTTGTTAGGTAAAGGTAATGGTAGTCCCCTGTGCAAGCACCAAGTCATTACCGAAACATGGGGGATGTCACATCACGATGTTTTCTTGGCAGACTTTTTGTTCTTGGGTAGCTTGCCATTGCCTTTCTCAGTCATCTACACTTTACTCCCAGGAAACTGGGTATTCATTTTACTGACCTTGGAAGGATGGAAGGCTGAGTCAACCCTGAGCCAGCTACCTGAACCTGGCTTCTGCCAGGATCGAACTCAGGTTGTGGGCAGAGCTTGGGCTGCAGTACTGCAGCGTACCACTCTGCGCCACCCTAATATGTTGTTAAGCAGTTTCAAACGAAAGCATCGGGTTGGACCCTTAGTTTTCCCATTCTTGCCAGAATCCCCTTCTCACTACAACCCTTGTCTGGGGAGGAGGACAGCTTTTGTCCACCCATGTCCCATGATTTCGATCGTAGCCTCAATGGTCAAAAGTTCCCCTCCTCCCTGCATTGCAAGTCAAAAATCTGTTAGGACGCAATACATAGTCAGTCTTAAAAGCTAATTTATATCCCTCTTTTCACACTGTTTTATATTATAAACCTTTTCAATTTTTCTCCCACTCTCACCTCATTTTTTCTTGAACAGAAATGCTTTTAACCTTGTATCAAAAGTACAAACCTTTGATCATAACCTAATCTTCAGAGCACTGATCCTCTTAAACTGATTGATTTAAGAGCAAGAGTCCAGTAGCACCTCTAAGACTAACAAAATTTGTGGTAGGGTATGAGCTTTAGATGTGAGCTGTGACCCACGAAAGCTCGTACCCTACTACAAATTTTGTTTGTCTTAGAGGTGCTACTGGACTCTTGCTCTTTTCTACTGCTTCAGACAGACTAACACGGCTACCCATTTTGATTTATTTCAAAAAATCTATCTGCATACTCTCACTTCCTGTTCTCAAGGCAGTGTCCAACAAGTAGAGTAAAAAACCCACTAAAATACAAGTAACCCCAAAAAGTGGGACAAAAAGGGGGACAAAAATCAACCTTGACTGTCCCCATCAAAATTTAGGCTGCAGACAGACAAGCAGGCAAAGGCCAGAGGCTGAAGCAGAATGGGCAGCTGCTGAGAGCCAAACTACAAGTGACGCCTGACACTAGTTGGACACTTGTCATCTTCCCTCAAGTTTTGATGGGAATGGTAGGCAGCTTGGTGGAATGTTGGACAAGTGACAGTTGAAAAGTCCATTGGACAGCAGTCGGAGAGCCAAGCTGCAAGACCAGGACGCCTACATTTCCCATCAAAACTTGAGGGAAGCTGACTAGCGTACAACTAGAGTCAGGCGTCACTTGTAGTTTGGCTCTGAGGCATATTGGATTGGGTCAAATGCAACAGATGTATATGTATTGAAAAAACAGCTCCAAGCGCATTCACACTGCTGAGAGCCTTTCATTATTTTGGGTTGGATTAAAAATCAAAGATACTCTGGCCATTTCCACATGTCCATATAGGCATGGCCCACCCACGGAACTCTGGCGGCTTTTCCTCAGGCTTCCTCATGTTTGCAAAAAGTATGCATACTGTTTCGTTAGCTGCCTTTCCCGCATGTTTACTGGGAACGTAGTTTCTCTAGTGTTTTCTTCTTCTGCAGGTTGACAGAGCAGCTTTCCCCCTGTTTTTGTGGCTTCTAAATGCATAAAGCGCTCTGAAGAATCCTCCGATCTCTGCCCAGTTCCTCCCCCAAAGCTCTTTCCCTTTCTGTTCAGCCATGGAAGCCTCCTTGCAAAATGAGCTGAATGCAATCTTGCGTGTGCCAAGTAAAAAGAAAAAAAAATGAAAGGGAGGCAGGAGATTTCAGGCTACGATGACAAAAGTGCCCGACCTCTCCTCCAAAATCGCTTTTGTTAAGGTCTGTTTGGAGGCTGTTCTGTGACCCCCACAGTGCAAGGTAAGCACTTATGAGGAGTATGTGTGGAGGATGAGTTGTCAGAGCAACTCAGGAAAATACACATCTAAAGGAGAAAAAGGGCGGGAAAGACGGGCTGTGTGGAAACGGTCTCTGTCTTGCACAGAGGTCTGCAGTTCCTGCAGATTTCCCACTCAAGCCACAGGCTCCTATGTTGCATCCCATATTTTTCCTGGGGATTCCCAGACCCTCATGAGCATCTTTTTGAGTAGAGGTGGAAGACAGAAGGAGGAAGGAACGACCCATCTGAAGGCCATGCTGCCCGTGAATGGCGCTCTAGTCACAGTTCAGTAGACCCATCCCCCTCTACTCTGATACTTCAATACATGTTATCACCATAAATTAATACCATCTCTCTTTTTGCTCTAACTTCTAAAATGCTGGCAACGATGCTACACTGGATAACATATATACTCTCAGAATGTATCTGTGCTATTTCCTTTCAATATTATGACATAAAGGGGGAAAATTCTGGCTACTCCCTTACTGATGTGTTCCATATATTTCCACTGATCTCCAAAGGCATTTTTGAGCTGTGTGGGATCTTTCTTGTCTGCATCAGTGTTTGGCTGTTATCCTCTGTAATCTTTCTTTGCTCCTTCCTGTTATCTTGTCATTCTGCAGAAACCTATTTGTGGAACCTTGCAACTGCAGAGACAAGAGCTGACTTCTCTATAATCCTTTTCGTCATAAACCACCATTTTCTCGATATGGAGATTTACAATGTGTTGCCCACGGTATCTGATGTCAAAACTCAAAACAGTGACAAAAAGTTTGCCCTGATATTATATGGTTATATAAGGTCAAAGTTGATTTTCCCCTTCACTGAAATAGCCAGGCGCAAATTCAAAATGTTTCAGAATTGGGGGGGAGGTGAGGTTTATGACTCTTCCCAATGGTGACTCATAATATTTCAGTCCTTTGAGTCTGCAAATCACCTGGCAATTAATGCAAAAAAAGCTTTCCAAGTTTATGATTATATTTAACCTTTTCCAACAAAGTGCATCAATTATCTTGTTCTGTTTAAATTAACCTTATGACATTTCTGTTATGAAAATTGCCCTCTCAAGCTGTGATTCCCAACCTTTATAACAAAATAAAGGGCACTTAAAGGAAGATCTCTTTATTCCTTCTTCATTACTCCCCATTACCTCTTGACTGTGGAGAAATCTGCTTGTGACTGCCGAATCAAGAACTGATTTAAATAATAACTCCACAACTCCCTTGGTAGATCTATGTTGGAGCTATAAACCTATGACCTGTAAGGCCTGAGTTCAAATCCCCACTCTGCCACGACGTTCTCCATGAGTGAACTTGGGCCAGTCACCCTCTCCAGCTAATCTTTCTCACAGGGTTGTTGTGAGAATAAAATGGAGGAGAGAGGGAAAATGATGCTGGAAACCACTTTGAGTTCCCTTTGGGGAGGAAAAAAGAGGGAGGTATAAATATCTAAATAAATACATTTATGTTGCCATGAGTTCCTTGAAGAAAGGGCAGAACACACATAAGAGCAGTAAGTTATGCCCTTTGCACATCATATTTCTGTTCACAGATCCATGGGGCAAAACAACAATAACAACAAAAGAACTGTAAGATTCCATCATTTGTCTAGACCTTTTTTATCCAGAAGAATACATGTCACCATTTGACAAAAAAAATCAGGGTTTTTTTTTAGGGGGAACGCGGGGAAACGGAGTTCTGGCACCTCTTGAAAATACTCGGCAATCGTGCTTGAAAATAATATGATTTCAAAGAATCCCATGTGTTTCTTCCTCATTTCCCTCTTAAGAGTTCCACCACCTCTTTTTCCAGAAAAAAACCCTGAAAAAAAATTATTAACTTAAGAGATGTATACTTAGTTTTCTGCTTACAAAAACACTAGCATCTTGCAATCAAAAAACGTATAATCATAAAAGGGTGGGGAATCAACAATAAAAGCAATTAAACCTTGAAGTAAAATACATATTAGCAATCATAAAAGATCACCAACAATAAAAATACCAATGCAGTGTAAAAATTTGCCCCACATCAAAGGTGCTCCAGGAAATAAAAGGTCAGTGCTTGGTCAGAAAGAGGGAAGGGGTCAAGCAAACTTCAGGTGGTAAGGTGTTCCAGAACAAGTTCTGACTAGGGTGTCCAGAAACTACACTTTAGATGACATAAGCCCATGGATCAGGGCACAACTAGAAGATCACATGCTTTGAGAAGGTTCATAAGGTGAATCCTAAGCCACATGGAGCTTTAAAACACAAAACCAGCACTTTGATCTGGGCCTGGCAGAGTGGATGCAGTACTAGCTACTAGACATGAGCACGAACAGAAAAAAAAATGAACATGGTGTTCGTTGTTCGTTGCCATCCACAAATAACGAACAACGAACATTGACGAACATGATCCTGTTCAAGAACATGTTTGTTGTTTGTTCTTCGTGGGGGCCAGCAGGCTCTCCTCCAGCCATCAAGATCCCTACCGCACCACTCCCAGAAACCCTACCTGAGCTGGCAGCAGGAAAGGTAACAACAATAAATAATAGCTTGCCCCCAGAGCCTGGCAGCAGCCCTGGAACCTGAAGGGGTAGATCCCTATCCCACCACACACAAAGAAAATTGCACTCCAATGCACTCACCCTGTCTCTCTAACAGCAGCTGTCTCTCCCTGAAAGCCAGAGCTGGGAGCCCCCCTCCCCCCTGGTCTTTTCCTCTTGTAACAGAATTGGAGCTCCAGTCTACACTTGGAAGGAAGACTTGCCTATCAAGCTAAATTGGGCTTAGATTGGGGTTTCCAGGGCAACAGCAGGAGTTCAGACAGAGTTCAGACAATCCCTGCCTGAGAGCAGAACCACAAGTGACAAAAGGCAGAGATTGGACACTTGTCAGCTTCCCTCAAGTTTTGATGGGAAATGTAGGTATCCTGGTCTTGCAGCTTGGCTCTCTGACTGCTGTCCAGTGGACTTTTCAACTGTCACTTGTCCAACATTCCGCCAAGCTGCCTACATTTCCCATCAAAACTTGAGGGAAGCTGACAAGTGTCCAATCTGTGCCTTTTGTCACTTGTGGTTCTGCTCTGAGTTGCCATGGGAATTGATTGACTGTTCATCACCTCATCTGTAGCTGTTCAGCAAGTGAGTTCACTGCATTAATTCATAACCATGCAGTACAATTAGTTTTTCATGCATGCACAAATCACACACATCCAGATTGAATTCTACTGTCTCCCCTGTCTTTGCTGAGCAACTGTTCCATTCCATAGGCAATTGTTCAAATAGGCAATAAAATCAGCCACAAATCATACAAATCAGTCATAAATAATTACTGTCTTCACACATGCACAAATCTACAAAATATATGCCAAACTGTTAAATAACAATAATATTTACAGACTAGAACCACCATCCATTAATCAAACTATAATGCCACCCTGTAATTCAAATGCTATTTTTTTAATGAAAAAACCCTACTGTCTGGTGTTTGTGCAAGTAGTCTCTAGGGATTGGTTTGAATTGGCAGCATCTTTGTGCATGTTGGGAAAAAAAATGCAGACTTGTTCAGTGGCATTTGCTGCTGATCAGCATAAACCAGACAAGCTGGGTGATTGGTTCACACCTGACGAACACCTCCGAACATAGTGAGTTCAACTCTTGAGCCAGCTCATGGCAACCTTCACAGCAATCCCATCCCACTTAAGCGGGTAGGAGAAACGTGATAGATCTTGAAGCATTCAAGTACATAATGCTACTCTGTGTGTGTGGTGCCCTCAAGTCAGAGTTGACTTATGGCAACCCCGGTGGGGTTTTCATGGCAAGAAACTATCAGAGGTGGTTTGCCATTGCCTGCCTCTGCAATCCTAGTCTTCTTTGGAGGTCTCTCATCCAATTTCTAACCAAGGCTGACCCTGCTTAGCTTCTGCGATCTGACGAGATCAGGCTCACCTGGGCTATCCAGGTCAGTACAGTGCTACTCTAAGGAGAATTATATCCTTCTCATCCATCTAAGTCAATGGGCTTAGGATGGTGCAAATCTGTTTAGGATTGTGCTGATGGTCTTTCAGGAGTAGGGAAGGACTTGGATGGGACAAATTGTGTAACCTTTTCCATATCTCCTTTATCTCCGCTTTATAATACTTCTCTCTTGTCTGGATTAAGTTTCAGTTCGTTTATCCACATTTAGCACCTACCCACCCTGCTTCCAAACACCAGGGCAGATATGCACAGATGTGCATGGTGTTTTAAAGAGAAATATAAAAAAGGACAGCAGCAGGGTCCTTACTCCAAGGTGTGTACTGGCTAAAGAGGGAGTGGAGAATGACAGAGACAAAGCTAACAAGGGGGAATGCGCAGGAATGCAGTTCCAACAGTTCCCCAAAGAGGTCACATGTTAGGTGGCCCCACCCACCTGACTATCGGCCATTTGGGGCCTGTTTCGGCCTGGATTGGGGCCGAAATGGCCCAGATTGGGCCTCTGACGGGTGGTGGATCACTCTTCTGTTCAGCAGCGGCCCAATCCTGACCATTTTGGGCCCCTTTTTGGCCGTTTTCAGCCCCCTTTTGCCATTTTGGGCCCAATTTCAGCCCTGAATGGCCAGGATTGGGTCCAAAACAGCCAGGTTAGGTGATATCAGGGGGTGTGGCATATGCAAATCAGTTATGCTAATGACACACTTCCGGGGATGTCAGGGGGCATGGCACATGCTAATGAGTTATGCTAATAAGTTTCTCCAGCTCTTTTTCTACAAAATGACCCCTGCAAGCACCTATCCATTTTCTCCAGCAAGGATTAAAAAAGAAAAGCTTGTGTGGTGTGACAATTTTTGGTGTGAAAATTTGGTGTGAGGAGAAAGAGTTTAAACTCCTCTTCCTCCACACGAATCTCTTCCTTAAAACTGCAGCCTTCTCAGTGGCGATTTTCTTGTCAGGAAACAGAATCATGGAACTACTCAGGCCTTGTCATTCTGCCCTCGTGAAGGGCTGAGTCAGCTCTTGGCTGGAAAAGGACAGATTGTTTCAGTTCTAGGAAACAACCCAACTGTTAACCGTTAGCTCCATCTTGGTGGCCCACACATGCCGGAATCCAGGCACAGAAACATTGCAGGGGCTCCTTCGCTGCCTGGGCTGCTCCTTTCTTTTCAAAAGAGGCATCAAATTGGAAGTACATTATCAGTACAATCCTAAAGACATTTTCCTGGAGTAAGCCATAAGCCTCATTTATTTATTAACGTTATGGCCTGCCTTTCTCACTGAGACTCAAAGCAGAGTTCATTAGGATTCTGAGTAGGTTTATTTAGATTGCTCTCAAAGTTGTCTGTAAGGATAATCTTCCTCTGTATATGAATGGGCCAACCTGCACATTAAAGAACTCCAGGTGTTCATCACAGTGTCGACAAAGTGCTGAATCTGGGTGTGGGGAAATACCACCTAAGAATTTACCCCAATATTTCCATTATTGTGACTGCTCTCTGTCCATGTACAAAAGCCCAGGTGCAGGCTCATAGCATAGCTAACAGAGCACTCATGCTGTTGGTTATATTGATACATCTAGGAGGAAAATGGCTTACTATCTCACACTTGCAGAATCATAGAATCATAGGGTTGGAAGGGTCCTCCAGGGTCATCTAGTCCAACCCCCTGCACAATGCAGGACATTCACAATTACCCCCATACACACCTCCAATGACCCCTGCTCCTTGCCCAAAAGATGGAAAAACAGAGTCAGGATCCTTTGCCAAACTGGTTTGGGGAAATTGCTTCCTGACCCGAAAGTGGCAATCAGCGTGACACTGGACGCGTAAGAAGGGGCCACGAGAACTAAGCACTGATGTAACCCTTCCTGCCCTCCCTCTCATGATCTGCCCAGGTTCACAGAATCAGCATTGCTGTCAGATGGCCATCTTGCCTCTGTTTAAAAACATGCAAAGAAGGAGAGCCCATCACCTCCCGGGGAAGCCTGTTCCACTGCGGGACTGCTCTAACTGTCAGGAAGTTCTTCCTAATGTTTAGCCAAAACAGGTCACACCCAAAAGGTTAGAGACTGATAAGAGCCAAATGGCTAGAAAGTAAACTCTTCCTTTTAGGGCATGACAATCCAGATGACACCCAGGTAGGACAGATTTCCCAAAACAGATTAAAAATTTCTCAGGACAAGAAGAATCTCACTTATTCTTAGCTTCCAGTTCCTTGGATGGGCACCAGCCGTGATGGACTAAGCTTTTAGTTACGAGCACCATCTTGTCTATAGTAAAGAGTTTAGTAGCACCTTTAAGACTAATCAACTTTAACTCATTGTATGTTGTTCAGTTTCAATAAAAATTTTATTAAAAAAAAAAGACTAACCAACTTTATTGAGCATAAGCTTTCGAGAACCACAGCTCTCTTCGTCAGATGCCTCTTGTCTATGAGGCAAGAGACAATGGAAAGATGACCCCACCTGAGAATTAAGGCAGTGTTTAACTTTATAATGCATCTTCAATCAAAGCTAGCCTGTCCTATACATACATATTTAGGAAGTACCTAATGTAGGGAAAGAGGACATCTCAAGCAATTTTTTCTGGAGAGACTAAAATATACACATTTTAAATGAAAATTAAATAAAAGGTGCTAGAAAAAAAAGAGTATTTGGGAATCAAAATTGCACTGCCTTCTGCCCGATGTACTTCAATGTACGCTTCTGTGGATGCATTACAGAGGTAATTCATGGTTGCCTAGTATGAAGGTACAGACTTGCTAGCCCCACCCCGTTCCTTCTGGTTGGTCTCAGGAGGTCAGAAAACTCCTGCAGCTAGCCCACCTGATGATGCCACCTCTTCCCTTCTCTCCCAGGGGTGCCAAAAACCTCCTGAGAGTACCTCCTGCCAGACAGAGTCATACCTCTAGCACTCTCTATGTGCATTACCACTTAGAGGCTCTGTCTAGTTACTCCTACTGTGCATCTACAAGCAAGTGGAGAGGCGATCTATTATAGCCTTGCAATTTAGAGCTATTGTGCTCCAGAAATGGCAAGCTTTTCCACCATCCCTCTCCATTAGCATATCTTCAGATAGTAAGAGCAAACAGGCATGGTGTTTTTCCAAAGATCAAAGACATGTATAAGGAAGTGTAATAAAGGAATAAAAAATATCGCACATTTTCTCTTCAAGTGTTTCAGGCTGAACAAGGGAACAAAAAAAAAGTCACAAGATGCTTTGAAAAGTATTCTTATGAAAGCAGATAGCTAAGTAATGGGTTAAGGAGCCTTTCGAGTCTAGGGTGTTTTTTCCTACTCAGTCCAGGATAAGAGGCGACTGTAGGGTAGCTCCTCAAGACAGCTGCTGATTGACCTACTGTATGTCAAATATGTTGGTGGTCTAGGTCAGTTTCCGAGCGGTAAAATGCTTATCCCATGCATGCACTCGAAACCGTAATTGCAACTTGCCAGTGCTGGTATCCTCACAGAGGGAAACCCTGAGGTAGCATCTCTCTGGGGGAAAGTGATTGCGAAAATATTAGCAATAAAAGTGAATGGCTCTTGTAAACTAGGAGGGGAGGAAGATGTGATTACGTTGAAATGTCAGCCATCTAGGTTTGTCCCTGTGAGCATTTGATTACACCCTAAAGAACTCTAATTGTTTATTAAGTGACCTTGGTGTTCCTGCCCCTTGTAACCTTGTTTGGCAGGCTGCTACACACATTTATTATTCTCTGAATGAAAGTGCGCTTCCCAACATCTGTTCTGCATTTGTTTTCCTTTAATTTCCTTTAAGCCCTTCCACCTCGTCTCCCAGTTCTGTCATCTAAAGTTGGCCTGAACACAGTTAATATGGGTCGATGTTAATACAATTCTATTTATATTGGGATTAACGCATTCTGTAAGCTCACCTCGCTGTGAACGGCCTGTATTGTAGCTTGGTGTGTTTGTGTGTGAAGGGGCGGGGCAGTGCTGTGTTGTGTTACTTCATTGTTTCCTGTGTTCCTGGAATAGCTAGGATGCACTTTTCTCTTTTAGCGGAGCTGCGCTCCTCCCAAACAATATGCTCAAAAATTGAACTGCCTTCATTTGTAAAGCAGATTTTTCTCTCAAGTTGGGAACCCCCAAACGCTCGTTAATAATTCATTCATAGTTTAAAATAAACAATATTCTGTAAGGCACTGTTGATTCCTTTCAGCATGGTAGCTGACCAAGTAACTCCTGGCCAGGTGGCATCATGGGGACGAAAATGGGCCTGTCAATCATTATTTAAAGCCAGCTATATTTTGAGTGTATGTGCAGCTTTAGAACTTGGAGTTCTCAGCACATGCTCAGAACTTACTGGATCAAATTACAATTTTCGGGCTGGCAATGCAAGAATGAGCAAAGTATTTTCAATTCAGTTTTGAACACGTAATGAAGAGACACAACTTTGGAATGCAAGCGGGCAGGCAAAATGAAAGATCCTTGGAATATTAGTGACAGAAATCATGCCATCTCCCTGCCCCTCCCCCACTTCAAGCAAGATCAAGACAACCAAGTAAAGCCCGTCTTTTGTAAGTTATTTTTTCCTCCTGGGTGGAGTGGGGGGGGGGAACTGTCAGAGACTGTCAGATGGGGTTTGCTGTGGGAAAGCAGCGAGAAAATGTACATGTACAAAACATTTACACTAGGATACTTCCAACTACTGGATTAAAAAAAATCCATTTTTTTCCCCCAAACATTCAAGAGTGTTGCTTGAAATTTATGATCATGTTGTGACCTGAATATAGAGTTGGACAGCATGACTTCTCCCCCCTTCCTCCACAAAAACTCATCTTTTCCCAGAATACCTTTGGTTTAATCCTGGTCATTCCCTTTGCAATTTTTAATGATGGCTGAATACATGAAACCACATTTGTATGCATTCTTCCTCTGTTATACTTACCTTTCACACTGGATTGTAAGCTTCTTGGAGCAGGAAACTGTCTGTCTTTTTATATATATATATATATATATATATATATATATATATATATATATATATATATATATATATATATATATAATCCAATATAATATCCTACAATGATGTAGACCCATGAAAGAGATCCCTCACGTGTCCCGACTCCCTACTGTTGCTTTCCCTTTTTTCCCAGCAGCCACTAAACCAATCTCCACTAATTTCCACTCAACCAGAAACTAAAGAGCAAAATTTGTAATGTTTTAGACCTGAAAACAAAGGTCCAAAAGTTACTGCCTAATCCTTTCTTTGGTGTGCTAGTTTTGTCTGTGGAGGGATTTAAAAAAAAAAACACTATTGAAAATACAGTTCTATACCTAAAGTATGTGCATATGCCATGATACATCTAGTAAAAAGATGAAAAAAGTCCGTAAAGTCTACAAAGTCTACTCTGATATCCACTCCACGTGGGACAGTGGGAAGGAAACAATATACTTTTAAACCAGAGGCCTTTCCAGGAAGCAACATGGCAACATTCAAGCAAGAGGCACACTTGGCAAATGGAAAAACCAAAATCTCAGGTCCAAACCCTGTAATCCTATGGGAAAAGGCACATTTCATCATTAAAGCCCAGCTCAAGCAAGGGGAATGAACATTTATTGGCAGAGAAATGCCTCATGGATTACATTTTTATTAGTCCTCTGAGGTCCAGACCCAGTTTTCTGAGAAGTCCATGAGACGGGAAGGTCTACCCACAAACCCCACAAATTCAGGAGAGTTGTATTACTTATGTGGATAGAGAAGGAGTGCCAAGTCAACTAGAGGCTAGCCAAAAGAAGGACTTCTTGGTGAACACTTTTGTGCCCCTTGAGAAGAACCTCCATTGGCCAATTTTTCAGGGAGATGGTAAATTTGTAGCCATAACATGGCAAAGCAGAGGCCAACATCCCAGTTGCCTCAGCCACAGGGACACATTCCTTCCCCTCCCAGATATTCGGAGGAAAATAATGTAGCTTCCATTCAGCACTGCCATCACGTTGCTAAATCAGATTGGCAAAGCAATGTGCCTGCCCTGACCTGGATAGCCCAGGTGAACCTGTTCTCGTCAGATCTTGGAAGCTAAGCTGGGTCAGTCTTGGTTAGTAATTGGATGGGAGGCCACCAACAAGAACCCAGGTTGCAGAGACAGGCAATGGCAAACCATCTCTATTAGTCTCTTGCTATGAAAACCCCACCAGGGGTCTCCATAAGTCAGCTATGACTTGATGGCACTCTTCACCATCAAGAAATGGACTTACTATGTGATCCATACCTTGCTGGGATCATGTCACCAGCAAGAAGACAATTATTGGCAGGGGGGTGATGGTGCCAAAAGTGCAAAATCAATGAACAAAAAGAACGATGAACATGCTGCAAATAGAAGCAAGAATATTATTAAAGAAGGGGGCGGGGGATGTTTGGATTCCCTAAGTGTTTCAAGAATACATGTTAACTGTTAGTGTCTTACTGAACTACAAATTGTATTATATTGAGAATGTGTGAGATCTATAGAATGTGTTCTGTGGGGTAGGACACCACCGCCTCACCTCTCAGGTGGGGGGATGTCCCAATAACCAGTGGACTTGATGAGTTTCAGTATGGACATTTGTATCATGTTTCCTTCTCCAAGGATCTTAAGCTACTCTGGAATGTAAAAGATCTACTGAATCAGGTTTAGAATTTGATTTCTAACAGTGGCCAACCAGGAACTTTGTAGAAAATTTTAAAAAATGCTTTCAAGCTCCTCTATTTGTCCTCAGTGGGATGCCTCCCACCAACAAGCCCTAACAACAACAACAAACAACATCAACAACATCTTTATTATGGTCATAGACCAGCATAAACACGGCACAAGATATTACACTTCCGTAAGTTTCAGTAAATTTCAGTTAAGATGTGATGCATTAAAAATTAAAATTTTTATCAAGATAAGATAATTTTAATAAGTAGATACAATCATTGTAACAATGTTATCTTATAAACTTAATCTACTATTTATATTATTTATGCCAAAGGGGATTATGTCTCAAGTTAAAAATACTGTGCTGCTATACATTGCTACTATTTCTTATTTATCGGTAGATAGATTTTGTGGTAGATGTCATGACCTGTGCATTTTCTCCCAATAGCAGCATTCGTAGAAAATTTTAAAAATGCTTTCAGGCTCTTCTATTTGTCTCCAGTGGGATCCCAGTGTGTTGATGTCACTTCTAGGGAAACCCTGGAAGTGACGGCAGTAGCTCTAGGAATTTCCAGAAAGTCCATAAAACCATAGAGTTTCCAATGATTCCTAGAGCTATCGCTGTCACTTCTGGGTTTCCACTGAAGCAACATCATCATGATTTTGGTGCCATCCTCAGGTCTTTACCCCCCAAACTCTTGCCAGTTGCCAAGCTCAGTCTGGCGACTTTAGCTAAATCAAGACTTGGCACACTTGGGAACATTAGTTCCCTCCCGTCACCCTGACAGAGGCAGCAATAAGAGACACAAGGAAAGATTGTACAAAGGTTGCAGTGTCCTCTAAAGGGTGTCTCAGCATAGAGAACCTATCTCCCTCAACTTAATTCTTGGGACATTAGTGATTTGGTAGCCCCTGGAAACCATTTCCCTGCAGGCTGGGCTCTATGCGGGTAGTAGCACAGTTATAGAACTGTGAATCATGTGGTTCAGGAATATCAAGTAGAATGGTCATGTAATGATGTGGCAGCTCTGGTGAGGGTCCATGGCAGGCATAGGGGTATATCTTGCTTATGAGCCATGGTGGGTCTGCATGAACGAGGGAGATGCCAACATTACATTTAAATTGAGCTTCTGTGATGGGAGGATTTACTGGAGGCTAAATGCATTGCAGTCAGCAAGCCAACAAAGGAAGGACCTTCTCCCCTTATGTTCCTGCGTAGGAATTATACTGTTCTGGTTGCCATCTTCTAGTTATTCCTTCACTTAAGGTCTCCTGCTTGGCATCTACAGGATTCTGCTCTTTCTGTTAAGTGGTCCCCCCCTTTTGAAACAAGTTCCCTGAGGAAGTGAGGAAGCAACCATCTATGGAAGTTTTAAGCAGGCCCTCTAAGGCCATTTTATTTGCTAGGGGCTTTAATGAGCTTCATGCTTGCGGGCCCAGCTTGATACTGTCCGAGTCTTCAAGCAAAATAACACACTGACTCTTATTTTGGAAAAAATTAGGCCACAACTTTATTGATTACAGTGTAACAAAGAGCCTTGGCGGCGTAGGGCACGGATCCCAACATCGGCTGACCCGCCTGTCTACTGATGCCTCTCTACCCTGTCAGCCCGTCTGCTGAGAAGGGGACACCACAGGGTGACGGATAAGGAAGCCACACTGGGCGGTAGCCTCTGTGTGGTCCCCCGTCCCCTGAACGCAGGCTTGTTCTATCAGCCCCCCGAGCTGGGCCTACCACTGCCAAGCCTGGTCCAAGACCCCTTATGGGGATCCCTTCTATGGGAAAACAGTGCACACAGGCCCTTTTTCCCTCCCAAGGGATCGGTGCCCAACGCCCAAACCGCCCACTTAAAGTTGTGACAATCACATATCAACAATTTTCATAGATACCATAAAGCATATTTGAATGCCAACCCAATAACACAGTAATACTGACGTCAACCCCTTACCTACCTGTGTAACCATAACCAACGTCCAACTCAATTCAGTGGAGGGTGGGTGGGGATCGCCGTTCCGGAGAACCTGCGTCACTGGGAGGCCGGCCCCTAGCTTAATAGAAAGCTAAAGGACCTGAGTGAAAACTACTTCACTCAGGTCGGGCAATGGCCGAGTGAGGAATCAAACCTGGTTCTCCAGATTAGAGTCCGGCCGCTCTTAACTACTACACCAAACTGATGCAAGAGAATGTAACGCGAAGCAATTTGAATACTGCAAGTGCAACATGCATATTATTATCATTATTTTATCATCATTATTATTGTTATTATCAGTAGTAGTTGTAATATAGCTGTAGTAGCACCACCACCGCTGCTGCTGCTGCTACTGCTACAGTCACTTAAATAAAAGAAAGAAGGATGGCGGAAGGGTGGACAATCTGGTGGGTGAGCTCAACTTTAACATATCCTGGCCTTGGGTTCATCATGATCCCGCTATGAATTTCTCATGATTCAGTCCGTTCTAGATGTAATACAAAACAGGCTCTCATAAGATGTTTTCAGCAAACTAATATTTCTCTAAGGTCCTGTTCTGAGGCCATTCTGCTTTCATTTAGGTTTGTTCATTTTCTCTTTTTCATTTGCTCGCATTCAGCCAAATGGCTCTTCGAAGTCAAATTGTATTTGCGTCAGGTCAGCTCCAGAGCAGGCCTGAGTCTCTTTTTTTCCTCTCTCATTTCGTGCAATCAGCCATTGTAACCAGAGTGTAGTTTTCCATCTGTCTCAGTCATTTATATAGATTAAAAACAGCGCAAGCCCAAAGAAGGAAGCTGTGCAGGGAGAAATCCCCACAGCAAGGTAGTTTGATTCACTACTAGTGCTCAGCTTACATTTGGAGGCTGTTTCTAGTAACTGGTGCAATCTCCACGTACCTACTTAGCCCATTTTTTAGTATCAACAGAGCCGAGGTTGTATAATGGCTGCAGCTGCAATCCTAGGCATATTTTCTTGTAAATAAATCTAATTAAACCCAGTGTGATTGTATTCTGACTAGACATGGGCACGATTGGAATTACGGACTGAAAATTGCCCTAATCTTGGTGTTTGCGCCATCGGAACCGGGCTGATCGGTTCCGTCCACGGCTCCCGGTTCAGCGCTCGGGTGGGGCACTCTATCGGGTTTCGATCAGATCGATCGGTTTACGTTCGGGATTGCAGTCTGCAGACAGTCTGGCGCCAGCCATCTGTTCCCAAGGGAATGGAGCCCCATGGAAACGGAGCCTGGGGAATGCCAGAGCTGTTTGCCCTCCTTCTGTTGCCCTGGAAACACGAATGGAAGCCCAGCTTTCCTTGATCAGCAGGGCTTCCTTCCAACCACGGAGCAGCCAGAAAAGCGCGTGCCCGTCTCGTCCATTTGGGAGAAGAGAGGAGAGGGTGGGGGAGGGGGGTGTTCTTCTGTAGCCATGGGCACTCGAATCTCATCCCTGCAAAGCCTGAGAGGCAGCTCTTACGGCCAAACACAGCCCTCCTGTGTAGCAGACCCAGGCTTTATAAATAGCCATGTGCTGTGCAACAAAGTTTCACTTTCCGCTCGCGGGTGGAGTGGGACAGAGGTGAGCTCTCGCTTGCCGCTTTTGGAGAGAGAACGCGCACGCGAGAGAGAGGGAGCTTTAGCTTTGGGCTTCAGCAGATAGGGAATTAGGGAATAGGGAGCTATCTCCTCTGGTTCCAGAGCTGCCGCCTAGCTCTGGGGCCAAGCTCGGTGGACACCTCGGCTGAGGGCTCAGGTCTGGGGGGGAGTGTTGCAGCTGGGGTTGGGCTATATTCCTATTCTCTCTCTCTGCTTCCAGGTCTGCCATCTAGCTCTGGGGCCAAGCTCAGTGGGTGGTGGGTGGTGGGCGGTGGGCACTGGGCGGCCTGATTCCCCCTGCTATCGGGGGACCACACCTGAAGTGCCCCCCCCGCCCCCTTGGCACTTGCTGCCGCCTCCACGGGCCTCACCCACCATTCCTTTAGTGCTGGAAACCGTGGGGCGCCCTCCCGCATTGGCCTTCCCGATTCCCGATTCCTGATTCTGTATCAGAAACGGGACTTGATCAGTGAGGTTTGGGTACCTGGGTTCGGCGCCGCCGCAGAATCACGATCAGTTAAATCGGGATTAATTTTTGGATCGTGCCCATGTCTAATTCTGACTGTGCAAAGACTTCTAGATGCATATGGAAGCAATGTCCTCTAAGAAATATGCCATCCCACTATCTGAAATCCCAACCTCTAATTTTTTAAAAATTAAAACGTAAATCTCTATCCTTTTCTGTTGTGGATATATAAGAGAAAATGTTTAAACAAGAGCCTGGAAAGGAATGAAGAAGTTGCAAGACAGCTGGAACAGAGTTAGGTAACCCCTATTTCACCGAAGTGATTTTCATCTATTCTGTTTTTCTTGGACACTTTGCTGCTTTCTTCTCTTTCCCCTTTTACTGTTCATGTTGAATAGTGAGTGCATTGGATAGAAAACCCAAGCGACATGTACAGCATTTGTTATTTGCCTCCTTAATTTCAGTGAGGGATTTGTATCAAGATAGAATCAGTGGGGCATGGTGCAAGTAACAGGAGTGTAGAACTTAATACCCAGTTTCACTCAATTTGATATGTTTGTAATCTTTAAGTGCAAGTCACCTTTTTTGCAATTTTCTTGTCTGAAAGAATGTATGCCTCTAAGCATGTGCAGAATGCCTTATTCATCAGTGAATAATCACTGTTCTGTCTTTATAGTGAATAATCACTGTTCTGTCTTTACACACACACTCAAACCCAAAACAAATATGGGATTAGGGATAAAGGCCTAATGCTCAGGCAGGTTGAAACTCTTATCATATTGTTGGTAAGGCACTGACATTACTTCTGTGCATGCCAAAGCAGTGACAGAATGTTGCTGGAGGACATTGGGGACACTCTAGTATTTAGGCAAAACTCTATGGTTAAACCATAGAGTTTTGCCAAAATACCAGAGCATCCCCAGTGTTCCCTGGCACTGATGTCACTTCTGTGTGCAGAGGGAGTGATGTCAGCACACTGGGGTGCTGGTGCTGATCTCCCCTTTTTCCAGCCACCATCACCCACCTCCAGCTAGCTGAGTGGCAGCAAGAAGCACCCCCTGGTGGCAGGGGATCCCCTATGGCCAGTGAGGGAATAGTTAGTCAGGTCTGTGGGAGGATCTAAACAAATTTCAACCAAGAATACTGCAAACTTTATGTGTTTCATCTATCAGGAACCTAGATCCAATTTTCTCATATGTATCTTGGTTTGCCTAAATCCATGTTCAGTGGTATAGAAAATAATTGACCAGTGCCTCACTTTCATGGTACCTCTGTATACTCTGGCTGTTAGGAAAATCTGTGTTAAAGTTATGTTTATTCTGTTTTTACTTCTATTGTGCTTATAGAGTTTGGAATTTTTCAAGTCCATTCTTTTAAACTAGTTTTTAATCACTATTTGGATCATTGTTCTCTGTTAACACGTGCATTTGTTTATTAGTTTTTAGTCTAAAATTCTAATGTCCTTTGTCCATTTGCAATAAACTCTACTGCTGCTGCTGCTGCTGCTACTACTATGTAGATGTGCAGAGTGCTTTTTCCTTACTCCAGTACAATCACACATCTATTAATATGGAGAAATGACACTTCACCCCCACTGTCTGTGAAAAAAACCCACACAGATTTGCAAGGTGCATTATGTGTCATCTTGGGCATGTCTTTTGTTATTAATTATGATAATAATTATGAAAATTAGGAGTTTTATAATTATCGTAATTAATATGAAAACAAAACCAAACCCTCATCTAAACAGCCTATAATGGGGAAAAAACACCACGGTTTTCTTTAGTTTTGTTCTGGTTTCTTTTGACATTGCAATCTCTGCCTCGACTGGTTTCATTTTTACAAGGCAGCCAAGAATTTCCTAATAAGGATATATAGAGAGAGAGCACAGAGGACCTTGGGAACTGATTAGAAGTTGTAGCCAATCAGATTACATATATGTGTGAGATATTCCAATCCTGAAGGGCGTGGGGTGGGACTTAATTAGTCTTGCTCTGTCTTCCCAATGCCTGCCTTGCTGTGCAAAAGTTTGCCTTGCAGTTTGCATTCCTCTGCTCTCCAAGCCTTATCCCCCATCCAAGAAAATCTGCCTCAAGATTTCCCTTCTGCTGTCTGCCTGGCCAGATGCCTTACCTGCCTTATTCCACCAAATAGTTCTGTTTTGTCTGTCTTAGGGTTGCCAGCCTCCAGGTAGTGGCTGGAGATCTCCCAGAATTACAACTGATCTCCGGGCCACAGAGATCAGTACCCACGGAGAAAATGGCTGCTTTGGAGGGTGGATTCTATGGCATTATACCCTTCTGAGGTTCCTTCCCTCCCCAGGCCCTGCCCTCCCCAGGCTCCACCCCCAAAATCTCCAGGAATTTCCCAGCCTGGACCTGGCAACCTTAGTCTGTCTGCTTCTTCCTTCTGTTACTGTTTTTAAAGCTAACTGGCTGCAGTTCTGTCCATGTCACTATTTGGAATCTTTCCTATCAATTCTTCCATGGATTTTAATGTTAAACATGGATGACTTCCATTGCTTCAAAAAGCGGGAGGGGGAGAACTTTATTTGATCTGAAATTTTGCTATGTCAGTGTCCTCGGAGAATACTAGAGCCCCCTCCCCTCGAATTTTGTCCAGTTTGGATGGAAAATCATGAAAATACAGGTCCAAGGAAAAGCAGTGTGTGTGTTCCATTGAAACCAATGGGAAATAATAATGTAATAGAATTATGAAAATAAAACAACAATAATGAAACAAAACCATATGAAACAACCCAGTAACAAAACAGTGCCCTTTGGAATGAATAACAAAAATGAAATAATAGTAGAAAAGAGCAAGAATCCAGTAGCACCTATAAGACTAACAAAATTTGTGGTAGGGTATGAGCCTTCGCGAGCCACAGCTTACTTCTTCAGATACAGCTAGAATGTCAAACCTTGATCTAAAAATGAAACGAACAAGACAAACTCCCACGCACAAGTCTAGTAATGAGTTTGTACTCTGG
This sequence comes from Eublepharis macularius, assembly GCF_028583425.1. NCBI lineage: Eukaryota > Metazoa > Chordata > Lepidosauria > Squamata > Eublepharidae > Eublepharis > Eublepharis macularius. The sequence continues at coordinate 125,013,327 of NC_072796.1, read as the reverse complement.
GCATTCTTGGAGGCTAAACTGGGCCTGTATTGACATGCGGTTGAAACATTGCTGAATGAGGTTCTCTTTGTTGCTTATGGTCTGCCAAGGTGTCAGGATTGTGTCAATTCATAGGTTGATGGAGCTAGCCAAGAAAACAATAGACCTGCATTTGGGGCCTGGGGGAGAACAGGATGTATACACTGGTATAAGTTCAAGGGAATGGTTTGTGGGCTTGTGTAATTTAGGAATCTCCCATTTCAGTAATTAAGGCACCAATTAATTGCCATCTACCCACCCTTCTGCTGTCTCAACACAGTTTTGAATCTTACCTTCCGGCCTTATGCCCTACAACAGGGAAGAACAGAGATGCGCTTATTAAATCAACAAAGGACTGATAAAGATGATTAGAAGCAAAACACTCCCCCTACCCTATATAATTGATGGAGCACTATATTGCAAATAATTGACTTCTTCTAAGAGGTTGGTGTTTGTGCTACATGGAAATGGGAGACAATAACGCAAAGGGCAGATGGGATGGGAGGGCAGAAAGACAAAGTAAGAACTTTGTAAAATAAAATAAATAATAAACAATTATCTGGCACTCAGCTCAACTAAAAACTCCAGTTCACTCTGCCCCTTAGGGTACAGCTACCATCCAATCAGAGTACATCCAGCTCCCCTCTTTCATTCCTCGGAGGCCTGTATTTAAACGCACAGCAACAATGATTTAAAAACCCACATCAGCAAGCAGAAAAAAACACACAACCTTAATTACTTGCAAAACATTAGCATTGCTCATTAAAAGGATCAGGCATTGGGTGATGTGAATGGCTACCACCTGAGACCCTCTTGAGCCGCTGCCAGTCTGAGTAGGCAATATTGACCTTGACAGTTCAATTATCTGGCTCAGTATATGGCACTGTGATGGGTCCATGTTTACCATGGCAAAGTTTCCATTGTAACCCTTATGTTCCAGGGCCCTTTTCACACTGCTTACCTGCTCCTGGAATGTCGCGAAATGTCATGCAAAAAACACAGAAAACATCACACAAAACTCTCGCGAGAAGATGCTATCTTCCGCGGTTTTTGCGTGATATTTCGTGACATTCCAGGAGCAGGTAAGCAGTGTGAAAAGGCTGGTGTCTTCATTGAATCCCACCACGCAAGATAACTTTATCAAGTACTAGACATCCTTCCACCTGAGCCTTGCAGCTCTTTTCCCGTCATCTCCACCGGTTAACAATGTGTTCATAAATCCACTGTAAATCAGACAGGTTTTCTACCAATCAGCAAAATATAGCTGGCTTTTTTTATTTTACTACACCGCCTGCATATTAACAACCTGAAATTTAGCATGGCCAGTGACTAGAGTAGTAAATGACGATCACATGGACTGCATTTGATTGTACGTTGCAGCAGGATGTTAGTAATGAAAACCAAAAGCAAGAATCCATCAACTTCAAAGCCTCCCCAAACAAACCATATTAGTCAGATATTACTCTTCCCATTTATATATAACTTGTTAATGTCAACAGCATGAGTTATTTTCAAAAAGAGGCACTGCAGATGGTCCATCAACTTTTGATTAAGTAGACTCTTCATATTTGGAAATACCCAGTGGTCACAGTCCAGCAACTGGTCCCCTTTGATTTGCTTTGTTGACTGATGCAATTGTTAGCTCTTGCATGGAAGATCCAAATACACACCACAATAACTGTTTCTGTAACCCAACCAATTTCTCCAAATATACCCCTTGTCGCTCCTTAAAGAATGTGATGAGGCTTAGGACACAGTGTTGGCCCGAGCCACTGTACGTAAATTTCTGCCAGAAATCTCTTGAACTTTTATGCTAGCTAGACTTTTTGAGTGATTCTACACACGTTGGATAATGCACTTCCAATCCTCTTTATAGATCATTTGGAATGGATATTTTGTGTGCTGAACAAAAAATCCACCTCAAACGATGGATAAAGTGCATTGAAAGTGCATTATCCAACGTGTGTGGAATCAGCCGTAATTAGGCCTATCAGTCTGAAGGTAAAGTCGAGCATCCAATAGGCAAGCGTTTGATAGACAAGCAGCTGGTATGCTCTCAAGCTAGATGGCTGGCCACTCTGAACCCCCCCTGTCATGTCTCTGTCCTGAAGGCGAGGGTTAAAGGATCCTTTCCTCCCATTTCTTGTAATAAATAATTAGACAGCTTTTAAGATCTATGTGTATAAGCAACCCCCAGTTGATCAGATCTCAGTTATCTCTACTGTGTGTTTATGCAACTAGCTGACAAGTACAGTGTGAGCCAGGAGAGGCTGTACAGGCCAAAAACAGGATGGTCCATCATTATGAGACCTGCTGATGTTTCTGGCTGTTATATCATGAGAGGATTTTTCTCTGTGCCATAGGCTTGCCCAGGCACCCACCCACACACCACCTGGATGATAATGTTAGTCAGTAAGACAGGAGAGGGGGAAAAGGAGGAGGGGCTTCCATAACTATCCTAGATCAACCCACTAGGGTTGCCAAGTCCACTTACCCTGGCACTCACCTTTGTTTTGCTCCTCGTGCATGTGCACTCTTGAGCCTGCACGATGATGTCACTTCCAGGAAGTAACGTCATCGTGCAGGCCTGGGAGCATGCGTGCACTTCGCAGCAGGCCAATTTGGGCCCCAAATGGGCCCAATTTGCCCTCTACAAATAACAGGAGTGCTCTTGGGGCAGTGTGATGACATTACTCCCAAGAAGCAACGTCGTCACACCGCCCCAGGAGTGCCCCGGGAGGCCTGTTCTTCTGCCTCCCCCCCCTGCCAGTTGAGTGGTGGTGGGGGGGGTAGAGGGTGGAAGTAGGAGATCCCATGCCCCACTGGGGGACCTTGGATCCCTACAACCCATTGTCTTCTACTGTTGTGGCTTTTTTCAAAAAGATGACAGCTTCTTGTGAAGAGGGATATGCCTCAGAGTTCCTGAATGCCCCAGGTTCAATTTCTGACATTTCTACTAACTAAATGACCTCAAGGGACCCCCGGTAAGTGAAATAGCAATTTAATCCCTCCATGGGTTTCTTCAAATAGTCAATGAAGTTGATTAACTGTTCCTTGTTGGACCATTTCAGTTCCAAGTGCTGGATGAGGGATGTAGCCTGGTCAAATATGAAACTGGTTTTCTATCCATGAAAACATGGCACTGCAGTAAGGGAGGTAATTAAGCTAGAACTATACTTCCTGATATGTAGATTTCCATGGCTGCGAAAACATGACCTCCCCAAGCAGCCACAAGAGGAGCAGGAATTGGAAGGAATCCGCATGCCCTTTTTCCTCCACCCTCCTGCTGTTCACCCCTGCTCCTCCCTCTTTTCTTTGTCCCCTTTGCACAAAAGCATGGCTTCCGTGGCCTGTTTAGTGGGATCCTCGGGGCCCAGAACCCACCTTGTTTCCCCTCATTTTCGGCTTCCTTTCTGAGCCATGTTGCTCAGAGCAACTCAGCCAGAAAAGAGAGGGGGAGTACTTTGAAGGGCTAAAAAAAAGGGGGGTGAGGTAGCAAGGTATACAATGACATTTTGAAAGTGCCTCTGCATCTGCCCCCTCCCCATAGTGGCTGTGGGTGGAGAATCCACGTGGCTACTGTGGCCACAGCCGGCTTTCATTTCCCCCTTTGAGTCAGAGTATGTGAGGGGTTTTTCCCCTTCTGGCTCAATGGGAAAAAAACAGGAACCAAACAAGTCATACCTGGATTGGGCAGAGGGATGCCACTTATCCACTTCCAATGGAAGGGCTCCTGTCAATTCTCTCTGATCCCTGCCACTGCTTGAATGAGCAGTGGAGGGAAACAGGGAAAAGAGAATGGTATTATGCGATACTGCAACATCATTTTTGACTGGGGTTGCTGGTCCCCCGCTCCTACCCTTCACCTCCTGCCCATCTAACCTGGCTCATGGGGGGGAAGGTGGGGGAACACCTGCAGTGCACTCCTGTGCTCCACAGTGGGCTGATTTGTGCCCCAAATAAAATCAGCCTGCTGCAAAGCGCAGGAGCACTCCAGAGCCTGTTGTGCCACCCTGACAGCCCTAATTTCGGCCCCAAACAGGAGCACACGGGCGTTCTAGGTGTGTTTAAAGACTTTTGAAAGAGTGAGTGCCAGGTCTCCTACCTCCCACCCGGAGATTAAGAGGAGCTAGCAACCCTATTTCTGACTGAAAAACAGGAAGTGACATCACAACGACATCCCCTCCGAAATACTATGGCCAAACCATAGAGATCAGTGAGATTCCTGAGTGTCACTGAGACACTGTGATGTCACTTGAGGTTTTTTGGCTGGAAATAATGTGATGGCAGTGATGCCATTTCCACTCAATCCTCCCATCAAATGCTCCTCCTGCTGAAGCCTCAAAGCCAGGCAACTCTGACTGGGCATATTATCATGCGGTTACTCCTCTTTACTGTGGGGCTTTCTGCTGCCCAAGCAGAGAAAATTCCCCATGTGGATGCAATCTGGGAACAGTTATCGCTTTATCGGCTAGTTGTCCGAACTAGGCCTTGAAGTCACAGTTGGGGCTCGGGGTCCAGTATGGGCAATGTTTTGTGTCTGAAAACTAATTTCCTCATTGTCTCCCATTTCAGTTGCTCTATATTGCTTTTTGACCAAAGATATCTTGGAGAAAGCTTGTTTAATCAATTTGAATAAATAAACACACATCTTTACTGCTTATTTCTAAAGGAAAAGAAGAACTCCCAACGTCACTTGGATTGTCATTCAAGGGAAGGTTATATGAGCACAGTTGCAACCTTTTGAATAAAACATTTCGGAAAGCAACCAAAATTATTTGATCCATGTAGAGTTGTGCTTATTATTTTGTCTAGTCTTTACGTACTTACTGAAGTTTTGGCACCTGGCCTGTTCAAATATATATATGTGTGTGCGTGTGTTTATAAAATCAAAATATAAATAAGTTCATATCGGGTCAGGAACTGGAGGGTTTTATCATATTTAAATTGAGGAACTTTGGTGGAAAATAACCTGTTACAGTTTCATCATTATTGTTCACAACTTACAAGAGTAGGAAGGGACCAAGGGAGAGGTTTTCCCTACCTCCCCTTCTCTTACTGTTTTTTGTGTGTGAGAGAGAGAGTGAGAAAGAGAGAGGAGAGAGATATTTCACACTCAGTGCTCTCTCTACATCATACAGTTTAGAGACAGTCAGTCATAGATAAAATGTGCTTTAAAAGAGGCATTTCTTCCCATGATATGCAGACATTGATGTTGGCTCACAGTTGCTTCTGATCAATTGGGTTCTGTAGGTTTGTGAAACAGTACAAAAAACTTTCAAAACCTGTTCCCCAGAGGCAAAAGTTTGATGAGTGCACATTAGGATCAGCAATTTGTAGGGCAAAACTAGACGAATCACATCCCCCAGTCTGCCATTTCACCTCTTGAAAATGGCATGGTGGGAGACACAAGAGCCTGCCGTTCCCTGCACTGTAGTCCTCAGCAGGATTATACCCCTCTGGTGTTTTTGAAAAATTAAAAAAAAGCTCTAAAATAGCACCGTGTTACTCTAGTTTGGCCCTCAGGACCCCAGATTTGGACAGGGCCTTATAGGCCACCTGGTCCAATCCCATCTTCTGCAATCCAAACTAGAACATTCTTGAAATATGACTAACCTCTGCTATAAAACTTCAGCAAAGGAGAGCTGAAGGGACAGGGCTGCCATCCTCTTTGTGTGTGTGTGTGGGGGGGAAATCCCCTGCCACTAGCAGGCACTTTCAGCCACCACTCAGCTGGCCAACAGGGGCGGGGGAGGGAATGAGCAGGAAACTCTGGGGAATCAGATATGCAATCCAAAGTGCTGATGTCACTTCCTGTGCTAGGGGATACAGGGAATGATCGAGCATTTGGGGAAAACTGTGTCCCCTGGCAACACATTGATGTCACTTCCAAGTACATGGGGAGTGACATCAGGACAGTGGCAGCAATGTCATTATGTTGCCAATGAATCTTCCATGATCTTGGTTGTTGTGGATTTTCTGGGCTTCCATGATCTGGGTTGAATCCACATTACTCATTCTAAGTCGCATGTTCCCCGCATTCCCCACGCAATCCCGAGTGCCGGTCACATTACCTCATTAAACAGACGCATTTCATTCGCATTTCTCCCGAATATGTGGTCACAGGTTTTCAACGGGAGTTTCACGGTGGCCGTGAACGGGCCAATGCGCAATTTATGCGTTTTTTTAACCCCCCCCCCACTTCCTGTCTCTCCGGCCGTTCTGAGAGTTCCTATTGGCTGATTCAACTTGCAAGTGCTCCGTAGTCTGCAAAGACTGTTTTTGACTTCATAGCATTGGATTTATTGATTGTGCTGTTTCTGAATCAAATCTGGTAGTTTGAAAAATCATTTTGGGGTGAATCCATTCTCAGAACGGACTCGTGAAACTTCCTTTTTAACTGTTTTTTATTTTTTTATTTTATATTACTGTAATATCGAAATTATGAAATATCAAAATAATGACACTCCAAGGAAGTGAAACTTCAGTAAACTTCAGGCACTGAACTGTCCTGCATAGGAAATGCCCACAAAAGCTTCCCACATGCTTCCAAATTTCCAAAAAAGAAATGGGAGAGAGCCATCAGTGCTGTCAGTGGGGGAAAGAGAGGCATCATTATCTTCAATGATGTTTCTTTATAAGGTAAGATCGAAATAACGGAAAAGTGTGCTAAATTTTTTTTTAAAAAAATGGGCGGGGAAAAAAAGGTCCTGCCCAAAAAAGCGGTTTTTGAGCGGCCATGTGACCGGAGGGACGCGCAAGAAAGACGGATTGGAAGCAGGGATGTGAACGAAGAGGAAAAAATCACAGATTGGAGGCAAACGGAAGATATCCGATAAACATGCGGGTAATGGGTGAATGTGGATTCGACCCTGGTTATTCCCCCTGCCAGTTGTCAGGCCATGCCTGGCAAACCAATTTAGGGAATGGGTTCCATCACAGAACTGCATTCTCCTAATGTTCAACTTCCAAACTATCTCCAGCACTCTGAAGTCTCCAGCCTAAAATGTTCTAGGAGTTGCTGCCTGCAGTTGATTTGGCGAGACAACCCTGGGTTAAGCTCGGCGTCCACGAAGACACAACAGCCGACAGGACTAGCCTGCTTCCTCCCTCGCTTTCAGAAATCTCAGGCATTGGCTTTGACTCTGGATCTGCAGTATCTTGCGGGGCCACTTCATGCCAAAATAAACAGACCTTAAGCATGAGCAGCAAAGCCTGGTGGCAAATGGCCTAGCTCTTGCCAGCGTATTCCTAGCAAAAGCTAAGCATTGAAAATCTGCAGAGGTCTGATTTATTATAGCACGTGCTAAGCGAGTGAGCTTGTGTTGCTGAGAATGAATGAGCATAACCTAGAAATAATGGGTGCAATTTGACGGTGAGTCTTCTAAAAGGCTCTCATTGACAAAAGCCCCTTTGTTGATTCATTTGATGGGGAAGGGCAGTGTGCAGGCAGAAAGTTCATTGCAACTGCAGCAGGGATTGTGTTTAATATAGCAGCCTCATGGCTGGCAGTGGCTGTAGCAATTCAGAGTGGATCTTTTTGTTTTCAATCGGCAGTGGAGGCCGTGGCAGTGAGCCAAATTGGTTTTAGATTCTTTCTGGTTTTGTTGACAATTTCGGCAAGGAACTCAAACCTCTCCATTTATCACTCATCCTGTGGGTAATGACTTTTATGTTCGCAGCCTGCCTTGGGGGTTTCCTTCATTTTATTTTGCTTTACTGCCTGGACCGAGAGTGTGCTGCAGCAAAATTCAATTTCCACATTAAGGGAACCTGAATTCTGAATGAAGAAATCAGACTAGGAAGTCATGATTTACAACCTAATATTGTGAGAAAATGAATGTCATTGGTAAGAAATGTGATCGTCTCGAAACGGTGGGTCTGGCTCCTTTGGGGATGGGTTGAGGTGAGGGAAGCACACTGTGCAGTATGTATGTATCTTTCCATCTGTCTGCTTGTCTGTCCATCTGTCTCAAGATATTTATAACTTACATCAGTGTTCAGTGGGATGGATGGGATGACTTCTTTTCATCTGGACCTAAAACCATCCCACATTACTGTGTCATTTCCGAATACAGCCCAGAAGTGACCATGCTCTAGGAAACAGAGTTTCTAGTGATTCCGAGAACTACCCTTTGTCATGTCCATTTTGTACCCGGAAATAATGTAGTGACTGTGATGATGCTACTTTTTAAAAAATTGTTCAACGGCTTCTTGGAGCAAGTAACCTGGCTTACTAGCAGGAAGCCTCCTACCATAGTCTCCTGCCTGGCAAACTTGGCCTGTAGCCGGGATATTCCCATCTAGACCTGCTAAGGGACATTGGTTTTATTCTATCAAGCCAATCAGCAAAGTTTTAACTTTCCTCCAAACTTTGCTGAGTATCATGGTGAGATAAAAGCCAAAGTCCCTGGACAGGGCTAGATGGGAATATTCTGGACCCTAATCCATCTAGGCTTTCCTAAACCACAGCTAAACATAGCGCGGGAAAAAAGCAGGAACTGCAGAAGCAGGCACTGGGAGAAACAAGTTCCTGTTATTTCAACAAAGTAGCCTGTCCAAATACCTGCTTGTGCAGTATCTGACTGTCTTTCCCAGCTCCCAGCTTTGGGTCTGTGTAAAGTAGGGTTGCCAGGCCAAGCAACTGGCAGGAGTTTTAGGAGTGGGAACATGGTGGGGGGGCATTGCGGGCATGATGATGTCACTTCCAGGGAAAACCTGGAAGTGACATTGAGTAGCTCTAGGAATCATCAGAAACTCTATGGTAAAACCATACAGTTTCTGATGATTCCTAGAGCTACCCACCATCACTTCTGGTTTTCTTCTGGACGTTATATAATGCCACATGTGATGTTGATGGACTTTTACCACCAACTTACCACCACAGTGTATGCTGGAGCTTCTCCCAAAATGATGATGTCACTTCCAGGTTGTGTCGCAAGTGAAGTCATGGTGTCGGTGCACCACCAACGCCCCATTCCCCCTGGCATTTCCCCAAGACAACCAGCTGAGAGGCAGTGGGCAGAGCCAGTGAGGGAGCAGCAGACTTTGGCAGGAAACCTGCCCTCCTTACCTGATATTATCAAGTGACTGCTCAGCATTTGTTGGACCAGTCTGAGCTGGTCCACTGCACCGGTAATTCAATCACTCCACCAAAATTGTCCTGCTGTCTACCCTGTCTACCCTAGCATGCCCATATTTTGACTTCCATTTCCAGTAGCTGTGCATCCTCCTGCACCTCATCCTCCCAAACCTGTCAAATGGCTTCTAAGCCCCCACACTTTTGAAGTTGGTTCTTCACTCAGACCTTCTTCCCAGCTGTGTAGTTGGCTTGCTAAATCATCGATACCCTTTCTTATGCCTCTGGACCCCTGTCCTTCATAGATGGTTTTGGTTTTTGGCTTTTCATTCCTCTGCCTTGGACCAGTTTTCCCTCCTCTTGCCTTGAACCACAGTGTACCACTCCTTTCTCTTCAGGACAAGTAGCATACGAGTTCTAGTTTCCATTTTTTGTAGGAGTACCTTAACAATTTTGATATTCTTGAATGAGCCAATGAAACTCCAATCACCACCTGCAACAGAAAAGAGGCATAATAAAAACATTAGTAGACCGTGCAAGACGGATATGTGAACTGCACTTTCTCAATGAGGTAATTAATCATCTAAACCACACACTTCAAGCAAATGGCTACTCCAGAAATGAAATCAGAAGAGTGATTAAACCAAGGATAAATCAAACGACTAAGGAAAAACAGTCCCCCACAGGAAAAGTGATTTTGCCATATATCAAAGGAATCACTGATCAGATGGGAAAATTTATGAAAAAGCACAACCTATAAACAGTATTCAGACCCACTAGAAAAACAGAACAGATGCTATGATCAGCAAAAGTAGAGACCCCCCTCACCTCTGCAGGAGTATACCGCATACCCTGCTGTGGACAAGTTTACACCACACAGCGTAGCATCCAGACAAGAATAAAAGAACATGAAAGACACTGCAGACTTGGCCAACCTGAAAAATCAGCAGTGGCTGAACATAGCCTAACTCAAATAGGACACAGTATCTCGTTCCAGGACACTAAAATACTGGACAACATGTCCAACTACTTTGTCAGATTGCACAGGCAAGCCATTGAAATTCGTAAGCATAAGCACAATTTCAACAGGAAAGAAGAGAGTTTAAGAATGATTTCCAGTCCTGTAAAATACCAGACTAACAAAATACTCTACATCATACAATAGCCCTGCAGATAAGATTAGCATATCAACCACCAATCCATATGCAAAAGAACCTCCTCAGGATACAGTGAAGTTTCCCCCCATTAGCATTTCACACCCTGGGAAACTCTTACAGGATGACTCAGCCCAAACCCACCTTCCTGAGTAGATATAAATTACCTGCTAACATCTTCTCCATATATTGTCGAAGGCTTTCACGGCCGGAGAATGGTGGTTGTTGTGGGTTTTCCGGGCTGTATTGCCGTGGTCTTGGCATTGTAGTTCCTGACGTTTCGCCAGCAGCTCTAGAATCAGCACCCCACAAACCTAGTGTATGGTTCCGGTTTGTGGATGATACATTTATCATTTGGAGCCATGGGGAGGAAGAATTGATGGGGTTTTTGAATCATCTCAACAACATCCACCTGAACATACAATTCACAATGGAGAAAGAAATTGAGGGAAAACTCCCATTCCTGGATACCTTGGTCATCTGCAAAGCAAACTTTCAGTTAGGTCACAAGGTCTACAGGAAACCAACTCACACTGATCGGTACTTACACAAAAACTCCAATCACCACCCCCGACAGAAAAGAGGCATAATGAAAACATTAGTGGATCGTGCAAGACGGATATGTGAGCCGCACTTTCTCAATGAGGAAATTAATCATCTAAACCATGCACTTCAGGCAAATGGCTACTCCAGAAATGAAATCCGAAGAGCAATCAAACCCAGGATGAATCAAACAACCAAGGAAAAACAGTCTCCTACAGGAAAAGTGTTTTTGCCATATATCAAAGGAATTACTGATCAGATGGGAAAGCTTAAGAAAAAGCATAACCTTCAAGCAGTGTTCAGACCCACCCGAAAAATACAACAGATGCTACGATCAGCAAAAGACAGTAGAGACCCCCTCACCTCTGCAGGAGTATACCGTATACCCTGCAACTGTGGACAAGTTTACATCGGGACCACAAAGCGTAGCATCCAGACAAGAATAAAAGAACATGAAAGACACTGCAGACTTGGACAACCTGAAAAATCAGCAGTGGCTGAACATAGCCTAACCCAAACAGGGCACAGTATCTTATTCCAGGACACCAAAATACTGGACAACACTTCCAACTACTTTGTCAGACTGCACAGGGAAGCCATTGAAATTCACAAGCATAAGTAAAACTTCAACAGGAAAGAAGAAACCTTAAGAATGAACAGAGCATGGTTTCCAGTTCTGAAAAACACCAGGCTAACAAAACATTCTATCCCCAACAATAGCCCTGCAGAGAAGATTAGCACATCAAGTACCAATCCATATGCAAAAGAACCTCCTCAGGATACAGTGAAGCCTCCCGCCATTAGCATTCCACACCCTGGGAAACTCTTACAGGATGACTCAGCTCAACCCCACCCCTCCTGAGGAGATACAAATGACCTACATCTTTTCCACACTGTGACACTGAGAGATCTCTGTCTTTTGGTGCTACACCTCTGAAGATGCCAGCCACAGCTGCTGGCGAAACGTCAGGAACTACAATGCCAAGACCACGGCAATACAGCCCGGAAAACCCACAACAACCATCTTCTCCATACATTGACACTGAGAGATCTCTGTCTTTCAGTGCTACACCTCTGAAGATGCCAGTCACAGCTGCTGGTGAAATGTCAGGAACTACAATGCCAAGCCCATGGCCATACAGCCTGGAAAATCTACAACTAAAAATTTAATCTAAACACATCTTAGCTTGTGACAGAGACATTTATGACTTAGGCATCGTGGACCAAATTTTAAGTAAAGAGTACAAACTTCGTGGCTTGGGCCACAGACAAAGGCTTGGATCTACTGGAACATTTCTGCATATGGAATGATTTGGTTTATGTATGTATGTATTTATTTAATTATGTTATTATGTTATGTTTTATTATGTTACGATCTTATTTTATTTATTTCTGCCCACCTTCCTCACTAAGATTCAAGGTGGATTACACAGTTGAGATTATTTCCATAATTTGTGCCTGTAGTACATGAATATTTACCCTCTGCCCTCCTGCTACTGCTCAAAGTGCCCCCAAGGGCTATCCCTGGGGGTTCTGTGGTACCACAAAAGGAGGATATTTGGGGCTGAAGTGGACAGGGCATGAATCACTCTCTGTAGGTGGAAATCCTTCTGTTCACATCTCAGCCCAAAATCTCTACGTGTCCTAGGTACATGTTAACCGTTCGGAGGTCCCCATCTTGCCTCCTTTTTCTAAAGAGAATCTTATAAATGTCTTTGTCTATTTGATTTTGCTTCCACTCATTCACCAAGAAGCTCACATTATTACAAGAATAAGTATCAGAATTTTAGCCAACTATAAACCATTATTTTGTATGAGTTATGAACTGAGCCAGTGACTGATGCTATATTATATTATTTGACAAATATACCATAGACATTACTAGTCTGAGTATCTGGAATAACTTCATGACTATGGGATCTTCTGGGTAATGGAACGAGATGTCCAAAGAGAGTTATAGAGTACTCTCATATTTTTTTTAAAGTAGGGACACTCTGTGCATGTTCTGTGTGTGAATTACTGGAATAGCTTAAGTCTACAAAATCCTTCCAACTTCATGCATTACTTTTTAATTGTGTGGGTTTTATGCTTAGTCATAACTCCTGGAATTAGTTTGTCTTTTAAAAGAATTTCATCCACATTCTATTCAACTTAAAATGCAGATCAGGGAAATCTATGCTCCACACAGACAGTGCAGGTTAGAGGAAACCAGACTGACGTTCTCTGATAGAGCAACCACAGAGTTGGTGGAATTGCTACATATTCCACAGAATTGCTTCATCCCGGCAACAGGTTTCTGGGCTTTATAGAGTCCAGTTGAGGAGCTGTGTGTGCAATGAAGGGTCTTGTGTTTGGAATGTGGTGGTTAAAAACCAGTCTTTGCCAGCAGCCGCATCCCATGGCTGAGTAGAGACCTGACAAGACGTAATTAAATCAATGTAAGGTAAACAACCTCAACAGATGTTTGAAAGTCTCACACAAATAGCTGTGAGCTAGTTTTTGGTTGGCTGCAACAGGGATGCATAAATAAAATGTTAAAAATGCAGTTTGGCTGGGCAGAAACCATACAATTAAGCAATGACTACATGAAAGGTCCTTCCCCCCGCCCTCCCGCAGGGCAGTATAGACACCAAAGGTTGGTTCAGACATGGATGTATATCACTCAATATCTTTCTGTGCCTGAATTTTGTGACAACCATGCTTAGAGATGAAAGTTCTAGTTTTTGTTATGGTTTGTCCATACTTGGGACAAAACTTTGATGTCCTTTTCTCCTGACCACGTTGACAAATTTCAGGCGATATATTGCAGCTAAAATAGACACCTGCTTTTTTGCATTAACATCATAGAAATGATGCATTATGTTCAAAAAAGGCATGAAAATTAGATATTGCTGAGGAAAACGGACACGGCAAAAATGGTTTTCCTGATTATGCATGAAAATTAAAAGAAATGGAGGAATGCATATTCGGATAGCCCAACCCTATACTTGATTGCTGAGTCCTTTTCAGACAGCCTATTGATGGTGTGAATTTATGTGCGGGGGGTGGGAGGGGGGTGGAGAGCAGAGTTTGGCCTAATTGAACGTGCCTCTGATGTCTCCCTGTGTGTGTGCATGTGTCCCTTGTGCAACAGTGATCACGTGCTGCACCTTTTGTATGAAAACATATCAGCATTGGTAGTAGAGTTGTGCAAAATAAAACAAACGAGCTGGAATACACTTCTGGAACAGTGAACCAAATCCAGGAAAACAAATTATAATGACACCCTCCCACTGAAACATTTGTGTGTTTTGTTTTAATTCTTACTGCACAGCAGTAGGCTCTGGGCTGACAGCATCTTGTTTTTCTTATCTGCATTATCTACCAATTGGATCCCAAAGGGAGAGAATTCTTGCGTTATGTTATACCATCTAATTAACTTTGTTGGTGGGAAGGGGGAATGGGTGCAATACACATGAGTGCATCTTTCCCCCCCGGTTCTACCTACACAATGGCATTTTCTCTCTACCAATCGGATCCTTGCAAGAGGAGACTCACCAATCCGTTCCCTCCTATCAGATTCAGAAACATCCCTTTAACTCTGCTGGAGGGAAGGAGGAATGCATATCTTTTTTTGTGGTACTACCTGGACAATGGCATTGTCTTGCTGTTGTTATTGCAACAGACAACAGGAGGATAAAAAGGTATCCTGCTGTTATCCTGGTGTTATCATTACTTAGAAAAAGAAAAAAGTGAACCAAAAGCAGAATTTTTAAAATGTTATTAAGTTACTAAGAATTTTTAAAATGTTACTAAGGAGTTTTTAAAATGTTACTAAGGAGTTTTTAAAATGTTACTTACCATTCTGCCCCGTGGCTCAGAGTGGCAAGCTGCAGTACTGCAGCCCAAACTCTGCTCACAAGTTCAATCCCAGCAGAAGCCGGGTTCAGGTAGCTGACTCAAGGTTGACTCAACCTTCCATCCTTCCGAGGTCAGTAAAATGAGTACCCAGTTTCCTGGGGGTAAAGTGTAGATGACTGGGGAAGGCAATGGCAAACCACCCTGTAATAAGTCTGCCCAGAAAACGTCTTGATGCAACGTCACCCATGGGTCAGTAATGACTCGGTGCTTGCACAGGGGACTACCTTTACCTTTACAGTAAAAAAAAAAACACTAAGGAGCGCTCTCCTACTTGGGCTCCCTGCTGCCACTGTCCCGCTACTACATTGCCAGCCAGATTCCTGCTATAGTGTGCGCCTGCCAATACTCACCTTCATCAGGGGTCTGTTGTTGTTTCTTGTGTCTAGTGCACTTGAAGAAAAGCTTGGTAGATCAATGGTTTAGAGGGAGAGGGACTAATGGTTAAGTGTAAAAACAGCTGCCCCAGAGCTTCATTTCCCCAACCCTCTTGAAAAGAATGTGTGTGTGCAGTCAACACATGCCTTGTTGCCTTTCCCAATCATTCTTCAGGATCTGTAAACACTGAACCTCATTGTTGTGTGTGCATAAATTCATTCGGTTGATGGTTTAGAGGGACAACTGTGTTCTTTGCGATTTTGGTGCCATTAACTGCAAAAACAGTTGTCCCAAAGAGCCTGGAAGCCCTCATTGAAAAGAACAGGTCCAAAATGCACAAAAAACCTGAAATGGACTAGAGCTGAACTATATCCTACCCCCCAAACCCAATAACAGTAAATAGTTAGTTTGAAAATCTTGGATTTGAAACTGAAACAAAATTTTTCTCAGTGCACATCCTAATTGGTAAGGATAAAAACCAGACAGCCACTATTCGCTTCTTTTTTTGCTCCTGTTGCCAAGCAACCTGGTAGTGATGATAACGATGGGTTTGACTAGACAGAAACAGCAAAAGTGGAAGAATTAACTAACCCTTCCAAGTCCAACTCTCCTATCATTTCAGAGTGGTTTTTTAAGGCTCAGCTACACTTCGGGGAGATCCAACCTTGGAGATCCAGCCTTGGAGATCCAGCCTTGGAGATCCAACTTTGGATCCCCAACAAAAGATTGGTTTGGGCTTTAGCATTTCTGATTTGTGTACTAGAATGAAGAAACAGCACAATTTTGGATAAATGAGCCAGATTATGTTATTTCCCCCTCTGAGGACAAAAAGAGGAAGACACTCTTTGGAATAACGTCTCCTCTCTTTGTTCCGACAACAGTGGTTCGAACCTCTGTGCTCTTTCATTTGTTTTCAAAAACTATACCATTCTGATATTGATCAATGACACAGTGTGCTTTTATCTGCACATATCTGTGGGAAATTATGCAGACAAATTAAAACCATCTGAGAGAGCAGAGCTATTGTTTCATTTCGGTTTTTATCTCAAAGAAAAATGTCCTGCTTTCACTTCCAACTTTTCATCTGTGTCAGCTTCCAGTGCTTTTTTTTTTTTTTTTGCTGTTGAGGGCAGTGAGGGGTGGGGTAGTGAATTCTGGACCCTAGCTAGTAACTCAATTTGTAGAAAATATTAAAAGAACCCATAGCATGGGACATTGCAAGGCAGAATGCTTCCCCATGAAAAATATTGTGTGTTTTGGAGTTCCCTTGATGGTGAGAAGTTTTGAGATTTAGTTTCCTTTGGATGAGATGTTAATATCTGCAATAATTACAAATATAAAATATACTAGGTGGTGACAAAAAGCATTCCTAATAAAGATGTGCACTTGAAAAGTTATTATTATTAATTTTGTATTACAGTTTCTAAACGGGCTTGATTATTGTCTCTATTAAATGTTGGGAGGGTTTTCATCACATCAGAAAGCTGTAGCAGGGAAAATTTTCCATTTTCATAAATGTTGGATTGGATGCCTGTCCATTATTTCCTCTGGTGGGCTTTTCAGCAGCTGTTTTTTCAACAGATGGAACCAAACTTTTGGTGAATCGTCTCTACTACCCCTCCCCCAAGTTTCAAGTACATTGCACAAAGGGTAGGATTTTATGGTTTCCTGAAGGTGTCCCTGACCGTCCTGCTTTCCATTTGTTCCTATGGGGGGAAATGGTACAATTTTCAGAGCAGCTGTGAAACTGCTGCACAGGATAGCCTTACTGGCCAAAGGCAGCTCTTCTGATTCCTCCTTGGGATCAGATTGTGGGGACACCAGTTTCTCTCCCCCACCTTTCTCCTTTTTCCTAGGCAAGCTACAGACAACAAGCCTCCCAAACTAATTCCAGTTTTTTCTGATAATTATCATATGAACATTGTCAAGAGTTTGGAAACTATTGCTGAACTAATCCATAATGGAAAAACAGAACATTTTATTGATGGTTGTTGTGGATTTTCCGGGCTGTATAGCCGTGGTCTTGGCATTGTAGTTCCTGACATTTCGCCAGCAGCTGTGGCTGGCATCTTCAGAGGTGTAGCACCAAAAGACAGAGATCTCTCAGTGTTATTTTATTTTATTGGATTAGTAAATATCTGACTGTACACCTCTAACTCCTAGAGGGCAGTAGAAACACTACCCTATATCAGATCCCCCGGAGAGACCTTTTTACAAGGGGTTTTACCTTCTGCCACCCTGACCTGGATAGCCCAGGTGAGCCTGATCTCATCATATCTAAGAAGCTGAACAGGGGCCGTTTCCACACTGCTTACCTTCCATCGGAATGACCTGGAACATCACACAAAAAATACGGAAGATCACATTTTCTCACGCGAGATTTGCATGACGTCGTGCAAATCTTGAGTGAGAAAACATGATCTTCTGCGTTTTTTGCACGATGTTCCGGGTCGTTCCAAGGGAAGGTAAGCAGTGTGGAAATGGCCAGGGTCAGCCTTGGTTAGTAATTGGATGGGAGACTTCCAACAAAGACCAGGGTTGCAGAGGCAGGCAATGGCAAACCATCTCTGTTAGTCTCTTGCCATGAAAACTCTGCCAAGGGTCACCATAAGTCAACTATGATTCGAGAGTAGGATTTCATTTCATTCTCCTTCTGCCAGTTCATAGGTCTCTATATCTCATTTCTGTTCCAAGATTGCAGGCCACTGTTTTTTCACACCTACCCACATATCACATCACCACACACACCCAGGAGGTGTGGCCCAATGTTAGAGCATCTGTTTTTAATGCCGAAG